>NC_081359.1:88146837-88761837 GCF_030684315.1 Stegostoma tigrinum | reverse complement strand
GCAATATATTAGATAGTTATACAATGCCCTTAACCCTCTAATTCGCAGGCCTCACCTCACCAGTCTTGCTATGAATGCAAATAAGTAGAATCTGACACTGTAATGACATTGTAGTAATTGTAGAGCATGGCACGTGATCACCACACTATGCTATATGATGAGCTGCGCATCACTACCATGTTGTGCTCCTGAGATGCTGCTTGGCCTGCTGTGTTCATCCAGCTTCACACTTTATTATCACTACCATGAGCCGTGTTTAGTTATATTAGCATAGTTCCATTTCTCATCCAGTATACATGTTAATATGTATGATACAAGGTGACAATATTTACTTTCTCATAACATTAGAAATGTTCTCAAGGAAGTTTAAGTCTGACAAAGCTCAGACTGACAACATTTTAGGCATGATTTCACATCGCACTGCATAATTTGTTTTTACTTACTGATGGGACATGGGTATCACTGGCTGGCCAGCATATTGCCCATCCCTAGTTGCCATTGAGAAGGTGGTGGTGAGCTGCCTTCTTGAACCATGGCAGTCCATCTACTGTAGGTAGACTCACAATGCAACAATACTCCATAGAGTTTCAAGTCTGAGCAGTGCAAAACAGTTGCACAGCACATCACTTTCTTGTCAAACTGCACAGTAATTGCACACAAACCTGCCACTGACAGTGACGTGACATCTCGATTCAAAAGTTAATCAAGCAGAAGTGAAAGAGGCACTTTGCATCTGCCTCTTCAGTGACAATGGACATGAGCCAAATAATTCAAGAAGTTATGTAATGGTCCTCTCCCCATGTGAAATTTATTCATCTAACACTAGCTTTCCTCCAAGGGCAATTAAATGAGAATTTTGAGAAGCTCATCTGCTAAAAATGATCATAGTTTGTTTAGTATTTTGTTAGTGTCTATCATGATCTAAAGCATGATAATAAGCTAGTGGACTGAATTCATTATCTATCTGCATATGATTTCTTTGTGCACAGTACCTCTACTTTTCATACAATTAAATGTAAAAGGGGAAGACTTTCTAAAATCATTTTCATGCTATTATGATTGGATATCATTCAAACTTAATACTCATGCTCTGCATAAAATGTGACAATGGTTAAGATTTTAACTCATTCCGAAATCATCTGTAGACATACAGTTTAAACAATGCACAAATTACTGAATATTTGTCCAACAATTTTCATGGTCCCTGCTTGCAGATACATAAATTTGACTTTGATCAAATAGTAACAAAAGGTAAAAGCAAAACACTGCAGATGCTGGAAATTTGGAATACACCAGAACATGCTGATGAAACTCAGCAGACCAGAAGTCAAGTCATAGCAGACTCAAAGCGTTGAAATAGTTAGAACTGTTGATGCTGAAGATTCTGAAAAAGGGTCCCAACCAGAAGTGTTAACTTTTCTGCTCCTCTGATGCTGCCAGGCCTGTTATGTTCCTCCAGACTCAAAGCTTTAACTCATTATTTTCGCTAAGCAGATGCTGCCTATGCTGCCTGACCTGCTAAGTTTCTCCAGCATCCTCTGCATTTGCAGCGAAAAGTGTCTTTGAAGTGAAAAATGTAAGTCAGTTTCTGCAGTTGTTTGTTAGCTTGCCGAGCCGGTTGTTCTGTAGTGTACAGATGTTTCATTACTCTTCCAGGCAACGTCCTCAGTGCGACCTTCAATTGAAGTGTTGGTATTCTGCTTCCTTCTGGATTTATATGATCCTCTGGTGCGATGGCCTTGTTGCTTCTGATTCTGTTGTTTTAGCAGCGGTCTGTGTACAGGGTCTATTTCTATATGCTTGTTAATGGAGTCCTGTGTTGAGAACTAGGCTTCCAGAAATTCCCTTGCATGTCTGGTGTTCACTTGTCCTAGTATGGTCACTTCATCCCAATCGAACTGATGGCTGTCATTATGTGTTGAGAGTCTGTTTCTGATTTCATAGTCAGTGGCACAGCAGTGGTACTTGCTGCAGATTCAAAGAGGTTATCTACAAAGATCTAATGATCTTATTGGCATGGATGTCACCTTTCCCAACATTTGTTTGAATCTGCCACAAAATAAAATAGGCTGGTAGGTATCCAGCAATAGTAGTGACAACAGTAGGGTAAGCAATCAATTATTTTAAAGTATTCTCAGAGATAGCAAACCCAGAAGCAAAATGCACTGAATTTTTCACTCTGATTAAAATTTTACTAAGAGGGAAATAAATGATTGGATTATACATACAGTAATATGGTAAAAGTTGATACTTTGTAAATAAAGTGTTAAATATATTATTAAAGAATGCACACTTTTATTTTAATCACAATGGAGAAATTTGACAATCCATAAATATAAAATTAGATTTTCAGGGACAATAAATGTTTTTTGCATAGATGATGTGCGCATTAAAAATCTAGTTACACCTCTTTCAACAAAGTGTAACATCTTCTAGGATTTTACAGCGAGGAAAGGGGCGGGGTCTAGAGTCCACCCCCACAGTGAATTTGTTGGCCCGCCAAGGGCCTATTTTGTTGCTGCTGGTTATAACCCAGGGGTCAATGAGGGGTCTCCATGTGGAAAGAATTGCAAGGAAACTCTGGCATGCTGGCTTACAGACTCCCAAGTGACTCCCTTGTTTAAAAGCAGTAAGTATCCAAATAAGGGACACATTAATGGAAATAGGAGGTGCAGTGTCTTTAAGCTCTTGCGACTAAGCCTCTGAATGGTTGGAATCTCAGCGAGTGGGATATCTGCCCCAGGGCTTCTTGAACCCAGTGGAAGACTTGCCACTGGCTTGACAAGTGCCTTTGAGGCAGAAGAGCAGAAGTCCTTCCCAAATGAGCTAACAGAGCTATCTCACTGGCTGTCTAGCTCACAGTTCGGATCCTACTCCCAGTGCCTCCACAATATTTATTCCTGAAAATGAAAAAAGGCAGTTTTTGTTTGTCTGCTCAGCAATTATTACTTGTTTATAGACTGAGGACCTTTATTAGCTGAACTCATGGAGAAGTATAAAATAACTGACAGTAGCTTCTGGAATTTCGGGAATAACTGCACATGTGCAGTCTCCAGAATCCACTGTCAGTTTCAGAGAGGTAATGACAGTGAATATTAACTGTCATTTCACAGCAACAAAATAGGAATCTGGGTAGTTGATTAGAAGTGCAGAGATATTTATATTATTTTTATATTGTGGGTTTGTTCCCATAAAGCAGAAAATTGAATGATTATCAGACATAATGTCCATGGGAAGAGAGAACTAAAAGTCGTGGGACTGAAATTTCTTTCTGGTCAGCATCTTGGACAGTTTTCATGGCATTGTGCATTTGAAACCAACAGCACATAACCGCATATAGAAAACAAAACCTCACATCATTGGCTTTACTGAGACATTAGCAGAATAAAAGACACAATTCAGGAAACAGTTGTCCTTGAAATGTACTGTATAGCTCCAAGATTATGGTCTTTATAGGGTACAGTTCCTGAGATGAGTCTTCAGCATGTATGACCATGAGCTGAAGTGTACATGCATTCTGTAGTTCAGAACAGAGGTTTCAGGTTTGTTTGCAATTCCTGGTCTTTTTTTGAAACTCAGCCCTCAGCTTGGATGTTGGGAAGATTGTAAGGTCAGGCGATAAGCCTTAAATGGCAAGTTGTCACTTCCTGGTCTGAGTTCTCCGCTCGGAAAATTGGGAATGAATGAACCATTTCTTCAAATGAATTAACCATTTAAAAATATTATATAATGTGCAGTAACATCCATATATAAATGGAAGCCAGGGTACTGTTGATCTGTCTTAGGAAGTGTGGGAATAATTTATAGAAGAGAGACAATTTATTCATTTAACAAAGATGTGCAGCATGATCCAAAGCTATTGTAAATGTTATCGCATTTAACAAAATCACAGAGAACTGACAAGAAGCTTAAAGAATGATTCTTTGATGCAATTTGAAGCACATCATTAGTCATCCTGTCAGTTACGTTTCCCTAGCTGTCACAATATATAGTTTTGCAGTATGGAGTTTGTCACCATTCTTCACCTGCTCCACAAGCACATGGAAGCTGTAGTAATAACAAATGGTTCTGCCACTGACCTATTTCCCTGTTCAGATCGGTGTCAAGCAGGGCTGTGTCAACGCCCCAACACAGCTCTCGATCTACCTCTCTGCAATGCTTCACCTCACTGCCGACAAGTTTCCCACTGAAGTGGAGCTAACTTACAGAATCTGTGGGAAATAATTTACCCTCTGTCACCCTCAAGCCAAGACCAAAGTCACCCTAACCAGAATCATTGAGCTGCAGTACGCAGATGATGCTGGTGTATATGGAATCTCCGAGGATGTATTCCAGACCATCATCAATACCTTTACAGAGGCATATGAGAGCACCGGTGTCATCCTGAACATCAGCAAGACAAAGATTTTTCATCAGCCTGGTCTGGCGTTGTGGAGCTAACTCCTGATCATCAAAGTCCTTGGGGAGGCCTTAGAGAATGTTAACGATTTACAATACTTCAGAAGTTTCCTGTTGGCCAAAGAAGCTATTGATGAAGAGATCCAACGCAGCATCCAAAGTGCTAGCGCAATTTTAGGCCTTTTGAGGAAAAGAGTGTGCAAGAACAACAACATCAGATCTGACACCAAGATCATCGGTTACAGAGCTGTTGTGGTTCCAGCCCTCCTATACGGCTCTGAGATGTGGAGCATCTACAGCAGACAGCTCAAGGCACTGGAGCAGTATCACCAATACTACCTGTGCAAGGCCCTGCAAATCTGCTGGGAAGAAAGATGCATCATCACAAGGCGTCTTCAACCAGGCCAACATCCCCAACATCAAGGCAGTGACCATCCTTGATCGGCTGCAATGGGCTAGGCACATCAGCCACATGACTGACACGAGACTTCCCAAGCAGGTGCTATACTCCCAGCTTCGAAATGGCAGGCAAACCCCAGGTGAACAGAGGAAATACTTTTGTTACACTCTCAAGGCCTCACTAGCAAAGTGCAACAGTCCCACAGACACCGAGGAATGATTAGCCCAAAGTGGAGGAGGAGCATCTGGGAAAGTGTCGAGCATCTCGAGTTTTGCCATTTGGAAAAATTGGAAGCCAGGTGTAAACAGCAAAAGGACCGCACTCACACACTGATGCCCCAACCACTGCTTCTCATGACCACCATGTGTGCCAAGTGTGACAAGGCCTGCAGTAGCTGTATTGGGCTGTACAGTCACCCATAGACTCACCCTGAGAGTGGAAAAGAGTCATCCTCATTTGCAAGGGACTGCCAATAATGATGTTACTGAATTGGAATACTGAACATTGGTAGAAGTTCAGAGGAGGTTCACTAGATTGATTCCAGAGATGACGTGTTGATCTTGTGAAGAGAGATTGAGCAATTTAGGCCTATACTGCCAGGAGTTTAGAAGAATGAGAGGAAATCTAATTGGAGTCAATAAGATGGCAAAGGGGATTGACAAAAGGCACATAGAAAGGATGTTTCCTCATGTGGGGCAATCCAGAACAAAAGGATAAATTTTGAAGATAAGGGGTAGTAGATTTAAAACAGAGATAAGGAGAAATTACTTCTCTTAAGAGGATCATGTATTTGTGGAATTTTATACCCCAGATTGTGGCAACTGCTGGGGCATTGAGTAAATTTAAGGAGAAAGTTGACAGGTTTTAAACTGGTAATGTGTCAACGGGTTATGGAGAGCAGGTAGGAATGTGGAGTTGTGGCTGTGATGAGATCAGTCATGATTGCATCAAAAGGCTGAATAGGCTTGAGGGGCTGAATTGCCAGGTCCTACTCCTAGTTCTTCTATCCTATGTACTGAAACAGGTGAAATATGTTCTTTTAGTCAGAATAGTTCCTATAGTTTAATTGTAAGTGGCAAAATTATATTGAAGTGAAACATGTCAAGAGCCTTTCCTTATTAAAAGGGAAGTCAGTGTTGTAACCCTTGGTTTCAATTAATTTCTTGTGAGGCTGGCTGAATTTTATACATGACATATTGCACAGAAATGCCTTCCAAAACATCTTTGATCTTTGTTGTATTAAACACACCACCTTCACTTTGTTCTCTTCAACCTTACTTTGATTGTTTTTATTCATAATATAGTCCTAATGGATTTGCAGAGTATCAGAACCTCACCATGTTATAATTTAAGTCTTCAGAGTGAAATGAAACAACTGACATTTCCAGCAGTAATAAACATAAAAGTCACAAATTGTATTGACCCCATCAGTGTCACAAAGTTTCACGTTTGCATAGACTACAGTGTCAATGAGTTAGGAATAGTTAAAACCATTATTTATCCATGAGATACAGGAATTGCTGAACAAAACAGCTCATTGTGAACTGTCCTTAAAAATGCTGGCTCTCCTCCTTGCATTGTTAGTCTTTGTGGCAATAATATTTTGATGATTGCATTGGATAAGAAATTTCAGGATTTTGACCAATTATTATTTAGGGAATTATGCAAGTATCAGTCACAATACAACATGGTGTACTTGGATGGGAATTTAGAAAAGATCTGCAGAACCGCCTCCATCTTTGCAACTCCCCAAGCTCCCTGTAGTACCTCGAATTCTAGTCTCTGGTGTATCCCCAACTTTTAATTACTGCACCATTGTCATCAGTGTCCCCTCTAATATTCTTACTGGCTGCATGGGCTTCCAACAGTCATAGGAATCTTGTTGTCCTAGATCTTCAAATAAAACTAAAGTGAAAATTGGAATATCTGCTTAATTTTGGTTGCTTGTTGTTGGTTAAATTAAGAGTGGGGAAATGGCTCTGAACATTGCTAAAGAGGTTCTGGTGGTCAAAGGTGCTTACCACATGTGCCAAGAAAGTTTAGAAAGACAGAAAAAGGAGTAACTTAGAATTAGCAGACAGGCTAGAATTGGGTTTAACCAGGGATGAGAAGAAAGCTGAAATTGTAATGGAGTTAGTTTTAGATATAGCAGAGAAATAGTCAAGCGCAGTGGAGTTAGAAAAAAATATTAAATTTCAAATTAGACGACTGGAGTTAGAAGATAAAGAAAGAGAAAGAGGACTCCTCACTGAAGAGAAAGAAAGGGAACTGAAACAGCTTGAATGACAGTCAAAAGCAGAGCAAAAAGAAAATGAAAGAATCACTCTGGCAAAGGAAAAAGAAAATGAAAGAAGAGTCCTAGCAGAAGAAAGGGAAAAAGAGAGAGAAGAAAAAGAGTTAAAGAGAGTTTGAACTTTGAAAGTTGTCAGTTGGACATGAAAGTCAATTTAAAAGGATGGAGAGGAAGGGAGAAGGTAGGTTTAGCGAGGAGGGGAGTGATGATGAGCAAATCCATCGTAGCCAAAGACCCGGTAGGGATTTATGCAAATATGTCAAAGCATTACCAACATTGGATGAAAAAGATGTAGAAGCCTTTCTCATTTCCTTTGAGGAATTTGCTAGGCTGATAAATTGGCCAGAGACTATGTGTGTAATTTTAATTCAGCCCAAATTGGTAGGCAAAGCTGGCGAGGTGTTTGCAGCACTGTCAAAGGAGGTGTCAAGGGAATGTGAAGAGGTAAAACAGGCTGTTTTGAGTGACTACAAATTGATACCAGAAGCATGTAGGCAAAGGTTTAGAAATGCAAAAAAGGAACTGGATCAGGCTTATATTGAGTTTGAAAGAATTAAACAGAGCAACTTCAATAGACGTATGAGAGCATTGAAGATAGAAAAGACAAATGAGGCTCTTAGGGATATTATTCTGCTGGAGGAGTTTAAAAACTCACTTCCAGAAGTGATAAGAACTCATGCTGAGGAACAGAAAATTAAAACAGTGAGAAGAGCCGCAGAGATAACATATGAAGATGCATGAGTGCATAAATCAAAATCTAGCATCCGACAGCAATTTTATTCCGTGGGGGATAGAAATTAGGAAAGAGGGAGATCTTTCAATGAAAAATAAAAATTCGATCACACTGGGAACAGTTGACTGCATGTGAAAAAGGAAACCCAAGAGGGTGAAAAAGAGGTGAAAGATATCAGGCGTTTCCACTGCAAAAACGTGAGACACACTAAGTCACAGTGCAGGTGGTTTAAGAAAGGCATTGGGAAAAAGGATGCAGTAAAAGAGGCTAAACCAATGGGAGTAGTTGAGGTAGTGAAAGAAATCCAAAGAGATGTCGAAGATCTGCAGGAGAGTGCGCAGCCTAGTCACAGACTGGAAAGTAACATAATGCCCAATCTTTTCAAAGGCTTCACCTGTGTGGGTAAGGTTTACTTGGGTAGAATAGCGGGATAAAGAAGTTAACATGTTTAGAGGTATGGGAGCTGGTCAGTCTTTAACAGTGAGATGAAAATATTTACACTCCTTCTGAAATGTTGCCTGCGAGAGTATAATCTGTGGGATAAATGGAGAGAGAATTAGTGTTCCCCTGTGTAAGATAAGGCCAGAAAGTCCGATCAAGATTGGGGGAAGTGATAGCAGGAGTGATGGACAAAGTGGCTACTCCAGGAATACAGTTAATTCTTGGAAATGATACAACTGGATCACAGATGGGAGTGATGCCCACTGTAGTGGAAAAGCCAAAAGAAAACCAGGGAACTGAGGATTTAAAAGAAAAATACCTTGGAATTTTTTCCGGACTGTGTGGTGACAAGATCTCACAGCCATAAGCTAAAACAAGAAGGAAAAGCAAAGGAGAAAGATGAAGAAGTTGAGGTCCAGTTAGCTAACACTCTGTTTGATGAAACAGATTTATATAAAGAATTTATATCATAAAGCCTATTCAGAAAGGGAATCAGAATGTATTGCAAAATGTTATTACCTTAAGGATAAAATCTTAAGGCAGAAATGGAGACCTTGGCAGGTTAGTGCAGATGAGAAATGGGCAGAAGTTCACCAGATTGTGTTGCCAATAGAATACAGACAGGAAATATTGTGGATAGCACACAAATTACCTGTAGGAGGTTATCTAGGACTGAGGAAGACTCAGGCTAAGTTACAGAAGCATTTCTGTTGGTCTGGATTACACAAAGATGTGGTTGGATTTTGCTGTCCCTGTCATACGTGTTAGATGGTAGGAAAGTCAGAGGCTGTGACAAAACCGGCGCCTTTAGTGCCACTTCCTGCATTTGAAGAACCTTTCACGCTGGTTGTGATTGGTTGTGTAGGTTCCTCCCTAAAACCAAAAGTGTGAACCAGTATTTGTTAACCATAATGGACGTCTCTACCAGATTTCTGAATGCAATTCCATTTTGAAATATCGAGGCAAAAAGTGTTGTGGAAGACTTGCTTATTTTCTTTATCTGTTATAGACTACCCAGGGAGGCTCAGTCAGACCAAGGGTCCAATTTTACTGCCACATTATTTAAGGAGCTCATGGATTGTTTAGGCATTGAGTACTTTAAATCCAATGCATACCATCCTGAATCCTAGGGTGCATTGTAAAGTTGGCATCAAACCCTAAAGAAAATGCTGAGAGCTTTATTGCCCAGATTACCATTTATATTATTTTGTATCAGAGATGCTTCAAATGATTCGACTCACTTTACTCCATTTGAGTTGATATTCAGACATGAAGTAAGAGGGCCTTTAAAATTAAGGAAAAGTTTGATTAGATTAGATTCCTACAGTGTGGAAACAGGCCCTTCGGCCCAACAAGTCCACACCACCACTTGAAGCATCCCACCCAGAACCAGCCCCCCATAACCCACACACCCCTGAACACTACTGGCAATTTAGCATGGCCGATCCACCTAGCTTGCACATCTTTGGACTGTGGGAGGAAACCGGAGCACCCGGAGGAAACCCACGCAGACACAGGGAGAATGTGCAAACTCCACACAGACAGTCACCCGAGGCTGGAATCGAACCTGGGTCCCTGGCGCTGTGAGGCTGCAGTGCTAACCACTGAGCCGCCGTGCCACCATTGATAGGTCTGAAGTCAGAGGTCTCAAAGTTGGATTATGAGAAAGATTAAACAGAGTAGGTGAATTAGTTATACAACATTTGAAGGTGGTACAGCAACTAATGAAGCAAGGAACAGATAAGAAATCTAAAATTCATACATTTGCCCATGGGGTTAAAGTATTGGTGCTGTTACCGGTGGTAGGAGATCTACGCAAATCGGAGTTTAGTGGCCCCTATCAGATTGAGAGGAAGTTAAGTCCAGTGAATTATCTTGTAAAGATGCCACATAGGAAAAATAATCTATTGGATATGTCATGCGAACATACTGAAATCTACTATGACAGGAAAAGAGAACCAGAAAAACAGGTATTAGTTCCTGAAACTTAGAGGGAGGAATCAAATCCAGATGATTTGGATTTTGATGCGCCTCAAATAAATTGAATAATGAGGAAGTCCCTAAAAGATGGGATAGCATAATAAGCTATGTATCCCAGGAAGAGAAAACTGAATTGAAAGACTTGTTGTAGTGCTATAGGATGTATATAGAAATAGAATGGGGAGAACTAATACCCTAGCACATGAGGTTGACGTAGGGAATGCTGTTCCAATAAAACAACACCCATACAGACATGATCCTCTCAGAGCAGCACAGGTCCAAAGGAAGTGGAAGCAATGCTCCAATAAGACATCAAAGAGACGAATCAACGCGAGAGGAGTTCGCCGACTGTATTGGTTCCCAAACCTGATGGTACTCAACAATACTGCATAGATTATTAGAAGGTCAACACTGTGACCAAATCTGACTCATACCCAATTCCAAGACTGGAGGATTATGTGGATAAAGTAGGACAAGCCGCTTACATCACAAAGTTGAACTTTCTTCATGGTTACTAGCAAACACCTTTGTCGCAGAGACCAAAAGAAGTTTCTGCATTTTTAACCCCAAATTGGCTACATCAAGTTAAAGGCATGCCCTTTGAAATGAAAAACACAACAGCCACTTTTCTAAGACATATGAACAGATTTGTGGCAGGATTGACTAATTGTGCTGTGCATGTAAATGACTTAGTGATCTTTAGCCATTCATGGAAAGATCACATGGAGTATTTGGCAGAGCTCGTTGAGAGACTACAGAAAGCAAAGTTGGTCATAAACTTGGCAAAAACAGAATTTGCAAATGTGGAAATGATATTCTTAAGGCACAACATCGGACACAGACGGACGACACCAAGGAATGTGAAGACGAAGGCCATCAACGAATTTCCAAGACCGTCCTCGAAGAAAGAAGTGCTATATTTTTTAGGACTGAGCAGATTCTACAGGCAATCCATACCAAACTTTAGTAGTGTCAGCACTGCTGACGGATTTGATGAAAAAAAGCACATGAAATTTTGATGAACAGAACAATACCAGAAGGCATTCGAGAATTTAAAAGCAGTGTTAACCATCACATCTATTTTAGCCACACCAAGCTTCTTGAACCGCTTTAAAGTCACCATCAACACAGGCGATGTAGGTGTTGGAGCTGTGTGGTTACAGGAGAATGACTGTGGATTTGGAAGGGCAGTTGATTATTTTTCAAAGAAACTCAGTTTCCACCAGAAAAAGTATTTAACCATTGTAAAAGAATTATTGAGTTTCTCAATGGCCCTGCAAAATTTTAATATTTACATTGCAAACAATGCATCAAAGATGGCTGTGTTTTCCAATCACAATCAATTGACATTTTTGGAAAGATTTAAGATAAGAACACCAAATTATTTCTTTGGACTCTTACATTACAAACATTTAGTTTACAGGTTGCGCATGTTATAGGTCATGAAAATGTTACTACGGATAAGTTATCATGGGTTTAAAAGAAAAATGTGTAAGTTGGATAAAAATGTTAGGATTCAAAGCTGTACATACATAGAATTAGTATGAGATGTGTAACTCCAGATTACAGAACTGTGGGTCCAGTAATAATGACATTAAGGTTTTTTTAAAAATGAAACCATCTTTTCATAATGACGGTTCATTTTTTTCTTAACGGGGAGGTGTTGCAAAGTTTGGTAGAGTACTAGTGGATTGGAACGCAGGACATTGGAATTTGGAGATTTTAAAATATTGAGTTGCAAATGGATGGGGGGAAGGCAGCGTGTAGTCCCTTTAAATGATGTGCTTTCCTAGGCTTGGAGAAAAGAAAATGTCTGTGGGCAGCTTGTGGATTTGCATCTGAATTGCAATGTTTGTATCAAAAACTGTATAGTTAGCAGTCCAAGCCACAGTTTTGTTTTGTTATCGAGCAACAAGTTTGAATTTAGCCAATTAATTTAAACCAGACTCTTAGATGCTAACAAAAGTAAATCTGATGGTTTTTGACAACATAGTATCAATCATGTTGTAAGAAATGGATCTGTCACCAAGGATATAAAAGACGGGACCAGTTGCAAAATTGGCAGAGAGCAAATGGCCATCTGTTAAGAGATCATCTCTCTCAGCTCTTAGAGAAAGTATCATCTAAATAAAGGTACTGCGGGACTCTTAGTTAATATTCCTGGCAGAAGCTCAACAGAGAAGACAGAACATTCTGGAAGACATAACCCGGCTGTAATTTCATGAGACTAAGTTCTAATGTTTTTTATTTTGGTTTATATAAATGGCGGTTGTATTTATTGGAAATAGAGTTTTGTTTTATTCGGGAATAGTTAGTTGTTAAAGGGGAATTGCTCAATTTGCTAATAGCTCAGTTAATTTGTTTGCTGTTGGTGCTACATAAATAAATTGCTGCTTGTTGATTATAGAGTGCATGTCAGGAGTTTATTTCATTTAACCACTCCCTTGTGACAAATTGTGAGTAAGAGGCAAGTTATATCAGTTTTTACACTTCCCTTAACAGATTACAGGATGAGGTAAAGTTCCCTGGGTATTTTGGTTTGAGTTATCAGAGGAGAGTCTACCTTTACTTTTTAACATTATGACTTGGTGTAAACATTTGGGAGTTGTTGACCAGTGAGTTCCACAATGTAATCAGGCTTTGGTCAATTCATTGGCTGAGTGCCAGAGATGTTTCTGGTATAAGAGCACATTTTTGTAATAAAAGTTAGCAGAACAAAGGATTTTCTGGAGAAGCTTTCGAGATCAACATTTAAGAAGTACGTGCCCTGAAGTTACCTTCAGAAAAAACAAAGAACTATGTGGCAAGATCCACATGGAGACAAAATTGGCCACTTCCCTCAGATCAGGGTAGTATTTGATTCAAACCAAACTTACAGAATTAATGTTAAAGTCAGAGTTAAATGTGGATTAAGCAAAGTGAAATGAAGTTAAATGAAGTGAGTTAAGGCTAGATGAAGTAAATAGTAAATGTTGCAACAAATATATGTTTTACATTGAGGATTGGTATTTGAGGAGTTAAAATAAAGAAGGGTTTGTTTAATTAAATTCTGAGTCAGTTCCCTACCTTTAGTCTGTCACACAAGGGAAGACTACTTAGGTAACAGGTTTGAGTACTCCTAGTTAGGCAATATCCCCTGACTCCATTTGACTCCAATTTTTCTAGAACTCCGTGATGCCGGACTGTCAATTGCAGTCTCAATGCGAAGGGCTGTCACTCTCACCTCACCTCAGGAATTCAACTCTTTTTCCATATCTGAACCAAGGCTGCAATGTAGTCTCTTACTCAAACAAGGAAGTCTGGACAGACGGTGGTTACGTCTACTAGAAATGTACATTATTCATAAGGGTTACAGAATAAAAGAGTTATGTAGGTAAAATGATTAATTTATATTTCTGATTGAGACCAACCAAAGTATTATCATAAAAATGGGTTGTGGGAGTAGAAGTCTATATTGTCTAAATTATCTGGATCTTTGCTCAGAAAGTAGGCAATTAAAATTTTGCTTTAGCCTAGATAGCATCTCATTGTAATGAGAGCTAATAGGAGATGATTGACCGTCAGGCCTGTGCTTAAAGCAAAAGAAATTGTAACACAATCATTCACCAGTTGGAATATGGGGGTGGAAGTTATGAGAAGGCAGTTGAATATCTGCCAGTAGCTAGAACAAAGGACTGAAATATCCAGTTGACATTTGAAAGGTTGGAGGGTCATTTAGCCAAAATTCTGATGGAAAAACACATGAAATCTCACCTCAGTGAGTAGCTAGAAAACGAGGGGAATTAGTATTAATTTCCGAGAGCTGTGGCATATCTTTGGTTGAGCTCCTGAGGACCGAAATGAACCTTCAGAATTATTGTAATATTTAAAGAAATTCTGGGAGTGAGTGGGTGGGGCAAGTAAAGAGTGGAACTGAGTCCATACCATAACAATGGAGTTTTATTTGCAGTATAGATGAGGAAGGTAGAGGTGTTGTTCTGTCAGTGAATAATGGGTTTGTCTTTAAACTTAATGAATCCCTCACAGGATCTAAAACATTTTTAATCTTCTAAATCTGTATCAGTGATATCTATGAAGGAATATTCCATTTCAAAATATACATCTGCCTCAAGCTATTATCATTGGTTATGCATTCTGGACTACTGGTCCATCCATGCCCCCTTGTTGATATTAATATAAACTACTAACTTATGATTCATGTATGTCTGGGGGCATTCCTTACAGTTTTCTTGTTTTATAGCTTCTTTTATTCTGCAAGGGCATTATGATAGGTCACAGAGATTAGTTCAGTATTCCATGGATGTAAGCAGGGAAAAATGCAGTTTACATTTATAACAGATTTATGATGCCTTTCAAAATATTACCAGGTGTTTCATTAAATAAAAGTCACTGTTGTTGCAAGTAAAAAACAATGCCAAAGACATTGAGCCTGGAAAAGGAGGTCAGCTGTTTATTTTTGTTGTACTGGTTGAGAGATGCATATTATCCAAGTCAAACATTCTATACTTTCCCAAGAAAGTGTGATGGTATCATTAACATTCAATTCAACATCTAGATTTAAGACATCTGGAAGACATCACCTATATCAATGCAGCAATGTTTCAATGCCACACAAGGACACCAGACTAAATCAGACCAGGGATTTTGTGGCTGTAATGATGACAACACTATTAAAAGATGTCAACTGACAGCAACTTTTAGTATTTATTTAAACACAGGGTGTAGGGGACTGAACAGGATAGATGTGGACAGGTTGTTTCCCCTTTTGGGAGAGACTAAGACCAAAGTGCAGAATATCAGAGTAAGCCTTCACCCATTTAAGACAGAGATGACAGGAATTTCTTCTCTCAGAGGATGGTGAATCCATGGAATTCTTTATCACACAGTGTTGTAGAGACTAGATAATTAAAAATATTCAAAACCAAGTTAGACAGATTTTGAATCAGTAAGAGAATCAAGGACTGTGGGGAAAAGGCAGGTAAGTGGAATTGAGGGTTATCAGATCTGTTGTGATTTAGTTGAATAGTGAGCAGTTGACGGGCTGGATATTTATGCCGTCAGTGATCCCCACTCATTTGTAGGAGCTACCATTAATGCCCTTGCAGATGTAAATCTATTTAAACTTGCTGATTTCATGTTAACTTTATTTTTGTGTTGAATTAAGTACTACTGAATTTTTAATGGTATCATAATTATTTATGAATAACCTCTCTGTTTCTGAAAAGCTAATTTTATAATGTGGCAAGTTACATTTTACCATTTGTTATTAAATTTGTGCTTAGATTTTTAATGTGGTAAGAAAACTGTGCTTTTTAAAGAGTGTTGATCATATTTCAGCTTTTAACTTGCTTCCGTGTGTATGTCCCAGTCTTTATATCACGCCTTACAAAACTGCAACAACGATGAAACCTGCTTGTTACGCAGCTGTTAATGAGAATTCTTTAACAAAGTGGATGATGTAACAGGCTTGATGACATCACTGTTACAGGATACCGGGATACACCTATAGTTAGCAGCAGACTAAAATTAACCCTGGGAAAAATGAAAACTGCTCTGAGGAGATCAATGTGAATGGCTTTCTTTAAGGTGAGCACTGACATATCGCTACTGAGTGTAAAATTTGAGCTATCGTGGTCAAGCCCTGAACCCACACATCTTCTGACTTAAAGGTGAAACTGATACCAGTTGGACCAAGCTGACACCCTCCTTGATATCTGTGGGCTTCATTTCTCTGACTTGTTGTATATCTTCATGTTACTGTTTTTGCCCATTCTTGGAACTCTGTATCCTTGGCAACTGGTGCATTGGATTTGGTGAACAGTGGAAGGAAACAAAGACCATAAGATACATCTAATTCAAATTCCATCTCAATTAAGGTGATTCTCCTGAAAGGATTGCTGAAAATCTAAAATAATATTACCATTTGCTGAGATTTGCATTATTGATTGGTTATACCAAAACAAATAGCTCTTCATTCGCATTGAATAGCCTATTTTTATTTTGCGCTTCTATTTAGAACAATATTTTGCAAGCTTGATAAAAAAAAATGGATTGCTTATGTGAAGCACGGACAAAGAACATAAACACATAAGACATAAAAATGAAAGTAAACTATTCGACCCATTGAGTCTGCTCCACTATTCAATGAGATCTGATAATCCTCAATTCCACTTTCCTGCCTTTTCCCCATAGCCCTGTTTCCTTGCTGATTAAAATCTTATCTCATCCTTAAACACACTTTAATGACTCAGCCTCAACAGCCCTCTGTGGTAAAGAATTCTATAGGTTCACTACATTCTGAGAGAAGAAATTCCTCCTCACCAAAAATGTGCAATCCTTTATGCTGAGATTACACTCTCTGATCCTAGACAAGTGGAAATAACATTTCCAGATCTAATGAATACAGGCTCAATCTCCACAACCTCTCCTCATCAGACAATCCCTCCACACGTGTTACTAACCTAGAGAGCCTTCTTTGGATTACCTCCAATGCCAGTTTACTTTTCCTTAAGTAAGCAGCCCAACATTATCATATAATTTTAGCAAAACATATCTACTTATTTATTCCATTCCTTTTAAACAAACGGCCAATATTTCACTTGCCTCCCTATTATCAGCTGGATTTGGATGCTAGTTTTTTATGTTTCATCACTGAGGACTCCCAAATCCCTCTGTTCTGTAGTTTTCTACAGTATTTCTCCATTCAAATAACATTCAGCTTCTCTATTCTTTCTGCCAAAGTGCATAACATCACATTTCCCCACATAATATTACATCTGCCAAGTTTTTGTCCACGCACTTAATCTATATTCCTCTGCAGACTCTTTGCATCATCCTCATCACTTGCTTTCCCACCTAATTTTGTGTTATCCACAAACCTGTCTATGGTACATTAGTATGGTCCGTGACACCACTCATACCCTCCACCTCCTCCAGAACTTCCAATTCCCCAGTCCCCAACACCTCATTTTCACCATGGACGTCCAGTCCCTATACACCTGCATTCCCCATGCGGATGGCCTCAAGGCTCTCCACTTCTTCCTGTCCCGCAGACCCGACCAGTCCCCCTCCACTGACACCCTCATCTGCCTAGTCAAACTCGTCCTCACCCTCAACAACTTCTTTTTCAATTCCTCCCACTTCCTACAGACAAAGGGGGTGGTCATGGATACCTGCATGAGCCCCAGCTATGCCTGCCTCTTTGTAGGTTATGTGGAACAGTCCCTCTTTCGCACCTACACTGGGCCAAAACCCCACCTCTTCCTCCGTTACATTGATGACTGTATCGGCGCCGCCTCATGCTCCCAAGAGGAGCTTGAACAGTTCATCCATTTCACCAACACCTTCCACCCCAACCTCAAGTTCACCTGGGCCATCTCCAACACATCCCTTACCTTCCTGGACCTTTTTGTCTCCATCTCAGGCAACCACCTACAAACTGATGTCCATTTCAAACTCACCGACTCCCACAGCTACCTAGAATACACCTCCTCCCACCCACCTTCCTGCAAAAATTCCATCCCCTATTCCCAATTCCTTCGCCTCCGCCGCATCTGCTCCCAGGATGAGGCATTTCACTCCCACTCACCCCAGATGTCCTCGTTCTTCAAGGGCCGCAACATCCCCCCCGCAGTGGTTGAGAACGCCCTTGACTGTGTATCCCACATTTCCCGCACCTCATCCCTCACACCCCGCCCTCGCAATAACCGCCCAAAGAGAATCCCCCTTGCCCTCACATACCACCCCACCAACCTGCGGATACAACGCATCATCCTCTGACACTTGCGCCATCTACAATCCAACCCCACCACCCAAGACATTTTTCCCATCCCACCCTTGTCTGCCTTCCGATGAGACCACTCTCTCCGCGACTCCCATGTCCGCTCCACACTCCCCTCCAACCCCACCGCACCTGGCACTTTCCCCTGCAACCGCAGGAAGTGCTACACCTGCCCCCACACCTCCTCCCACACCCCCATCCCAGGCCCCAAGATCACTTTCCACATCAAGCAGATGTTCACCTGCACATCTGCCAGTGGCATACTGCATCCGCTGTACATGGTGTGGCTTCCTCTACATCGGGGAAACCAAGCGGAGGCTTGAGGACTGCTTTGCAGAACACCTCCGCTCGGTTCGCAATAAACAACTGCACCTCCCAGTCGCGAACCATTTCAACTCCCCCTCCCATTCCTTAGATGACATGTCCATTCTGGGCCTCCTGCAGTGCCATAATGATGCCACCCGTAGGTTGCAGAAACAGCAACTCATATTCCGCTTGGGAACCCTGTGGCCCAATGGTATCAATGTGGATTTCACAAGCTTCAAAATCTCCCCTTCCCCCACTGCATCCCAAAACCAGCCCAGTTCGTCCCCGCCTGCCTAACCTGTTCTTCCTCTCACCTATCCCCTCCTCCCACCTCAAGCCACACCTCCATTTCCTACCTACTAAACTCATCCCGCCCCCTTAACCTCCCTGGACTGACCTATCTCCTCCCTACTTCCCCACGCATACTATCCTCTGCACCTATCTTCTCCTCTATCTATCTTCAGTCTGCCTCCCCCTCTCTCCCTATTTATTTCAGAATCCTCTCCCCATCTCCCTTTTCTGATGAAGGGCCTAGGCCCGAAACATCAGCTTTCGTGCTCCTCAGATGCTGCTTGGCCTGCTGTGTTCATCCAGCTCCACACTTTGTTATCTATGGTACATTCACATCCCTCACACAAGCCATTAACATATATTGTAAATAAGTCTGATCCTAGTACTGATCCCTGAGGCATTCCACTAGTTAAAGGTTGTCATCCCTATTTTCTATTAGTTAGCTAATCCTGTAACCATGCTCATATACTAACTCCAACACCCAAGGTCTATTACCTTATTAGGGAACCTAACATTTAATGCAGAGAAGTATGAGGTGATGCACTTTGGTCAGAAGAACATTAAAAGACAATATAAAATAGCAGTTTAATTACAAAGGGGATGCAGAAGCAGGGGACCTGGATTTACTTGTGCACAGATCATTGAAGGTGACAGGACAGGTGGAGCGAACAGTAAATAAAGCATAGTGTGCTCTCAGTTCTGTAAAAGGGGCATGGAGTGTAAGTGCAAGGAACTGGTGTTGAACTTGTTAGAACTCACCTGGAGTACTATGCACAGTTGTAGATGCCATGTTGTAGGAAAGATGCAAATACCCTTGAAACAGTGCAGAAGAAATTTACTAGAATGGTCCCATCTATGAGAAACCATAGCTATGAGGATAGATTGAAGAACTTTGGACTGTTGCCCCTGGAGAGAAGGAAGCTGGAGGAGATCTGATTGACATTTACAAAATCATCAGTAAGTGAAAGAGTAGATGGGGTGAAGCTGTTTCTGCTCATAAAAGAAACAAGAATGGGTGACCATAAAGTTAAAGTGATATGCAAATGATGTGCAAATAAAGCAGGGTAACGTGAAGAAAAGCTTTTTCACGTAGCGAGTTGCCACTGTTTGGAATGCATAGTCTGGAAATGTTGTCGAAGCAGGTTCATTTGAGGCAATCAAGAAGCCATTAGGTGTTTTCTTTCTATAATGATAGTGTGCAGGGATTTGGGAACAGGCAGCAGATTGATACCAGATAATAGAGCTGGTGCAGACATAATAAGCCTCCTTTTGCCCCATAATAATTCTATGATACTGTACTGTACCTTCTTAAACATCTTCTGAAAATCTAAATATATTACATCAACTGCCTTTCCTTTTATCCATCCTGCTTGTGGCCTCTTCAAAGAATTCTAGTAAATTGTTCAGGCATGATTTTCTCTTCATGAAGCCATACTGAGTCTGCTTGATCATATTATGTGTTTCTAAATGCTCTGCCATGACACCCTTTATGATAGACTAACATTTTCTCAATAACAGATGTTCAGCTGTTTGAACTATAATTATTTGAGTTTGTCTCTTTCCTTTTTAAACAAAGATGCTACATTGTCAGTTTCCAATCCCTCTAGGACTTTTCCAGAATCTAAGAATCCCTGGAAGATTATAATCAGTGCACCTATTATTTTCCTAGCTATTTTCATTAATAATCTAGGATGCTTCCCAGCAGGTCCAAGAAACTTATCAATATTCAGTCTCATTTGCTTCCCTAGCCGTTTTCTCTAGTGATATTTGGTGTATTTATTTCCACTCATCTTTTTGCCTTTGAATTTAGAATGATACTAGTGTCCTCAACTGTGAAGCTTGTGCAAAGTATTTATTGAACTCTTCTAACATTCCTTGTTTCTCCTTTTTGTTCCCCACCGTCAATATCTAAGGGGCCTATGTTCATTTTGGCTTCTTGTTCCCCTTCTATACATTGAAAGAAGCTCTTGCTGTCTGTCTTCATATTACTTGCAAGCTTACCTTCAAAGTTTATTTTCTCCCTGAATTACATTTTGGTTGCCTTTTATTTCTGTTATTTTTAGAAACTTTCACAATCCTCTTGCTTACCAGTAATCTTTGTCACATTGTTATGTATTTTTCTTTCAATCTGATGCAATCCTTTAGTTGTATGGTCAATCATTTATAGCCTATCTCCTTCCTGAAATCCTTCTTCCTCATTAGAATCCGTCTCAGCTGTGATCCATGAATTTTTAAAACATCTGATGTGGTTTGTGCTCCTGAGATGCTGCTGGGCCTGCTGTGTTCATCCAGCCTCACATTTTATTATCTTGGAATTCTCCAGCATCTGCAGTTCCCATTATCTCTGATGTGGTTCCTCAATTATCTTTGCTGCTAAACCGCTATCCCACTCCACTAGAGCCATCTTGACCCTCATTCCTTTGCAATTACCTTTATTTAAGCCTAGCACAGTTTCCTGGTCCAAGTTCCACCCTCTCAAACTGAATGCTATATTCCACCATATTAACTGTTTTGAGGCAATATTTAACTCTGACATCAGTAATTAAATCTGCCTCATTTCATATCTCCAGATCCAAAATGGTGTGATCCCCAGTTGGATACACAACATATTGCTCTTGGAAACTGTCTCAGATATACTCTATGAATTCTTCCTCATGGCTTCCTCTGCCAATCTGACCATTCCAAAACTACATGAGGATTAGAGCCATCCAGGATTAATGTACTATCTTAGTTCCATGTCCTTGTTATCTCCAGATTTATTCTCTGTCCTACAGTATAGCTACTGTTAGTGGACCTAGAGTCTGCTCCTAACAAAGTTTCCTTTACCATTTTATTTAATTCCCCAATATAGATTCTTCTGATTCAAGATCATTACTTGCTATCTTACTTATTTCATCCCAAATTAACAATGTCACCCCACCACCCATTCCTTCCTTCCTGTAGTTTCAAAACATTATATGCACCTGAGTATTTAGTTCCTAGCTTTGATCTCCTTGCAACCATGCCTCTGTAATGTCTATAAGATCATAGCCATTTGTATTTGTATTGTTACTTCATCTATTTTGATCCACATAATATGCATATTCAAGTAAAGGGAAATTAATTTTGTCTTCTTACAAATTTTTCTCCTCTTTTCACCTTATTGAACCATTGTTTTCCCATGTTTGCATATTCCTATTAGTATCCAAATAGCTATCCTGTAATTCTGCAATATTCTCTTGCTTTGTAAGCCTACATTTCCTCTCTCTTAAACTTTACCATCTACATCCCCTTGTTAGTTTAAAGCCCTCTGTACAGATCTAATTATTCAATTCACCATGATATTTATCCTTGCATCGTTCAAAAGAAGCCCATCCCACAAGAACAGCTCCTTTTTGCCACAATATTGGTGTCATTGCCCCATGAACTGAAACCCAATCTTTGAATCATGCATTTAACTCCTTAATTTTATCTACCTTTTACAGGTTTGCCTGTGGCTCAGGCAGTAATTCGGAGATTACTACCTTGGAGGTTTGCTTTTCAATTTAGCTCTTAACTGTTCTAAGTCATTCAGTAAAACGTCCTTTTGCTTACATCTAGATCAGTTAATAACAACTTCAACATTATGTTTAACATATTGCTACATTTCAATTCTGAGTTTTTGCTTTGTACTTTGCAGAAAAGCATGACATTTTTCTGTTGAGGTTCCATCAATACTCTACTGTCATCTACGATGCGAAACTACATCAATCTGACTGTGGAGGGTAAAAGATAATTGAAAATTCCATATTTATAGATCACTGAATGGCCTTTTGGTGATAGATTAAACCACAAACTTGCAGATCTGGTTCAATGAAGTGTTTTAAATCAAACGACTAACTCTTGATGTTTAAAAGTAGCAAACTTGAAGAAAAAAATTTAGATGGTGCCAAGCATTTTCAAGGGGAATGGGACAGAAAGTTTAATGAACCATGAATTTCATAAGACTTCTAGTTTCCAGTCTTTCCTCTGTGTCTTTAGAGTTTTGATATTTAAACAGATGGTATTTGAAGTGGCCAATGAGCAAGATGAGTTTTAAGTCAGGGCTTCAAAACTGGAATCGAGAACAAGCATAACTCACCAACAATGGAGTTTAGGAATTCTATATTAATATGTTGATACCCTGAAATGACCAAAGGCTTTTTAGACAAAAATAGCTTCAGGTCTCAAAGCACTCTACAAATACTTTTGAAGTGCACTCTCCACGGTTATATTGGAAATACAGCTGCCAATCTACACACACAGGGTACTCAAACAATAAAATCAGAATCACGTGATGCTGTTTTTGTGATAAACACAACAAAGAGCTGTGGATGTTGAAGATCTGAAACAAAAAACAGCAATTGCTGGAGAAACTCAGCAGGTGTGACAACATCTGCAGGCAGAAAACGCGGAGTTAACAGTTCAAGTCCAGTCTGAAGTAGGATCATACCAATGTTGCCAGACCTGCTGAAATTCACCAGCAATTACTGTTTTTGTGATGTTACTTGAAGGGTAATTATTAGCTTGGTCATCAGACATAACTTCCAAGCTCTTCTTTTAAATGGTTCCATTCAATTTTCTGCATCTTCTCAAAAGGACAGACATTTGACCTGAAAGACACCACCCTACAACTGCAGTACTCTGTGGGACTATCCACTTCTTACAGTCAAGTATTAGGAATTTTATGACAATGGATCAGAACCCCAAAGTATTTATAGATATTCTTTACTTTTAATTCCAAAACGTAATACTTTTGAAGGGAGGATTGCTACAGAAAAAAAACCAATGGATTAAAATTCAGTGACTGGTAAATTTCTGTGTGAGGCCAATGAAATATCACACATGAGACAAAGGCAACAGGTATATACTATTCCCTGCAAGCTCCTCTCCAAGCCACTCATCATCCTAACTTGGAAATACATTGCCATTTCTTCATCATTGCTGGGTCAAGTCCTGGAACTCCCAGGTATACCTTTGCCAAATGAACTGTGGTGATTCAAGAGGGCAGCTCACCATCACTATCTCAAAGGCAATTAGGATTGCCCTGCAGTGACGCCCACATCCTGTGTGTGAATTTAAAAATAAGTAAATTGTCAGGGAAACACCGAACAGGGAGAGACTTAGCAAGAAGAAAATGAGGAGACTGACTATCTGTCCCCTCTCATCAGAAGGTCTTCTCTTACTGACATGTCTGTTTGACTCAGAATACAGAAGGACTGGAGTTAGAAAGGCAGTTTCAACTCTGATAGAGTGAACTAGTTGAACTGAGTGCTCTCATGTGCATTAGGCTGGATTCAAGCATCAGTGAGCTGTGAAGTTTATAGTTGAAGAGCAATCCACTGGTTATCTGTTGCAGGTAAAGACCTTCTGTCTACTCAAAGTGCTGCAAACCAGTGCGAAGCAGGAATCAGGATAACAGAATTTCAACCAACCTACAAAACCAAGTATCCTAAAACATTATCAGAGATAATGGGAACTGCAGATGCTGGAGATTCCAAGATAATAAAATGTGAGGCTGGATGAACACAGCAGGCCAAGCAGCATCTCAGGAGCACAAAAGTTGACGTTTCGGGCCTAGACCCTTCATCAGAGAGGGGGATGGGGGGAGGGAACTGGAAAAAATAGGGAGAGAGGGGGAGGCGGACCGAAGATGGAGAGTAAAGAAGATAGGTGGAGAGAGTGTAGGTGGGGAGGTAGGGAGGGGATAGGTCAGTCCAGGGAAGACGGACAGGTCAAGGAGGTGGGATGAGGTTAGTAGGTAGCTGGGGGTGCGGCTTGGGGTGGGAGGAAGGGATGGGTGAGAGGAAGAACCGGTTAGGGAGGCAGAGACAGGTTGGACTGGTTTTGGGATGCAGTGGGTGGGGGGGAAGAGCTGGGCTGGTTGTGTGGTGCAGTGGGGGGAGGGGATGAACTGGGCTGGTTTAGGGATGCAGTAGGGGAAGGGGAGATTTTGAAACTGGTGAAGTCCACATTGATACCATATGGCTGCAGGGTTCCCAGGCGGAATATGAGTTGCTGTTCCTGCAACCTTCGGGTGGCATCATTGTGACAGTGCAGGAGGCCCATGATGGACATGTCATCAAGAGAATGGGAGGGGGAGTGGAAATGGTTTGCGACTGGGAGGTGCAGTTGTTTGTTGCGAACTGAGCGGAGGTGTTCTGCAAAGCGGTCCCCAAGCCTCCGCTTGGTTTCCCCAATGTAGAGGAAGCCGCACCGGGTACAGTGGATGCAGTATACCACATTGGCAGATGTGCAGGTGAACCTCTGCTTAATGTGGAATGTCATCTTGGGGCCTGGGATGGGGGTGAGGGAGGAGGTGTGGGGACAAGTGTAGCATTTCCTGCGGTTGCAGGGGAAGGTGCAGGGTGTGGTGGGGTTGGAGGGCAGTGTGGAGCGAACAAGGGAGTCACAGAGAGAGTGGTCTCTCCGGAAAGCAGACAGGGGAGGGGATGGAAAAATGTCTTGGGTGGTGGGGTCAGATTGTAAATGGCGGAAGTGTCGGAGGATAATGCGTTGTATCCGGAGGTTGGTAGGGTGGTGTGTGAGAACGAGGGGGATCCTCTTGGGGCGGTTGTGGCGGGGGCGGGGTGTGAGGGATGTGTCGCGGGAAATGCGGGAGACGCGATCAAGGGCGTTCTCGATCACCGTGGGGGGAAAGTTGCGGTCCTTAAAGAACTTGGACATCTGGGATGTGCGGGAGTGGAATGTCTTATCGTGGGAGCAGATGCGGCGGAGGCGGAGGAATTGGGAATAGGGGATGGAATTTTTGCAGGAGGGTGGGTGGGAGGAGGTGTATTCTAGGTAGCTGTGGGAGTCGGTGGGCTTGAAATGGACATCAGTTACAAGCTGGTTGCCTGAGATGGAGACTGAGAGGTCCAGGAAGGTGAGGGATGTGCTGGAGATGGCCCAGGTGAACTGAAGGTTGGGGTGGAAGGTGTTGGTGAAGTGGATGAACTGTTCGAGCTCCTCTGGGGAGCAAGAGGCGGCGCCGATACAGTCATCAATGTACCGGAGGAAGAGGTGGGGTTTGGGGCCTGTGTAGGTGCGGAAGAGGGACTGTTCCACGTAACCTACAAAGAGGCAGGCATAGCTGGGGCCCATGCGGGTGCCCATGGCCACCCCCTTAGTCTGTAGGAAGTGGGAGGAGTCAAAAGAGAAGTTGTTGAGTGTGAGGACGAGTTCAGCTAGGCGGATGAGAGTGTCGGTGGAGGGGGCCTGGTCGGGCCTGCGGGACAGGAAGAAGCGGAGGGCCTTGAGGCCATCTCCATGCGGAATGCAGGTGTACAGGGACTGGACGTCCATGGTGAATATGAGGTGTTGGGGGCCAGGGAATTGGAAGTCCTGGAGGAGGTGGAGGGCGTGGGTGGTGTCACGGACGTAGGTGGGGAGTTTCTGGACCAAAGGGGAGAAAATGGAGTCCAGATAGGTGGAGATGAGTTCGGTGGGGCAGGAGCAGGCTGAGACGATGGGTCGACCAGGGCAGGCAGGTTTGTGGATTTTGGGAAGGAGATAGAAACGGGCCATGCGGGGTTGGGGAACAATGAGGTTGGAGGCTGTGGGTGGGAGGTCCCCTGAGGTGATGAGGTCGTGAATGGTGTTGGAGATGATGGTTTGGTGCTCGGGTGTGGGGTCATGATCAAGGAGGTGGTAGGAGGTGGTGTCGGAGAGTTGGCGTCTGGCCTCGGCGATGTAGAGGTCAGTGCGCCATACTACCACTGCGCCACCCTTGTCTGCGGGTTTGATGGTGAGGTTGGGGTTGGAGCGGAGGGAGCGGAGGGCTGCCCGTTCTGTGGGGGAGAGGTTGGAGTGGGTGAAAGGGGTGGAGAGGTTGAGGCGGTTAATGTCTCGACGGCAGTTGGAGATGAAGAGGTCGAGGGAGGGTAGGAGGCCTGGGGGTGGTGTCCAGGAGGAGGACTTGTGTTGGAAGCGGGTGAAGGGGTCAGTGGAAGGAGGGTTGGGTTCCCGGTTGAAGAAGTAGGCATGGAGGCGAAGACGGCGGAAAAACTGCTCTATGTCCGACCGTGACTGGTATTCGTTGATGTGTTGTTGTAGGGGGACAAAGGTGAGCCCCTTGCTAAGGACTGACCGTTCGTCCTCAGTCAGTGGGAGGTCTGGGGGGATGGTGAAGATGCGGCAGGGCTCATCGAGACGTAGACGACCAGCTAACACAAGCTGAAGAGCTCTTGGGTGCAAGGAAGGACCCGGACACACTTACCCTCGGAATCGGACTAGTGGAAAGCATTACCGACCTACTATTAAACAGTAGGAAAAGACAAGACAAAAACAAAAGGCCCCGAAAAGACCGGGCCAAGAAAGACAAAAAACCCGGTAGCAATACCGGAGCAAAAAAACGATGGGCAGCAAGCAAAGCGCTGTTCAGAACAACACAGCTGCTATACAAAACCAATCGGCGCCAACTGGCTCGTGAGATCATGGGGGCGCCGACCTCATCCGCTTGTCCTCTCGCAAAAGAGGAATTAGAGACATGTTTCCGTGAGAAGCTGTCTAAAGCAAACGAGAAATCCAACATCAACAAGTATGCTCCATACTCAGGCAAGGTCGATGACGGGTCCTTGATAAAACCCATAGAGGTAGAGGAGGTTGAGGCAGCCATCAAGGGGATAGATCCTAAAACATGACTGTTCAATCATCAATGCGACCAGGAATATCCATTACAATGTTCAATTATCCACTGTTTGTGAACAGTTCAGAGACAGATTTTTTTTATACTTTTTTATTTTTGGACTCATTTTTATTTCTAATTGATATGCATATGTGTCATGTTACTAATTCTTTTCCTAGTTAGTAATTAATATTTCACTGTTTTTGTTCATTCAAGAAAGCCTGTCTACATTGATTCCATTTAAATAGCATGTGTTCATTCGGTCCGAGAGAAAAGTATTCACAAGGAGGTGGATCCTTTAAAATAGCAAGCAAAAGAGAGGGTGGGTGAAAAAAGAAGGTGAGAGGGTGCGCTACAGTTTATCTCTCCTCACCCAAAGCTTAAAAATTGGGGCATTCCATTTCAAACTGCAGTAAATTGAGGAATGTTGCCAGGGTCTGCTCATAACAGAACTCACATCCTTTTGACTTAACTGAGCCTCAGCTTATCCCCAAGAATAATTGTTCAGATGATGGCATATTAATTTGAATTTAGAAGGTAAGATAAGTAATTCCTTGATTTCAATGTCACAGGTAACCAGAACCATCGCCAATTCACAAGTTAGTGAATAGTTAGTAATAGGTGTTACGGTAAAGGTCTGTGTTTTATTGTAGCAGTACATGGGTTACCATCATAATATTACTGCTGTCCTTGGCAGTTGTAAACTAATTTTAACACTTAACGAAGCAGTTTAATGTTTTTAGACTCTGTTTTACTTAGTTATGCTATCTAAAGCCAGTAATATGGAAACTTCCATTAAAATTTGAAATAGTACATGTTGTCCTGAAGAACAACATTCCAGAGTCTAGCACTTTAACCTGGTCATCAGGGTTAGAAATGGTGACAACATTGATAGAGGCCATTCAGCCTGCTGCATCTGTGGCAGTTTCCTGTAAGAGATTCACAGTTAGTTCTCTTTCTCAAATTCGGTAATAATTTGGGGTAATGGTACAATAATGATCTAAACTTGTCTTTATCTGATTTTTTAGTCAGCACAGTGTTAATATATTATGCTGCATTAATATTATTTGAATGCTAGTCCCCTTAGAAACCTACGTATTTCAATTCTTAACTTGTTAGCATTGGCTGGTAGATAAGACTATTAGAAATGTTACAGTGAAGCCGAAATTTCTTGCGAACTACCTTAATTTTTCAGCACTAATTGGGAGCAGGAACTCTGTGTGGCTATTTCCCCTCCAGTTGCAATGATGCTAGCACTGCCCTGTCTGAAATTAATTCACTTGCCATGTTCATGGGATTGCATCCAAGATCTTTCCTGCTCTGTATGATTCAGCCTCACAACATATGATCAATCAAGTCATCAGGGTTCCAGCTCAAATACAGTGATTTTTAAATCAACTGTCAGATTTCACTCTGAAGAAATTAAGTTTACAAAGAAGTTCATATGATAATAGTGGAAAGTGGAGGAAGCACATTGGAAAACTATTTCCTGATCCAATTAACATGCCTCCACCCAAAACACACACACACACACACACACACACACACACACACACACACACAAAAACTCTATAAATCTGATATGTTCAAGTGCATCATTTTCACTACTTCAATGTTTAGGTGTGAGTCTTGGCTCAGTGATAATACCATCAGCTTTGGTGATGGGGTGGCATGGCAGCTCAGTGGTTAGCACTGCTGCCTCACAGTGCCAGGAACCCAGGTTCAATACCACATTCAGGTGACCGTCAATGTGGAGTTTGCACGTTCTCCCTGTCCATGCTTCATCCCACAAAGATGCGTAAGTTAGGTGTATTGGCCATGCTAAATTGTCCATAGTGCCTAGGGATGCATAAATTACGTTGATTAACCATAGGAAATGCAGCATGTGATGAGTCTGGGGGGAAGGAGAAGCTGTTTGGAGGGTCAGTCTGAATGTGATGTTCCAAATGGCCTGCTTCCACACTGTAGGGGGTCTATGATTGTGGGTTCAATACCAATTCCACAGGTCTAAACTGACAATTCAGTGTATTGTCAGTACTGAGCACAGTATTGCCAGAGGTGTATTTTTTCATTAAATTGTCTGTTCTGTCAGCGACTGTAAAACATCCATTCGCACTACCTGAAAAACAGCATGAGCAAATAAAGTGAGTGCACAGTTCATAGGGAACTCAAAGGCAATCATGGTGGGTGGGGATCAGGGGAAGTACTCAAAGTCCAAAGTCCTAGTCTTCATTAGCTGGAATGCCAAAGGATGGAGGGAGTAAAAAAGAAAGAATGCAAAAAAGCAGAAGTTGCTGGAAAAGGTCAGAAGGTCTGGCAGCATCTCATAGAATTCCTACAGTGTGGAAACAGGGCCTTTGGCCCAATAAGTCCACACCGCCTCTTGGAGCATCCCCCTATAACTCACACACCCCTGAACACTACAGGCAATTTAGCATGGCCAATCCACCTAGCCTGCACATCGCAAGACTGTGGGAGTAAACTGGAGCACCTGGAGGAAACCCACATAGACACGGGGAGAATGTGCAAACTCTGCACAGACAGTTGCCTGAGGCTGGAATCGAACCTGGGTCCCTGGTGCTGTGAGGCTGCAGTGCTAACCACTGAGCCACTGTGCCAACCCTGAAGAAAAAAAATCAGAGTTAATGTTTCGGGTCTGGTGAATCTGATTTTTTTCTTCACAGATGCTGCCAGACCTTCTGAGCTTTTCCAGCAACTTCTGCTTTTGTTCCTGATTTACAGCATCAACAGTTCTTTTGGTTTTTTTTTTATTAAGAAAGAAATGAAGTTCTATAGCACTTTTCATGATCTTAAGACGTTCAAAACCAATTTGCACCATTCTTGAAGTGTAGCTATTGAAATAATGTGGGAACCACGGTAACAAATTGCATAGAACACTCTGCCAAAAACAGCAGTGATAATGTGCTGGTAATCTGTTTGCAGGTATTATTTGAGGAATGTTTGCAGGTAGGGGGATGTTTGGAAAGTGGGAGGCTTTCAAAAGCGAGATAATGAGAGTTCGGAACCAACATGTTCCTGCCAGTGTGAAGGCCAAGGCTGGCAGGAGTAGGGAATACTAGATGACTAAAGATATTGAGGATCTAGTCAAAAAAAGGACGTAAAGGCAGCTGGGATCAAGTGAATCCCTTGAGGAGTATTGAGGGTCTAGGAGTACACTTTTAATGCGTTGAATATACTACCTGTTAGGCAAAGAAGAGCTGGTGCATCATATCTGTATACCCCCGAGGCATAAAAGACAATGCTGAGGATGCACATTTTTCCTGCAAGTTCTATGCCATGCTTTCTGAAATGTTTCTATATGCCAAAGTACTGCACAATGTAACATGTTACAGTGCACAAATATGGTAATTTTTTGCTTCATCGCTCAAGGTTTATGCCCATTATCTCATTTAGTTAAAAAATAACTGTACTGTTGATGCTGCAATCTATGCCTGTGGTGATGATAACTCTATTCAGAATTCAATGCTTTTGAAAAGTGTATTGCAGAATGTCATAAAAGATGACCACTCCAGCCCTCTCCCACACGCACACACCTACACACCCACACACCCACGCACGTGTACATTGACAGGTTTTCAATTATTCACCTCTTTCTTGCTGTTAGAAAAGAAAATTATAGCTTCAACCTGTCAGTGGCTGATATTGAAGTAATTACCCTGTAACAGAAAGGAAAGGAACCAGGAGAAAACTTGTGTAACAATGAATCCACTTGAATCTGAGAAATAATTGAATTGAATTGTTCTGAATGCAATATTTAAAGAACAGAACGACTCAAGTACTTTCTGTGAAACTACTCAACACTTTCACACATACCTGTTATAATCAATTTCTGCCTTTTAGTCTAATGAGAAATTGTAATCTCATCGAAACTGAACTTGGTGTAAAGGATCAATCAATGATCAAGTGAGAGCTATGGTTAATATTTTAGTATTGTTGAGAAAAGACAAATTTTATCAAAGCTTTTCATCTTGCACTCCTCAGGCCAATGCACAACCATTCCAACATAAAAAGGGAGCAACATGTTTATATGAGAAAAGCAAGCTGCTTAATTAACAAGCAGACTTTAATTGGCTAAAGAATTGTGATGGAGAATGCACCAGTTAGGTGATGACTAACAGTTAACAGCCAAACTTGGTTTGAATTTAATCAGGCAAATGAACTCTGAATTATTATAGTGTTGTCCTGAGGCATGAAAAAGAGAATGAGAGTGGCCTATTTTGTTCAGTTGAAACAGCTGCGGTGTGTGTACATGTTCTTTCTGTCTGTAACAACTGGCACACTAAGACTCAGTTCGGGTTATGCCAGGGCCACTCAGCTCCTGACCTCATTACATCCTTGGTCCAAATGTGGGGAATTAAGCTGAATTCTGGATGTGAGTTGAGAGTGATTGCCCTTGACATTAAGATCATATTTAATTGAGTGTGGTTTCAGGAGCTCTAGCAAAATTGAAGTAAATGGGAATCAAGAGGAAAATCTCCACTGGTTGGGGTCATTCCTGGCAGGAATAGGAAGATGTCTGTGGTTGTGGTCAGCCATCTTGGCACCAAAGCATCTCTGCAGGAGTACCTTAGAACAGTCTCCTATGTCCAATCATTCTCAGCTGCTTCATCAATGACCTTCCCACCATCATTAGGTAAAAAGTGGGTATGTTTGCCAATGATGACACAATGTTCAGCACCGTGCGCAACTCTTTAGGTACTAAAACAGTCCACACTCAAATTCAACAAGATCTCGGGCTGATATGTGTCAAGTGACATTCGCACCACACGAGGGCCAAACAATGGCCATCTCCAACAATAGAGAATCTAACTATTGCCCCTTGACATTCAGTGGTATCAACATGACCAAATCTCTCCACGTTCAACATCCTGGGGGGTGGGGGGGATCGTTACAATTGACTGAACTGAGTTCTACAGCTACAAAAATAGGAATCCTGTGACATCTAACTTGCCTCTTGACTCCCTAAAGCCTGTCCATCATCTACAAAGGCAGAAGTCTGAAGGGTGATTAAATATTCCTCATTTGCATGGATGGGTGCAGCTCTGACAATACTCAAGAGGCTTGACACCACTCAAGTCAAAGCAGCTCATTTGATTCGCACCATATCCACAAATATTCAGTCCCTCTATCACTGACACACAGTAGCAGCAGTGTGTATTACCTACGAGATGCACTTTAGAAATTTACCAAAGATCCTTAGACAGCACTTTCCAAACCCACAATTACTTCCATCTAGAATTGGAAGGACAGTAATTTCATGAGTACACCATCTGCAAGTTCCTATCCAGAAGCCGCTCACCATCCAGACTCAGAAATATATTGCCATTCCTTCCATGTCACTGGGTTAAAATCCCAGAACTCCCTCCCTAAGGACATTGTGGGTGTTTCTACACAAAATAGACTTCAGCCATTCAAGAAGGCAGCTCATCATCCCTTTTTCAATGGCAACTAAGGACAAGCAATAAATGCCCAACCAGCAATGCCCACATCCTGTGAGGAAATAAAAACTGAAAAAACAATGCCCTGAGTGTTATTATAAGTAACTCTGGTACAAGCGTATTAATGACATTGCAAGCCCAACTGATAATCTTAAAGAGACAACAAAACTGCAGATCCTGGAATCCAAGGCAGACAAACAGGAGGCTGGAAGAACACATGCCAGTCCTGAAGAAGGGTAATACCCAAAGTGCTGACTGATCCTTTCCTCCAGATGCTGCCTGGCCTGCTGTGTTCTTCCAGCCTCCTGTTTGATAATCTTAAAGGCTAAAGGTTCATAATGCACACGGGGAAAGTTCTGCACGTGCACATTTTTGAAATGCCCAGCTCACAGGAAATATGGTGGTGCCCAAATAAGTGCAATGAGTAAGAGCAAACAGACAGAATGATGTCACCATCGGTACTGGCAGGAACATTGTACATGTGTACTCAGAGCTTTATTGGGGAGTCAAACAGACATTCTTAATCTTACATGGGTTGTCCACACATTCCTTGCATAATCAGGTTTATTTAGCAAATGCTGTCTAATTGCAGAATCACTTCTAATGAGTTTTGAGAAGATTTGTAGCTCAGATTGAGGTTCTGGATGTGAGTTTGCTCGCTGAGCTGGAAGGTTAGTTTTCAGACGTTTCATCACTTTTTTTTATTTGAAAAAATATACTTGATTCATAGAATGTACAAAAAATAAAACATTTATACACCTACCCAGTCATGCAAGCCGTTCCGGGTTACCCGGGGGTACGTACACCAACTAAAAGGAAAAAAACAAAACAGAGAAAAAAAACAAAGCAAAGAAACCGCCCCGGCAGTCGTCACCCCGCACAGTCCCAGTTCGCCCCCTGACCAGTTGGGGAAGGCGCCAGCTGGGCCCAGTTACCAGATAGGGTTCTTTTCCCTTTTCTGGACGAGGGGGCTCAAACGGTGGTCTTTCCCCACCGCGCCTTGGCGGCGGCTGCCCCAAGCTTTAGCGCGTCCCTCAGCACATAGCCCTGGACCTTGGAGTGCGCCAGTCTGCAACACTCGGTCGGGGTCAGTTCTTTCAGCTGGCAGACAAAGAGCGTCTTTCACCGCATTGATGGTCCTCCAGGCGCAGTTGATGTTGGTCTCGGGGTGCGTCCCCGGAAACAGCCCGTAGATCACGGAGTCCCGCGTCACGGAGCTGCTCGGGACGAACCTCGACAAATACCACTGCATCCCCCTCCAGAAATCCTGCGCATAGGCACACCCCAGAAGGAGGCGATCGACAGTCTCGTTCCCCCCCGCAGCCACCTCGAGGGCAGTGTGCGGTGGTGCAGAGATTCCGGGCATGCATAAAGGATCTCACTGGCAGAGCCCCTCTCACCGCCAGCCAAGCAATGTCCTTGTGCTTGTTTGAAAGTTCTGGCGATGAGGCATTCTGCCAAATGACTTTGGCAGTCTGCGTGGGGAACCACACGACGGGATCCACCCTCTCCTTTTCCCGAAGGGTCCCGAGGATACTACGTGCTGACCACTGCCTGACGGCCTTGTGGTCAAAGGTGTTTCCTTTCAAAAATTTCTCCACGAAGGACAGGTGGTACGGAACGGTCCAAATACTCGGAGCGTTCCGCGGCAACGAGGCCAGGCCCATCCTTCGCAACACCGGGGACAGGTAGAACCTCAGTAAGTAGTGACACTTGGTGTTTACGTACTGAGGATCTACGCACAGCTTGATGCAGCCGCACACAAAGGTAGCCGTCAGGGCGAGGGTGACGTTCGGTACGCCCTTTCCCCCATTTCCCAGGTCTTTGTACATGGTGTCCCTGCGGACCCGGTCCATCCTCGACCCCCAAATGAAGTGGAAGATGGCCCGGGTGACCGCAGCGGCGCAAGTCCGGGGAAATAGGCCAGGCCTGCGCCACATACAACAGTACCGAAAGCCCCTCGCACCTGACAACCAGGTTCTTACCCGCGATGGAGAGGGACCGGAGCGTCCACCTGCCCAGCTTCTGCTACAATTTGGCGATACGCTCCTCCCAAGACTTAGTGCACGCCCCAGCTCCACCAAACCAAACACCCAGCACCTTCAGGTAGTCTGTCCCAACGGTGAAGGGGATAAAGGAGCGGTCGTCCCAGTTCCCGAAGAACATGACCTCCCTCTTACCCCTATTGACTTTGGCACCCGAGGCCAGTTCAAACTGGCCGCAGATGTCCAATAGTCTACTCACCGACGGACGATCGGTGCAGAAGACGGCGACATCGTCCATGTACAGGGAGGTCTTGACCTGAAGGCCTCCGCTGCCTGGGATAGTCACGCCCTTCAGGCTCACGTCCTTCCTGATGGATGCGACGAAGGGCTCCACACAGCACACGAACAAGGCAGGAGAGAGTGGGCAGCCCTGCCTGACTCCAGATCTAACAGGAAAACTGTCTGATTCCCACCCGTTGATCGAGACTGCGCTAACAATGTTGGTGTAGAGCAGCTGGATCCAATTGCGGATGCCCTCCCCGAACCCCAATTTGGAGAGGACGTCCCTCATGTAAGCATGAGAGACACTGTCGAAGGCCTTCTCCTGGTCCAGGCTGACGAGGCAGGTGTCCACCCGCCTGTCCTGTACGTAGGCGATCGTATCCCTGATGAGCGCGAGGCTCTCAGCGATCTTCCTGCCCGGCACAGCACAGGTTGGGTCAGGGTGAATCACCGACTCCAGGACAGACCTGACCCGGTTGGCAATGACCTTGGCCAGGATTTTGTAGTCCACGTTCAAAAGTGAAATGGGACGCTAATTCTTAATTTCTTCCGTCTCCCCCTTCCTCTTGTAAATGAGGGTGATGATGCCCTTCCTCATGGACTTGCACATTTCCCCTGCCCGAAGCGCACTATCGTACACCTCCAGCAGGTCCTGGCCGACCAGGCCCCACACAGCGGAATACAGCTCGACCGGTAAGCCGTCGCTTCCAGGAGTCCTATTCCTCTGCAAGGACTGGAGGGCTCTGGCCAGCTTGTCCAGGGATATCGGCCGGTCCAGCCACTCCCTCGTGCCGTCGTCTAAGACCTCCGTGATAGACGACAGGAACGACTCGGAGGCCGTGCTGTCCGTGGGCTTCGTGTCGTAGAGTCCGGCATAGAAGGATCTGCTGATCCTCAAAACGTCAGGCCGAGACGACGTCACCGAGCCGTCGTCCTCCTTCAGAGGCTAAGCACAGAGCTCTCTTTGTGCACCTTCTGAAAGAAGAAACACGAGCAAGTCTCATCCTGCTCCACGGAGCGGACCCTGGACCGGAAGATTATCCTGGAGGGCTCCGCAGCGAAGAGCGAGGCTTGCTGGCTCCTCACCTCGCGGAGGTCCTCCGTGACATCGACCCCCATCAACTGCAGAAGGAGCAGGTTCTGCACTCTTTTCTGGAGTCGCGACAGCTTTCCCCGCCTCTCCCTTGCCTTCTGAACACCCTTGAGGACAAAGAACCTCTTGATGTTCTCCTTCACCGTCTCCCACCAGTCGCCTGGAGACTCAAAGTGGGGTTTCACGGTTCTCCAACCGGCGTACTCCCTCTTAAGCTCCTCGACGATCTCTGGGGTCAACAGAGTCGTGTTGAGCTTCCACGTCCCCTTGCCGGCTGGCTGGTCGTCCTGTAAGTGACAGTCGGCCAGCAGGAGGCAGTGGTCAGAGAAGAACACCGGCTCGACGCCGGTGGACCTGACCGAGAACGTCCGTGACACAAACAGGAAGTCTATCCTTGAGCGGATAGACCCGTCTGGCCGCGACCAGGTGTACCTCTGCTGCGCTCCGTCTGCAAGGGTGCTGAAGACGTCGAGCAGCTTGGCGTCCTTCACCGTGCCCATCAGGAATCTGGACGTGACATCCAGTTGACTTCCCCCACCCGCTGTCCTCACGCCGGATCTTCCATCTGCATCGATGATGCAGTTGAAGTCTCTGCCTAGGATGACCGGCCTGGACGTAGCCAGCAGGGGTGGAAGCCGCTGCAGGATGGCCAACCGCTCACTCCGTACCGCTGGGGCATACACATTGATCAGCCTCAGGGGAGCATTTCTGTAGGTGATGTCAGCCACTAGGAGGCGCCCACCCCCACCACCTCCTGAACTTGAGAGATGGTGAAGTCGTGCCCCCGCAGCAGAATAGCCAGGCCCGAGGATCGACAGTCGTTACCCCCCAGACCAGATCGAAGGCCCACAGGTCCAGGCTCCGGACCATTTCCCGTACCTGCCTAGGTGCGGTATTCCGCACTCCTGCAGAAACAGGAGGTCCGCCTTGATGGTGGTCAGGTAGGCCAACGTGGACACACATCTCGCGGTTGACTTGACGCTGCGTAGATTAATGCTCGCAACTCGTACCCCCATTGTGGGCAGTGACCGCAGTACCCTCCCCAAGTCCAAGGTCCAGCCCCTCCATCTGTCCCTTCATGCCCATTGCCCGGGCTAACTGCTGGACGCTCTCCGGGCTCAGGAAACCGTCCGTGCTGCCTTCCGGGTGGCATCCCCCCGTCAGGGGTGCGGAGGCAGGAGGGTCCGGCTCCGGGTCAGGCTGGGGACGTGCTGTTTCCTCCTTCCCGCCTGGAAGTTCCGGGGGGCCCTCCAGTGCTCCAGCGGCACTTGACTGGGTGTCGGAGGGAGCCTCAGGACGCCTCCCGTCACCTGGAAGCGGGGTGCTGCTTTCCTTCCCCCTAGAGATCTTTAACTTCTGCTTTGGGTGGGCCCTCTCCAAATCCTCCTCGTCAGAGGAGCTCATAGCCCCCCTGTAGCTGCCTCCTCCCGCCTGATGGTTGCGGTTCCTGGGCCCGTCGACGCACCTTCCTCCTCACTTTCCGGTCTGTTGTCCACACCCCTGGGTCGCCTGTCGCCGCCTCCATCGACTCCGGTTGTCAGGTGGGAGCGGAGCCTGCAGGGGTGCTTTGCTGGCCTCGGGCCCATCCTGAAGGGCTGGGCCCTCCTGCACGGCCTGGCCCTCGTGCACATTAGTGGGGTCCTTGCTGGGCCCTGGTGCCTTCCTCTCCTCCAGGGGGGGCTGGCCCCGCATTTCCCCTGCCGGCAACCTGGGCGTAGGTGGTACCCCGCCGCGGGCATGCCCTATAGAGGTGGCCCGCTTCCCCGCAAAGGTTGCAGCATTTTTCTTGTGGGCAATCCTTTGCAAGGTGTCCCTCCTCCCTGCAGTTCCTGCAGATGGTGGCTTTGCAGTCGGCCGCCACGTGACCTGACCTACCACAGGCATGGCAGACTTTAGGTTGCCCTGCATAGGTCAGGTAGCCCTTGCTCCCACCGATCGCGAAGCTGGACGGTGGGTGTACGACATTCCCGTCTGCGCCCATCCTCAGCATCACCTTGACCTGCCTCTTACTCGTCCAGATGCCAAAGGGGTCCATGATGTCAGTTAGGTCCCCTTCCACCTTCACGCACTTTCCGAGGAAGGTCAGGACATCAACTGCTGGCACGTGCGGGTTGTACATATGTAAAGTCACCATACAGCTCCTCTGTGCTGGCATCACAAACAGCGGGACAGCGGTCAATACAGAGAGGGCGCCCTCACCTCCTTTCTCCTTGAAAACCTCCAGGAAGCGCTCGCAAAGCTTGGCACTCCTGAAGGTCACGTCGTAAAAACCTCCTCCGGGGAAATCCTGCAGGCAGTAAATGTCCGCAGCAGCAAACCCACAACAGTCCAACAGGACCCTCTTCACGAAGAAGGTGCGGTCAACAGGTGCACCTCATCCACCTTCTTTACAGAAACACGGATGGTGTTCCGGACCCCCTGACCTGGGGCACAAGCACTTGCCGCAGACATCGCTGCAGGTTGGCTGCTCCCCTGAACCAGCGTTAGGCCAAGGCCAGCATTAAGATCCACTGGTCGCAAGGGTGCACAGCCAACCCGACGTCTTCCTTCCACCTCCAAGACAGCACTCTCGTCCTCTCGGTCCACAAGAGAGTGGGTCTTTATTTTGTTCCAGATGTAAGCTGGTTCACTGAGCTTGAAGGCTTGTTCCCAGATGTTTTGTCACCATTCCAGGTAACATCATCAGCGAGCCTCCGACAAAGCACTGGTGTTATGTCCCGCTTTCTATTTATCTGGTCAGGTTTCCTTGGGTTGGTGATGTCATTTCCTGCATTGGTGATGTCATTTCCTGTTCTTTTTCTCAGGGGTTGGTAGATTGGCTCCAAATCAATGTGTTTTTTGATGGAGTTCCGGTTGGAATGCCATGCTTCTAGGAACTCCATCAACAAACACATTGATTTGGAGCCAATCTACCATCCCCTGAGAAAAAGAACAGGAAATGACATCACCAACGCAAGGAAACCTGACCAGATAAATAGAAAGCGGGACATAACACCAGCGCTTCGTCGGAGGCTCACTGATGATGTTACCTGGAATGGTGACAAAACATCTGGGAACAAACCTTCAAGCTCAGTGAACCAGCTAACATCTGGAACACAATAAAGACCCACTCTCTTGTGGACTGAGAGGAGGGGAGTGCTGTCTTGGAGGTGGAAGGAGGACATCGGGTTGGCTGTGCACCCTTGCGACCAGTGGATCTTAATGCTGGCTTCGGCCTAACGCTGGTTCAGGGGAGCAGCCAACCTGCAGCGATGGCCGCGGCAAGTGCTCGTGCCCCAGGTCAGGGGGTCCGGAACACCATCCGTGTTTCTGTAAAGAAGGTGGATGAATGTGCACCTGTGGACCGCACCTTCTTCGTGAAGAGGGTCCTGGTGGACTGTTGTGGGTTCGCTGCTGCGGACATTTACTGCCTGCAGGATTTCCCCGGAGGAGGTTTTTACGACGTGACCTTCCGGAGTGCCAAGCTTTGCGAGCGCTTCCTGGAGGTTTTCAAGGAGAAAGGAGGTGAGGGCCCCCTCTCTGTATTGACCGCTGTCCCACTGTTTGTGATGCCAGCGCAGAGGAGCCGTATGGTGACTGTACACATGTACAACCCGCATGTGCCAGCAGTTGATGTCCTGACTTTCCTCGGAAAGTACGTGAAGGTGGAAGGGGACCTAACTGACATCATGGACCCCTTTGGCATCTGGACGAGTAAGAGGCAGGTCAAGGTGACACTGAGGATGGGTGCGGACGGGAATGTCGTACACCCACCGTCCAGTTTTGCGATCGGTGGGAGCAGGGGCTACCTGACCTATGCAGGGCAACCTAAAGTCTGCCATGCCTGTGGTAGGCCAGGTCACGTCGCAGCCGACTGCAAAGCTACCATCTGCAGGAACTGCAGGGAGGAGGGACACCTTGCAAAGGATTGCCCACGAGAGAAAAGCTGCAACCTTTGCGGGGAAGCGGGCCAACTCTATAGGGCATACCTGCGGCGGGGGACCACCTACGCCCAGGTCGCCGGCAGGGGCAATGTGGGGCCAGCGCCCCCAGAGGAGAGGAAGGCACCAGGGCCCAGCAAGGACCCCACTAATGTGCACGAGGGCCAGGCCGTGCAGGAGGGCCCAGCTCTGCAGGATGGGCCCGAGGCCAGCAAAGTGCCCCTGCAGGCTCCGATTTTCCTCCCCCCCCGAACAACCGGAGTCGATGCAGGCGGCGACAGGCGACCCAGGGGAGGGGACAACAGTCCGGAAAGCGAGGAGGAAGGTGCGTCGACGGGCCTAGGAACCGCAACAATCAGGCGGGAAGAGGCAGCTACAGGGGGGCTATAAGAGCTCCTCTGACGAGGGGGATTCGGAGAGTGCCCACCCGAAGCAGAAGTTAAAGATCTCGAGGGGGAAGGAAAGCAGCACCCCGCTTCCAGGTGACGGGAGGCGTCCTGAGGCTCCCTCCGACACCCAGTCAAGTGCCGCTGGAGCACTGGAGGGCCCCCCGGAACTTCCAGGCGGGAAGGGGGAAACAGCACGTCCCCAGCCTGACCCGGAGCCGGACCCTCCTGCCTCCGCACCCCTGATGGGGAGATGCCACCCGGAAGGCAGCACCGTCGGTTTCCTGAGCCCGGAGAGCGTCCAGCAGTTAGCCCGGGCAATGGGCATGCAGGGGCAGATGGAGGGGCTGGACCTTGGAATTGGGGAGGGTTCTCCAGTCACTGCCCACAATGGGGGTACGAGATGCGAGCATTAATGTGCGCAGCGTCAAGTCAACCGCGAGATGTGTGTCCACGTTGGCCTACCTCACCACCATCAAGGCGGACCTCCTGTTTCCGCAGGAGTGCGGGATACCGCACCTCGGCAGGTACGGGAAATGGTCCGGTGCCTGGACCTGTGGGCCTTCGATCTGGTCGGGGGGTAACGACTGTCGCTCCTCGGCCTGGCTATTCTGCTGCGGGGGCACAACTTCACCATCTCTCAAGTTCAGGAGGTGGTGGGGGGGCGCCTCCTAGTGGCTGACATCACCTATGGGAACGCTCCCCTGAGGCTGATCAACGTGTACACCCCAGTGGTACGGACTGAGCGGTTGGCCGTCCTGCAGCGGTTTCCACCCCTGCTGGCTACGTCCAGGCCGGTCATCCTAGGCGGAGACTTCAACTGTATCATCGATGCAGATGGAAGATCCGGCGTGGGGACAGCGGGTGGGGGGAGTCAACTGGACGTCACATCCAGATTCCTGATGGGCACGGTGAAGGACGCCAAGCTGCTCGACGTCTTCAGCACCCCTGCAGATGGGGCGCAGCGGAGGTACACCTGGTCGCGGCCAGACGGGTCTATTCGCTCAAGGATAGACTTCCTGTTTGTGTCACGGGCGTTCTCGGTCAGGCCCACCGGCGTTGAGCTGGTGTTCTTCTCTGACCACTGCCTCCTGTTGGCCGTCTGTCACTTACAGGACGACCAGCCGGCCGGCAAGGGGACGTGGAAGCTCAACATGACTCTGTTGACCCCAGAGAATGTTGAGGAGTTTAAGAGGGAGTATGCCGGTTGGAGTACCGTGAAACCCCTCTTTGAGTCTCCAGGCGACTGGTGGGAGACGGTGAAGGAGAACATCAAGAGGTTCTTTGTCCTCAAGGGTGTTCAGAAGGCGAGAGAGAGGTGGGGAAAGCTGTCGCGCCTCCAGAAAAGGATGCAGAACCTGCTCCTTCTGCAGTTGATGGGGGTCAATGTCACGGAGGACCTCCGCGAGGTGAGGGGCCAGCAAGCCTCGCTCTTCGCTGCGGAGCCCTCCAGGATAATCTTCCGGTCCAGGGTCCGCTCCGTGGAGCAGGATGAGACTTGCTCGTGTTTCTTCTTTCAGAAGGTGCACAAAGAGAGCTCTGTGCTTAGCCGGCTGAAGGAGGACGACAGCTCGGTGATGTCGTCTCGGCCCGACATTTTGAGGATCAGCAGATCCTTCTATGCCAGACTGTACGACACGAAGCCCACGGACAGCACGGCCTCCGAGTCGTTCCTGTCGTCTATCACGGAGGTCTTAGACGATGGCACGAGGGAGTGGCTGGACCAGCCGATATCCCTGGACGAGCTGACCAGAGCCCTCAAGTCCTTGGAGAGGAATAAGACTCCTGGGAGCGAAGGCTTACCAGTCGAGCTGTATTCCGCTCTGTGGGACCTGGTCGGCCAGGACCTGCTGGAGGTGTACGATAGTGCGCTTCGGGCAGGGGAAATGTGCACGTCCATGAGGAAGGGCATCATCACCCTCATTTACAAGAGGAAGGGGGAGACGGAAGAAATTAAGAATTGGCGTCCCATTTCACTTTTGAACGTGGACTACAAAATCCTGGCCAAGGTCATAGCCAACCGGGTCAGGTCTGTTCTGGTGTCAGTGATTCACCCTGACCCAACCTGTGCTGTGCCGGGCAGGAAGGTTGCTGAGAGCCTCGCGCTCATCAGGGATACGATCGCCTACGTGCAGGACAGGCGGATGGACACCTGCCTCGTCAGCCTGAACCAGGAGAAGGCCTTCGACAGGGTCTCTCATGCTTACATGAGGGACGTCCTCTCCAAATTGGGGTTCGGGGAGGGCATCCGCAATTGGATCCAGCTGCTCTACACCAACATCGTTAGCGCTGTCTCGATCAACGGATGGGAATCGGACAGTTTTCCTGTCAGATCTGGAGTCAGGCAGGGCTGCCCGCTCTCTCCTGCCTTGTTCGTGTGCTGTGTGGAGCCCTTCGTCGCATCCATCAGGAAGGACGTGAGCCTGAAGAGCGTGACTATCCCAGGCAGCGGAGGCCTTCAGGTCAAGACCTCCCTGTACATGGACGACATCACCGTCTTCTGCACCGATCGTCCATCGGTGAGTAGGCTGTTGGACATCTGCGGCCAGTTTGAACTGGCCTCGGGTGCCAAAGTCAATAGGGGTAAGAGCGAGGTCATGTCCTTCGGGAACTGGGACGACCGCTCCTTCATCCCCTTCACCGTTGGGACAGACTACCTGAAGGTGCTGGGTGTTTGGTTCGGTGGAGCTGGGGCATGCACTAAGACTTGGGAGGAGCGTATCACCAAACTGAAGCAGAATCTGGGCAGTTGGACGCTCCGGTCCCTCTCCATCGCGGGTAAGAACCTGGTTGTCAGGTGCAAGGGGCTTTCGGTACTGTTGTACGTGGCGCAGGCCTGGCCTATTCCCTGGACCTGCGCCACTGCGGTCACCCGGGCCATCTTCCACTTCATTTGGGGGTCGAGGATCGACCGGGTCCGCAGGGACACCATGAACAAAGATCTGGAAAATGGGGGAAAGGATGTACCGAATGCCACCCTCGCCTTGACGGCTACCTTTGTGTGCGGCTGCATCAAGCTGTGCGTAGATCCTCAGTACGCAAACACCAAGTGTCACTACTTACTGAGGTTCTACCTGTCCCCGGTGTTGCGAAGGATGGGCCTGGCCTCATTGCCGCAGAACGCTCCGAGTAGTTGGACCGTCCCGTACCACCTGTCCTTCGTGGAGAAATTTTTGAAAGGAAACATCTTTGACCACAAGGCCGTCAGGCAGTGGTCAGCACGTAGTATCCTCGAGACCCTTCGGGAAAAGGAGAGGGTGGATCCCGTCGTGTGGTTCCCCACGCAGACTGCCAAAGTCGTTTGGCAGAATGCCTCATCGCCAGAACTTTCAAACAAGCACAAGGACATTGCTTGGCTGGCGGTGAGAGGGGCTCTGCCAGTGAGATCCTTTATGCATGCCCGGAATCTCTGCACCACCGCACGCTGCCCTCGAGGCGGCTGTGGGGGGGATGAGACTGTCGATCACCTCCTTCTGGGGTGTGCCTATGCGCAGGAGGTCTGGAGGGGGATGCAGTGGTATTTGTCGAGGTTCGTCCCGAGCAGCTCCGTGACGCGGGACTCCGTGCTCTACGGGCTGTTTCCCGGGACGCACACTGAGACCAACATCAACTGTGCCTGGGGACCATCAATGCGGTGAAAGGCGCTCTTTGGTCTGCCCGCAACTTGCTGGTCTGCCAGCTGAAAGAACTGACCCCGACCGAATGTTGCAGACTGGCGCACTCCAAGGTCCAGGACTACGTGCTGAGGGACGCGCTAAAGCTTGGGGCAGCCGCCGCCAAGGCGCGGTGGGGAAAGACCACGGTATGAAACCCCTCGTCTAGAATCGAAAAAAGGGCCCTATCTGGTAACTGGGCCCAGCTGGCGCCTTCCCCAACTAGTCAGGGGGCCAACTGGGACTGTGCGGGGTGACGACTGCCGGGGTATTTTCTTTGCTTTGTTTTTTTTTCTTCTTTGTTTTTTTTCCCTTTAGTTGGTGTACGTACCCCCTGGGTAGCCCGGAGCAGCTTGCATGACTGGGTAGGTGTATAAATATGTTTTATTTTTTGTACACTTATGAATAAAGTATAGTTTTTCAAATAAAAAAATGGTGACGAAATGTCTGAAAATGAACCTTCCAGCTCAGCGAGCAAACTCATATCCATCACTTCTAATATTTGACACTCTGTTTACAATTTTGCAAACACAAGCTGGTTGGGTTACAATCAGTACCTCAGCTGTTGTAAATACACAAAGAGAAATGCTGTTTGATATGATCCACTGGTCTTAGGGACATTAACCTGGCATATGACAATGCCTCTACCAATCAAAATCCACTTTCCAACAAATTAGCATGCTCTTTTTGTGCAGTTTAAACATTTTGCTCCCCACTACATTTATAATACGTGTGAAATGTCCTAATGATTGCAAATTAAAAAGCTTTGACAAATTGTGGTGTTTTGATACATTCAAGTTCTTTACTAGCAATTAGAAAATGCTGGAAAAAAACTCAGCAGTTCTAGAGAAAAGTTATTAGACTTGACACATTACCGCTATTCTTTCTTCAGAAAAAGGAAGGGTCCTGACCCGAAAGGTCAACTTTCTTGCTCCTCTGCTGCTGCCTGGCCTTCTTTGTTCCTCCAGTTCCACACTGTGTTCTCCCCAATACATAATGTTCACTTATTAACACCATAACACATGACCATTCCACAACAAACTCAGTGATCTGAGAGACATTTAGATCATTAGAACTTTTAAAGCAGAACTAGTTTTATAAAAGGTGTCATTTTTCTTGTTCATTAATGCCCAAACCTAATATACTAAGCAGAAGACAAAAAACTAACAAGGATTCCCCTTGTAGCTGAAGTAATCAGGATTATATGTGGACTACAGTGGGTCAAGACAACAGCTCATCATGACCTTCTCAAACGCAGCTAGAGGCGGGCAATATATGTTGGCCCAGCTCGTGACACACACACACCCCTGAGTGAATAAAAGATGTGACAATATGCTAATGAATTTTTCTGTCTATGTAGGTCCCTCCTTTACTACTGCTCTTTCTGGCCCTTTGCTACTTCTGACCACAATCCAATCCCTAAATAACCCCATTTCCAATATTTTTTCACTTTGCAATTTCCTGTCCATATTCTGCCCAAATACATCTCCTCCATGAGATACAGCTCACATTTCCTGTTCTCCCTCTCTTCTCAAGTCGAAGTCATTCAATTACTCTCCCTAACACCATAACTGATTGACGAAGAAGGGGAAAATACGGTGTGAAAGTGAGCTTGCAGGTAACATAAAGACTGACACTAAGAGTGTCTATAGGTATGTGAAGAGAAAGGAGGATGGTGACGACAAATGTAGGTCCCTTACAGACAGAAACGGAGGAATGTATAATAGGGGACAGCAAAATGGCTGAACAACTGAATACACACTTTGGTTCTGTCTTCACAAAAAGCACACAAATCACATACCAGAAGTGTAGGAGAATACAAGATGTAGTGAGAGGGAAGAATTGAGGGAAATCAATATTAATAGAAAAATGATGCTGGGAAAATTGAGGGGATTGAAGGTACATAAATCCCCAGGGCCTAATAATCTATATCACTGGGTACTTAAAGAAGTGGCTCTGGAAATAGTGGATGGATTGGTGGACATCTTCCAGGATTTTATAGACTCTGGAACAGTCCCTGTAGATTGGAGGGTAGCTAATGACACTACAATTTTCAAAAAGGGAAGTGGAGAGAAAACAGGGAATTAAAGACCAGTGAGCCTAACATAGGTGGGGGGGGGGGGGCGGCAGAATTCTCAAATCCATTATCAAGGATTTTAAAGTGGAGCATTCAGAAAGCAGTGGCAGGATCATACAGAGTCAGCATGGATTTATGAAGGGAAAATTATTCTTGACAAATCTATTGGAATTCTATGAAGATGCAACTAGTAGAGTTGACAAGGGGCAGTCAGTCGATGTGGTATATTTGGACTTCCAGAAAGCACTTCACAAAATGCTGCATAAAAGATTATTGTGCAGAATTAAAACACATGGGATTGGGGCAAGTGTGTGGAGATAGATAGAAAACTGGTTGGCAGAGAGGAAACAAAGAGTAGGAATTAATGGGTTCTTTTCAAATTGGCAGGCAATTGGACAACCACTGGGATCAGTGCTGGGACCCCAGCTATTCACAATATATATTAATGATTTGGATGATGGAACAAAATATAACACTCCAAGTTTGCTGATCATACCAAGTTTGGTGGGAGGGTGAACTGTGACGAGAATGCAGACATACTTCAGCATGATTGACAGTTTGTGTGGGTGGACAGATCAATGGTAGATGCAGCATAATTTGGATAAACGTGAGGTTATTCAGTTTGGAACAAAAACAAGAAGGCAGCTTACTACCTGAATGGCTGTAAATTGGCAGAGGGGAGTGTGCAGCAGGACTTGGGTGTCCTTGTGCACCACTTGCTGAAGGTAAGCATACAGATGCAGCAAGCCTAAAGAAGGCAAATGGTATGTTGGCCTTTATTGCAAGAGGTTTTGAGCACAGGACCAGAGATGTGGTGTTGCAGTTATACAGGGCCTTGGTGAGGCCACACCTAGAATATTATGTGCGGTTTTAGTCTCTATTTTTGAGAAAGGATGCTCTTGTTCTCGAGGGAGTGCAGCGAAGATTTGCTGGGCTGATTCTGGAGATGGCAGATCTGATAAATGAGGAGAGAGTGACTAGCTTCGGATGTTTTCACTGGAGTTCAGACGAATGAGGGGGGGATCTCATAGAGACTTATTCAATTCTAACAGAACTAGACAGGGTGGATGCAGGAAGGATGTTCCTGATAATGGGTGTGTCCAGAACCAGGGTCACTGTCTGAGGTTAAAATTGTATCAGAGATAATGGGAACTGCAGATGCTGGAGAATCCGAGATAACAAAGTGTGGAGCTGGATGAACACAGCAGGCCAAGCAGCATCTTAGGAACACAAAAGCTGACACTTCAGGCCTAGACCCTTCTGAAGACCTGATGAAGGGTCTAGGTGCGAAGCATCAGCTTTAGTGCTCCTAAGATGCTGCTTGGCTTGCTGTGTTCATCCAACTCCACAGTCTAAGGTTTTGGGGTAGACCGTTTAGGATGAAGATGAGGAGATATTTCTTCACCCAATGAGTGGTGAGTCTGTGGAATTCATTACCACTGGAAGGAGTTGATGCCAAAACATTGAATGTAATCAAGAGGCAACTAGATATATCACTTGGGCAAATGGGATCAAAGGTTATGGGGACAAAGCAGGATTAGGCTATTGAGTTGGACAACCAGTCATGATCATGATGAATGGCAGAGCAGACTTGAATGGCTGAATGGCCTCCTCCTTTTCCTATCTTCTATGTTTCTATGTTTCTAACCACCGTCGTTATTGACACTACAAATTGTTTCCTTTGCTCAAGTATTATCCCACTTCCCACAAAACGCAACAGGCTTTGACAACCAACATTAAAAAATGCTCACCTAAACATTTAGCTCGAAGGCACAGGATTGCCCCTCCTAAGCCATTCTTTAGTCCTTAGACACTGGTGCCATTTACGAATTTCCAGCCCACCTGCCGCAATCACAACCTTCCTCGCACGGTCCAGCCCCTTGCCCACTCTGATCCAGGTCTCTTTCCTCCACCAGCAATTCTAGCCTCATGCTATTAGGTGCACACAGCTTACCAGCTCAACTGTACTAAAGAAACATGCATGCCTTGAATCTGCTCAGTATTTCAAGTGTCCGAAAGTAGACGCCATACTACTTCTAGATATCTCTTCAGCTGCTATTCTTTCCTTTCACACTGTCCCTCACAAGTATAGATTTAAATTTAAACATCCTTCATTTTATCCAGCATAATTCTGAATTGTGAAAATGATTGGAAATTTCCTTTCTGCATTGTCCCTTTAAAGTCAAAATGGGTTGAAGAACATTCTGAAAGAGAATTAATTGGTTTCCTGGGTATGACATCATTTAGCCCCAAGAAATGCCCATGTGATCTGAAGTTACCTTAAGGATAAACATCTGAGAAGTAAGGGATAAATAGGAGGCAAACTACAATGGGGTTGGATGAGCTTTATAAATCTAGGTTCTGTTCATTCACAGTTCAGGACACACTGGGAATTCAAACAAACAAAGTACACTCCAACTAGAACAGATTTCTGTTTGACCATCTTTCAACAGATTCTTTTGTTAAAATAGGTCTCTGAGAATACACTTCCTGTGTGTTGTGTTTGCACTCGGAAAGAGCAGAAAGCTGAATACAAGAAAGGAAAATGTTTATAAATTGGACAAGACCCACTGTTGTTCTTTTAGAGTTGCCATAGCCCACCAAACCAGGGGTTTTGGTGACAACATGATGGCTGTGATTGGAGTGAGGGAGCATTTATCGATGTGCACTTTGTTGGTGGTAACTATGTACGGGATCTTCAGATGGAACATAGTTTCTGGTGAATACAACTCCAAGCCAAAATGATGAGTGGAACATGAGAGATCTTACGTTGATGATGCCTAATTAGAAAATCTATGATTGCAAGTGATGCCCCAATTTTCTCAATCTAAGGTGAATGCCTGTCATTATGAGAGACATATCTTTGTTCCATTGACTTTTTGAAGAAAAAATTACCTTTTATTTGAAATGCCTTTCACCTGTAAATCAATATTTCAATAATGTTGATTTTAGGTAGTTACAGTGGAAGATTTATTACGTGAAATCTTTCCCAATGCTTGCTTTGCTCTTTGCTCATGTTATCCATTTTACAGTGATAGAAACATTGTGAAAGGCCTGTTTGTATGTGTAACTGGGGCATCTATCGACATTAGGCTAGTGAAGTGTAATAAATCCAACAAAAGCAAAGTTGCTGGAAAAGCTCAGCAGGCCTGGCAGCATCTGTGAAGGAAAAAACAGAATTAATGTTTCAGGTCAGGTGACCCTTCCTCAGAAAAAACACTGATCAACATCACTGATCGCATAACATCAACTGATCTTCTTTTACATCTTATCCTCTAACACTGGGATATTCCTATTAAATTTTCAACTTCTATCACAAAACATTGGTCAGTTCTCAAAATGTTGTTACAGTGAAATGACAAGAAATGTAAATAATATTTCTCTGTATTATTTTTAATTTTGCATCACCCTGCTTATTTTAAATACTCTGTTCTGTAATTCTGCCATAGCTCCCTTTTATAAACATTTGATATTTTGTTGACGCGATGAGAGTAATTTAATTTTGCAGGAAAAAGCGTGTCACTTGTGTTGACAGGAAGTAAAATACAATTGGACCATACTTTATCTCGATGCATGATGAGTTCCAATGTATTGGATAAAACAGGAGTTGCCAAAGTGGAATTAATGGTAGTAACAATACAGTCTCAGTTATTTATAATGCATATGACTCAAATGAAGCCATACAAATCAGGATGCGTCAACTTAGGAGCACAGAAATAACCTAGCTCAACAGCTAGCCCACGTTTCGGATTTAGCCTGATGTTCCCAATAATCCTCACTGAAAATGATATGTTTAGCTGCCAGTTAAGAACTTTAGACTTGTTTTATAAAGTTAACATATTAATGGGTAATGGAGAACTATGGTCAGCTAAGGAAAGATATTGCAAAATATGTCAGCAAATACAGGAGAAGTGAATAGGAAATGAGAAAAATATAAAGGAAACGCTAAGCATGACAAATGTCAGCCATATATAAAACAATATGATATAAAAATGACTTTTACCATCTCAGTAAAATGTCCCTCTTTTAGAACATAGAACATAGAACGCAGAACATAGAACTGTACAGTACAGAAAGGGCTCTTCTGCCCACGATGTTGTGCTGAACTTTTACCTTGAACCTAAGGTGTATCAACCTCTAACCCCACCTTATACTATCATCCATTTGCCTACATAATAGCCGCTTAAATGCCCCTAATGAAGCCGACTCCACTACCCTTTCCAGCAATGTATTCCACACTCCTACCACTCTGAGTAAAGAACCTACCTCAGATATCTCCCCTATATCTACCTCCACTCACTTTAAAACTATGCCCCCTTGTAATAGTTACCTCCACCCTAGGAAGAAGTCTCTAGCTGTCCACTCTGTCTATACCTCTGATCATTTTGTACACCACTGTCAAGTCACCTCTCATTCTTCATCATTCTAAAGAGAAAAGCCCTAGATCTCTCAACCTGTCCTCATAAGACCTTGCCTCAATTCCACGCAACATCCTGGTAAATCTCCTCTGCCCCTTTTCCAATGTTTCCACATCTCTCCTGTAATGAGGCAACCAGAACTTGACACAATATTCTAGCTGTGGCTGAACCAGGGCTTAGTATTGCTGGAGCCTAACTTCACGGCTCTTGAACTCAATCCCTCTATTAATGAAAGCTAACACACCATACGCCTTCTTAACAACTCTATCTACCTGGGTGGCAGCTTTGAGGGAAATGTGGACATGAACCCCAAGATCCCTCTGCTCCTCCACACTGCCAAGAAACTGTCCGTTAACCCTCCGCACTGCATAACGTGACCCACCTTCATATCGTCCATGAACTTCCCAATCCACCTTTCCACTCCTACATTGAAATCATTTACAAAAACCACAAACAGAAGATGACCCAGGACAGATCCTTGTGGCACACCACTTGTAATTGAGCACCACATTGAATATTTTCCTACCACTACCACCCTTTGTCTTCTAAGGGTCAGCCAATTCTGAATCCAATCTGCCACATTTCACCTTATCCCATGCCTCCTCACTTTCTGCGTGAGCCCACCATAGGGAACTTCATCAAATACCTTACTTAAATCCATGTATACCACATCCACTGCTCCACCTTCATCCACATGTTTGGTCACCTGTTCAAAGAATTCAGTAAGGTTTGTGAGGCATGATCTACCCCTCACAAATCCATGCTGACTATCATGAATCAAACTGTGCCTTTCTAAGTGATCGTAAATCCTGACTCTCAGAGCCCTTTCCAATAATTTGCCCACCACTGAAGTAAGACTAACTGGCCTGTAATTTCCCAGGTTATCCCTGCTCCCTTTTTTGAACAAGGGAATGATGTTTGTCTCTCTCCAATCTCCCAGCACCATACCCGTGGACAGTGAGGATGAAAAGATCATCGCCACAGGCCCTGCGATCTCTTCCCTCACTTCCCATAGAATCCTTGGATAAATCCCATCAAGCACGGGGGACTTATCTATCTTCAAGTTCCTCAAAATTCTTAGTACAACTTCCTTACTAACATCCACCTCCTCTAGCCTACCAGCCTGTTTCACGCTCCCCTACAACTAGGTCCCTCTCAGTTGTGAATACAGAAGAAAAGCATTCAGTAAGGACCTCTCCTATCTCTTTCAGCTCCATGCACAAATTCCCTTTACAATCCTTGATTGGCCCTACCCTTTCTCTGGTCATTCTCTTATTCCTCACGTACGTGTAAAAAGCCTTGGGGTTTTGGCGCAATTTTTCTGAGATCTGCATTGTCTTAATACAAGCTCCAAACACTCAACGAACATATGAGCTATGTATGTTCAGTTAATTTTGTCTCACGTCAGTGCCTTCATGAGTGTATTGAAAATGTTAGAGAAATAAAGAAATGTGAAGAAGTTGCTAAAGCTTTCCACTGATGGTTAAAATCATTCATGCTTGCAGCTGCCTCGTAACTGTTATTCCTAACTAGCAATTAGTATCAGCTTGAAATCATACTCTATTATACTCATACAATCAAGGTGCTTGAACCTTCACAATGTAATGGTGTCAAGTCTAATCCATGTTGCCTTCGATTTTATAGATGCTTTTTTAAAAGATAAAAGGGAAACTTAGATAAGTATTGTGAGACGATATCTGTATTATATAGCATCATTTTGAACAGACAGAGAAAAAGATAGGTAGGGCTTGTGTGTGGGTTTGGGGATCATGATGAGCTACCTCACACATCCATTTCTATTAAGAAAGGCAGCACACAAATTTTGAGCTATCTGCCTTATCTAAACGATTTCTGTAGAACATTGCAACACAAGCAGAATCCATGAGGACAGCAGAATCTGTGAGAACCATGCTTGTTATCATTCAAATCCAGCTTGGTTCCATCTAAAGCCCATCCGGCTGCCATGCAGCTTCAGACATCCACCACTATTGGGGTGGCAGGTGGCTCAGTGGTTAGCACTGCTGCTTCACAGCACCAGGGACCTGGGTTCAATTCCATCTTCAGGCTGTGTGGAGTTTGTACATTGTGTATGGGTTTCTGCTGGGTGCTCATAGAGATGTAAAACTTTGGGGTGGATTGGCCATGTTTAAAAATTGTCCCATAGTGTCCAGGGATGTGCAGGCCAGGTGGGTTAGCCATGGTAAAAACTCCATGCAGGGTTGGGGGATAGGATGGAATACTCGTCAGAGGTGTCAGTGTAGACTCAATAAGCTGAATGGCTTCTCTCTGCATAATAGGGATTCAATTATTGTGGCAGATAAATAAAGGCTTGATCAAAGTAGGTTTTAAGGACCAATTTAAAGGAAAAAGACAATGTCAAGAGCAGGATTGATTTAAAGATGGAATTCTAGAGTGTAGGGACCAAGTAGCAGAAAGCACAGCCATCAGTTGGAGTACAATTAAAATTGAGAATGTTCAAGGGGCCACAATTAGATAGGTTGACAGGGCTGTTAAGAAGGCACACAGTGTTTTAGCTTTTATTAATAGAGGGATCAAGTTCCGGAACCAAGAGGTTATGCTGCAGCTGTACAAAACTCTGGTGCGTCCGCACTTTTGGGGTATTGTGTACAGTTCTGGTCACCGCATTATAAGGAGGATGTGGAAGCTTTGGAAAGGGTGCAGAGGAGATTTACTAGGATGTTGCCTGGTATGGAGGGAAGGTCTGACGAGGAAAGGCTGAGGGACTTGAGGCTGTTTTCATTAGAGAGAAGAAGGTTCAGAGGTGACTTAATTGAAACATATAAAATAATCAGAGGGTTAGATAGAGTGGATAAGGAGAGCCTTTTTCCTAGGATGGTGACGACGAGCACGAGGGGGCATAGCTTTAAATTGAGGGGTGAAAGATATAGGACAGATGTCAGAGGTAGTTTCTTTACTCAGAGAGTAGTAAGGGAATGGAACGCTTTGCCTGCAACGGTAGTAGATTCACCAACTTTAGGTACATTTAAGTCGTCATTGGATAAGCATATGAACGTACATGGAATAGTGTAGGTTAGATGAGCTTGAGATCGGTGTGACAGGTCGGCACAACATCGAGGGCCGAAGGGCCTGTACTGTGCTGTAATGTTCTAGAAATACAGGTTTCTTAAATATTGTTACACTGGAAGAGATTAAAGAAAGAAGGAGAGGTAAAATCACTGAGAGAATTGAAAACCAGGATGCAAATTTTACAAATGATGTGCTGCAAACCAGGAGCCACAACAGGATTTTCAGCCCAAGTCAAAATCCTAGAATTCTCTCCCTAAGGGCATTGTGGGTCAACCTACAGCAGGTGGACTGCTGCAGTTCAAGAAAGCAGTTTAGTACCAACTTCTAAAGGCCAACTGCAGGCAAACAATAAATACTGGCTAGCTAGAAAAGCCCACGTCAAGCAACTGAATAATAAAAAAAAGTTGAGAACAGAAATTGCTATGAGCAGAAGATAAGCAGCGAAGTGTTGGTGACCTCATGTTTGGAGGGAAGAATATGGAGCAACTAATACGTCTAGAGGTAATGAAACTGTGGATATAATAAACTGCCAATGGTGATATGTTGCTCGTTACCACCTGTAATTATTGACTCAGAAACATAGGGCATCAGCAATTTTGCTGATCATTGGCATCACCATCCAGGCCTGCCCTGAATCTGCAGGTCAGGTTGTAGGGAACCTCAGTCAAATACCACCTTCTTGGTGAAACAAAGGTACCTCAGATACTGCTTCTAGCTGAGATGAAAGGAGTAGTGCTCCTTGAGGATTGGCGTGTGTTGAGAACTCTCTTCCTCCTTCCTCTGCACACACTGCATCCCCACTGGTGACACCCGTGTTCCATCCCCACATCTTGCTGAAGGAGAAGGGAGATTGCGTCTACAGTTGGTGTTTGTAGCAGCAGTATTTCTGCTAACAGTCAAACAAGCTTCTCTGCCTCCCCTATCAAGGTAAAAAATACTCACTGCAAAGTGGTACAGATAATGGAAAACACGCTTTGCTGCAAATTACTTTCAACTATGTCTAACCCAACAAATAGTTTGATTCTGAGCCTTACTCAGGATATCTCCACAATGGTGCATCCTAGAGGGGTCATGCGTCACACAGCTGAGGAGGATTCTAGGCTTAATTGCTGCCCTGTGCTGCATTAGTGCATCTCAGCTGGGGTTGTAGTAGCGAGCATTCCAACTGGGCTCACTGTTGGAAAAGGCTAGCTTTAGGATCAGCTATAATGCCCTCCATTGCAGAATGGCTTGCCACCGCAGAATGCTGTCAACACACACAAACTGCCATAACTATATCATCATTGAATTGAACATAAGGCAGCAGAGACAAAATTGCTTCACCTCATGTGCCATGCAGCCTACCGGAACATGAGATTTGCCATAACACAAACATTCCTCTGTGACCAATATCCACAGCCCTGTCTTTTCCCGGTACTTCAAGCTGTCAGGAACTGGAGATTGTAAAATCCACAGTGAAGTGTTAATAACTTTATAAAAGTACCAAAATAGTATATTTAAAGTTCTGTCTATATAGCATCAGCTTCGCAAACACCGTACAGTGGAATTTGGCTTTAATAACTGACCTGTGAAGCCCTGCCCTGGTTAGTTACATGAGGTGGTTAACATTGTTTCTGTACTAAAATCCTGGAAATCTGATTATATGGCAGAAGTTGCTGAACGGTTCTGCACAAATTGCCACAGGCAATGTTACTGGCAAATTTGCATAATCCTGTTCTAATTGACTTTAATGGATGCTCACACAAACTGTTCAACTCATTCCTCTCAGTGGTGTGCTATGCAGCAAAGTTTCCAATTCTTTTATGCCTGTGAAGAAGGGAAAATGGATTTAAAAATAATGTTTGAACTAAATGGGTGAATAACTATCACAAGAATGGATCATTATAGTCAAATGGCAAAGTGCTCAAATCTTCAAAGAAGCCAGTTAGGGGAGTGTAACAGCAAACTTTTATTTATTGCAATTAAGCTTGACAAATTAAAGTTAGGCCTTTCAAGGACATATACAATAACATGTTAGAAAAGGATTTATTTGTACATTGTCAATCAGTCAGTCAGTTGTACAAGGTTTTGTGCCTTGTTGCATAGTTATATCATAGCCAGCTGGATGTGAAACCTATGAAGATTTCCAAAACTGATAATGCTATGGTTACCAGCAGTGATTGTTCACAGCAAGAGAAAGAACTTCTTTGAGATTATTATTCCATGAATACATTTATATTCTTGGCAAATGGTGACAGGATTGAACAGAATCAGCATGGATACTTAAAAAGGAAATCACGTTTGACAAACGTACTGGAATTTTTTGAGGATGCAACTAGGAAAGTTGATAAAGGGAACTGGTGGACGCGATTCACTTGGACTTTCAGAAGGATTCTGAAAAGTTGCCAGTGGATTTGGGGGCTGTGTATTAACATAGATCGAGACCTGGTTGACAGACAGGAAATGGAGAGCAGGAATAAACAGGTCTTTTACTGAGTGGCAGGCAATGACTAGCAGGGTACTGCTTGGTTCAGTGGTTGGACCCCAACTATCAACAATATCTATTAACAATTTAGACAAAAGAACTAGATGTAATATCTCCAAGTTTGCGGGTAATTGAAAGCTGGGTGGGATAGTAAGCTGTGGGGTGGATGCAGACATGTTGCAATTCGGAGAAGTTGCGTGAGTGGGTAAAACATGGCAGATGCAGTCATGTGGATAAATGTGAAGTTACCCACCTTGGTAGCAATAAAAGAAAGGCTGAATATTATCTCGGTGGCAATTTATCGGAGAAGGGGGAGGTGCAATGAGACCTGGGGGTCCTTGTACACCAGTCACTGAATGTAAACATGCAGATGCAGCAGGTGTGGAAGAAGGCAAATTGTCTTCATAGGAGGAGGATCCAAGCACAGGAACAGGGATCTCTTTCTATAATCATACAACATCTTGGTGAGAGTGCACCTGGAGTATTGTGTACAGTTTCATCTCCTTATCTCAGGAAGGATGATCTGGCTATGAAGGGAGTGCAACAAAGGTTTACCAGACTGATTTCTGGGATGATAGTACTGAAGTACGAAGACAGGCTGTATCACTTAGGACTATATACACTAGAGTAAGTGTCTACAGTTGAATAACAAGCGAAGGCATGACCTATAATCAAATTAAATTGGTTTGTCTCAGCACCATCTTATTTTTAATTTTCTGTAACTATCTCTCTGCCTCATTAATTGCATTATAGGTCACTCACAGAGATTTATTACTTGACACTCCACTCACATAATTTGTATGGTCTTTTGATCTCTCTGCTCTTGATCTCTCTGCCCATAAATTCTCTTGCACTTCACCTAATGAAGGGGCTACGCTTCGAAAGCTTGTGATTACAAATAAACCTGTTGGACTGTAATCTGATGTCATGTGACTTCTGACTTTTTCCACACCAGTCCAACACCAGCACCTCCACATTGTTAACACCCCACCAACTGCTGGCTCAATGTGGAGAGGATCTCCAAGAAGGTCACATGTCAACATGGTCATCACATTTCTGCAGAGATGCAAGAAAGCAGAGAAAATCCTGAAAGATTACAGATCACAAACACACTTAAGTTGAACTATAACGCAGACTATGCTGAGAGACTCTGCCATCGCATCTCTTGCACAATCCACAATCATCTTGTGCACCAGCTCTACAGCAAACGCTACAACCTTGAATTCAAGATAGTGTCTATATTCTCAGTTTGCGCTCAGGATACAGTGGACCAGCTATGAGACTTTGTCAAGCAGAAGAGGCAACAGAACCAAACCACCTACACGCATACCAAGAATGAGAAACTGGAGAAACTTGGCATCATCACCAGCAGTAACCAAGCTTCCCCTGGTACTCCAGTTGAAACTGGTACCACAACAGGAAAATCCATAATCAACTTGTCTGACCACATCCTTCAACCAGACAAAATCGAAGTTCTCAGTAAAAGCTCGATTTCACACCCGCGACAACAATGGACCCCATTGGTCTGCTGGCAGACACAGAGGAACTCATCAGGCGAATGAGGGTCCAGGAATTCTTCCACAAACCCCAAGATGTCAGCAGCAAGCCCAATGAGACAACCAATGAATCAGAACAGTTGATAGAGAGATCCTTGGTGCAGCGACCAAAGAAGAAAGAGTGGAATTGGACCCCTCCAGAACCCTGTATCCCTAGGCTTGACATGTATGCTGAAGCCGTCAGGAGATGTGTTAACTCCAGATTCATCTGCCGCGCTCACGAGATAGTTTAGAAGGTCACCAAAGCACAACACACTGCCATCCATGGTCTGAAGACCAATCACAACATTGTCATCAAACCAGCAGACAAAGGAGGAGCCATTGTCCTACTGAATAGAACAGACTACTGCAAAGAAACATACCAACAATTGAACAACCAGGAACACTACAGATAATTACCTGCTGATCTGACCAAAGAACATACCCATCAGCTTGAACAGGCTGACCAAGACCTTTGATCCAGACCTTCAGAGTATTCTATATATTCTCACAGCGTATACTTCTCACATAAGACACTTCTACTGCCTTCCGAAGATACACAAAACCAACACAGCTGGATGTCGCCTTGTATCAGGCATTGGGACTGTTTTTGAGAACTTCTCTGGCTGTGCCAAGGGCATTTTAAAATGTACAAGGAATCCCCAGCTTCTGTCACAACACTACAGATTTCTTACTGTAACTCATCTCACCTCAACTCAATCCAGGAACATTCGTGATCACAATTGTCAATTGGCACTCCACACAAGCATCCCCCAACATGACAGCATCACCATAACAGCTTCAGTACTCAATACCAACAACTACCACTTGCCAAATGCCATCCTACAACACATCCGCTTCATCCTCGACCACAACATCTTCACTTTCAACAACCAGTTCTTTATCCAGACACACAGAACTGCCATGGGACCAGATTTGTACCCCAATATGCCAACATTTTCATGTACGTGTTCAAGCAACACTTCATTGCTGCACAGGACCTCCAGCCAGATACATCGCTTACACTTTTCTTCCTTTAGACTAATGGTGAGGAATCACTGAAACAACTACATAGTGATATCAACAAGTTTCATCCCACCATCAGTCTTACACTGGACAACTCTTCAGAATCAGTCTTGTTTTTGGACACATGCATTTCCATCAAGGACAGGCAGCTCAGTACCTCACTCTACAGCAAGCCCACAGATAACCTCACAATGCTGCACTTCTGTCGTTTCCATCCTAAATACATTAAAGAAGCGATCACATTTGGACAAGCCCCGCCCACACACAGGATCTGCTCAGATGAGGAGGAAGGTGACGGACACCTAAAGATTTTGAAGGACGTCCTCATAAGAATGGGATACAATGCCCAAGTCATTGATGGCTGGTTCCGATGTGCTACAGTGGGAAAAACTGCAACAACCTTCTCAGAAGACAGACACAGGATATCACTGATAGAGTACCCTTCATCATCCAATACTTCTGCGCAACAGAGAGACTACGCCATATTCTCTACTGCCTTCAACATGTCATCAATGACAATGAGCATCTTGTCAAGATCATCCCTATACCTCCACTTCTTGTCTACAATAAGCCCCAAACCTTAAACAGACCATTGTTTAGCAAACTACGTAGCCTTCAGGACAACATCAATCACAAAACCACACAACCCTGCCATGGCAACCTCTGCAAGATACGTTAGATCATCAACATGGACACTACCATCACACATGGGAACACCACCTACCACTTCCACGGCAGATACTCATGTGACTCAGCAAACGTTGTCTGCCTCATACGCTGCAGGCAAGGATGCCCTGAGGCATGGCATATTGGTGAGACCGTGCAGTTGCTATGACAACAGATGAATGGGCACTGTGCACAAATCGCCAACATGAATGTTCCCTCTCAGCCAGAGAACACTTCAGTGGTCGTGGGTGGCAGTGAAAGGAAAGTAGACACAGTTTTTAAGTAAAGTTTGCTTGGATGAGGGCATTTTTCTGCCACCCAGATGTGACGCTGCTGGCACAAATAACACCTCAGTCACCTCAAAGGCTGCTGTACACTCGGCACCTTCTGAGTTGTTGTAGGCCACAGATCCAGCATCCTTGATAGAGAAGAGAACACAGTGCTGAGTTCAGACAGCATATTTGTGAACTGCAGTTGCAGTTTAGCATAATAGCACAGTCAGAGAACTACTGGTGACCACTAACAAACTGCATGAGTGTTGAAAACAGGACATAGAAATTCAAGATGGTCGAGCACTAAAAGAAGCTGATACATGTGTGGAATACAGAATATAAGGTAATGGCTCTGAAAGGGGTTACTGCTAGAGACTAGGTTAAGGTCCTTGCAACTTGATGATGTCAGTTGTTGGGTGGGGAAATTGGAAGAAAAGCTTTGTATCTGGAAGAGAACAGATATGTCACTGAGGTCTCCTAATTGCCTTAATAAAAATGTCCAATTAGCTAAATGGCTGTCATACTGTAAATTATCATCTTCTTAAGAGCTTCTTCCTGTTCAGACTCACCATCCAGTTCTTCATCTACCACTGTAAACTTAATAGGCCTTCCGACCCAGTCAAAGAAACAGGAGTGGTGGCAAATTTCATCTCATAGAGTCATTGAAACGTACGGTAAGGAAACAGACCCTTCGGCCCAACATGTCCATACTGACCAGGTAAGTTAAATCAATCTAGTTCCATTTGACAGCATTTGGCCCATATCCCTCTAAACCCTTCCACCACAAATAACAGAGATAATGGGAACTTCAGACGCCGGAGAATTCCAGATAACAAGGTGTGGAGCTGGCTGAACACAGCAGGCCAAGCAGTATCTTAGGAGAACAAAAGCTGACGTTTCGGGCCTAGACCTTTCATCAGAAAAGGGGAATGGGGAGAGGGTTCACCAGCTTCAAAATCTCCCCCTCCCCCACTGCATTCCAAAACCAGCCCAGCTCGTTCCCACCTCCCTAACCTGTTCTTCCTCTCACCTATCCCCTCCTCCCACCTCAAGCTGCACCTACCTACTAACCTCATCCCGCCCCCTTGACCTGTCTGTCCTCCCCGGACTGACCTATCCCCTCCCTACCTCCCCATCTCTACTCTCCTCTCCCTCTATCTTCTCCTCTATCCATCTTCGCTGTGCCTCCCCCTCTCTCCCTATTTATTTCAGAATCCTCTCCCTATCCCCCTCTCTGATGAAGGGCCTAGGTCCGAAATGTCAGCTTTTGTGCTCCTCAGATGCTGCTTGGCCTGCTGTGTTCATCCAGCTCCACACTTTGTTATCACCCCAAATGACACATGGATACATAGAAAAATATGGTACAGAAGTATTTGCTGCAGAATTGCAACAAGGCACTGTGGGAGAAGTACTGCTGGTTCAATGCTAGTGAAGCTACATCTGTATTTCAGAAATTGCTGTCTGAACCCAGCGGTGTCATTGTTTTCTCTTTTTAGGTTCAATTTAGGGCATGTATGTTGGTGTTTTAACTTAGGATTCAGGATCACCCCAAGGATACAAGAATATGGCCCATCAAGCCTGGTCTGCTATTCAACATCATCGTGGCTATCCTTAGATTGTACTTTCCTACCTGTTCTGTATATCCCACAAATTCCTGAGAAAAGTGCAATTGCTTTGAAGTAATGGCAATCATAAGACATGTCAAATTTATTTACTGCAAAGGTGTTCTAAAATGTTTATTCCTATTTTTGACAAATAATATGGTTAAGGACATAAATTGAGTGGCATTTATATAAATGTATTAAAATGTCAACTGTGATAGTGATAATCCTGCTTTTAACAGCAAACCAGTCATATCCATGCTTATTTTATTAGCACATATAAACAACAGAATCAACTCTTTTAGTGAAACTGTTTGATGAATATGGTGTGATTACAGCAATTCAAATCTATTCACGTATCATTTTTAAAAATATGACAGCATAAAGTTACATAAATGTCTTCTAGAGAAAAGTCAGTTTATTGCCAGCACAAATTTCCTTCATGGAAGTGCTACAGCTTATGAATCATTACAGTTGACTGTGGCAGGGGCAGGAACTCACTGACAGCATCAAATACATTAAATGCAGATACTGTGGTTTATTACTAAAAAGGCACGCCTTGATGAAAAGTGCTTTATTTGAGAAAGGTAGGGAACGAGTCAGAACAGCTCTGTACCATTTTCATCGTACTGATTGCTGCTTTTTGATATGATGATGCCTTGCAATAATAATTTATGCAAATAAAGGCTTAAGACACTGGATATCTGAATTAATAATAGAAACATGTGAAAAATATTCAACTGATCTGGTAGCAATAGAGTTAACTTTTCATTAGAGAAAACATTTCATTAGAGAACACTATCATAGAACCCTAAAAAATTCAACTCATGGGATGTAGGTATTATTGGCCGGGTCAGCACTTATTACCCATAGGGCAGTTAACCTTCAAATCATTTTGCTGCAGGACTGGAGTCACACTTTAGTTAGTCTAGGTAAATACAGCAAATTTCCTCACCTAAAGGCATTATTGAACCAGACCAGGCATAAATCAACAATGATTACTTGCTCACGATTAGGGTAATTTTTTATTGGCTTCATCGACCACAATGTGATTTGAACCAATATCCTTAGATATGGAAATACTGGAAGTCCTGGTTTGCTGGTCGAATACATAATCACTAAACCACCATTGTCCTATTTTTCCAGACCCTTCAGAATTATGAAGTGCTACAATAAAAGGCTCATCAGGAACTTTGAGGAAACACAGTTGAAGACACAGCTGATGACATGTATATGAAATTGGCAGAATGACAAAAATCAGAGTGTGGTGTAGGTGACTGGAAGAAGGAGGTCCCAAGTGGTCAGTACTGCAACCAAGGATTTCATGATCTATGTTAATGGACTTGGCTTGGGCATAATTTATTCATGGCACAAAACTTCAAAGCATTGTTTACTGTAAGTAAGGTAGCGATAAACTTCAAGAGGGTATAGACAGGCAGATAGATGGCAAAGAAGTGATACATCTACAAGAGGAATGAGGAGACGCACAAAATTAAAATGGCTACAGAAACAAATAGTTAGTGGTGTATGTGCATTATTTATTGCAAAGTGGTGGGGCAGACTGTGAAAATAGTTAAAAAGGCTTGTACAATCCTGGGCTTTACACAGAGGTGTAATGTTCAAGTATGGAGAAGTACAAGAAACAAGGAGGTTATGGTGAATATTTATAAATCAATGGCTTCACCTCAACTGAGGTATTATGTCCAATTCTAGGCTTTCACGATAAAGCATGATTATTAAACTACTGGATGCATTTATGGATAGAAAGAACTGACAATGCTGGAGTAAGAGATAACAGAGTGTGGAGCTGGAGGAGAACAGCGGGCCAGCCAGCATCAGAGGAGCAGGAAAGTTGATGTTTTGGGTCAGGACCCTTATCCAAAAAAAGGCATTTAGTCAGGGCCACCTGGGTGTTGAGAACTCAACTGCCCATTCCTGTAAAACCAAGTTTTCACACTTTTTACATTTTATTTCGATGATCATAGTGAGTGATCATCTCTATTTCTAGTACAATTTTTACAATTAGATGACTGATGGTGAGGTTAGGTCCTCATTTAATCATGGAGATCATAGAATATTAACCTTATAGTTTAAAACATCACCAGAATTCCAGCTTTGTAACTCAAAGGCACAATCCATTTTAAGGAATTAAAGGTAGTATTGCAATAAATGGTCATTTTAGTTTAATTTGGAATTCCAGTCAGCGCCACTGAACAGGCTGCAAAGCATATTCAAAGAAAGCCATTTGAAATTAGAACTGTACAAACTGTACAAATCTGATAGTAACTTATGGTGTTTGCATACGCTCTTCCTACACAAGGTGCACCATTGCAGTTTTGAAGCTGGAGTCATTTAGAAATCACTGATTTGGCATGCAGTTCAACCTTTCCCCTGTATCATTGTTCCTTATTGCGAGAATGAGCAAGGTTTAACTTGAATCAGGGATTTCTGAGCTTTTAATAGCACCTTAAGCCATTATTACCTCTGAACCATGTCCTGGGCTCCAAAGAATTTCACACATGCAGAGTCATATTCTCTCAGAAGAACATTTTAAAGTTGTAGATTTTCAATAAGACCCTTCACAAGTTTTGAAACTGGTTGAGCTATCTGTGAAGTGGCAGCACCTGATCCAATTAATAACAATAGATAAATAGTAATGCTCAACCTCAGTCTAAAGGAACTTCCATGGCATTATCTGTCAAAGTGATATCTCCATTCTCATACTTAGGTTAACTAAGTTGGTGGGAGGTGGTTCTTCTTGGGAAAGGGCTTTTTAAAATTATTTGCAGACATCACTGGCAAAATCAGCATTTATTGCCTATTCCTAATTGCCCTTCAGTGGTAACAGCAGGCTGCCTTCTTGAACCCATGGAGTCCGTGTCAAACAGATGTGCCCTCAATGCTGTTGGGGAGGTAGTTTCAGGATATCACATCTTGAGACATTGTCACTCACATCGTAAGAAAATGCACTTAGGAAAGAAATGGGTGACCATCAGTCCAAAGAAGGGCATTAGTCTGGAAGGCTCAGAAGATATCATACTCAAGAGCAGATTCCTGTTTTGGAAAATGGTGAGATGACAGCTCTTGCGGGGAGTGCAGTCAGAGCCCAGCAATACAACATGAGAGCATAAAGAACAATAGTGTTGGATGATTTAATGGTGAGGTGTACAGATATTTCTGAATTGTGAAGATGTGGCTCCAGAATAGAATGTTGCCTCCCTTAGGCCAGATCAAGGGTGTTGCTGAACAGATACAGGACATTCTGAAGGTTAACAGTCAAGAGATCGTAGCTCACATTGGGACCAGCAACATAGGTAGACGGAGATGAGGTCCTGAACAGAGAATTTGGGAGCTGGGTAGCAATTTAAATACAGGACACTGTTGTAATCTCTGTATTAAAAGGGCAAGTGGAATCGCAACATTGTTCTATTGCTGCAAAAAGGAGGGATATAATCTTAGAAGGTTTCTCAAATGAGGCTGTATAGGGAGAACCTAAAATCAAATTGGGGCCAATCACTTTGCTAGGGGATTCTATAAATCCCCAGTCAGGGAGAGATAGAATGACAGATATGTAGCTAAATTTCAGAGATGTTAGGGTAATAATAGTTGGGAATTGCAACTATCCCAATGTTAAATGGGATGCACAATGTATGAAAGGTTTAGAGTGTTGGAATTCTCAAAATTCTTGAGCATAGCTGTTCCTGTAAAAGTGAAGGGTTGCAAGTTCAAGTCCAAAGAATCTGGGTGTCAATAGGCGTATGCTAAAGGATTGAATACACTGCAGGAAGGGAAAAAAAAGGATATTTATTGGAGATACCAAACGGCATTGCTTAAAAATGTAATTAGGAGAATCAACAGGGGACATGAAAAAATGCCAGCAGATAATAATGAGGAAAATCCACATAAGTTTTATAACACAGATACTAGCCTTTAGCCAATTTGATTCACTCCATGTGTTATCAAGAAATGGCTGGAGGCACTGGATACTGTATTCCGGCAATAGTACTGAAGACTTATGCTTTTGAGTTTCATGCTACTGTAGCCAAACTCTTCCAGTATTCTTACAACAAAGGCATCTATGCAACAAGTTAGAAAATTGGCCAGGTACGTACTACACGCAAAAAACAGAACAAATCCAACGCAGTCAATTACTGCCCCATCAGTCTACTCTTGATCATCAATAAAATAATGGAAGGTGTCATCAATAATGCTATCAAGCAGAACCCACCCGGCAATAACCTCCTCATTAACAGCCAGTTTAGCTTCCACCAGGGCCACTCAGCTCCATACCTTACTACAGTATTGGTTCAAACATGGATAAAGAGCTGAATTGCAGAGGTGAGGTGAGAATGACAGTCTTTGACATTAAGGCACATCTGACAGGGATTTTTTCCTCGGATGGGGGAAGTCCAAAACTAGAGGGCATAGGTTTAAGGTGAGAGGGGACAAGATTTAAAAAGGACTCTTCCATGCAGAGGATTGGTACAAGTGGAGGATTGGTGCATGTATGGTACAAGCTGTCAGAAGTAGTGATGGAGGTAGGTACAATTAGGATATTTAAAAGGCATTTGGATGGGTATAAGAATATGAAGGCTTTAGACGGATATGAGCCAAATGCTGACAAACGGGACTAGGTCACATTGTGATATCTGGTCGACGTAGACAAGTGGGACAAAAGGGTCTATTTCTGTGCTGTATGACTCTATGATTCCTCAGATACTGAAGCAGTCCATGTTTGAATGCAATAAGATATGGATAATATCCAGGGTTGGGCTGACAAGTGGCAAGAAACATTTGCTGCATGCACAAGCCAGACAATTACCATCTCTAATAAGAGACAATCTAACCACTGCTCCTTGACATTTAATGGTGCAACTATCATTGAATACCCCACGATCCATACCCTTGAGGGTACCATTGACCAGAAACTCAACTGGACTCACTATATTAAACAGTGTCTACAATAACAAGCCAAAAGCTAGAAATACTGTCATAAGCAACTCACCTCCTGACTCTCCAAAGCCTGCCCACGACATCCACAAGCATTCACTCCCTCCACCATCAATGATCACAGCAGCAGTGTGTTCTAAATACAAGATGCTTCTTCCAAACTAAACCCACAACTGCTTCTATCTAGAAGCCCCAGGATTGAGAAACTCCATTACCTGCAAGTTCCCCTCCAAACCACTTACTTTTCCTTCACTGCCACTGGGTCAAAATCCTGGAATTCTACCCCCGCTGCATGGTCATTGTGCACATGGAAGTTAGCTCACCACCACCTTCTCAAGGGGTAAAGGGACAGACAGTGCTGGCTGGGCAGCCAGCAAAATTATGTCCCATGAATCAATAAGTAAGAAACTATGTTAGGTGCAAGAGAATAACTTAGGAACATATTGGGACCAATGTAGCAGTGTGTGTGTGGAGCCAGAAGAATAGTTGAGATAGGGTCAGCTATCTAGCAGTGTTATTGCTAGATTATTAACCCAGAAACCCAACTAATGTTCTGGGGACCTGGGTTCAGATCCCAACATGGCAGATGGTGGAATTTGAATTCAATAATTCAAAAAAAAAGTCTGGAATTAAGAATCTACTGATCACCATGAAACCATTGCTGATTGTCAGAAAAGAAAACCCATCTGGTTCAGTAATATCCTTCAGGGAAGGAAATCTGCCACCCTCACCTTGTCTGGCCTACTTGTGACTCCAAACCCACAGCAATGTGGTTGACTCTCAATTGCCCTCTGAAATAGCCTAGCAAGCCACTCAGTTGTACCAATCACTACAAAGCCTAGAAGAAATGAAACCAGGAAGATGACCTGGCATTGACGGAGGCACCAGAAAAACCAATGGCAGAAACAGCCCTGTCGATCCTACAAAGCCCTCCTCACTAACATCTGGGGGTTAGTGCCATCCCTGGATATGTCCTGTCCCACTGGCAGGGCAGATTCAGCAGAGATGGCGGCACAGTGGTATACAGTCAAGAGGGAGCTGCTCCGTGAGTCCTCAGCATTGACTCAGGACCCCATGCAGTCTCATGGCTTCAGGTTAAACATGGCAAGGAAACCTCTTGCTAATTACCACATACCGTCCTCCCTCATGTTCAACATCAGTTGGAGGAAGCATCGAGGATGACAAGGGCATAAAATGTACTCAGGGTGGAAAATTTCAATGTCCACTACCCAGAGTGGCACAGCAGCAGTATTACTGTTGGAGCTGGTCAGGTCCTACAGGACATAGCTGCTAGACTGAGTCTACGGCAGTTGTTGAGGGAATCAACAGGAGGGAAAAACATACTTGACCTCATCCTTACCAATCTGCCAGCTGCAGTTGCATCTGTCCATGCCAGTATCGGTAAGAGTGACCATCACACAGTCCTTGTGGAGATGAAAAACTGCCTTAACATTGAGAACAACTTCTGTCATGTTATGTGTCACTATCGCTGTGCCAAATGGGACAGACTTAACATAGATCTAGCATCTCAAGACTAGGCATCCATGAGGCGTTGTGGACCATCAACTGCAGCAGAACTGTACTCCAGCACAATCTGTAACCTCACAGCCTGGCATATCCCCCACTTAATCATTACCGTCAAGCCAAGGGATCAACTCTAGTTCAATGAAGGGTGCAGGATGGCATGCCAGAGCAGCACCAGCACCTGGAGATATCAACCTGGTGAAGCCACCAAACAGGACTACTTACATGCCAAACAGCGAAAACAGCGATAGACAGAGCTAAGCAATCCCACGTCCAACAGATCAGATCTAAGCTCTGCAGCCCTGCCTCATCCAGTCATGAATGGTGGTAGACAATTAAACAATCACTAGAAGAGAAGGCTCCATAAATATTCCCATCCTCAATGATAGAACAGCCCAGCACATCAGTGCAAAGAAAAGGCTGAAGCATTTGCAGCAATCTTCAGCCAGAGGTGCCGAGTGGATGGTCCATCTCGGCATCCTCCAGTGGTTCCCAGCATTACAGATACCAGTCTTCAGCAAATTCGATTCACTCCATGTGATATCAAGAAATGGCTGAAGACACAGGATACTGCAAAGGCTACAGGCCCTGACAACATTCTGGAAATAGTACTGAAGACTTATGCTCAGGAAATGGCCGCTTCCCTAGCCAAGCAGTTCCAGTTACAACACTGGTATCTATCCAACAATATGGAAAATTGCCCAGACATGCCCTGTACACAAAAAGTAGGACAGATCCTAACCGGCCAATAACTGCCCCATCACTCAGTAAAGTGACAGAAGGTGTCATCAACAGTGCTATCAAACAGCACCTGCTCAGCAAAATGCACTCAATGACACCCAGTTTGGGTTCCACCACGGCCACGCAGCTCCTGACTTCGTTACAGCCTTGGTTCAAACATGAATGAAATAGCTGAATTCCAGAGGCGAGGAAAGAGTAACAGGCCTTGATATCAAGGCTGCAATCAACCAAGTGTGGCATCAAGGAGCCCTAGTGAAACTGGAATCAATGAGTATCAGGGGGCAAACACTTTGGTGGTTGGAGTCATACCTGACACACAGGAAGATGGCCATTGTTGTTGGATGCCAATCATCTCAGGTCCAGGACATCTCTGCACGAGTTCCTCAGGGTAGTGTCCTAGGCCCAATCATCTTCAATTGCTTCATCAATGACCTTCCCTCCACCAATAAAAGGGATGTACACCAATGATTACACAATGTTCAGCACCATTCCTGACTCCTCAGATACTGAAACAGTTCGTGTTCAAATGCATCAAGATCTGGACAACATCCAGGCTTGGGCCAACAAATGGTAAGTAACATTTGCACCAAATGCCAGGCTATGGCCATCACCATTAACAGACAATCTAAACACCGTCCCTTGACATTCAATGGTGTTACCATTCCTGAATCCCCCACAATCAACAGCCTGGGAGTTATCATTGACCAGAAACTGAGCTGGACTCACCACATAAACACAGTGGCTACAAGAGCGGTTACAGTAGGAATACTACGGTGAGTAACTCACCTCCTGACTCCTCAATTCTGTCCACCACCTACAAAGCACAAGTCAGGAGTGTGATGGAATAATCCTCACCTGCCTGGATGAGCACAGTTCCAACAACAATCAAGAAGCTTGACACCATCCAGGACAAAGCAGCCAACTTTGATTGGCACTACATCCACAAGCAGCCACTCCTTCCACCACTGACACTCAGTAGCAGCAGTGTGTACTATCTACAAGATGCACTGTAGAAATTCACCAAAGATCCTCAGGCAGCACCTTCCAAACGACTTCCATCCAGAAGGACAAGGGCAGCAGACGTATGGGAACATGAGAACCTCCAAGTTCCCCCTACCCAAGCCACTGACATTCCTGACTTGGAAATATATTGCTGTTCCTTCACTGTCACTGGGTATAAATCCTGGAATTCCTTCCCTAATGGCATTATGGGTCAACATACACTAGGTAGACTGCAGCAGTTCAAGGAGGCAGCTCACCACCACCTTCTCAAGAGCAACTCGAAATGGGCAAAAAAATGCTGGCCAGCCAGTGACACTCACATCCCACAAATGAATAGAAAAAGGATTTAAATAAATAAGTTGCATCTGTATTCACTGTAGAAAAGGACAATGGAAGTCTAAAAATCATGGAGTGGAACTGTGATACTTGAAAAAAATTAGCATTGGGAGCATATACCAGTGGTTTTAGTAGGCCTAGAGTGGATAATTCCCAGACCCAGATGAAATGCATTCATCAGTAGCTAGTTGGTGTTTGTGTATCCTTATTGTCAGTTTTCTTCCAGCTAGGCCCATGTAATGTCTCTCATAGTCCTTGCATGGCATTCTGTTGGTTTTAAAGGTTGTGTGTATGGGATCCTTTACATTATTCACTAGTTGTCAGTTCGTGTACAACTCTGATACTTGGGGTTCTGAGTAGTCTTGTGGTCATCTCTCATAGGTCTCTATGATAGGGTGACTAATGTGTCTGGCCATGTTGTGTCATGTGGCCTGTCATGAAGGTGACAGCAGATTGTGCTTTTTTTGGGTATCCATTCATTTTAAAAACTGCCTATAAATGCTTCTGTTTTGCTTTGCACAACTCCGGGTTGCTGTCGGGTATTGTGGCTCCTATAAAGAAAGGCTATCCATACAGACCAGATACTTCCCGAGGCCAGAAACCACATCCACACCCATAAATTAACTGCATCCCCCAGGACATTATTCAAACAAGCCACAACACACTGCAGATCAAGGCAGCACATTTGATGAAATCTACATAGTCTTCATGATGGCTTTTAACAAACTGTTGCATGATAGACTGGTTAAGAAGCAAAGGGTCCAGGGGATCTGTGGCATTTTGGTAAATAGAATCCAAAATTGGCTTTGTGACAAGCAGCAAAGGGTGATTCGAAGCCTGTGTGTGTCCATTGGCTTAAGAGTTTTTCATGTGGCTGCCTTAATGTTTGTAGTGTGCATCAGTGATCTATATATTCAAGAGGAGTACAATCAGTTAAATTTACAGATGAAATGAAAATTGGCAATGGCAATTATCAAGGAGGAAAGCCTTAGACTACAAGACAATATAGATGAATTGGTTAGATGGGCTGAACAGTAGCAGCTGGACTTCAATCATAAAAAGTACAGGGTGATGCATTTCGGGAGGACTAACCAGGCAAGAGAGTCTGTGTTCTTATATCCTAGGATCCTAGCATTGAAGGATCAGGGAGAACCTGGTACACATATACTGGGGGAAGCACAGACACAATAGGCCAAAGGGGCTGTTTACATAAACACTCAATCACTATGTGCTATATACCATGCTATATCCATGTCACACCTGCAGTATGTGCCGGCAGATTACAGGGTAAACAGTGAATATGCTTAAGTCAAATGGCCATGTCTCTGAGTCTAAGGGAAATGGTCCTCAGTCAATTCTAGGGGGATTGCTGCCAGTCAAAGGAATTGGCCTAGGAAGTTGAGAATATCAGCTGAATTTGGCCAATGAGCATGCAACCAGACAGGAGATTGATTAGTGCAATACCAGTCAGGAGTTGCAGAGACATCAGGCAGGGGTTTGGTCGTTCAGCAGCATGGGCTACCTTTCAATGGTGCAGGATTGTGGGAAACAATCAATCAGTCCTGAATAAGATTCAAGTTATGCAACACTAAGCACTAACAGTGGTGCTACTTTAGGCATAGTATTCACGTATCATAGAATCCCTGGTGTGGAAACAGGCCCTTCGGCCCAACCAGTCCACACCATTTCACAGAGCATCCCACCCAGATCCATCTCCCTAATCAACACATCCCTGAACACGGGCAATTTAGCACGGCCAATCCACCTAGCCTGCACATCTTTGGACTGTGGGAGGAAACCGGAGCACCCAGCAGAAGCCTACACAGACATAAGGAGAATGTGCAAACTCCATACAGTCACCCAAGGGTGGAACTGAATCAGAGTACTTGGCGCTGTGAGGTAGCAGTGCTAACCACTGAGCCACCAGAGAGTGATTGGTCACCTTCATTCTGAATGACTGAATATGCTAAACTTCTGCTTCTTGTTTCTATCTCATCATAGCCCACAAAGACCCCTATAAATTCTACCCATAATACTAAAATGATTCACTTCAGAAAATCATGGGTTTCAAGTTACTGATGTAAGAAATCTGACAAATTTATAACACATTACTGTGAACTGATTGTTTTATTTCAATAATAGAAATAAAAACAAGGAAATCAAATTTGTTTACGCCCATTTTAATTAATTGATTGTACTTAGACATTGACATACATACAATTAAATGAAAGGAAACATTTAATGACACTGATCAACAAAATGTCCTTCCATGCTTAACACGAAAGAAACCAAAATTCTGAATTTAAGGAAGCTTTTCTTTTTGATTAGTGATAAAGACACTAAATAATTTAAAATACCATTTCCTTGCCTTTTTACATCTGAACTTGAGCATTCCGACATGCAACTGGCCAACCTTCCAATTTCACCTTGAGGTTATACAAGGCTACTATCTCAAATCATCCCTGTGTTTGCTAACTTATGCTGGTTTCAGGTTAAGCACTTCAACTAAAAAAAATCCTCATTCTTGTCTTCAAATCCCTCCTTGGTTCACCCCATCCTAAGTTTTGTCTACACCACAATCCTCAAAAATATTGGCATTCTTGTAGTTTTGGCCTCTTGATTTGTGATTTTAATCATTTCAACTTTGGTGGCTATGACTTCAACTGTCTTGGTCCTAACTTAATTTACTTCCATCTTGAAATCTCTCCAGCTCTTTCCTCTTTAATACCAAGCTTTTGCTCACAATTCTTGGTAATCTCCTCACATAACATGTTTTGTAATGCTCCTGAGAGCAATTTTACAATGTTACATGTGCAATACAAGTTGCCGCGGTTTCTATTTAATATAAAACTTAGCACTTAATTTGCAGTTACACATTATACCTTTCATATATAATATAGGCATATGACTCAGACACTGCTGTGATTGATTCTAAACTAAAATTGTAACTATGATAGAATGATGTGCATTTTATACATAAGTGAAATGTTGTCAGATTTTTACATGATCCTTAATTTTCTTAAAAAAAGTGTTTAACACATTACAGAAGTTTTATTCCCCACTTCCCAATCAAAGATTCAAATATCTTTTTCATTAAATCAGCTTAAAGGTTGCTACACAGTAACAAAAACATTTTCACATCAATCTCCCCCTACAGAAAGAATGGATTACTCTAACTCAACCTTTTACAATACTAATATATCAAATCAATCCTAAAATAATAGCTGTTTTAAAAATCTATACTTAAAGCTGAAAAAAAACAATGATCTTTGAAGATAAACCACCTACATTGTTCTCAAAGTACCTTTAAAACTCAATATCCATTGCTTCTTAAAATGAACTTTGCTAATTACAAAAATGGAACAAAATGTCAACTGGTACAGAAAAATATAGCACGTGCCAAACTGGACATTTTTAATCCAAGGGTATTAAGTTCCATCAATAAATACCTGTAATTAAACTGAAAATCAATATTTGCTACTGACAAATTTTACAACAAATTATTGCTTCAAGTCTTAGTCATTCAACACTTGGATTTGAACCTTATTTTATATGCTGTGTATAATGCAATGACCTTGAATGGCAAGTGTGATTGTAATACTGCATCTATAATACTGCTGGAAAGAAAAATATCTTATGAACATGAAACAACAGAGCACACCACTACTATAATATGTAGTTGAATACACGATGTAGTAAGGCTCTTAATTCCATTGGCCTCTTGCTCAGTATGATTTTGAAATGCTATCTATTCTAATGCCCAAATCTGAATAATTTGGAACTTCACTGTTCACACTTCTAATAAAATTCTTTTGCCTGGTTAAGGACTGTGATGCAACATGCATACCGCTGATGTAAATCTTTATAATGAAGTCAAAAAAGTCTTCAATGTCACATTCAGTAACACATTATTTCTTCATTCTAAATTACCCTAAATTAATTAATTTTGTATTTTTGTTTACTCAAAGCTGATAATAGGCAAAAAAATGCCACACTTTCCTGATCTTCAACCTTAGAATTAACCAATAAGAACATGTACCCAATGGTATTAAACAGATGCCCAGGCATTTCTCTTTTCATTTTTATTTGGAGTTAGAGACTCAGATCTAAACATGGCACAGCAGTTTGCATGTTAACAATTGAGATAGTTGTCTCGTTTGGCTCTGGCAACTTCAAAAAGCTGGTATGATAGGAAATTCATAAGAAACCGTTGAGATTTTGAGAGAATGTCCAAGATTCACTTCAAATGAATAAAGTCACAAGCATTACTTATTTGCTGTTTGTTAAAGGCTGTGGACCTTTGGTTCAAAACAAGTGAATATAAGCAAAGTAGTTTGACCTTCACAAATACATTGACTACACCAAGTAAAAGTCCCATTTTGTTGCTGTTGTACATTTAATGAGCTTTATGTTAGATGGACACTCTTTGGTCACATTTCAAAAATAAAATCTATATTCTTTGAATTCTTAACCAGTGCTTTAGACCTCATAATCTTCATTTTGCTCTCCAACCAGCAGAGATCATCTTTTCCATTCATATATAGATTGATTTGATCATTTGTCAGAAGTCAAGGAATTAAGCGATAACTGACTAGGGTGTCTTGTTCGATCCCAGACCCTAGACTTTGGTAAGTCCTGTCTGTCATCAATTCCAATACAGATACTAATTTGAGATGGTGTATATTGTTTCATGCGGCCCTCTGCTTGAGATTCAAGCTTTTCTATATCTGGCTTCTTGTAGCTGAAATGGAGAACAGCAAGACAGACCATTACTTAAACTCAGAGTTCTGGACATGCATAGAAACCATTTTAAACACTGAGCAGAATCGATTATCGTACATCAGTAAAACAGAGCTTAATCTTCAATTCTAAAAGAGTAGAAGTAATAGATCATGAATTGTCGGATTCAAATCAACAGGCAAAGCAAAAAATTGCTTTTGTTTTTGATCATATCATTTATGCAATTATATATTTGACCATATTATTTATCTCAATTGCTGCTGTAATGGTGCAAGTTCTTGCAGGGTTGTAGGACTCTAAAAGGTTACAGAAATAGTAATGAGTAAAGTCATGAACTAAGTCCCACACAAGGAAATAGAGAATTTTAAATATGTAATATTGGGAGATTAAGAGGAAACAGCAGTCATTTGAGAACAGGGCTTGGGTTGCTGAGTAAGAGGTTTGGATGGAGTCTATGAATGGGAGAATGGAAGGATAGGCATGCAAACATTGGGTTAATCACCTTTATCGGTTAGAAAAGGCCCTAAGTGGGCTGAAACAGGTGGAAATAGACAAAGCTATGGAGGTGAAAGTAGACTTGTTTGGAATCTGAGAGAATACGGATCTGGAATCTCAATCTCAGCTTCATCAGGTGTTAGTGCTACAGTCTGCTCAGTGTAAAACACTAGTCAAGGAGAGGGATGATTTAAGTGTCAGAAGGTACAGAGCTTGTGATAGAAGCTGAAGGCAGTGGCCTTGGTCTTTCCAGGACCGGAAAAATGTGGGTTATCTACAGATGGATGTTGAACAAGCATGCTATCAGCATTAAAGTGTAGAAGTTTTGGCAATTTTGAAAAGAAAAAGGAGCCAAGAGTAGTTAAAGTACATATGGAACCTAACCTGATGCTTTTGAGTGATGTTGCAAAACTGAATTAAACAGATGAAGAGAAGGAGGTCAAAGATAGATCCTGGGAGACTCCAAAGGTAAAAGCACAGTTAGGAAGAGAAGTCATTGAGACAGACAAGTTAATGACTGTAGAGTTAATCATGTAACTAAGCAGTTATTTCAGTTAGGTAGCGAAGGAAGATTACACAATCAATCGCGCTGAAGATGCAAAGCGGTTGACCGGAACATTAACTTGTACTCGGTGTAGTAAAACATCTAATGAGCCTTACAGAAATATTCTCAAACAAAATTTGACACTGTAGACGTATTTGATCAAGGAGCATCTTAAAGGAAAAACAGAGCTTCAGGGAAAGCATTCCACAGTTTAGCAACTGCACAACTGATCACATTGGGCACCAATGGGTGAAGAGATCAGAATTTGGGATGGTCAAAAGATCAGAATTGGAGAACTGTATAAACCTCAGAGGTGTGGGTCTACAGGAGATTACAGAGATCAAGAAAGATGAAGCAATGGGTACACAGAAACCCATAAGAACACTTAGCGGGGCAGCGATCATAATATGGTAGAGTTCAGTCTGCAGTTTGAAAGAGAGAAGGCAAAATCGGACGTAATGGTGTTACAGTTAAATAAAGGTAATTACAGGGGCACGAGAGAGGAACTGACGAAAATCGACTGGAAGAAGAGCCTAGTGGGAAGACAGTAGAGCAACAATGGCAGGAGTTTCTGGGTGCAACTGGGGACACTGTACAGAGGTTCATCCCAAAGAAAAGAAAGATTATCATGTTGGGGGTGGGGGGAGGGGTGGACTTAGACAGCCATGGCTGACAAAGGAAGTCAGGAAATGTATCAAAGAAAAAGAGACAGCCTATAAAGTGGCCAAGAACACTGGGAAATTAGAAGATTGGGAAGGCTACAAAAACAGAGGATAACAAGAGAAAAATAAGGAAGGAGAGGATCGAATATGAAGGTAGGCTAGCCAGTAATATTAGAAATGGTAGTGAAAGTTTCTTTTAATACTCAAGAAACAAACGAGAGGCAAAAGTAGACATTGGGCTGCTCCAAATTGATGCTGGAAGGCTAGTGATGGGAGATAAGGCAACAGCTGAAGAACTTAATAAGTACGTTGCGTCAATCTTCACAGTGGAAGACATGAGTAGTATCCCAACAATTAAGGAGAGTCAGGGGGCAGAGTTGAGTATGGTAGGCATTACAAATAAGAAAGTGCTAGGAAAGCTAAAAGGTCTAAAAACTGATAAATCTGTGGGCCCCGATGGGTTACATCCTAGAATTCTGAGGAAGGTACCTGAGGAAATAGTGGAGGCGTTGGTTGTAATCTTTCAAAAGTCACTGGAGTCAGGCAAAGTCCCAGATGATTGGAAAATCACTGTTGCAACTCCCTTGTTTAAGAAATGATCAAGACAAAAGATGGAAAATTATAGGCCAATTAGCCTAACCTCTGTTGTTGGTAAAATTCTAAAATCTACTGTTAAGGATGAGATTTCTAAATTCTTGGAAGTACAGGGTCAGATTAGAACAAGTCAGCATGGATTTAGTAAGGGGAGGTCGTGCCTGACAAACCTGTTAGGATTCTTTGAAGAGGTAACAAGTAGGTTTGACCAAGGAAACCCAGTGGATGTTATCTATCTAGACTTCCAAAAGGCCTTTGATAAGGTGCCTCACGGGAAGCTGCTGAGTAAGATGAGGGCCCAAGGTGTTCAAGGTGAGCTACTGGCATGTCTGACAGAAGGCAGAGAGTTGGGATAAAAGTCTCTTTATCGGAATGGAAACTGGTGACAAGTGGTGTCCGCAGGGTTCAGTGTTGGGGCTGCAGCTGTTCACTTTATATATTAATGATCTGAATGAAGGGACTGCGAGCATTCTGGTGAAGTTTGCCGATAATACGAAATTAGGTGGACAGGCAGGTAATACTGAGGTGGTGGGTAGGCTGCAGAAAGATTCAGACACTTTAGGAGAGTGGTCCAAGAAATCGCTGATGAAATTCAACGTAAGCAAACGCGAGGTCTTGCACTTTGGAAAAGGAACACAGGCAAGGACTATTTTCTAAACGGTGAGAAAATTCATAAAGCCGAAGTACAAAGGGATCTGGGAGTGCTAGTCCAAGATTCTCTAAAGGTTAACTTGCAGGTCGAGTCTGTGGTTAAGAAAGCGAATGTAATGTTGCCACTTATCTCAAGAGGGTTAGAATATAAAAGCAGCAATATGCTTCTGAGACATTATAAAGCTCTAGTTAGGCCCCATTTAGAATACTGTGTCCAATTTTGGGCCCCATACCTCAGGAAGGACATACTGACACTGAAGCGTGCCCAGTGGAGATTCACACGGATGATCCCTGGAATGGTAGGCCTAACATACGATGAACGGCTGAGGATCCTGGGATTGTATTCATTAGAGTTTACAAGGTTGAGGGGAGATCTAATAGAAACATACAAGATAATGCATGGCTTAGAAAGGGTGGACGCTGGGAGGTTTTTTCCGTTAGGCGGGGAGACTAGGACCTGTGGGCACGGTCTTAGAATTAGAGGGGGTAAGTTTAGAACAGAAATGAGGGGACATTTCTACAGCCAGAGAGTGGTGGGCCTGTGGAATTCATTGCCATTGAGCACAGTGGAGGCCAGGACGTTAAATGTCTTCAAGGCAGAGATTGATAATTTCTTGATCTCGCAAGAAGTTAAGGGCTACGGGGAAAGTGTGGGTAAGTGGAGTTGAAATGCCCATCAGCCATGATTAAATGGCGGAGTGGGCTTGATGGGCCAAATAGCCTTACTTCCACTCCTACGCCTTATGGTCTTAAACAAAGAGGCAAATGTTAAAAACATGTTGTTTAATCGGAAGGCAAGCGAAGTCATTTGTGATGAGTGAATAGAACCTGCGTAAATTAAGATTTGGGTAGTGAAAATTTGGTTAATTTTTATGGAAGGTAAAATATGAAATGCCAGCTGGAATTATGTTAGAATATTCTTATAGAACATTACAGCGCAGTACAGGCCCTTCGGCCCTCGATGTTGCGCCAACCTGTGAAACCAACCTGAAGCCCATCTGACCTACACTATTCCATTATCATTTTTGTACTTACTGTAGATAACGGGAACAGCTCTTGTTTGACTGCCTTGTCTAAACTGATCATAAAATGGTTGGTTTGAATGGAAATTTGATAAGAAATATAAACTGCTTGAGCCTCAGCATAACAAACCCAACTTTGCGGCAGAAGTCCCTCAACCATGGAACCATTCTGGATGTAATACATGTTAGTCTATCCAGAACATCATGAAAATTCAGTGGAACCCCCCTGCTTTTTGTAGGCAACATTCTTAATTATGAAGCTCAAGATTCCATGTGCTTACTATTCTCTCAGTAGGCCCTATGCCTTTTAAAATCATTCTTATAACACGCTTCCTAGGATTTATTAATTGTGGATTAGATCTCCTGATTCATTCTGCCAAAATGCATAGCCCACGTTGTGTATTAAAATTGATTCTTTTCACCTACTCCGCTAGCCTGATGCTCTGCTGCAGTCAAATGGAATCATATTCGGTGGATATAAATGGAATCAAACGTCAGCTTTCCTGCTCCTCTGATGCTGCCTGGCCTGCTGTGTTCCACACTGTGTCATCTCCAACTCCAGCATCGGCAGTTCTTACTATCTCTGAATCATACTGCTTGTCACTGCTCTGAGCTGGACAAGTGGTGGACAAGATTTTGTGAACAATAATCAAGGGGAAAATATCAGTATCCATTTTGAGAGGACTAGTTAATCAAGGACATCCAGCATAAATTTATAAGGCTTTTTTTGTACATGAATAAACTAATTGAATATCTTGAAGTAACTGAAGGGAAAAAAATTGGGTAATGTCCAGATAAATTTTAAGATAGTGTTGGATACAGTAAAAGCTGATTAATAAAATTGTGACTAAGAATACGAATGTCAGCTGACGGAAAATATTAATTTAAGGACCAAAGACCATAAGTTCTGCTAAATAGTTATCTTTCATAACTGGAGAAAGCTAGATCGTGGAGTTCCTCAAGGGTTGGTGGTAGAATGACTGCTATTTTTAGTATCTAAAAGTGGAATAGAGACCAACATTTTTTTTAAAAAGATGGAAAGTGAAGTTGAAGCCAAATGTCAGCCTTGATCAAATTGACTGGAGGATCTGACTCTGCGATTCATGTAGTCAATTAATTACTAAACATGTTAGATAATAAAAACATGGATGAGGATTTTGGCAGGGCAGGAGATGAGCTGAGATACAGACTACAGGTATGTTGTGAAGGTAGAAACAGAATAACTTAAAAATGGTGCATTACATTGTTAGAAGCACATTTCAAGTTAACAAGATTCCCAACATAGAAGGCAGTCCAATCCAGCCTCAGCCAGTTTCCATCAAGAAAGCTAAAGCAGCTAACTGGGGAACAGTTTTTGGCAGTGGCTGAAAACTCTCAGGGTGAGAACAAGATGAGGGAGGTGCAGTTGTTCATCAGGAGACAGCAACAAATATGCTGGTAAGCTTTTGGAGATGCTAACAGAAGCACAAAGGGAAGCCAAGCAGCATCTCAGGAGCACAAAAGCTGACGTTTCGGGCCTAGATCCATCTTCGGTCCGCCTCCCCCTCTCTCCCTATTTATTCCAGTTCCCTCTCCCCATCCCCCTCTCTGATGAAGGGTCTAGGCCCGAAATGTCAGCTTTTGTGCTCCTGAGATGCTGCTTGGCCTGCTGTGTTCATCCAGCCTCACATTTTATTATCTTGGAATTCTCCAGCATCTGCAGTTCCCATTATCTCTCACAAAGGGAAGCTATGTGATTATCTAAACAGGAGTCAAAGCTGTGGCTGAAGAATAGTAATTCAATAGGTTCTGAGGAATTGACAAGGAGAGATAGTGCACTACAGGCACAGAGGATGGATAATTTGGAAGTACAAGCAACTGTGTAGGGAATGGTGATAGATTTCAACAGCACAAACAGGCTGGTGGAACAGGCAGACAAGTGCGAGATGAAATTTAATACAGAAAATTTTGATGTGGTAAATTTTGGCAGAAAGAATGAACAGATGCAATAGAAAATGAAAGATATATTGTAAAAGGGTATTGGAACTGGACATGAGTGTATATGCAAAATCTTTGCTGGTGAGACCACAAATTGAAAACCTGGTTAAAAAGCCATTTGGGTACCAGGCTTTATAAATAGAGACGTAGCACAGAAGCAAGGAAGCTATGTTGAAGCTCTGTAAAGTTCTGGCCTGGTCTGAACTGAACTAAATGTGTCCAACTCGGAACACAACAATTCATGAACAATGTGAAAGATTTAGAGAATGGTTCAGGGATAAGGAACTTCAGTTGTGTTAACAGATTGAAGAAACTGGACTTAGATAAGACAGGCTTAAGAGTGATTTGATGGATGTGTTCAAAGCTTTGAGGGGTCTAGACAGATTTCTCCCTATCTACTCTTTCACATTGAGGCGAAAGGTCCCGAACCAGAGAACACCAACTTAAAATGATTGGTGAAATGTGACATGAGGAGGTCTTTTACACTGCAAGTACTTAGAATCTGCTATGTGCTAATGGAGCATGCGTTGGAGATAAAACATAAATTAGAGATAACGCAGTGGATCTGGATATTTTTGTGATGTAATCATTCTAGATTCGATTTCACTTGTAGCTTTGACTAGGACCATTTTTGTGCAAAGTTGCCAATCCTATTTGCAGGTATTTTTTATCAAAGGAATTATTTGATGTAGCTTCTTTTGTTCTGCTGAGAGTATTATCCAGTACCATCTCTTTCAAATAATAAAATGCAAATTGATGTTTGAACAGTCAACTTGTTTCTGAAATATCAAACATTAGACCCCACTGTTAGGAAAAGTATGACACGGCGAAAATGTTAAACTCAGTCACTTACAGTCTCAGCATTAGTGATGAAACTACGACAGAAACGGATGAAGCAGCCATTGCTGCAGACCCCATCCATGGCTGTAAAACTAGGCCGAGTGGCAAAAAAACTCCTAGAAATTTGGGAGCATGTAGAGCATTTAAAACATAAGTTACTCTAATTTCGATAAAACAAATCAGCTGAAGCTTACATCTAAGAATCTTGAATGAAATATGCACAAGATTTAACAGAGATTTTGACTATAATTTTCCAAAATTCTTTGGAATGGTGAATTGACAGAAAATTGAATAATAAATGCCACGTCAGTCTTAAAACAAAAAATATGAAGCTGAACTAAGAAATTTAAAGTCCACATAATCTTACTTCAGGAGTTGAATATATTACTAGGATAGAAAACAAATGATCAAACTATCAAGCACTGAGAGAAACATGAGGCTGGATTTAATTCAACACAATCAAATGTTGTGTACCCAACTGGCAAATGCCCCTGAGGACAAACCAGCAGAGGCAGGTGAAGCCCCTGAGATAGAATCGTAGAATCCCTAAAGCGCAGAAGGACCATGTGGCCCATTGATTCTGCAATGACCCTCTGAAAAGCATCTCAGGGAAACCCCCACCCTATGCCCATAACCCCACATTTACCACGGCTAATCCACCTAACCTGCATATCCCTGGACATTACAGAACAATTTAGCAGAAACTGGAACACCTGGCAGACACCCACACAGACAGTGGGAGAAAATGCTAGCTCCACAAAGATAGTTAAGTAAGGCTGGAATCCAACCCAGGTCCCTGACCACACGATACAGCACTGCTAACCACTGTGCCACTTGTTTGTCCTCAATCCTTCACGGTTCTCATGAGGAAATGAAAAACATAACCTTGTTACAATGTTACATTTGTTTACAGCATTATTTCAATAGATGCAAGATATCAATCTATTATTTATATATCTTTCTCACATTACTATATCATGTTCTGATAAGGGGACTAACAGGGACGGCAGTGCAGGGAGAGGAATGTTCTTCCTGCATGATATTTGAGGTGAGGGACGCCATTAGTATTCCATCCAAGTAGATCTGCAGGAAGTGCACCTAACTCTTGCTGCTCCAAGACCGCGTTGGGAACTGGAGCGGGAGCTGGATGAACTTCGGATCATTCGGGAGGCAGAGTCTATGATAGGTAAGAGTTACAGGGAAGTAGTTACTCCTAGACTCGAAGAAAGCTGGGTAACTGTTAGAAGCGGGGGGCGGGGGAAACAAAAAAGAGTCAGTGCAGGGATCCCCTGAAAAACAAGTATAGCATTTTGGATACTGTTGGGTGGGGGGGGACTTACAAGGGGCATGCACTGGCACAGAGTCCGTCCCTCTTGCACAGATGGGCAGTGGGGGGGGGGGGGGGGGGGGGGGGGGGAGGAAATAGGAGGAGTGTGTTAGTTATTGGGGATTTGGGGATTCAATAGTTAGAGGGTCAGATAGAAGCTTTGTTGGGAACGAAAGAGACTCACGGTTGGTGTGTTGTCTCCCAGGTGCCAGGGTCCGTGATGTCTCGGATCGTGTTTTTGGGGTCCTGAAGGGAGAGGGTGACCAACCCCTGGTCGTGGTCCACATAGGTAGCAACGACATAGGTAGAAAGAGGAATAGGGATCTAAGGCAGGATTTCAGGGATCTAGGGTAGAAGCTGAGAGCTAGAATAAAGAGTTGTTATCTCTGGTTTGTTACCTGTGCCACATGATAGCGAGGCGAAGAACAGGGAGAGATATCAGCTCAACATGTGGCTGCAGGGATGGCGCAGGAGGGTTTCAGGTATATGGATAATTGGGGCTCATTCTGGACAAGGTGGGACCTCTACAAACAGGACGGTCTTTACTTGAACCAGAGGGGTACTAATATCCTGGGTGGGAAATTTGCTATTCAGGTGGATTTAAACTAGCTCAGCAGGGGAATGGGAACCTGCGGTGTAGTTCCAGTGCACAGGAGGATGAGTGTATGGAGGACTGCACCGTCACAGGAGCGTGCTGGCAGACAGCAAGCTGGTTTGAAGCGTGTCCATTTCAAGCCAGGCGTATCCATTATAAGGTAGGTGAGCTTGCAGCATGAATAGGTATCTGGGGCTTCGATGTTGTGGCCATTTCTGAGACATGGATACAGCAAGGTCAAGAATGGATGTTGTAGGTTCCAGGATTTAGATCTTTCATAAAGATCAGGGAAGGTGGTAAAAGAGGGGGAGGTGTGGCTTTGTTCATCAACGTCAGTATAATGGTGGCTGAAAGAACTTTTGGCCAGGACTTGTCTACTGAGGTGGTATGGGCTGAGGTCAGAAACAGGAGAGGAGAGGTCACACTGCTGCGAGTTTTTTTTTAATAGGCCTCCGCAAAGTTCCAGGGATGTGGAGGAGAGGATTGGCAAAACAATTCTGGGCAGGAGTGAAAGGAACAGGGTGGTCATTATGGGAGATTTAACTTCCCAAACATTGATTGGAAATGCTATAACTCTAGCACGTCGGATGGATCAGTTTTTGTCCAATGTGTGCAGGAGGGTTTCCTGACACAATATGTCCAAGGGCCCTCAAGCAGGGAGGCCACACTGGATCTGGTACTTGGTAATGAACCAGGCCAGGTGTTTGATTTCGTGGTGGGTGAGCACTTTGGAGAGAGTAACAATAATTCAGTTACGTTTAGTTTAGCAATGGAAAGGGATAGGAACATGCCACAGGGAAAGAGTTTAGATGGGGGAAGGGAAATTATAATGCGATTAGGCAAGACTTTGGAGACATAGAATGAGGCAGCAAAATGCAGGGGATGGGGACAATCGAAACGTGGAGCTGGTTTAAGGAACAGATAGGGACATACCTATCAAGGACGCACACTGTCAGGCAGGGAGGAAGTGATAAGGTAAGGGAACCGTGGTTTACTAAAGAAATTGTATCTCTTGTTAAGCTGAAGAGGAAGGCTTATGTGTCGTTGAGACAAGATGGTTCAGATGAGGCGATGGAGAGTTACAGATTAGCTAGGAAGGATTTAAAGAGAGAGTTGAGAAGACCAAGGAGAGGACATGAGCAGTCATTAGCAGGTAGAATAAAGGAGAAGCCTAAAGCTTTCTATAGGTATGTGAGGAATACAAAGAGAACAGAGCCCTGCGGGACACCACTCAGTACTCAGGGAGTAGTACCAGAAGATTGGAGGGAGGCAAATGTTGTTCCTCTTTTCAAGAGAGGGAATAGGGAAATGCCTGGAAATTACAGACCAGTCAGTCTTAATTCTATGGTCAGCAAGGTTTTGGAAAGAATTCTGAGGGATAGGATTTATGACTATTTGGAAAAGGATAGCGTGATTAAAGGGAGTCAGGTCATGCCTTACAAATCTTATTGAGTTCTTTGAGGAAGTCACAAGACAGGTTGACGAGGGTCGAGCAGTGGATGTGGTGTACATTGGGCTTCAGCAAGGCATTTGATAAGATTCCCCATGGCAGGCTCATTCATAAAGTCAGGAGGTATGGGATACAGGGTGATTTGGCTGTCTGGGTTCAGAATTGGTTGGCTGACAGGAGGCAGAGAGTGGTTGTAGATGGTAAATATTCTGCCTGGAGGTCAGTGCTGAGTGGTGTCCCGCAGGGCTCTGTTCTTGGGCCTCTGCTCTTTGTAGATTTTATAAATGACTTGGATGAGGAAGTTGAGGGGTGGGTTAGTATGTTTGCTGATGACACAAAGGTTGGAGGTGCCGTTGATAGTATCGAGGGCTATTGCAGGCTTCAGCGAGACATCGACAGAATGCGGAGCTGGGCTGAGAAATGGCAGATGGAGTTCAACCTGGATAAATGCGAAGTGATGCATTTTGAAAGGTCCAACTTACATGCTGAATATAGGATTAAAGGCAGGATTCTCAGCAGTGTGGAGGAACAGCGGGATCTTGGTGTTCAAGTGCATAGCTCCCTCAAAGTTGCCACCCAGGTGGATAAGGTTGTTAAGAAAGCATATGGTGTTTTGACTTCCTTTAACAGGGGGATCGGGTTTAAGAGCAGCAAGGTTATGCTGCAGCTCTACAAAACCCTGGTGAGACCACACTTGGAATATTGTGTCCAGTTCTGGTCGCCCTATTATAGGAAAGATGTGGAGGCTTTGGAGAGGGTGCAAAGGAGGTTTACCAGGATACTGCCTGGACGGGAGGGCTTGTCTTATGAGGAGAGGTTGACTGAGCTCGGACTTTTCTCTTTGGAGAGAAGGAGGAAGAGAAGTGACCTGATCGAGGTGTACAAGATAATGAGAGGCATGGATAGAGTCGATAGCCAGAGAGAGACTTTTCTCCAGGGCAGCACTGACTGCCACAAGGGGTCATAGTTTTAAGGTGTTAGGAGGAAGGTATAGAGGAGACGTCAGAGGGACGTTCTTCACCCAGAGAGTTGTGAGCGCATGAAATAGTTTACCAGTGGTAGTCGTGGAAGCAGAGTCATTAGTGACATTTAAGCGACTGCTGGACAGGCACATGGACAGCAGTGAATTGAGGAGAATGTAGGTTAGGTTATTTTATTTTTGGATTAGGAATATTCCATGGCACAACATCGTGGGCCGAAGGGCCGGTACTGTGCTGTACTTTTCCATGTTCTAAAAGGATGACTCGGGTAAGAATAGGGCCTGCAAAAGATAGAAGTGGGAAGTTGTGTATGGACCCTGTGGAGATTGGAGAGGTGCTAAACGAATATTTTTCATCTTTTTTCACTTAGGAAAAGGAGAATATTGTAGAGAAGACTGAGATATGGGCTATTAGACTTGAAAGGATTGAGGTTAGTAAGGAGGTGGTGTTATCAATTCTAGAAGGTAAGAAGGTAGACAAATCCTCTGGGCCTGATGGGATTTTTCAGAGGATTCTCTGGGAAGCTAGGGAGGAGATGGCGGAGCCTTTGGCCTTGAAAGTTGCCACCCAAGTTGACAGGATTGTTAAGAAGGCACACAGTGTTTTAGCTTTTATTAATAGAGGGTTCTTCTGGAACCAAGAGGTTATGGTGAAGCTGTACAAAACTCTGGTGCGGCCGCACTTGGAGTATTGTGTACAGTTCTGGTCACCGCATTATAAGAAGGATGTGGAAGCTTTGGAAAGGGTGCAGAGAAGATTTACTAGGATGTTGCCTGGTATGGAGGGAAGGTCTGACGAGGAAAGGCTGAGGGGCTTGAGGCTGTTTTCATTAGAGAGAAGGTTGAGAGGTGACTTAATTGAAACATATAAAATAATCAGAGGGTTAGATAGGGTGGATAGGGAGAGCCTTTTTCCTAGGATGGTGACAACGAGCACGAGGGGCATAGCTTTAAATTGAGGGGTGAAAGATATAGGACAGATGTCAGAGGTAGTTTCTTTACTCAGAGTAGTAAGGGAATGGAACGCTTTGCCTGCAAAGGTAGTAGATTCGCTAACTTTAGGTACATTTAAGTCGTCATTGGTTAAGCATATGGACGTACATGGAATAGAGTAGGTTAGATGGGCTTGAGATCGGTATGACAGGTTGGCACAACATCAAGGGCCGAAGGGCCTGTACTGTGCAGTAACGTTCTATGTTCTATGACCTTTGCGTCGCCATTGTCTACAAGTTTAGTACCAGAGGACTGGAGGATTGCAAATGTTGTGCCCTTGTTTAAGAAGGGCAGTAGAGATGACCCAGGTAATTATAGACAAGTGAGTTTTACGTCTGTTGTAGGAAAAGTTTTGGAAAGGATTATAAGAGTTAGGATTTATAATCATCTAGCAAGCAACAATTTGATTGAAGATAGTCAACATGGATTCGTCAAGGGCAGGTCGTGTCTCACAAACCTCAGTTTTTTGCGAAGGTGACCAAGCATGTGGATGAGGGTAGGGCAGTGTACATGGACTTCAGTAAAGCCTTTGATAATGGTTCCACATGGTAGGCTATTGGAGAAAATACAGAGGCATGGGATTGAGGGAAATTTAGCAGTTTGGATTAGAAACTGGCTTTCTGTAAGAAGGCGACAAGTGGTGGTTGATGGAAAATATCCAGCCTGGAGTCCAGTTACTAGTGGCATGCCACAAGGATCAGTTTTGGGACCACTGCTGTTTGTCATTTCTATAAATGACTTGGATGCAGGCATAGGTGGATGGGTTAGTAAGTTTGCAGAAAGTCGGTGGAGTAGTGGACTGTGTGGACGAATGTTGCAGGTTGCAGGGAGACTTGGATAAACTGCAGAATTGGGCTGAAAGGCGGCAAATGGAGTTCGGTGCAGATAAATGTGAGGTGATTCACTTTGGGAAGAGTAATAGGAAGGCAGAATACTGGGTCAATGGAAAGATTCTCGGTAGTGTGGATGTGCAGAGGGATCTTGGTGCCTATGTACACAGATCCCTGAAAGTTTCCACCCAGGTTGCTAGCGCTGTTAAGAAGGCATACAGTGTGTCAGGTTTTATTGATAAAGGGATTGAGTTCTAGAGCCGTGATGTCATGCTGCAACTGTACAAAATGCTAGTACGGCCTCACTTGGAATATTGCGTACAGTTCTGGTCACCCCATTACAGGAAGGATGTGGAAGCATTGGACAAAGTGCAGAGGAGATTTACCAGGATGTTGCCTGGTCTGGACCGAAGGTCTTATGAGAAATGGCTGAGGGACTTGGGTCTGTTCTCATTGGAGAGAAGAAGGCTAAGAGGGGATTTAATAGAGACATACAAGATGATCAGAGGATTAGATAGGGTGGACAGTCTTTTTCTTGGGATGATGGCGTCGGCTTGTACGAGGGGTGATAGATTTAAGACAGATGCCAGAGGCGGGTTCTTTTCTCAGAGTGGTAAGGGTGTGGAATGCCCTGCCTGCCAATGTAGTTAACTCAGCCACATTGGGGGCATTTAAACAGTCCTTGGATAAGCTTATGGATGATGACGGGATAGTGTAGGGGGATGGGCTTGGATTAGTTCACAGGTCGGCACAACATTGAGGGCCGAAGGGCCTGTTCTACGCTGTATTGTTCTATGTTCTATATACTATCCTTCATAATTACAGTTAGTGAGATCTAAATTTAGCATTCACATTGCAAATGCAATGCAATGTCTCCCGTTTTTGTTACATAAAACATGTGGCAATAAAGACATTTTAGGACAATTGATGTGGTATGACACCATCTTGATCAGCACAGTATGTGCACAAAGTGGTTTATGTTTTTGCCATAATTTTATAACACTCAAGAGAAAGTTGCCTTCCTGTTGAAGCTACAGTGGAATTGTAAAACAGTAGTTAAGCAATTTCTAGGTGTTTTCAAATGGGTTATTTCCCTTCATTTCCCCTTAAAGATACTTCTAGCAATCAGCTCCAACAACCAACAACACTGTTTGAGCTCAATAAAAGGTCCGTTCCTCAGAAGACACATGGAAAACATCTTTCTAGAGACAGGTCCTGAATGACTGCTGGAAGTTTTAACTTGAAGGCAGCAGCATTAACCTCAAGTTAGGGAATTTCAATAGTATTAGCACAGTTCTTACATAATTTAAAAGTGGTTTGGTTATAGAATAGCAGTATGCATGTAACACCAGTATAAAATTAAATATGACCATGTAACATTTGCAGCAAATAAAGCAGAGAAACACACTGACTCACCAGCAGCAATAGGGATTCCTACAAGATTATAAATGAAAGCAAAAATAAAATTGATCCGAATTCGACGAACAGTCTGTTTCGACAAATCAATACTAGCTACAACATCTAGCAGATCATTCTGGGGGCAAAACAAAGAATGTATGATAGCACAAAATATAAACAAGTAGCAATTTTTACCCTGATCTATATTTACATAATCTAAGTACTAAAGTTGAGCTAAATAAATATTGTAGGAACATAAACACTGACTCACCCTAATAAGCACGACATCTGCTGCTTCAATAGCCACATCTGTGCCAGTTCCTATGGCAATTCCCACATCAGCTTTCGCCAGGGCTGGAGAATCATTTACACCATCTCCTACCATTGCCACAATTTTCCCCTGATCCTGAAGTTCCTGCACTTTGGCTACTTTATGTGAGGGAAGAACCTCTGCAAACACTTTCTTGATGCCAACCTTAAAAAGTGGAAACATTTGCATAAACAATTGGAGAATTCGTTGCCTATTTTGCATTAAACGTAAAATACTTTGATATTTTTAATTTCTGATGGCTGTAATCAGGAATAGTAAATGGGTCAAGCATCTCTTAGTTATAATATGCACTGTTCCAGGATCTGGAAAATGTCTTTTAAAAGTATTTGTCTTGAAATCTGAAGAACTTAAAATATAAATGCTGAATTTTCACCTCTGAGGAGACAGAAGTCACAAAGCGTACTAATAAACATATGTATTTAACAGTTCACTCCTGAACTATAGTAAGGTAGTAAGGTGACTGGGTTCTAAGAAATCAAGAGTCATGCAATAATTTCAAAGGACTAGGTTTATGATTATTACTCTAATAAAAAGCCCATTTACAAAAGAACCATTGTGATCAGCTTCTGGATCTTCTGAGAAGATTGGATACCCTTGCCCCTGTGGGTTCAGATAGTAGCACTCTTGCCTCTGAGTCAGTACACTGTGGGTTCAAGTTCCCTCTACAGACTCGAATATTAATGTCCAGTGTAATACTGAGGTCTAATTTTCAGACAGGTTAACTGTCTGCTCTCTCAGGTGTGTGTAAAATCTATTTTGAAATTATTTCATCAAATGCAGGGAGTATACTCACAGAGATCAATCAAACTTTATTAAAATCTACCTGGCTGGCAATGGCTGTTGCTGTTTTGCGGTTGTCACCTGTTAATAGCACCACATCCACTCCCATATTATTCAGTGTGTACACAGCGAGTGCAGCTTCAGGTTTGACTGTATCTGCAATTGCTATCATTCCACACAGTGTACCTTGGAAAAATAAAATATATCATTCACTCAATCTTAGGAAATACCATGGCAATCTTTTTAAATTAAATCTGCACATGATATTTACAACTCTTGTTTTTGTGCTCAGTATTCTTTTCAATATTAAATCAATATCATTGCATTACATTTCTTCATAGCAATTTTGGGCACCCTGTACATACTTACTTCATACAAATTTATTGGAGTATTACCAGTTACCTAATCCCTCCCTGTCCAAAGTCACAAAGTTCTAGCAGTTTCCATTTAATATTTTCAGTACATTATCTTCTTTCTTTGCTTAGCTTTCAGCAAATTTCAGCTCTGTTAAATTATTCTTATTTTAAGCAACTACCCAATAACTATTTCATGCAACAGGATGAGCGATCATAGGGCTTTCTTGGTGCCTGCTGTTTTACTGGCTGTCTTTTATTCTATTCAGTCTTATTGAAAAATTCACTTATGTTTACCCAAACACTAATCTGACTTCTCTTTTCACTGGTGCTGTAAATTCCTATTCATGTCAACTCTTGAGTTTCAGCACCTACAGCTTTACTTTCAACAAAGAAAGAGTGAAGCAGGCATAATAAAAATGACTGAAAGCATCACAAGATGAAAAACATTGAAAGTACAATGATCAGTGTCTAATTTATCTTTATGCCCCTAAAAATAGAAAAATACACCCTATCTTTAAAGATAGCCGAGGAAGTCACACCAAAATTACAAGAATTATTTTGCAAGGAAATGTATTCTTTTGCTGCTAAAAATTTCAATTACAGTTCTTCTGCCTAAAAAAATGTTTAATCTTGAGGACCTTTTTGAAGCTAGCAAATGAGTGCAATTAGTGAAACCTTGTAACAGTGATTAATTCAATTTAAAGCATGGCCAGATTTAAGACTGGGGTTGGCCTCCAATGGCATGCATTGTAAACCAACGCAAAATATTGCATGATTTGTGCCGGACATGTATTGTACTTGAAACACATTTAAACCACTGCACTGGTTAGTCCAGTTTAGGACAAGTTGAGCTGAAAAATATCAAAGCAATCTTATCCTTACAACTTATTTTTACATAATTCAATAGGAAATAACAATTCATATCACAAAAACATTATAAAAATGACGTTCATAAAAACATTATGTTTTATTACACCAGATTGTCTCCAAGTAAGCTTTTTCTATTGGTTCATAGTGGACATTGCTGGCAAAGTCAAAATTTACTGCCCATCCTTATTTGTCTCAAAGTGGTGTTAAGTAAGATGTCTTTCTGAATTGCTGCAGGCTATTTGCAGCAGGTATTCCCTTAAAAGGTACTATATGGGAAGAAGTACCAGCATTTTGACCCAGTGACAGTAATAGTGATATATTTCCAAGAGCTTGACTTACATGGGACCAACCCTACAGCTGGTGATGATTCCACATGCCTATTAAGCTTGTTTCTTTAGGTGGTAGAAGTTGGAGGTTAGCAAGGCGCTTTTGAACAAATCTTCACATGTGGCAGTATATCTTGTAGATGATGCCATTATGTACCACTGAAGTTGCTAGATAAGGTGTTAATTGAGCAGGCAACTGTAACTTGATTGGTGTTGAGTTCCCAGAGATTGTCGGAGTTGCAGTTCTCCACTCAAGCAGGGATATTCCATCACAATTCTGACTTGTAACTTTCTGATGGTAGAAAACCTTTGGGGAGCCAGGAAATGAGTTCTCCACTACATAATTCCTTCCTCTCACATGTGCCATTTACAGGAGTGACCCAGTTGAGTTTATTGCTAATGGGAATTCTCAGGAAATTGTTGGTCCAGAGAGTTCAACAATGGGAATACTGTTGAATATTATGAGGAGGTAGATTAGATAATCCCTTCTCAGAGATGGCGATGCCATTGAGCGTCACTTCTATGGTGCAAAAGCTACCTGCCACTCATTTAGCCAAGTCTGATGGTTCTCTGGGTCTTCCTGCATGTGAGTGCTGCCAGCTTCATTTTCTGAGGAGTTGCAAATGGAACTGAAGACTGCAAAACTTCTGACTTATATAAGCAACTGAAGTTGGTCCAGCATAGGACTAATCTAGGCAATTCTTGCAGGGACATCCTTGAGTGGAAACTGGCCTCCAATAATATCGGCTTCCTTTCCTGTTAAGTATTACACAGACGGTGGGGAGTTTCCCCATGAGTCCTAATTAGTTGTAATTTTACAAAGGATTCTTAACACTGCAATCAGTCAAATGTCGCATTGACGTTAAGGGCAATCATTCTTAATGCACCTCAAGAATTGAAATCTTTTGAATGCCAATCAACACAACTGTACAGTTGCGACTCTGGTTTTACACGTAGGCAAGGCCAGATAAGGATGGCAAATTTCCTTCTCTATGGATATTAATGAATTAGCTGTGTGTTTTTTTAATTGCAATCTATAACAGTGTCATGGTCACTATTTCGGAGTATCCAGACTTTGAAAAATTCTACGAAAATATAATTTCCACCAGCCACCACAGCGTAAATTGAATCTGGAAGCCCAACCTCTGAAAACTTGCATGGATTGCTGATCCAGTATTGTCACATTGCCACTATCTTCCACATAAAAATTGCAGAATCCAAACTGACTAGTGGTTAGCAGGTTATTACTGAGCATGTGCTGCTTGTTTCAAATGCCAGTGGTAGCTTTTCTCAATATTGATGAATGAGAGTAAACTGACAGGATGGTAAATGGCTAATTTATACTTGTCCTGCTATTTGTGAATTGAAAATATCAAAAAACTTAACATTTTATCATGTAGATGCAAGTTTTTTTTGTTTGCTCCCTAAAGGACATGGATGAGCCAGATGTGTTTTAACAGAACTGTCACATGGGTTACGATTAAAGTAGCTTTTCATGACTGGCATTTTTTAATGAATTCAAATTTCACCATCTACCATGGTAGCATTCTAACTTGTGTCCTTAGCATATCAGTTCGAACTTCTGGATTGCAAGTCTAGCTATAATACCACTATGCATCCAGCTCCATAGTGTCAAAAATATATTAGAGCAGATCGAGAAAAATTTAAATGTATCTAGCACAACGCCTGGCATGTTGTTGAGATTCTTCATTTTGCTGCAACCAGCACCTTGTCATTTCTTGGTAACTTGTACTGAATCAAAATGACTAATACCTAGCATCTTTTTTATTCATACATTGAGGGGACATGGGTTTTGCCGGCTGACTTATTGGCCATTCCCAGATCAAACCACAGCAGTCCATTTGATGAATGTGCATTCACAGTCCTCTTAGGGATGGGAGTTCCAAGATTTTGATCCAGTGATACTGAAGAACAGTGATACAAGATGGTCAATGAGTTAACAGAAACAGGAAGATGGTTGTGTTCCCATGTATTTGTTACCTTTGTCTTCTAGATGGTGGTGGCCACGTGTTTGGATGGTGCTACCTAAGGAGGGTTGGAAAATTTCTGTAGTACATCTTGAAAATGGGATACACTGATGCTACTGTGCACCAGTGATGGTGCAAGTTTTATGAATGTGCTACCATTTAAGCCTGATATCTACGTAGCACAAGTGTTATTTGCTACTTGCCAGTCAAAGCCTGGATTGTAGAGGAGTTGCTACATTTGGGCACGGACTGCTTCAACATCTGAGGAGTCTCAAATGGCGCTGAATACTCTTTGATCATCAGTGAACATTCCCGCTTATGATGGAAAGGAGGTCACAGATGAAGCACTGAAGATGCCTGGACCTGGAACATTATTCTGAGGAACTCCTACACTGAAACATAAATGCTAATATCCATTGACCACAATTCCATTGGCCCCAACCAACTGAGATAGTGAGAACCATGGAGTAAGTTTAGTTCTGCTGGTATTCCTTGATGCTGCATTTGGTCAAATGTAGCCTTGTTGTCAAAGGCAGTCATAGTCTCACCTCACCTTGCAAAATTCAGACCTCAGTTTATAAGAACGGAGGCCATAATGAAGTCAGGGACTAAGTGGCTCTGACTGAGCCCAAACAGAATGCCAGCGACCTGATGACCCATTCAGTTACTTTGCTGATGATTGATAGGGAATGATGGGGTGATAATCAATCAAGTTGGATTGTCCTGCTTTTTGTGTACAGGTATGTCTTGTGCAAATGTGGGAAACTTTCTACATTGCTGTGTAGATGCCAGTGTTGCAGATGTACTGATAGTTTGGCCAGTTGCATGGCAAGCTCTGGAGGACAAGCTGTCTGCACTATTGCCAGAAAGTTGTCAGTACTCATAGCCTTGGGGTATCAAGTATGTTCAGACATGCACTGATATCACTTGAAGTGAACTGAATTGATCGAAGGCGGGCATTTCTGGTGTTGGGAACCTCTGGAGCAGAGTGAGATGTATCAGCCACCTGGGACTTTCAGCTAAAATTATTACAAAAGCTTCAGCATTATTTTTTGCACCAATGGATTGGACTCCCTCATCATTAAGAATGAGACTATTAGTGGAGTCTCCACCTTCAATGAGCTGAGTGATTCTCCACCACCATTCATGACTGGATGTAGCAAAATTGCAGAATTTAGACCTGATCTGCATCTGTGAATCGTTCAGCTAAGCCTGCAGCAGCTGTATCTGGTAGTTAGCATACATGTAGCTGCTTTATTATAGCTTTGCTATTTTTTCCTATTTCTCTACTTTTGCAGTTGTCATTTATTCTGAGAGATTATTACCAGTTATTTGCAATGTTGATCAGTGACATCTAAATGCATGATAAAAATTCAATTGAGAAACTCTTATTACATGGATCTTACCGTCAATGGCCACCAACACTGCTGTTTGACCTTTCATTTCGTGACTGGTCATGGCCTCATTAACCTCACTGCCAACATGTAAACCATTGCGTGTGATCCACTCCCGGTTTCCAATTAACACTGAGTAGGCCTGAGAAGCTACTGCACCTAAAGAGAGTTTTAAAAATGCTGTTAATTAATGTACAGGCCTTTAAACAATTTAGGTGAGGCAAGAATTATTATTTTTGATTTCAAGATCACATTTGACCAAGTGTGGCATCGAGGAGCTTTAGCAAAATCTGAGTCAATGGGAGCTGGAGACTGGCTGGAGCCGTACCTGGCATAAAGGAAGATATCCGTGGTTGTTGGTGGTCAGTCATCTCACTTCTAGGAAATCTCTGCTGGAGTTCTCGAGAATAGTGTCCTGGGCCCAACCTTCTTCACCTTTACATCAATGACTTTCTCATCATAAAGTCAGATGTGGAGATATTAGTCCCTGACTGCACAATGTTCAGCAACATCCATGAACCTCAGGGGCTAAAGCAGCTCATACTGAAATGCAGCAAGGCCAAGATAAAATCCAGGTTGGACTGACAACTGCAAGTAATATTTGCTCCAAACAACTGCCAGGCAATCTCCAATCATGGGGTAACAAGGCTGGTACAAGACTTTGGTTAGGTCACTTTTGGAATGTTGCATGCAATTCAAGTCTCCCTGCTTTGGGAAATATGTTGTTAAACTTGAATGGGATCAGAAAAGACTTAGAAAGGATGTTGACAGGGATGGAAGGTTTGAGCTATAGAAGAGGCTGAGTAAGCTGGGGCTATTTTCTCTAAAGCATCAGACACTGAGGGGTGACCTTGTAGAAGTTTATAAAATCATGAAGGACATGGTTAGGGTGAATTGTCAGCATCTTTTCCCCAGGGTAGGGGGAGTGTAAAACTAGAGGTCATAGGTTCAAAGTGAGAGATGAAAGATTTAAAAGGAACCTGAAGTGCAACTTTTTCATGCAGAGGGTGGTACGTGAATGGAATGAGCTGTCAGAGGAAGTGTGGTGGCTGGTACAAATACAACATTTAATGGATATCTGGATGGGTATATGAGTAGGAAAGGTTGAGGGGGAAATGGGCCAAATGCTGACAAATGGGACCGGATTAATTTAGGATATCTGGTCAATAATGAAAAAGTTGGACCAAAGGGTCTGCTTCCATGCTGTGCAAGTCTAGGTCTCTATGTAAAGGTGGAATCTAACCATCGCCCCTTGACATTGATTGGCATTTAGCCATCAGTAAATTCCCCCCACTGTCAACCACTGGTCCCAGAGCCACTGACCAGAAGTTGATCTGGAATAGCTGGGTATAAAAGGAGTAGATGAGAGACTGGAATCCTGCAGCGTGTAACTAACCCACCTGACTGGATGATTTCAGCTCCAACACCACTCAGGAATCTTGGAGTACAGACCCAGAGTGCTCAACTGCACCTCAAATGACAAGCCCTTCATTCCCAGGATTATTCCTGTGGGCCTGTTCTGGACCTTTTCAAGGCCAGCACTTCCTTCCTTACCTATGGGAGCCCAAAAGCGCCCACAATATTACAAATTAGGTTTGACCAAAACCTTATACAGCCTCGACAGTACATGCCTGCCCTTGTATTCTAGCCCCCTTGAAATGAATGCTAACACTGCACTGAATTTCCTGACTTCCAACTGAATCTGCAAATAATCTTAAGAGAATCCTGAATTACAACTCCTATGTCCTTTTGTGCTTCAGATATCCAAAACCTTTCCACATCTGGAAAAACTTCAATCCCCACACCAGTGATGCTCAGTAGCATCTATTACCATTTAATGCTAAAATTCACCAAGAATACTTAAATAGCACCTTTCAAACTCAACTACTATTATCAAGAGAAACAGGCTCAAAGTGTTGAATGGCCTACTCCTGTGCATACGTTATGGAGAATGGAAGAAGATAGATGGAAATACCATCACCTGCATTATCACTTCCAAGCCACTCACCATTCTGATTTAGAGATACATTACCGTTCCTTTAGTGTTTTGTTAAAATCCTGGAACTCCCTCCCTAATGTCACTGTGGTTCTGCCTATAGCAAAACAGACTGCAGCATTTCAAGAAAGCTGGTCACCACCATCTTCGAGGGAATAAGGGCAGTGCAATAAATGCTATCCCAACTAGTAACACCCACATCCCACGAACAAACAAAGAAAAACTATAATTGTTCCAAAATCAACGATTTTGAGTGTGACTAGGTGATATTAATATGACAAAGGCTGATAAAGTCATCAATACAGAGAAGACCAGTAATGTTGCATTTTTATTTCTTGTAGACAATTTGAGAGAAACGGCAGCAAATCTGTGCATTTTAACACCTGTGAGTTACTTCATGTGATACACCATTTGATGGTTTTCTGTTCAATAAAGAATGACAAGAATATGTTTACTTTTCTGAATGTTTTCATTGATAAAGATTATCAAAATTCATTATATTTGGAAAAAAATATCACTACGATGTAATAAAGTCATTAGTCACATAATGAACAGTTTGCAAATTGATTCATTCAAATAAACAATAAAATTCTACACGGAAACAAGGCTGCTGGAAAAGCTCAGCAGATCTGGCAGCATCTGTGGAGGAGAAAACAGAGTTAATGTTTTGGGTCCAGTGACTCTTTTTCAGAACTGATGGCGGCTGGGAATACATCAGTTTATATGCAGAAAATAGGGAGGGGGGTGGGGTAGGGAGTAAACAACAGGATAGAGCCCTAAGAGAGAGAGAAAGACAGTTGGACGGACAAAAGGAGTTGCTAACGATCAGGCTGTAAGGGTGAGTAGTTGTTAATGGGGAAGAGATAATGGGAACTGCAGATGCTGGAGAATCCAAGATAATAAAGTGTGAAGCTGGATGAACACAGCAGGCCAAGCAGCATCTCAGGAGCACAAAAGCTGACGTTTCGGGCCTAGACCCTTCATCAGATTAATGGGGAATGTTAGTGACTAACAACAGCGGGTGTGTAGTGGCAGGCTATGTGGTAACAAGGCCTGGTGTGTGGGATGGGCAGCTGGGACATGGGGGAGTTTAGGCCCTAAAATTATTGAACTCAATATTGAGTCCGGAGGGTTGTAGGATCCCCAAGCGGAAAATGAGGTGTTGTTCGTCCAGTTTGCAATGGGCTTCACTGGAGCACTGTATCAAGCCGGAGACTGCCTACAGTGTTCCAGTGAAGCCCATCGCAAGGTGGAGGAACAACACCTCATTTTCCACTTGGCAACCCTACAACCCTCCGGACTCAATATTGAGTTCAATAATTTTAGGGCCTAAACTCTCCCATGTCTCAGCCCCCGGCCCCACACTCCAGGCATTGTTACAACAGCCTGCCATTACACACCCCCTGTTGTTAGTCACTAACAGTCCCTATCAACAGCTACGCACCCTCCCAGCCTGATCGTTAGCAACTCCTTTGTCTGTCCAACTGTCTTTCTCTGTGTTCGGCCTCTATCCTATCGTTTACTCCCTACACACACCGCACCCCCCACCTCCCTATTTTCTGCATATAAACTGACGTTTTCCCAGCCATCATCAGTTTTGAAGAAGGGTCACTGGACCCGAAACGATAACTGTTTTCTCCTCCACAGATGCTACCAGACCTGCTGAGCTTTACCAGCAACTTTGTTTTTGTTCCTGACTTACAACATCTGCAATACTTTTGGTTTTTAATAAAATTCTGAAAGAAGCTAGGATTACCTTCTGAAGTGGTTTGTGACCGCACTGTATTAACATCATGCAAATCATTAATCTTCAATGAGTGTGTGCTATGTTCACGTTTATTCAGACTGTGTTCACTTTTCAGCACAATTGCTTCAATATTAGTAACTTTGCAGCTGATGCCACAACCTGGCACAGACTGAAAATCAGTACAGTATCCCAAAACATCTATGCCAAGTTCCTGGAACAAACAGGAAAACTTTAGATATTTCTCAACCTTATATCAAACACTTAAACATTCTTCAACTACAATAAATAACATTTATAATACACATTTTAGTTGGAAAAATCCCAAAGATTTTCATTAGGAGAAAGAGAGTAGCAGATGAGTTAGGTAACTGAAGATATGTATACTTGAAGAGACAGGTTTTATACCAGTAAACTGTGATAAATGAAGTGAAACTCTGCCCTAAATATGTGGAACAGTAACAGCATGAAAAGTGAGAAAGAGGAATGAGGATAAGTACAGTAGACTGATCTATACCAATGTATATAAGATTCTGCGGTTAATATGGGTCATTGGATGTAATGAAGAAATTATGCTGTTCCTGGGCAAGATAATCAGCAAAAGCCAAGGTAATCCATGCAATTTCCTATAGGAAGATACTTGTACCATTTAAGGGGACAGCAAAAATTCATTAGAAATATACCAGGAATGAATATTAATGTTACTTTAAACAAACATGAAAAATAAAATTCCTTACTCTTCACATTGAAGACAAGGAATGGGGTGCTAGAGAGACTGCTCAATAGTGGTCATTTGTCAAGAGGAAAGATTGGGATTATTTTAGTTTATTTTAAAGAAAACACAGTGCTATAAAAGTATGTTACATTACACAACACTCAGATCAGTAACATTTATTTTCGCAACACGGTTCTTACAAAACCACAAATGCTTTAAAAATGGTCAATGATGGACTTGGTACAAATTATTATTAACTGGCAAAGTTTTAAGGATTTAAAAAAAACAAGAATTTTGGTGTAAGTGGTCGAACATTGCATTGCCAAGGAAGTACTGTCAACAATACAACTGAACATTTTGGCTCAAATTCTGCAGTGAATACAAAATATTTTCTCATTGATGGCTGTCCAGAAAGTTTGACAGTGCTTTCGGGGAAGGTGTTGCTCTAATGTAGTATTTAAATCAATGCAGCAACTTCTGTAAGGCACAAGTTGCTTGACAGTACAACAAGAAATAACATAATACTTTAACCTCTTTGAATTAAGAATCCTCTCTGGCATGGGCAGACTCCAAACAAAGTATAAATTAATTAGAAGTCATGCATAAAATGTGAGATAAAGATTGGACAAGGTCAAAAGGAGTTGAGAGAAACAGGATATGAAACAGATAGACAGCAAAAGTAGGGGCAATACAGTGACTCAGTGGTTAGCACTGCTGCCTCACAGTGTCAGGAATCTGGGTTCAATTCCCCCTTGGGCGACTGTTCTGTGTGCAGTTTTGCACATTCTCCCCATGTCTGCATGGGTTTTCTCCCACAGTCCAAAAATGTGCAGGCTAGGTGGGCTGACCATGCTAAATTGCCCATAGCGTTCAGGGATATGTTGATTAGGTGGGTTATAGGGGGATGGGTCTGGATGGGATGTCTGAGGGGCATCTTGGACTTGTTGGGCCAGGGGGCCAGTTTCCACATTGTAGGGATTAAATGATTTATGATCTAAAACACTACATATTTTAAATCTCTCTGCTAAGTAATTTCTGAATCAATGAGATCCTGGTCTTACAAGACTTTCAGCAGCAGAGAGGTTATTTGATAGTTAGTTAAATCTTATACCACATCCTCATTCTTGAATGTACTAGTTATAATTTTTTTATGCATTTAGCTGTGCACACGCAGAGACTGGAAGGTGCTGTCTGATTTACTCTAAGTCAGGTGAAGAAGCAGCAATCCAAAAGCTTGCAACTTCAAACAAACCTGTTGGGCTACAACCTGGTGTCATGTGATTCCTGCCTTTGCCTACCCAACTCCAACACCGGTACCACCACATCATAATTTGCTCCATAATAATATTCAGATCAGCTTTATCATTACCAGTAATGAAAAATCCAGGGCTATGGCATACTATTACATAATATAAAAGATTTGAGTAAAGACTGGACACAAACTGACAGAAGTAAAAAATATCTACGACTTACTTCTTTACAGTATTTGGCCACAGCATTTCCAAGAGGATGCTCACTGCTAGCTTCTGCAGTGCCAACAATTGCAAGCAATTTCTTCAATGGCAGCACAGTCACATCTACCAAGATTAGAACTCTCATTACCTTCGGAACACCATGTGTAATCGTTCCAGTCTTGTCAAACATAACAACTTTTACCTACAGACACAAAAGCTTTTATCACTGCAATGAAATAATCAAAGTGGTCAAATAAAGGTTGCCAACCTTTTAAAAAAAAAGGAGTCAAAGTGTAGGAAAGTTTAACTTTAGCAGATTAGATACCGAAATATTTATTTCGCTTTGCAAACACAAATAGTCCAATTAATCAAGCATAAATGCTGAATCAATTGCTCTTATGGTTACTGAAAACACCAAAATGTGAGTCATAGAATCACTACAGTGTGGAAACAGGCCATTTGGTCGAACAAATTCACAACATTCCTCTGAAGAGCATCCCACCAGACACATTCCCCACCCTTTCTCTGTAATCCTGCATTCCCTATGTCTAATCCACCTAATTTACACACCCCTGGACATTTCAGGCAATTTAGCATGTCCAATCCACCTAACTTGCTCATTTTTGAACTGAGAGGAGACCCACACAGACATGGGGAGCATGTTCAAACTCCATACAGTCACCTGTGGGTGGAGTTGAACCCAGGTCCCTGGCACTGTGAGGCAGCAGTGCTAACTACTGAGCCACCTTGCCACCCTAAACTGAGAACCGCTAAACAAAAACACATTTATATACATATTTATTTTGGGCTAAAATATGGTATAATTAAACTTCTGGTAAATTACTAAAATAACACTGTTGGGTTTGTATGCTACGAAGGTTAAGGGGTCAGTGTTAAGGAAAACCTCAGTGCTACCAAAAAGAAAAAGTCACAGTTTTATTGATCACATTCTAGTGTAATTTGCTGCAAAGCAAACATGCAGAGCAAGGGAAAGCAAAGTTGTCTTGGTTTTATTGCCTCCAACACCGAAAAAAATTGCCTAAATCGATACATTATGAATAGATCATTGGAAAAAGGCTACCCTATCCATTTACTTGTGGGAAAACAAAATTGCCTTTACTTTGCTAGAGAAAGACAATTTAACAAAAAGTATGTAGAATCATAGGTGATAACAGAAGAGGTTGTGTTGACTCTGAAACAGCTGTCCAATTAATCTCACTGTTTTTCATTCTCTACTGCCCAGCACATCTCCCCCCTTCAATACAATTAACCTTTGGATTGGCTGTTTGGCAATATTCTAAACCAGTGTAACCAATCTGATCAGATCCTGTTGATAAGAATGTTACTTGTTATGGTGCAGCTTTCCTTATTAAACCTCTTCATCACCACTAACCTTGTGGGCCAACTCGAGTGGTTCACCTCCCTTGATCAGAATGCCATTTTGAGCACCAACACCTGTACCCACCATCACAGCTGTAGGGGTAGCCAATCCCAGGGAACAGGGGCATGCAATAGACAACACTGTAATGGAAGTCTGAAATGCAAATCTGACAATCACCTCAGCTTTAGGAATATGCTTGCTGTAACCCTAAAAAGAAACAAAACAAAAAGTTAACATGAAATACTAGCCAATTCTGGACACCTCACAGTAACATACATAATTGTCCTAGGAAGTAATCCTGCATGGAGAACATTACAACAAAATGCCATTTATGCAATGGTAATATTAAAAATGAAATATGAAGGTACTGTGACTGAAACTTTTCAAAAGACCACGAGTAGAGAAGACAAGGGAGAACCTGTGGATGTGGTGTATTTAGATTTACTGACGGTCCCATGTACAAGATTTGTGGGCAAAGTTAAAGCTCATGGGATAGAGGTTAGTATATTAGAATGGATCGAGAATTGGTTGACAGCCAGTAAACAAGAAGTGGGAATAAATGAGTTGTTTTCCAAGTGGCAGGGAGTGAATAGTAGGGTACCACGAAAAATCTGTGCTTAAGCCACAGCTATTCACAATATATATAAATTACCTTGATGATGGAGCCAAATGTAACATTTCCAAGTTTGCTGATAACACAAAACTGTGCAGGAATGAGCACAATGGAGGAGACAAGGAAGTTTCATGATGATTAGGACAAACCGAGTTGCCAAACATATGACTGATGCAGTACAACGTGGCTGAATGTGAAGTTATACATTTTGATGTGAAACACAGAAAGGAAGAGTATTACTAAATGATGATATATTGGGAAATGTGGATGTACAAAGGGATCTGATGCCCTTGTACACCAGTCATGAAAGTGGACAGTCGGGTGCAGCAAGCGATTAGGAAGGCAAACGGTACACTGACCTTCAGTGCAAGGGGATTTCATAAGAAGGGGTGTCTTCAGCAGTTTTACAGGGCATTGGTGAGACTACAACCAGAGTACTCTGGGTAGTTTTGGTCTGCCTACCAATAAAAAGGACATGCTTGCTGGCAAGAGAGTAGAGCAAACATTCATTAGGCTGGTATCAGGGGAAGCAGAACTTTCCTATGAGGATAGATTGGTTCCATTGAACCTCTATTCACTACGGTATAGAAGAATGAGAAAGGATCTAGTTGGGTGGCACAGTGGCTCAGTGGTTAGCACTGCTGCCACATAGTGCAAGGGACCTGGGTTCAATTCCAGCCTCGGGTGACTGTGTGCTATTTGCATATTCTCCCCATGTCTGAGGGGGTTTCCTTCCACTGTTCAAAGATGTGCAAGTTAGGTGGATTAGCCATGCTAAATTGCCCATAGTGTCCAGGGATGTGCAGATGAAGTGGGTTAGCCATGGGAAAGTGGGGAGGTTGGGGGGGACAGTATGGGTGGGGTGCTCTTCAGATCGTCAAAGAACAAAGAACAAAGAAAATTGCAGCACAGGAACTAGCCCTTCAGCCCTCCAAGGCTTCGCCAATCCAAATCCTCTATCTAAACCAGTCACCTATTTTCCAAGGATCTGTATCCTTCTGCTCCCTGCCCATTCATGTATCTGTCTAGATACATCGTAAATGATGCTATCGTGCCTTCCTCTACCACCTCCACTGGCAATATGTTCCAGGCACCCACTACCCTCTGCGTAAAGAACTTTCCATGCATATCCCCCTTAAAAACGTTTCCCCTCTCACCTTGAAATTGTGACCCCTAGTAATTGGGTCCTCCACTCTGGAGAAAAAGCTTATTGCTATCCACCCTGTCCATACCTCTAGTGATTTTGTAGACTTCGATCAGGTCTCTCCTCAACCTCCATCTTTCTAACGTAAATAATCCTAATCTACTCAACCTCTCTTCATAGCTAGCGCCCTCTATACCAGGCAACATCCTGGTGAACCTCCTCTGCATCATCTCCAAAGCATCTACATCCTTTTGGTACAGTGGCGACCAGAAGTGTATGCAGTATTCCAAATGCGGTCGAACCAAAGTCCTATACAACTGTAACATGACCTGCCAACTCTTGTAATCACTACACCATCTAATGAATGAAAGCATACCGTATGCCTTTTTGCCCACTCTATCGACTGGCGTTGCCACCTTCAGGGTACAATGGACCTGAACACCCAGGTCTCCCGGTGCATCAATTTCCCCAGGGCAGTGTGCACTTATTGGGTCAAATGATCTGTTTCCACTCTGGAGGGATTCTATGAAATTCTAAAATTTCTAACAGGGCTGGGCAGACTAGATGCAGGATATAGGAAGCATACTGCCCCTGGTTGGGGAGTCTCAAGCCAGGGGGTCCAGTCTCAGGATACATGATGGACAATTTAGGACTGAAATGAAGAAATATTTCTTCAAAAGAGTGGTGAAATTCTAGAAGGCAGATGGCTGTGAAGGCCTAGTCTCTGGAAATATTCAAGGAAGGGACAGATAAATTGCAGTTTTAAAAATATCAAGGAGTATAGGAATGTGGCACCGAAGTAGAGGATTAGCCATTATGCAAGTCAATGGCTAACAACAGGAGCCAAAGACAAATCGGCCTATTTTTGCTCCTTATTTCAATGTAGTTGCTGTCACACAGAAGGAAGCTTAATTGGCATTTTGTAGATAACAAACACCAAGAGATCACATCAGTCTTTGCATAGTAGTCAAATCAGCTTAAGAAAATGATCCGTAAAGCTGACTTCCTGCTAATTAAACACAAGGACGATTATGCTTGACAGGGGGCTATGAATTCCTGCCCACAGGCTAAAATGACAGCACAATGCATGCCCAGGTGATGAACGGCTGCCCTGCTGTCACTTAATGGCTAATTTGCTGAAAATAGGCTGGAGGTGGTATATCCACCCTTCACAGCCAGGATAGCCAATAGCTCTGTAGTTCCAACAGCACCAGGTAGTTACAGCCACTGCTGAAACCACAGGTAGTCCCAAATTGAGATTGTCATTGGGACCAGGGAGTCAGGGAGATTTCACCAGAGTCAAAGTGATAAGTGTCTAGAAGGAGATTAGGAGAATGAGAGGTTCAGGTTTGAGAGGCTATTGGGTGGTGTGGAATGGAAATGGATGGGTGAAGGGGTGGACAGTTTTATCTTGAGCGTCTGATGGATATGAGATCTGACACCAGCCTTGATTATGTGTAAAACGGTGCTGCCATCTGTATGAAGCCATTAAGTGGGCATTCTTTGGAAACTTAAAGGTCCTTAAAAGTCCAAAAAGGTTGGCCTGCTGCCAAATGCCTGCAAAGTTTCCCAAAAAAATTCTGCAAGTTGGATGGGTAGTTAGGTTGTGGTGAGAAGGATTAGTGTTGTTTGTTTACAAGTCCTTCACTTTCAAACCTACTGGTAGAGAGGGATGAAATCCAGCCCTTAGGTTTTGAAAGTAAGTGTGACCCCAAAAATTAGCAACAGGAAGCAGAAAAAAGGAACAGGAATAAGTCATTCGGCCCTTCAAGTTTGCTCTACCAATCAACATGATCAAAGATAATCATCCAACTCAGTACCCTGTTCCTGCTTTACCCCACCCCTTTGATTTCTTTATTCCTAAGAACTATATCTAACTCCTCCTTGAAAACATTCAATGTTTTGGTCTGAACTACTTTCTGTAGCTGTGACTTCCACAGGCTCACCACTGAGTGAAGAAATTTCTCCTCATCTGAGCTCTGAATGGCTGATTCCATATCCCTAGACTGTGACCCTAGTTCTAAACTCCCCAGGCATCAGACGCATCTATTGTGAGTTTACCCGGTCTCCCCCTGCTAGAGTTTTATAGGTTTCTATAAGATCCCATCTCATTCTTATAAATTCCAATGAGTACAGCCCTAACCAACCCAATCTCTTTTCACATATTGTCCTGCCATTCCAGGAATCAGTCTGGTAAATCTTTATTACACTCCCTCTATAGCCAGAACATCCATCCTTAGATAAGGAGGCCAAAACTGCACACAATACTCCAGGTGTGGCCTCACCAACGTCTTGTACACGTGCAGCAACACATCCCTGCTTCTGTACCTTATGAAGGCCAACATACCATTTGCCCTCTTCACCGCATGCTGCTCTAAGAAAAAAAAACTTGCATTTATATTGCATTTGTAACAACCTCAGGATGTTCTAAAGAGTCAAGAGATAATGAAGTATTTTAGAAAGTGCAGACATTGTCGTAATGTAGAAAATGCAGTAGCCAATTCAAACAAAGCAAGATCCAATAAGTGACAATGAGAAAACAAACTGTTCCCTTAAGAGGTTGATTCCGTACACTGGGAAGAATTGTTCTTTGAATACTACCATGATATCTTTTACATCTACCCAAGAAGGCAGATAAGGACCTCGATTTAATGTCTCACCTGCAAGACGGCAGCTTTAACAGAGGACCTGCATTTCCCAAACCACCTAACCTGCACATTTTTGGACTGATAGAGGAAACTGGACAACCTGGAGGAAACCCATGCAGACAGAGGAAGGAATGTGCTAACTCCACACAGTCACCTGAGACTGGAATCAAACCCAAATGCCTGGCACTGTGAGGCAGCAGAGCTAACCTGCCACCTCACTAGCTAGCTATCATGCTGAGGTGCAAGTCATTTATGTTTTGATCAGTTCTACCCGCGTGACTTACTTTAGTTTGGCCAAATTTGTCGTCTTGAGACTCAGCAACTGGTCATTTACTCAATAAGCAAAACCTTAACGTTTTCTTTTATAATGATGCATAGCTAGTTTTCTTTTCTTTAACCCTCAAACAACTCATGATATTCTCATCTCTGCCAACTTCTGGATTTCCAAGCAACCAGCACACGTGGCACATTAGTAACAAATTTAACAATAATTTTAATCTTATCAATGTAACATAGTACTCCAAATCGGACTATCTTGCTGGTTTTGATCTATTCAACTCCTTTAACAATAGCACAGTTATAACACATTAATTATGTTACAAGTTTGGAATCAAGAGAGCCAAACCATAGGAATTAAAGATCTAATTAATCTTTGATTACTATTAACAAACTATTGACAAACTTCATGCTAGTCCCTAAAAGTTAATAGATCAATTGAATTCTGCATTACAGATTTAACATGTTCCACCACCTTCGTCAGGGACTGATTTTTGTCTGTTATTTGTTATTTATGTACATCACATCCCTTTTCACCAATTATCATACCACTAACAAGGGTAATGAGAAACGAGGATATCCTTTATATCTTGAACAAAAAGTGATTTTGCTTAAGTGCTTAATGTATAATCTTACAGGGGGCGGCTTAGTGGTTAGCACTGCTGCCTCACAGCACCGGCAACTTGGGTTCGATTCCACCCTCGGGCGACTGTGTGTGGTGTTTGCACATTCTCACCTCGTCTGGGTGGATTTCCTCAGAATGCTCCGGTTACCCCTGCCACAGTCCAAAGATGTGCAGATTAGGTAAACTGGCCATGCTAAATTGTCCATAGTATTCAGGGATAATAAGATTCGGTGGGTTACAGGGGGATGGGTCTGGGTGGGATTCTCTGGAGGTTTGGTGTGGACTTGTTGGGCCAAAGGGCCTGCTTCCACACTGTAGGGGATTCTATGATACTCCGTGGTATTTGAATAAAGAAAGAAAGGTAAAGTCACCACAGTGCCAGAGGGCCACAGAATCATAAGAAAGAGATGAGTGATGGTGGTTTAACCTGACAGTCATCATTTTCAGTGAGAGGCAAGGTTGAGAGGGTGGGACCTTCATGGCAACCTCAGCTGGTACAGAAATTGAATGTGCATTATTGGTGTCCAGCCAACTGGGCTAACCAACTTGCAGAATCCAAATAGCTTCATTAGATCAGATTTTATTTTAGCATTGCAAAGTTTGAACTAATAATTTATAAAATCAGTCAGCTGGGAAGTCAGTAGCTTCCTTGGATCTCCTAACAGGCTTGATTAACGCACAGTGTGAATAGAAATGGACACTCCCTTGGTCTAGATTTTCCTTGCCCCCAAAGTGGGCAACGGTGAGTCAGTTAGAAAGACGTGGTGAGATCACTAAAATGACATTCTTCACATGGGGCGGGGGTGCACAGATTTTGAAACTAATGTTTAGCGTAGGGGTTTGGATGGTAGGATATGAATCTTGCTGGTGTGCATTGAAAAGCTTATTTGTATGCATTAACATCTCAGTGGTGCCTAATCCCACTTCAGTTATGTGCAGTTTCCTGTTCTTCCATGTACTGCAAAGAAGCTAGATGATGACAATTCCTTACATGAAAGTCAAATTGGGTGTCTAATGACTCTAGCTTGCCTCTTGATCTTCTGGACCTTGATCTAGGACAGAGGTCTCCAAAATCGCAGGAAACTCTCCTTTGCCAGTAACTGCCTGCACACCCTGTACACAGGTGTTGACAGTGGACAAGCATCAGACTCACCATACCCTCATGGTACATCTCTGACCAACTTATAATACAATTCTTCAACTCAATACTGCACTTTAGAGCACACCAATACCTTTCATTGTAATGCTGCTGCCAGATCATTTGTGCGCAGGGAAAAGCACCAATGTCGTGGATTGCAGCAGGGTCCATCTCAGGGATCTCCGCTGTCTTAATGCATACTCACTTTGTACCTAGTGTCAAGGAGTCATATAGCACAGAAACAGACTCTTCAGTCCAACTCATCAGCATTGACCAGACATCCTAATCTGCCCTATTCCCTCTTACTAGTATTTGGCTCAATTCTCTCTAAACCCTTCCTATTAATGTTGCCATCAAGATGCCTTTTAATGTTGTAATTGTACTCACCTCCATCACTTCCTCTGGCAGCTTATTCCATACAAGCACCAACCTCCGCACGAAAAAGTGTTTTTTTTTGTAAATCTTTCCGCTCTCACCTTAAACCTATATAGTCTAGTTTTCGACTCCCCCACCCTAAGAAAAAGACCTTGGCTATTCACATCATCCAATTCACTCACTCAGCCATCTACTTGAATTAGTTGGGTAATGATACACATAATTCAGGTAGTTCTAAAAATTGTTTAAAATAGCCAAACATCTATCTGCAACTAATTTCCTTATTAGTTTCAATTCTCATGTTTGATTTAAAAAGCACCATTAAAACAGGCATTGTGTGCAACATGGACTTCAGTAAAGCCTTTGATAAAGGTTCTGCATGGTAGGCTATTGGAGGAAATACAGAAGCACGGGATTGAGGGAGATTTAGCAGTTTGGATTAGAAACTGGCTTTCTGTAATAAGGCAACGAGTGGTGGTTGATGGAAAATATTTAACCTGGAGTCCAGTTACTAGTGGTGTGCCTCAAGGATCTGTTTTGGGACCACTGCTGTTTGTCATTTTTATAAATGACTTGGATGCAGGCATTGGTGGATGGGTTAGTAAATTTGCAGATGACACTAAAGTCGGTGGAGTGGAGGACAGTCTGGAAGAATGTTGCAGGTTGCAGGGAGACTTGGATAAACTGCAGAATTGGGCCGAAAGGTGGCAAATGGAGTTTAATACGGATAAATGTGAGGTGATTCACTTTGGGAGGAATAATAGGAAGGCAGAATACCGAGTCAATGGAAAGATTCTTGGTAGCACAGATGGATCTTGGTGTCCATGTACACAGATCCCTGAAAGTTGCCACCCAGGTTGATAGTACTGTTAAGGCGGCCTACGGTGTTTTAGGTTTTATTGGTAGAGGGATTGAATTCCAGAGCCGTGATGTCATGATGCAATTGTACAACACGCTAGTGCGGCCTCACTTGGAATATTGCATGCAGTTCTGGTCGCCCCATTACAGGAAGGGTGTGGAAGCATCAGAAAAGGTACAGAGGAGATTTACCAGGATGTTGCCTGGTCTGGAGCGCAGGCCCTATGAAGAAAGGCTGAGGGACTGTTCTCATTAGAGAGAAGGAGGCTAAGAGGGGATTTACTAGAGACATACAAAGATGATCAGGGGATTAGATAGGGTGAACAGTGAGAGTCTTTTTCCGAGCATGATGACTTCAGCTTGTACAAGGGGGCATAGCTACAAATTGAGGGATGATAGATTTAAGACAGTTGTCAGAGGCAGGTTCTTTATTCATAGAGTGGTAAGGGTGTGGAACGCCCTGCCTGCTAATATAGTTAACTCAGCCACATTAGGGGCATTTAAACAGTTCTTGGATAAGCATATGGATAATGATGGGATAGTGTAGGGGGAGGGCTTAGATTAGTTCACAGGTCGGCGCAACATCGAGGGCCGAAGGGCCTGTCCTGTGCTGTATTGTTCTATTTTCTATGTCACATCTACTTTCCCAAACAAACAGAAAAGAAATTCCTCAATGCCTCAGGCCTATTCATCACAGGCAAATATTACAGGCATTTTGGTGCTACTTACTGACAAATACTTTTCAATGGCTTCAAAGTTTGCCAAACCAATGCCGATCCAGGCAATCAGTGTAACCACAGAAATACCAACGATAAATGGAACAAAATATCCACTCAGTTTGTCTGCAAACTGTTGAATTGGAGCCTGGAAAAGTCAAAATATATTTTATTTAGATTCACTAAGTGATTTGGAAATTAAAAGTTAAATGATCACTCTGAAAACATTAACCCAGACTTCTACCTTCGTTTAAACCTTTTTCTTCACCCTTTGCCATTTATAATGCACAAAGAGGAGGTTTCAAATTATTGAAAAATGCTTTCACTGCAGCCATGGTCCAATTTGTCAAAACTGTACATCGTTGTGCTAAACAACTTCACAGTTAAAAGAAAATAGCTTTCTTTCTGCTATAGTCAAACAGTACATCGTCTTTTGTGACCCAGACAGGTCAGAAGGGACCTTTAAATTTTTTTTTGCATTGATCTAAATTTGAAGAAATGTCTTGTGTTAGTGCATTAAAATATAAATGATGGTCTAGTATTTAAAACACAGAGCGAATCTCAGACAGAAAAAAGGTCAGAGTCTGGAATAGGTGAATGGTTAATGCTTTAAAGATCAGCATCTCAATTTCTACTATCTCCAAACCCACCACTGCGGCTTCGGAGAGGTGTGTGTGTGTTGTGTGTGTGTGTGTGGGGGGGGGGGGGGGGGGGGGAGTCAGGTGACTAACCTGCTCCAAAAAGGCTGATTCTCACTTTAAATTTTTGCCAAATTTTCTGAGCTTCAGGATACCCAACAACAATAATGGCCACATCTACATTTTATGCCAATGCGTTTATACTGCTTGGATCCAGCAATGCTGGCCGAGGCAAGATCTGTAATTGGCAACAGTCTTTGCCTGTTCATGCAAACTCCATTCTAACTACTGTTTTCCTAACCCCCCCCAACTCCTAAATTCATCCCACTCACCTCTGAATGCCCTTCTCTTGGCATCTGATATGCTACAAGTCACAAAGCAAACTTTCAAACTCCCATCCTTCAGGGCTCAGTGACAAAAGTGAGGGACAATGGTGGAGAATCTTCCTTCTCAGCTGTACATTTGCACAGCCATGTGAATTGAGAATTGTAAAACTAAAAAAAGTACTGTACGGGTCACTTGCAAGCTCTAGGTTGTGCACAGTGAATAAAATTTGGAGGGATCAATACTGCAGGATGCATATTTTTCCTACTGGGAAATGGATTGCTACGGTGTTCCATGAGGGCTCTTTGGGGTTGCATTTCTTCTCAATTACCTAGCCATAGATGAATACAGTCATGTTATAAAATTTGCAGATGACAAAATAATAGATTATGAGGAGGATAGTTTTAGGCTTCAGGATGACCTGGTAATGCTGGTGAAAAGTGTGAAGTGATGCAGTTTGGGAAGATCAATGTGGAAACATGTATAATTTTGAAAACTGCATATGAGCATGATATTCTTATACGTAAAGTTTTAAAGCTGGCAGGACAAACTGAAAAGACGCTTACAAAAACATACGAGCTACTTTAGTTTATAATAGCAATGAGATCATTCTAGACCTTTCTTGTTCACTAGTTAGGCCTCAGTGGACAACTTTGGGTACTACATTTCATTAAAAGGCATAAAGGCATTATAAAGGGTACTGAGGAGATTTGCCAGGAAGTTACGATAGCCAACTGTAGAATGCATGCTTTCATTCCATATACGTGAAAAACGTATTTCCAATGAGTCCATTCAGTTCAGTCATTCTTTACTCCATTTGTGAAAATGATTTTGCAAAGTGGTCAAAAAGGTACTTGTGATACATGCCTTATTATAACATTACTTTATAATTCTACAACGCTATCATAAATTGATAGCAATGCTAGAGCTAATTTTGATGTGTGCAAAATTAAAACTTAATTGTACTATGCAAGAAATACATGTCTACCTTTGACATCTGTGCTTCTTCTACCAGCTTAACAATTTGTGACAATGTTGTTTCTGAACCAACATGGGTAGCTTGAATAAGTAGAGAACCCTGTGCATTAATGGAACCAGCAATCACTGCATTTCCTACTCTTTTTACAACTGGCATTGGCTCTCCTGTAAAAACAAAAGAAGAAAGTTAATTGTGCACTGTGAGAATCTGTGGTCTTAATTCCATTGTCCGTCATCATATTTTACACCGGTTTCAGGGCAATATCAAATCAAGATGACAATACTGAATAAGTTAAGCAGTTATCAGTCCTTTTAAATGGCGTACATTATGTCCTCAGACCATGAGACCTTGATCTAGGCTGTCGAGGAAGAGGAAACATCACCTCTGCGTCCAGTTTGTCTAGTTCTGTCAGAATTTTATTCATTTCAACGAGATCCTCTATCATTCGTCTGAATTTCAGCAAATACAGCTCTAGTTAACCCAAATTGCCCCTCATCAAAAATCTGCCATAGTCCAGAAATCAGTATAGTGAACGTCTGCTCTCTCTGGCAAGTAGGGATATCATGACTACACAAAATACTTCAGGTGTGATCTCACCAGTGTAGTACAGCTGCAGTAAAACATCTTTGCTCCCGGGCTCAAATCTTCTTGCAATGAATCACATCACCAACAGACCAACATATCATTTATTTTCTAACTGCTTACTACACCTGCAAGCTTTCTTCCAATGACTCGGGTCCCCTTGCACGTCAACATTTCCCAATCTATTGTCAGTCTTATAAAGCAGAAGTTGACCACCCTCTGATAACTAAACCCAAAACACCAAGATCACCTCATCCTGTGAGCTGTTAAAAAGGAGTGAGAAAAGAGGTATAACCTGGATGTGAGTTTGCTCGCTGAGCTGGAAGGTTAGTTTTCAGAGGTTTCATCACCATTCTAGGTAACATCATCAGTGAGCCTCCGACGAAGCGCTGGTGTTATGTCCCGCTTTCTATTTATTAGCAGGTATAACCTGCTCCTCTGTAACTTCTAGTAGTTTAAAAAAAACAAGTCCCTGACATCCACTTTACAAATCAATAAATAACAATTTATTTATCTAATTGTGACAGTGAACAAATCAGCTAAACTATTAACAAAGCGAATAAATCCCTTCTAGCTACTAATTGTTCCTGGATAAACAAGGATTCTAATGGTATGCTGCTCCAATAAATACAAGTTCTACTTATATAAAATACACTAAAAACACAGACTTCAGTCTCTCATAATTACCACCAGCTAACATGTCTACCGGAACACACTGTGCCTTCTCCGTCGAATGCTTTGTTGGAAACGCCTTCTCTGTCAAATGTTCTGTCAGGAATATTTACTAGCTATGCCACAGGTACGTTTGATTTAGATGGTGCTTTCTCTAAAACTTAGAGAAGACAAAGAGCGAGTGATTTTCTCGAGAGAGAGAGAGAGAGAGAGAGAGCTGACGGTTGTTAACTCTGGCAGATAGCTGTTAATTTGCTTGATTTTCCAACTGTTGCCACCTCCTTTTATAACTTTGACGGCACCTCATTCCTTATTATAGGATTGGTCCTATGTTGTCAAAACCATCAGTTTAAATTTAATTGGTATTTGGTCTCTAAATGTCTGATTCAAATTGACTGGCCAAGATCAAAACTTGTTGTTTTGATCACAAAACTGTGCTTGGCCTGCTCGCTATACAGTCTTTTGATAATGTTTCAATTCAGGCACTCTGTGCACCTGCAAACTCACAAACTGTTGCCCACAGACATCCTTTTTAGAATCTCTAAGCATAGAAAAAGCACATCATCTTTAAAAGACACACTGCTTTCTCCCCTAGCATTTTACAAACACAAATATTTTGCAAGTACTAAATTCTAATGTCCGGCCATCCAATCCACAAATACCCAACCCAACTTTGCAAAAACTGAAATAACATTCCATCACTGTATTCTTCCTACCAAACTCCTGGAAAACTAAAAAGTAAATTGCAAAGAGAAAGCTGAGCCTGGATTGGAGTAACATTTCAAATCCTCAGTAATAATTTCCTTATTCTTACTCAGTTCATGGTTGTTAGGACAGATTGTTACATGAAATATCAGTCATCAAAAAAGAACTCTCTTTATTTATGTTTTATTGAGAAACACTCTTACACACAACTGAACAGCTTTTCTCCCCCACCACAACTCACACATGGTACTTTTCATCTACTACCCGTCACCATTAAATCACACTTTTCTAATTAATTAATCCGCATCCAAAGCCTGATAAGGGCAATGCAATTCTACCAAAGGTGAAGAAAAGTTAGAGAGACAAGGGAGGAGATTAAATCAAAACTGAGTTGGAGGGGAAATAAGGTACTTCTTCACCAGCAGTGCCACTCTTCTTTAAAAGCATCACGTCCTTTTTAATTAGTGCCAGCAGGCAATTTGTCAACTAGATCCTTAACAATCCTTCTAGACAGCCAAGCTTAGCGTCCATTTCAACTCCTCACCTAATGTCTTATGTTCAAGGCAGGTAAACTAGTTTGCAGGTCAAGACCCCATTCTGATTACTTTGTTTTACTAGGCTTTTTGCTGCCTAAATTTTCTAGGAAAACTGTTGTGTTTCTGATTTCCAACATCCACTGTTCTTTGGTCTTTTCGTTTGGAAAAATGCATAAAGATTTTGCATCTCCAGAAAAGAAACACTGAAGAAGCACAATAAACCTGTGCTTCTTTAAACATAGAGAATCGAAACATACCTGTGATGAGAGATTCATCTGCCATAGAACATCCTTCTATTACTTTTCCATCCACAGGAAACTTGCCACCAGGGACAACCTTAATAATGTCACCTCTTTGGACAAGATCCACAGCTATCTGCTCCTCACTGAAGAAAATAAAATAATAGAAAGTATTTATTTTTGACTATGTCCAACTGTTAGACATTCAGGACGTTGTTTTTCCCCCCGGTATAAACTTCCCCATTCTCCACACCCATTGAAAACTTTTCATAATATAAAGATCTTGCACAGATTGAACAGGTATACAATGTAACCCATCATTACAGAGAAAACTTCCTGCTGATTTCAAAGTCACAAAGTATCAGAAAGGCTTCTTCAATTCAAAAAACTGTGACATGCAAGGTTTACTGAATCGTGTCAGAATACATTAGAAAACACGTTCATAAAAAAAACTTCAAAGATCTTTTAGTGCACTTCACCTTTGGCTAAGTTCTTGTTCAATGCAGCCCATGGAGCTTGATAGCACTTAACCTCATTGGGGTGTACCTACACCACACAATGTTGCATTCAAGAAAATGGTTCACCAACACTTCTAATTTTCTTTCCACCTGCACAGGCCTCCAGTGATTTTCGAAACCCGAAGTCAATGCCGCAAATGTTGTGCACAGGATCTTAGAGTGGCAATGATAGTTATTCATCACTATCTTCAAGGGCAATTAGGGATGGGCAAATGTAGGCTTAGGCAGTGATGCCCAAATCCCATGAGAAAAATTAAAACATTCAGAACACCTCATACTCTCAGTCTTAATGTTCACCATTCTGTTTTTATGATGCAGGCAATGGCAAAACATTCTACCAAAGTAACCACAAACAAGGAGATTATTCACCTCCTCAAATTGGATACTGGTGCACGACATCGGGAAGAATAAGACAGAAGCAATACTTTTAATCTAGTCCATCTCACAGGAACAGAACAGGTTCAGGTCAAACCTGGGGTTTACACCCTGCCTAATTCCGCTCTCCATTGAAGTCCATGTGACATATGAGCCAATTAGGTTGAAAGGCTTGTCTTCCTGCTGTAGCTTCAATACAAGTTTGGCGTCAATGCAGATAAGATTTTCCAAGATTTGTATTCAACAATAAAATAAAAACAAAATACTGTGAATGCTGGAAATCTGATATACAAACAGAAAACGCTGGCAAAGCTCAACAGGACTGGCAGCAGTCATGGAGAGAGAAAGAGAGTAATATTTCAAGTCTGACAATGATTCTTCTTCAGGAGTCTCTCTCCACTGATGCTGCCAGTTGTGCTGAGTTTCTCCAACATTCTGTGTTTGTCTAAGGGGCCTATGTTAACTTTGGCTTCTCTCTCTTTTTATACATTTAATTAAGGTTTTGCTCTCAGTCTTAATATTACTCATAGGTTTATGCTCAAAGTTTATCTTTTCCCTTTTTATGGTTGTCTTGTGTTGCATTTTTTTATATTCTTCCTTATGTTCTATTTACCACTAATCTTTGCCACATTGTTTTCCAAATTTCCCTGGTTACCCAAGGTTGGCTTATTTCCTTCCTGGACTCATTCTTCCTCACTGGGATACATCTTTGCTGTGACCCATTAACTATTTTCATAATGTTTGCCATTGCTCCTCAGCTGCATTTGCTACTAAACTCCTTCCCCACTCCACTCCTGCCAGCTTTGCCCTCATTTCCTTCGTTATTACACTTATTTAAGCTTAGTGCAGTAGTTTTTGACCCAAATTCCTCCCTTTCAAAACCGAATGTTAAATTCTACTGTGTTATGTTCACTTTTTTAATCTGACATCATTTATTAAATCTGCCTCTTTACACATGACCAGATCTAATCTGGTCTGATCTCTCTTGGATCCATAACATACTGTTCAAAGAAACTGTCTCAAATACACTCTATGAATTCTTTATCATAGCTACCTCTGCCAATCTGATGATTGTGATCAAGTGAAAGTTAAAGTCACCCATGATTAATGTACTGCCTTTGTTACGTATCCTCATTATCTCCCCACTTACTCTCTGTCCCATTGCAGTACTACAGTTTTAGGGCCTGCAGACTACTCCTACCAGTGTTTTCTCCCCCTTTTTTTATCTCCACCCATATGGATTCTACATTTTCCAGTCTACGGTCATTTCTTACTATTGTATTTATTCCATCCAAGTGAATAATGATATCCCATCACTCTTTCCTTTTGAAATGTCATATGTCCTGAATATTTAGCTCCCAGTTTTGATCCTGTAATCATGGCTCTGTAATACCTTGAAAATTATACTCATTAAGCTATATTCAAGCCATTAATTTATTTCGTTCCAAATGCAATGATCATTCAGACAAAATTACGTCGGATACTATAAATATTCAGGGCAGTTGTAATAGTTTCATTTTATCAATGGCATTCAGATTAAGAGGTGGATGTTACCGGTAATCGTGCTACATCAGATCCTACCAATACCCAAATTCTCTGAAATCAAAATTAGCTACATTTGATACCGTATGTTTACATAATGAGGGTTATAACTGTATGACACCCTCAAATGACTTGCCTGACTAAATTCAATGCTCACTAATGGAGCACGGGCATGGGAATAACAAGATACTAGACAGGTTGAGTTTGGTCCGGTAAACACAGCAGGCCAAACAGCATCTCAAGAGCACAAAAGCTGACGTTTCGGGCCTAGACCCTTCATCAGAGAGGAGGATGGGGTGAGGGTTCTGTGATAAATAGGGAGAGAGGGAGAGGCAGACCGAAGATGGAGAGAAAAGAAGATAGGTGGAGAGAGTATAGGTGGGGAGGTAGGGAGGGGATAGGTCAGTCCAGGGAAGACGGACAGGTCAAGGATGTGGGATGAGGTTAGTAGGTAGATGGGGGTGCGGCTTGGGGTGGGAGGAAGGGATGGGTGAGAGGAAGAACAGGTTAGGGAGGCAGAGACAGGTTGGACTGGTTTTGGGATGTAGTGGGTGGAGGGGAAGAGCTGGGCTGGTTGTGTGGTGCGGTGGAGGGAGGGGACGAACTGGGCTGGTTTAGGGATGCGGTGGGGGAAGGGGAGATTTTGAAACTGGTGAAGTCAACATTGATACTATTAGGCTGCAGGGTTCCCAGGAGGAATATGAGTTGCTGTTCCTGCAACCTTCGGGTGGCATCATTGTGGCACTGCAGGAGGCCCATGATGGACATGTTATCTAAAGAATGGGAGGGGGAGTGGAAATGGTTTGCGACTGGGAGGTGCAGTTGTTTGTTGTGGACTGAGCGGAGGTGTTCTGCAAAGCGGTCCCCAAGCCTCCGCCTGGTTTCCCCAATGTAGAGGTAGCCACACCGGGTACAGTGGATGCAGTATACCACAGTGGCAGATGTGCAGGTGAACCTCTGCTTAATGCGGAATGTCATCTTGCACCTCCCAGTCGCAAACCATTTCCACTCCCCCTCCCATTCTTTAGATGACATGTCCATCATGGGCCTCCTGCAGTGCCACAATGATGCCACCCGAAGGTTGCAGGAACAGCAACTCATATTCCGCCTGGGAACCCTGCAGCCTAATGGTATCAATGTGGACTTCACCAATTTCAAAATCTCCCCTTCCCCCACCGCATCCCTAAACCAGCCCAGTTCGTCCCCTCCCCCCACCGCACGACACAACCAGCCCAGCTCCTCCCCTCCACCCACTGCATCCCAAAACCAGTCCAACCTGTCTCTGCCTCCCTAACCCGTCCTTCCTCTCACCCATCCCTTCCTCCCACCCCAAGCCGCACCCCCATCTACCTACTAACCTCATCCCACCTCCTTGACCTGTCCGTCTTCCCTGGACTGACCTATCCCCTCCCTACCTCCCCACCTATACTCTCTCCACCTATCTTCTTTTCTCTCCATCTTCGGTCTGCCTCCCCCTCTCTCCCTATTTATTCCAGAACCCTCACCCCATCCCCCTCTCTGATGAAGGGTCTAGGCCCGAAACGTCAGCTTTTGTGCTCCTGAGATGCTTGGCCTGCTGTGTTCATCCAGCCTCACATTTTATTAGACAGGTTGAGTTGTTCATTTTAAGTGTTCAGCAAGCAGTCCCTTTAGGAAAGGGAGAAGGAAAGAAGGAGAATTAGAGGGAGATGATGGAACGGTGATAAGTCACTAATCCAGAAGCCAGTGCTAATATTTTGATGTTGCAGGTTTGAATCTTGCCAAGAGCAGGAGATGGAAATAAAATTAATTAACCTTAATATAATTGAGAACTGAATGGTAATCTCTGCTCCTATGATGAACATGAAACTATCTTGATTGTTATTTAAGAAAAACCCATATGGTTTCAGCTATGCCTGCCTCTTTGTAGGTTACATGGAGCAATCCCTCTTCCGTACCTACACTGGCCCTAAACCCCACCTCTTCCTCCATTACATTGATGACTGTATCGGCACCACCTCATGCTCCCACGAAGAGCTCGAACAATTCAGCCACTTCACCAACACCTTCCACCCCAACCCTAAGTTCACCTGGACTATCTCTAACACCTCCTTCACCTTCCTTGACCTCTCCATCTCCATCTCAGGCAACCACCCAGAAACCGATATCCATTTCAAGCCCACCGACTCCCACAGCTACCTAGAATACACCTCCTCCCACCCACCTTTCTGCAAAAATGCCATCCCCCATTCCCAATTCCTGTGCCTCCACGGCATCTGCTCCCAGGATAAGACATTCCACTCCCGTACATCTCAGATGTCCTCGTTTTTCAAGGACCACAACTTCACCCCCACATCCCCCCTCCTCCGGCAGTGATCGAGAGCGCCCTCGACCATGTCTCCCGCATTTCCTGCAACTCATCCCTCACCCCCATCCCCACAATAACAACCAAAAAAATCCCCTCATCCTCACATCACCCCACCAACCTCCGATCCAACGCACATCCTCTGACACTTCTGCCATCTGCAATCCGACCCCACCACCAAAGACATTTTTCCTTCACCACCCTTGTCTGTTTTCTAGGGGGCCAACTCTCTCCGTTACTCCCTTGTCCGCTCCACACTCCCCTCCAGCCCCACCACACCCGGCACTTTTCCCTGCAACCACAGGAAGTGCTACACTCGCCCCCACACTTCCTCCTTCATCCACATCCCCGGCCCCAAGACGACTTTCCACATCAAGCAGAGGTTCACCTGCACATCTGCTAATGAGGTATACTGCATTCGCTGTACCTGTTGTGGCGTCCTCTACATCGGGGAAACCAAGCGGAGGCTTGGGGACTGCTTTGCGGAACACCTAAGCTCAGTTCGCAATAAACAGCTGCATCTCCCAGTCGCAAACCATTTCAACTCCCCCTCCCATTCCTCAGACAACACGTCCATCCTGGGCCTCCTGCGCTGTCTCAATGATGCCACCCGCAGGTTGCAGGAACAGCAACTCATATTCCACTTGGGAACCCTGCAGCCCAATAGTATCAATGTGGATTTCACAAGCTTCAAAGTCTCCCCTCCCCTCGACCGCATCCCAAAACCAGCCCAGCTCATCCCCGCCTCCCCAACGTGTTCTTCCTCTCACCTATCCCCTCCTCCCACCTCAAGCCGCACCCCCATTTCCTACCTACTAACCTCATCCCGCCCTCTTGTCCTGTCCATCCTCCCTGGATTGACCCATCTCGTCCCTAACTCCCCACCCACACTCACCTTTACTGGCTCCATCCCCGCCTCTAACTTGTCTGTCTCCTCTCCACCTATCTTCTCCTCTATCGATCTTCAATCCGCCTCCCTTTTTATTTCAGATGCCCCTTCCCCTCCCCCATTTCTGATAAAAGGTCTGGGCCCGAAACGTCCACTTTCCTGCTCCTAAGATGCTGCTTGGCCTGCCATGTTCATCCAGCTCCACACTTTGTTATCTCAGATTCTCCAGCATCTGCAGTTTCTATCATCTCTGATTCATTACTTTCCTTTAGGGAATCTTTTGTCCTGACCTGGTCAGGTTGATATGCCACTCCAGATCCTTAATAATATGGTTGAGACTGCACTGGCTAAGAAAGCAAGAGCATTTAGGATGGGAAACATTAGCTGACCTTTTTAGTGACACCCACATCCCTTGGGAAAAAACAGAAATTTACTTTTAAAAATTGGAGAAGACTGATGACGGAATAAAAATAGAATGTTTAATTTTAACTAATTTACCTAAATATTGTTTCAAAATAATTTTCACCTTCTCAAAATTTCTCCAAAGTATTCATTTATTTATAACTCTCGTGTCCAATCAGTAATCTACAGCACAGAGAAAGGCCTTTAGCTCAACACATCTGTTCCCATGTGCTTGTTGCCCTTGTCCTTCTGGACGAAAACAATTCTAAGTCTGAAAGGAATGTAAGAAGTGGTCAAAGGAATTCTGACGAATATCTACAGTGCACCATGTAAATGACCATGTGAATGGCACACACTGCTGTTACTTAGTCACAGTGGCGATGGGTGTGATCTTTTTCCCTTCAGTTTGAACCTTATTACATGCCATTAAAGATCGTTGACTAGTTTTCCTCTTATTTATTCAAAGAAAAGTGAAGGAAAATATGCTAAGAGATGCATGATAATTATCTAAAATTGTGGTGTTATTCTGGTGAATAAACAATGTAGGTAATAACATAGCTTGTTCCCCGCAGTGGGGGATTCAATTACAAGGGGTCACGATTTCAAGGTGAGAGGGAAAGAAGTTTAAGGGAGATGCGCGTGGAAAGTTCTTTACACAGAGGGTGGTGGATGCCTGGAACACGTTGCCAGCAGAGGTGATAGAGGCCGGCATGATAGCGTCATTTAAGACGTATCTAGACAGATACACGAATGGGCACGGAGCAGAGGGATCCAGATCCTTGGAAAATAGGCAATAGAGGATCTGGATCGGCACAGGCTTGGAGGGCTGAAGGGCTTGTTTCTGTGCTGTAATTTTCTTTGTTCTAGGTTCATTTATATGTCAAATAACAGAAGCAGCATGCGAAACTCAGAGCCAAGCAAGTCCACAATCAATGGATCAGATCCAAGCTCTGCAATCCTGTCACATCCAGTCATGAATGTAAACAATTATTAGAAGCAGAGACGCCAAACATATTCCCATTCTCATTAACATGGAATCCAAATACATCAGTTCAAAAGGAAAGGCAGAGACATTTGTAGCCAACTTCAGCCAGAGGTGTCAAGTGGACATTCACCCCTGCCTTCTCCTTTAAGTCTCAGGCATTACGGATGCTTGCCCTCAGGCAATTCAATTCACTCCACATAATATGGTGGAACAGGTGGACAGGTGGCAGTTGAAGTTCAATGCAGAGAAGTGAGGTCACACATTTTGATCAGAAAACTATGGACAGACAACACAACATAAGAGGTAAACGCCAAAGACAGTCAGGAACAAAGGACCTGTGTGTACATTTGCACAGCTTATTCAAGGTGGTAGGACAGCTGGAGAGATCAGTATGAAAACCATTCCATGTTGCACAAAAGGCCATTCAAAATCAACAATGAAAATTGCAAGAGCATCAGATATCCAGCTGTTGCAATTTCAAATAGGAGATTAATATGACTTTTTAAAAACTGTAGCAGTCATGTTTTTAAATGGAGTAAATAAACTGAATTAGACTACTGCATTCCATAAACGCAGAGTCATCGCTGATACTAGAATCCATCCAAATCATCACTGCTAAATGAAAAAGCCAAGGCCCAAAGAATGCTACAATGATCAAGTTAACATGGTTGATGTGGCATACACTGAGTTCCAAAAAGTGTTTGATACACTGCCGCATGTGAAGCTTGCCAGTAAAGTTACAGCCCACTGAATAAAACTGATACAAGCAGCTTGGGTATGAAGTTGGCTGCGAGACAAATCAAAAGTAGTGAATCAACGATTGTTTTCCAGAATAGGGCAAGGTATACGGTGGGGTTATCCAGCAATTGTATAAATGATCACAATTTTTCTTGATACATATTAATGACCTGAACACATTGCCAAAATGTGACAATGGCACAAATCTCAGAAATATTGCGAACTGTAAGGAAGATAGTGAATGACTTCAAGTGGATATAGACAACTGATGGAATAGATGAGACACAGGGCAGCTAAAATTTAGTGGGGAGAAGCGTCAAGATATATCTTTTCATAAGACACGCAATATTGAACAAAGGATGCAATTCTAAAGGCAGAGCAGATTAACAAAGTGGATTAAAAGGCAGGGAGGATCCTGGCCTTTTTCAACAGAGGCAGAGTGATTTAGATACTCAAGAAGAGACTTGAAACAGATGGTCAAAATAATGGGTGTTCGAGACACAGAGGAGAGAGAAAGCAACTGTTCCCATTGGCTAAAAGGTCAAGACCAAAGGATACTGATTTAAGATGATTAGCAAAATAACAAAACACTGATTGAGGAGAAGCTATTTTTACGCCAATTTGTGATTAGGAATCCTCTGTCTGAGGGTGTTTTGTAAGATTTAAGGGTCTTGGATAAATCCCTTAACAGGAAAAAAAATCCTACATTTAGTAGCTTGAAATTCCAATAGACTGGAATATATCAATTAAGATTAAATTTATTTCAAAATGAAATTTAGAGAATAATTCACAGTGCTGTATGGTGGGACATCAGGGATTGGTAGTTCTCTGAAGTCATGTATATTACTGGGAAGGCATTCAGAAAAAGACATGTCTCTTCTTTATTTGTATGAAGGTCAAAGGCTGGTAGAGATCGATCTAACTTCACATTATATCCACAAAGGCCAACCTGCGGTATTTCTGTGCAATTCTTTTGGACTACTTAGAATGGATTTGTCAGAGGCATAAATTTTGTCTCTCATTTATACAAAGGTGCTGATCTTTAAAAATAAGCGTCTAGATATGTATAAGCAACAGAACAAAACTGAACTACAAATACAAATAGCTAAATTGTTGCATTTATCTAAATTAAAAAGTTTCATTCAACATGTTTACTGGAATGAATTCACACCATTGACATGAAATGTTAAAAGTTACCTCAGTATTGTGTTGTCTGGTCCTAGCGTTACTACTACAGCCTCTGTAGCTTGGAGGGATAACAGTTTAGCCAATGCTTCTGAAGTTTTACTCTACAACAAAACAAAACGCAAGATGTACAATTAAAAAGTGCAATGTTATCAACAAGACAAATTCCCATCTTGCTATAAAATTATTCTATAGCTCCTCCACATTAATTCTCCCTCCTCCTTTACAGTCTGCTGTATTTTTGCTTCACGTCCTTTCCCTCCTAATATGCGTTCTGCATCCATCTCCCCATGTCTACTTCTACCTCACATCCAATGCCCCGGTCTCCAGTTTACACTAGAGATGGAATTTCTGTCTCAAGAGTTGCAAGGCAGCAACACCGCCAAAAAATGCTAGTAAAACACATGACGGTGATTGGGTTTCTCACAGTGCTGACCTTCAACACGACTATTTGCTAAACTCCAGAGGAACTCATTGAGTTCTTTGATTCAAATACAGACATTTGGATGACTCCAAACGATTATTTGGCTATTGGAAAACCTGGACTTTTGCGTTTTGTTTTGCAGGGGGTCGGCGTTGGCTCCACTGCTGTTCGTCATTTTTATAAACAACCTGGATGAGGGCATAGAAGGATGGGTTAGTAAATTTGCAGATGACACTAAGGTCGGTGGAGTTGTGGACAGTGACGAAGGATGCTGTAGGTTGCAGAGAGACGTAGATAAGCTGCAGAGCTGGGCTGAGAGGTGACAAATGGAGTTTAATGTGGACAAGTGTGAGGTGATGCACTTTGGTAGGAGTAACCGGAATGCAAAGTACTGGGCTAATGGTAAGATTCTTGGTAGTGTAGATGAGTAGAGAGATCTCGGTGTCCATGTACACAGATCCTTGAAAGTTGCCACCCAGGTTGACAGGGCTGTTAAGAAGGCATACAGTGTTTTAGCTTTTATTAATAGAGGGATCGAGTTCCGGAACCAAGAGGTTATGCTGCAGCTGTACAAAACTCTGGTGCGGCCACACTTGGAGTATTCTGTACAGTTCTGGTCACCGCATTTTAAGAAGGATGTGGAAGCTTTGGAAAGGGTGCAGAGGAGATTTACTAGGATGTTGCCTGGTATGGAGGGAAGGTCTTACGAGGAAAGGCTGAGAGACTTGAGGCTATTTTCATTAGAGAGAAGAAGGTTGAGAGGTGACTTAATTGAGACATAGAAGATAATCAGAGGGTTAGATAGGGGGATAGGGAGAGCCTTTTTCCTAGGATGGTGACAGTGAGCACGAGGGGGCATAGCTTTAAATTGAGGGGTGAAAGATATAGGACAGATGTCAGAGGTAGTTTCTTTACTCAGAGTAGTAAGGGTATGGAACGCTTTGCCTGCAACAGTAGTAGATTCGCCAACTTTAAGTTGTCATTGGACAAGCAAATGGATGTACATGGAATAGTGTAGGTTAGATGGGCTTCAGATTGGTATGGCAGGTCAGCACAACATCGAGGGCCGAAGGGCCTGTACTGTGCTGTAACGTTCTATGTTCTATGAATCATTGGCAATTAACAAATGTATTGGTGGGTAAAGGCATTATCTGTAGTAGACAGCATTATTTCATGGCTGTGGGTGTCCATGGTTGGAACAATATTTACTGTCCATCCTTATTTACCCTCCAGAAGATGTCTTTTTGAACTACTGCAGTCCATTTGTTGTGGGCAAACCCACAATGCCTTTAATGAGGGAGTTTTGATTCAATGACATGAAAGGAACACCAATATCTTCTAAGACAAGATGGTGAGTGATTTAGACAGGACACACAGGTGGTGGTGTTCCCATGTACCTACTGACTTTGTCCACCTGGATGGTCATGGAATTGGAAAATGTTTTCTAAGGAGCTTTGCTGAATTTCTGTAGTGCATCTTGTAGATACAGCACACTGCTGCTACTGAATATAGGTGGTGGAGCAAGCAGTGCCAATCAAGCAGGCCACTTTGTCCTGGATAGTGCCAAGCCTAAGTGTTGCTTGGGCCACACTCCTGCCGGCAACTGAGGAGTATTCCATCACACTCTTACTTATAACTGTAAAAGTCAAGCAGGTTTTGGGAGGCAAGATCTGAATTACTTGTTGCATGCTTCCTGGACTTGACCTGCTCTTGTAGCCACAGGACTTATATGGTTAGTTGGTTTCAGTTTCTGGTCAATATTAATTCCCAAAGATGTTGATGGAGGGGTATTCAGTAATGCCATTTAATGTCAAAGGGCAATGGTCAGATTCTCTTTTCATAGAGATGGTAATTGCTTTGAACCATATTGCACAAATGTTATTTACTACTTGTCAGCTCAAATCTGAATACTGTGCAGGTCTTGCTGCATTTGGACATGGCTTGCTTCACTATCTGAGGAGTCACAGTTGGTGTTGAACATTGGGCACTCATTAGCATATATCCTCACTTCAGATCTTACAAAGGATGGTCATTGATGAAGCAGCTGAAGGTGGATGGATTTAGGACAGGACCCTGACAAACTCCTGTAGTGCTTTCCTGCAGCAGCAATATCTGATCTCCAACACACATGACCATCATCCTTTGGGCCAGGCATAATGTCAACCCAGGGCTTCCAGTTTTGCTCAAGCTTCTTAAAGTCACAGTTGGTCAAACATGAGGGCACTCTCTCCTCACCTATGGAATTCAGCTTCTTTGTCCACGTTTGAAACAAGACTAATAAAGTCAGGAGTTAACTAGACCTAGTTGATTCACTCCATGTGATATCAAAATCATTGGAGGTACTGGATACAGGAAAGGCTTTGGGACTTGACAACATTCCAGCAACAGTACTGAAGGTTTGTCCTCCAGATCATGCAACATCAGCTGTTCCAGCTGTACCACTAGCATCAATCCTACTATATAAAAAAACTGTCCAGGACAAATACAAGCTGGACAATTACTGTCCCCAGCAATCTACTGTCAATTATCAGTAAAGTGATAGAAAGTGTCAGTGTCATCAACAGTCCTAGCAAGCAGCACTTGCATTAGTAATCTGATGGACATGTGCAGAATTAACCAGTGGCTGCATGGCCTAGGGACTGCACAACTTAAAAAGGAATGTTGGTGTAAAGCTTTTTGCTTTCTTCAGTTAATGACAAATTCAGTGATCTAAAATACGACAGAATGTTGGGAGATATGGCAGGATGAGAGGATTGGATAGGGAGTGGGAAACAGGGAGGGAGACAGACAGAGAGTGAGAGAGACACACACAGAGGCAGAGAGAGAGAGAGAGAGAGAGAGAGAGAGAGAGAGAGAGAGAGAGAGAGAGAGAGAGAGAGAGAGAGAGAGAGAGAGAACAATAGATAGATATTAAGAACAATAACTGTACAGGTAATGAGAAGACTGGCCACAAATATTCAGAAAAAATTGTGTAAGATAATCCATCACAAAATAACTTTACTAGATAAATGGTGTGTGTACATTATTACCTTTGCTATATGCTCCAGCCACCTTCCCAAGGCAATAAAGACAAACAGCATTGGAGGAGTATCGAAGAATGTCATTGGACTTTGTTCCGCCTTTTCAGCAATGGCCACAATCAGTATCAGACAGGAATATAAGTAGGCAATGGTAGTAGCCAGAACGATGAGTACATCCATATTGGCAGTTTTGTGCTTAAGAGATTTGTAGGCTTGAACGTAAAAGTACCAACCTCCAACAAACTTAAAGACACACATTAATTAGTAAGTCTACTTCAATTAGACATGGTAACATTCGATTAAATATACATGAGGTACAGAAACTGTAACACTACTTTATCCTCATTCACTTATCAAGCATTCAATTCTCACTGATGTATTAGGATTTTCTGCACACAAGTTACATTTGCACCATGAAAAAAAACTATCAAGCACTTTTTAGGCAAAAAGGTTTCTTTTCTAGAATTAGATCTTTTGAAATTTGGAATTGAATAAAGTCTAAATTCGCATAATTTATTTTAGTCAGGAGAAAAGGATAATCATTGTAAATCAAGACTGCTGATTAGTGACAGAGCAAGGTTCAGTTTCACATTGATTACTAAGTTAATCAAATACTTCACTAACCACAGTGTTTTACAAAATTTGGATCTCTTAACCCCTGGGAATTAGCAAATTTTGAAACCGACACTACTACACTTCGCTGTAGATTTTTGTAGAAAATGCAAGATGTGTTTCAGAGGAACTACAGAAAGTAAGCACTTTAGGTCAAGAAAATATTATTTATCTTTCAAAAATATTGTGATATTGATGGTGGTATCCATTCACCTTGGGAGAAGACATACTCTGCCCAAGGCATGTGTCAATTCTGGATTGTGTTATGGCTGTAGAGGCCAATTCGTAAATCTAGTCTTCCTGCAGCTGGCACAGGTGCATAATGTTGGTCCAAGCTCTAGTAATAAAAACAAAAGTTGCTGGAAAAGCTCAGCAGGTCTGGCAGCATCTATGAAGTAAAAAAAAATCAGAATTAACATTTCGGGTCCAGTGACCCTTCCTCAAAAGCTCTTTCCTGGGGGTGGGATTGGGTGGTGGCTGCAGATGGTTTTCTGCCATCCAGTTGTCATCTTTTGTCATCTGCTTCTTCTACACCATTCCTGACTGCTTGACTCCAGGCACTCCAGTCGACAGTCGGAATTTCCACGTATTATCTCAGGTCCAGGTCACCTCAAGGTCCGAATAGCAGACATCCATGGTCAGGAGAAATGGGCAACCTATTAGTCTCATGTTGATAGTGAGCTTGACATGAAGTATGTCATTGGGGATGTGGCTAACATCCATTTCATTCACATGACCTAATCAAAGAGGTATTACTTACCCAAGAGAGCAAACAGGCAAAGCATTACTGCACATTGATGTACTTCCATAATTGACTGTCTTTCTCAGAGAGGCCCAATATATTCTCCTCAGGCAATGGAAGTGGAAGCGGATCAGCCACTTTCTTAACTTGCACTGGCTGTCCACATCCTGCTACTGTAAGATACTGCTGAGACCATAAGCCCGGTACAAATATATTTTTAGGCACTTTGTGTTGGTCCACACTAACATCTTCAGTTTGAGATGACATATTTTGGCAGTCTTGGTTCTAATTTCAACAAAGTTTGCCAGTAATTGTAGATCCAAGGTATGTGAATGTTATCAGTGTTGACAGAAGCTGGAGTCTCCACTCCTTGGCTCTAACATAGGTTTTCCTCACGCTGATGGTCAGTTCAAACTCTGTTAAAGTAGCTTCGCCCCTTTTCACAAGCAATTGCGAGTAAGCTTTAGCATGGGATATGACTTCAATGAAAAGTGCAGGAGTGTATGACGGATATAGCACTAAGTATACGTAAAGGTGAGATTTCAAGCTGGTGCCGCTGCAAAATAGGACTACTTGCATGTCAATTAGCGCAAGCGACAAGTGTTAGACTAAGCTAAGCTATTCCACAAACAATGGATCAGGTCTAAGTTCTGTAGTCATGCCACATCCAGCTGTGAAACATGATGGACAATTAAACAACCTACTGGAGGAGGAAGCTCTACAAACATCCCCATCTTCAATAATAGGGAAATCCAGCACATCAGTACAAAAGAAACGACTGAAGCAGTCACAACAACCTTCAGCCAGAAGTGTTGAGCGGATGATCCAACTCGATATCCTCCAGCGAGCCACAACATCACAAATGCTAGTCTTCAGCCAATTTGAATCACGCCACAAGATCAAGAAACAGTTTGAGGCACAGGATGCTGCAAAGGTTATTTGTACAGAAGACTTGTGCTGCATAACTTACAGCACCCCTAGCTAAGGTATTTCAGTACAACGACAACACTGGCACTTATACAGACAAATGGAAAATTGCCCGGACTTTCGCAAAAAGGACAAATCCAACCAGGTCAATTACTGCTCCATAAGCCTACTGTCCATCATCTCCAAACTGATGGCAGGTGTTAAGCAGCTAAGCAGCTCTTGCCCAGTGACATTCAGTTCGGGTTCTGCCAGGGCCACTCAATTCCTGACATTATTACAGCGTTGGTTTAAACGTGAACAAAACAGCTGAACTCCAGAGACGAGAGGAGAGAGACGTCAAGGTAGTAGGTGACTAAGTGTGATATCAAGGACCTTTAATGAAACTGGAATTAATGGGAAACCAGGGGAAAATTCTCTTATAAGTTGGAGTCATACGTAGTACAAAGGAAAAAAGTGATTGGAGATCAGTCAATCCAGCTCCAGAATATCTCGGTAGTAGTTCCTCAGGGCAGTGTCCAAGCCCCAGTCATCTTCAGCTTCTTTATCAATGAACTTCTTTTTATCTTAAGGTCAGATACGGGGATGTTTGTTCATGACTGCACAATGTTCGGCAGCATTTGTGACTCTTCAGATACTGAAGCAGTCCAAATTCAGCAAGACCTGGACAATATCAAAGCCTGGGCTGAGAACTATCAAGTAAAATTCATGACACACAAGTGCCAGGCAATGGCCATGTTTAACAAAAGAGAACCTGAGCATTACACGTTGACTTTCATTGGTATTACCATCATGGAGTCCATCAACATCCACATTCTGAAGTTCACCATTTCCCAAAATCTGAAGTGGACTAGTCAAAGGTCTGCAGCATCACAGATGTCAATCTTCAGCCAATCCAATTCACTCCATGTCATAGGAAGAAATGGCTGAAGGTACTGCATGCTGCAAAACCTCTGGGCCTTGACGATATTCCAGCAATAGTACTGAAGACTTGAGGTCCAAAATATACCAGATCCCTAACCAGTAGGGCTACAACACTGGCATTTATGCAATCATGTGGAAAACTGCTCAGCTACGTCCTATATTCCAAAAGTATAGCGGATACAAAAGAAAGTCAGAGGCTGGAAATCCTACAGGAAGTAACTCATCTCCTGACTCCCCAAAGTCTACCCCCCTACAAAGCACAAATATGGGCTGTGATTGAATATTTCCCACTTGCCTGAATGCATGCAGCTCCAACACTAAAGACAACTAATACCATTCAGGATAAAACAGCCCACTTGACTGGCACCACACCCACAAACATGCATCTCTCCACCCATGCTCAGTAGTAGAAATGGGTAATCTTGAAAATACACTGCAACAAAGCACCTACCAAACCCACAACCACAAAGCCATCACATACATGGGATCAACACCTGCAAGCTCTCCTCTCAGCAATTATCATCTTGATTTGGAAATTGGCATTCGTTCAGCATCACGAATCAAGATCTTGGAATTCCTTTCAAACAGCATCATGGGTGTACCTATGCCCGAAAGTGAAATATTTTATTAGAAGGTAGCTCACTACCTCCTTCTCAAAGGTAATCAGGGATGGCAATAAATGCCAGGTCAGACAGCAATGTCCATAGCCCGTGAGTGAATTTAAAAAAACAAGATGCAAATGCATTAAAGGCTGCTCAAAGAAGGTTTATTAGATTGACATTCGAGCGGGTTGGCTCATGAGGATAGGATAGAAAGGTTGGGCTTGTTTCTACTGGATGTTATAAGAGTGAGGGGTGGCTTGATTGCACTGTATAAGATCCTGACTGGTCTTGACAAAATGGACATGGAAAAGATGTTTCATTGCAAAGTTGAGTTCAGAACTAGCAGGTACTGTTTTAAAATTGTGTTGTCCTTTTAAGACAGACAAGGATAAATGTCTTCTCTCAGAGGATTGTAAAGCTGTGGAACTCCATGCCTCAGAAACAGGCAAGGTCCCCAAGACAGGGAGTCAGCATCACCTAGAGAAACAGGAAAAAGGAGCCCTCAACAGACAGACAATCAACCCAGTTGTATTTATTTTGAATAACCAATTTGTCACCACCCTACCCCTTGCAATAATAAAAAAATGCATTCACTTAGTGTTTTCACAACCACTAGACATCTGAAGGCTTCTTAGCGCCAATCAAAGCCTTTTGACGCGTATTTGTTGTGGGACTGTAGGAGACACAGCAGCCAATTTATGCAAAGCATTCTCCCAGGATGAGTAAAATGATCACAATCAAATAATCTGAATAAGGAATAAATACCTGGAAGGCCACTATGAATTATTCCTCTGCTCCTCTTTGAAACAGTACTATGAGATCTTTACATTCAACCAAGCAAGCAGTTTAGCACTTCCTCAGAAAAATGAGACTTCATACAAGTAAGTACTCTCACAATACCGTATAGAGTGCCAGTTTTGATCTCTGTGCTCAAGCCCTGAAGCAGGACTTGAACCTCCTGACTCAGATGTGGGACTGCTACCATGCCAAAACTGGCATTCTAAGTTTAATGTTAATTTGGATTTAATTTGACAATGTTTGGCCAGAAGGAGTCAGCTCCTTATGGAGGGTGAACCTAGCACAGAGGGAGCAAGCCTTTAGAGAGCTCACAGTGGAAGTGAATGTGGATTCCTCGGTGAGTGATGCATCATCCCGCTCCACTGAAGCAGGGCATCTTCGATGTTGGCGGGGCCAGCGCAGGACTATAGGTGGTGGCAGCTCCATCGACTTTCAATGGCAGAATGGCCTCAGAGAAGGTGACATCTGTGGTTGGCATCAGTCAGCAGCAGCAATGTGGCAGGCCTGAATCAATATGCCAGGTGGATCGACAGTTGCTTCAGCACTGGAGTGGTAGGCCCAGTGTGGAGACTCTGGAATGGGCTGTGCTGGGGAAGCATGAAAAAGGGGAGATCAAGCTCCTGTAGGAAGTGTGATCCCAGCGTGGCTAAGCACTTTTCAAAGGCTAATGTTTGACTTGTAGATTTATTTCTTTATTTTCCTACTTAATGTTAAGAATTACTGTAATGTTTAAGTTTTAACTTTGTTCTGTCTTTCTACCTTGTTCTTATGATTCTGTACAGAGGCACCTGTAGCTAAGATGGCACCTTGTGAGGCAAATTTACACTTTTCACTTTTCTCCTGTACTTTTGTAATTGAGTACATGCAACAATAAAACCTAAATTACAAATTAGTTTTGCAGCACTGCTGCAAATTTATTTGATGCTATGTTTGCATTTTAAATAAAGCTTTTATTGTACACTTACCTGAACAGGTGTACACAAAACAAAGAATGCCAGATTAAGAATTGATAAACCTGGTATAATGCTTTGTTCAGGAGGCATAGAGCCATCATGCTTGCCATCCATCACCATCATGTATATCATTAGTCCAAAGACTGGGATGCCAAAAAGAAGGCTAAACAAGAAGGACCTCTTCCACCTGACACAAATACAAAATAGTAAATAATTATTTTCATAGTAAATGAAACTTTTCTAAATCCATTAAGAGAATAATTGATAGGCTTACTGTTTAATTTCCTCTTTATGGTCCAGATTATGCATAGCTGTATCTCTTCTGACTAAAGAAGCACCAAAGCCAAGTTCCTATAGTGGAAATGAAATTTAGCAAATAAAAATGTGAAAGACAGTTATACAGAATGGAAAATGTTTATCCATCAATATATATCACATCCTCAAGAGATTAAATTAGTTTCCGTTCATACGTAGCACAATTTATTATACTATGTCCTACTGTGGTAAATATTAGCTTGGCCTTGTGATTCCTCACAAAGAAGTAGAATGCTCCACTAGAAAAGAACGTATTTGTAGTTTTAGCATGCCACTAATGAATAAAGAGAAAACAATTACAATTGAGGCAGGGGTACATGAAAAAAATCAGAAAAAAAAATCAAGACGAATGGGACGAGGAAATCTGAGAGGGATATTTGTGGAAAAATAAAAATTGAAAAAAAAACACCAAAAGAAAGATTAAATTTGTGCAAATATTAGCAAAGCCAGACTGCTAAAAAGATGAGGTGGGATTCCTGAGAGGATAAAATTGTTTCTGAAAAAGATGCTTGTAAAAGTATCTGCAAAAAATGTCAAAGACGTTTATGCATATGTAAGGAAAAGAGAAGTCATTAGTCTGGAAGTAGTTGCAAAGGAGGTGACCAATATTATGACAGATAAAAGGCACATTTCAGATCAGTTAGTTACCAAAATGAGAAAGCATTGCACGGAGGGCGGGTTGCAGAGAAAGAAAGCAAATGGGAAAGAATTAAAAGACCGTGAGGCACAGGATTAGGAAGCCATTCACCCTATCAAACCAGTTCTGCCATTCAATTAGATTATGGCTGATCTGATAATCCTCAACTCCACTTTCCTGCCATTTCCACATAACCTTGATTCCCTTACAGATGAAAAATCTGAAGTACGTCAACAGGAAGGGAAGTTAAAAAGTAAAATGCAGAGCTATCGTGTGATATTTGATCACTTATGTTACTGTGTCTTTATTCATCCCAGGGTACAGATACAGCCATGGAGTCATTAGCACAGAAACAGGCCCTTCGGTCCAACCAGTCCATGGCAAATATAATCCCAAACTAAACTAGTCCCACCTGCCTGCTCCTGGCCCATATCCCTCCAAACCTTTCCTATTCATGTACCTATCTAATTGTCTTTTAAATGTTGTAACTGTGCCCACATCCACCATTTCCTCAAAGTTCATTCCACATGTGAGCTACCCTCCATAAAACATTTGCCCTTATGTCTTTTTCAAATCTTTCTCCTCTTACTTTAAAATGTGCCCCCTAGTCATGAAATCCTCCATCCTAGGAAAAGATGTCTACCATTAATCATATCCATGCCCCTCATGATTTTATAAATTTCTAAGGTCACTTCTCAACCTCCTACACTCCAGTGAAAGAGTCCCAACCTATCCAGCCTTTCATACCCAGCAATATCCTGGTAAATCTCTTCTGAGCCCTCTCCATCTTAATAATATTCTTCCCATAACTTGCTGACCAAAACTGGATACAGTACTCCAGACAAGGCCTCACCGTTTTCTGTACAATCTCAAGATGAATTCCTAATTCCTTTACTAAAAGAAATGAAGAATGCAGTCTAGGTAGCCGTGGGAGCTGGTGGGCTTGAAATAGATGTCGAGTTCAAGGCAGTCACCAGAGATGGAGACAGGGAGGTCCAGAAAGCAGAAAGAGGTATCAGAGATGGCCCAGGTAAACTTGAGGTTAGGGTGAAAGGTGTCAGTAAAGTTGATGAACTGTTCAAACTCTTCATGGGAGCACAAGGCACCTCCAATACAGTCACTGATGTGGTGGAGAAAGTGGTGACCATTACCCTAAACTACCACCTCCTCTTATCCACCTTGCTGCAAGAATGTGATCCCCTACCACAACTCCTCTGCCTCCGCCATGTCTGCTCCCAAGATGGGGTGTTCAACTCCTGAACATCCCAGATGTCCTCTAATTTCAAGGACTGTAACTTCCCCTCTTTGGTAGTCAAAAATGCTCTCAACCGAATCTCTTGCATTTCCCACACCTCTGCCTTCACATCCCCTCCCTGCAACAAAAACAAAGACAGAATCCCCCTTGTCCTCAGATATCACCCCACTAAACCTCCGGATTAAATATATCATTCTCCACCACTTCCACCACCTGCAATCCAACTCCACAACCAAAGACATATTTCCCTTCCCAACCCCATCTGTCTTCCGTAGAAACCGCTCCCTCCACAACTCCCTCATCCACTCCACACTCCCCTACACCCCCATCACCTTTCCCTGCAACCGCAAGAAGTGCTGCATCTGCCCTTCCACCTCGTCCCTCACCTCCATCCAAGGCACTAAACAAACCTTTGACATCAGGCAGAGTTTCACCTCCACACCCATCAGTGTGATCTACTGCATCACCACTCCCGATGGGGCCTCCTCTATATTGGTGAGACCAAGCGGATGCTTGGAGACCGCTGTGTACAGTGCCTGCCTCTGTCCGCGACAAATGACAACACCTTCCAGCCGCAAACCATTTCAACTCCCCGTCCCACTCCCTGGGCGACATGTCCATCCTGGGCCTCCTCCAGACTCATAATGACACCACCCGCAAACTGGAGGAGCAGTACCTCATTCTGCCTTGGGAACATTCAACCCAATGGTCTCAATGTGGACTTTACCAGTTTCAAAATCTCCCCAACCCCAGCCTCATCCCATCATCAACCCTCCCTCTCGTCCCTGCCTCCTTGACCTGATATAACCTGTCCATCTTCTCTCTCACCTATCAGCTCCTCCCAACTCATTGACTAATCTCCACCACTACCTACCTGCATTCACCTATCACCATCCCACCTACCCTCCCCAGCCCCACCCCTCCTCTATTTATTTCAGAGCTCCCTTCCCCCTTCCTGAAGGAGGGTCCTGGCCTGAAACATCAACTTTTGTGCTCCTCCGAAGCTGCCTGGCCTCCTGTGCTCCTCCAGCTCCACACTGTTATTGCTGACTCCAGCATCTGCAGTTCTTACTATCACTTAAGGGTAATCACATGATTATGCTCAGTCATCCATGATTGACTGCATTGTGCACCATCTTTCTGTCTGCCGTTTAGTCTCTCCTGTCTTATGTCCTAAATGCTATTATATCTTCCGACTTATTCAGTTTTAACGATAAATGCTGCCTGAATTGCAGACTATTTTTGGAACTTTCCACCTTTATTTCAGATTATCAGTATCCAAGTTTAGCTTTCTAACATACCTCAATCATTCTGATGACATCACGTGGGCCCAGTAATTCTGGATCCAATTCAATGTATGCTTTGCTAGTAGCAAGGGCCACAGACACATACAAAATGCCATTAATCCTCATTAATTTTGATTCAATATTGTGAACGCAAGAGGCACAAGTCATTCCTGTAATCTAAAGAAATTAAATTATGTTGCAAAAAAAGGAATATCTTCAATGAAAAAGACAATTCTAACACTTAACTAAATATTCAGAAATAAAACCAGAGAATCAAATCATTCAGATTTACTGCTTAAGATTCTTAGCATAATCTCTAACCATTTGGCAAATTAAATATGATCTCATTAAGACAGTCAGCATATGTAGTATTTATTTTCATTACTCAGAGTTAATATAGATCAACAAATTTATATTAATAGAGATGAAATATTATTCTTGCACAGAGTTTGAGCTCTCTTGCATCTCACACAAGGGGACTGCTGAAACAGACAATAAGCCACTTCAAATGATCCATTAAAAATAATTACAAGGACGGTGCAGAATATAAGCAAATGATTTATTTCTATACCATTTTGTTTCAGAATAAGATTACCATTCTCAACTGTTAAACATCGTACATATTTTAATAATAAAGCAACTAACTCCCTTCAATAGTACAATACAATAAAATACTACGACTAACCACTAAAACCAGTAACTGCACATTGGTTTTCAAACAAAGTAGTAAGTTGGAAATCTCTCTCTCTCAGCTCACCCTTCCCATCCCGTATTGCATCCCATGAGATTTAAAGATCCATTCCTGAGACTACATGCCAGCTAGGGCAGAGCTTCAGATGTTGATATTATCAGGAATGGGAATATTGCACTCTGGCAACATTTGCACAATTGTCTCTGTCTGTAGTGGAGGAAAGGGACAGTGTCTCAAGATAAGTATAATGCCAAGAATATGACCCTGTGGAAGGACAAGAGTGAGTAGCAGCAATTGATTGCAATGATTGCGGAATCTCTCTGCCAAGCATCATGACAGAAGTATTTGCCTGTGGATCCCAGCTGCATACATCCCCTTCAAGTCTTAATGTGGTCTTAATCTGCATTGGAAGGCAGATCCCATGAGCAGGATTTGCCACATCACCATCTACCAGCACGTATAATTTAACTTTTGAAGTTTTTGATAACTATGCATATCTAGGTTCCACTATCATCAGTAATCAGTTCATGCTTAATCAACAATCACATTGCAAAATTTGTAGCTGTTAAGTCCAAGCTAAGTAGGAAAATGTGGAACACAGCAACCTGACTGATAATACCAAAATGCAACTGTACAAAATCTTCATCCTCTGCGCACTCCTCTAATAGCAACAAAACCCAGACAACGTATGCTAGACATGAAAAAAGGCTGACCGGATTCCACCTTCATTCCCGCAGAAATTGCCTCAGCATCTCCTGGCATACAAAGTCACTAATTCAGAGGTTCCAAGGTGTGCTAATTCAGTTACCATACGTTCATCAGTAAGCCACTGATATCTGCACTTGCTTGGCTATATTCGTTGCATGGATGATGACCATCATGACAGAAAGACCTCCTGCATGCTGAATGGACCACTGGTTTACAAGCTTGAGTTGTCACTACACCTACAAGGTGTACTGCTACCTGCACCTAGAAGGACACCTGCAAGTGAAATATAAAGATGGGGTATGTTGATATTGACAAATGGCAGGGAGTCATTTGCAGCCTGCCTTCTGGAGACTGACAGGCGGCCACTGGGAGAAGCAAGCAGTAATGAAAACCTCTGACCGATGAAAGAAAGGGCTCAGTGAAAAAAATAGACAGCAAATTCTGCATGTTTGCAGTTTGTCATTGCGAGACTCCTGGATCACAGTGAATACTTATTCACCGCAGCACAAGTTATCATCTGATAAGATGGCAGGCTGCCAGCATTGCTCAAACTGGTTTAAAATAATTACTGAACTCAGTAACATTAGTCATGTTACTGAACGCAATATACTTACAAGAAGTTCCAACTTTCCAGTCGAAGTAACATTGTCTTCTATAACAGTAGCTCCAAAACCTAAATTTTTGATCAAGTCTGCTATGTCAGTGGGCTGGATGATGTTTGGATTATACTTGACCTCTGCTTTTCCTGACATTAATGCTACCAGGATGGAATATATACCTAAAAGATACAATTTACTTGGGAAACATTATTGGAAACTTTGTATAAATGCAATTCAAGAATAAAACAAGCCAAAATACAGTCTGACAAGTTATTTACTTTGAAATATATATATGTGAGAAGTGTGTGATCATTGACTTAGTAACCCCTCTTCCAAAAGCTCCCTCAAACTCACTCAGTAGCCTTTCTCCTCAAAACTCTGACCCTACAAACCCACCGCTCCTCTTGTCTTTTGGTTAATTTGTCAGTGTCTGCGAAGGAGTCAATATTTTGCAGTTTTTAAAATTTATCCACGAGATATGGACATTGCTGGCTGGCCAACATTTATTGCCCAACCCTAGTTGCCTTTGAGAAGGTGATGGTGAGTTGCCTTCTTGAATTGCTGCAGTCCACTTGCTGTGGTTGACCTAAATGTCACCAGGGAGGGAATTCCAGGATTTTGAACCAATAAACAGTAAAGGAACGGTGATATACTTCCAAGGCAGGATGGTAAGTTGCCTGGAGTGGAACATGCAAGTGGTGTTCCCTTGTATCCGCTGCCATTTTCCTTCTAGATAGCAGCGGTTGTCTGTTTGGAAGGTGCTGTCTCAGGATCTTGGGTGAATTTCTGCAGTGCTTGTTGTTAGGTAGTATACACTACTGCTACTGAGGGTCAGTGGTGGAGGGAGTAGATGTTTGTGGATAGAACATAGAACAATACAGCACAGTACAGGCCCACCGGCCCACAGTGCTGTGCCGACCGATTGTCCTACTCAGATCAAACTAGCCTGCATACCCTACATTTTACTATTATCCACATGCCTATCCAAGAGATGCTTAAATGTCCCTAATATGACTCTACTACCACCACTGGCAGAAAATTCCACGCACACACCACTCTGTGTGTAAAGAACCTTGCTCAAACATCTCCCCATACCTTCCTCCAATCACCTTAAAATTATGTCCCTTTGTATTAGTCATTTCTGCCCTAGGAAAAAGTCTCTGACTATCCATTCTATCTATGCCTCTCATCATCTTGTACACCCCTATCAAATCACCTCTCAACTTTCTTCTCTCCAAGGAAAAAAGCCCTAGCTCCCTCAACCTTTCTTAATACGATCAGTCCACCAGGCCATGCAGCATCCCGGTAAATCTCCTCTGCCCCCTCACTAAAGCTTCCATATCCTTCCTATAATGAGGCAACCAGAACTGAACACAATAATCCAGGTGTGGTCTAACCACAGTTTTATGGAGCTGCAACATAACCTTGCAGCTCTTAAACTAAATTCCCCTGCCAATGAAAGCCAACACACCAATAACCTTCTTAACAACCCTATCAACTTTGTGATTTACTCCCAGAAATTAGCAGTAATGATTTTTTTTAAGTTTCTAATCCATGCCAGTTAGTAGACTGTCTTAAGCTGCTCTGCAGTTACACATTAAAAACAAAAGTGTCGATGCTGGAAATCAGAAACAAAATAGGAAATCACTGAAAAATCTTAGTAGGTCCGGCAGCAGCCATGAAGGGAAGTCAGAGTTAATGTTTTGGGTCCAGTGACTCCACTTCAAAATGGATAACCTGTCTGTGATTATGAATTTGCACTCTGAAACAGAAATTTGGTTCGCAGTTTATTAATTACTAGCTCTTCATCAATAATACACCAAAACAGGTTCCTTCAAACTTTGAGGGATCTATGGACCTGGACCCCAAGATCCCTCTGTTCCTCCACACTGCCAAGAATCCTGCTATTAACCCTGTGTTCTGCATTCAAATTCGACCTTCCAAAATGAATCTCGGCATACTCTTCCAGGTTGAATTCCATCTGCCACTTCCTTGCCTAGCTCTGCATCCTGTCAATGTCCCACTGCAACCTACAACAGCCTCCACACTATCCACAACTCCATCATCCTGTATCATCGGATAACTTACCCCTCCATTTCCTCATTCAAGTCATTTATTACCGAAGATGTATGTCCGCCTCCTCCTCTCTCCCTATTTATTTCAAACCCTCTCCCCATCCCCCTCTCTGATGAAGGGTCTAAGCCCGAAACGTGAGCTTTTGTGCTCCTGAGATGTTGCTTGGCCTGCTGTGTTCATCCAGCTTCACACTTTGTTATCTTGGATTCTCCAGCATCTGCAGTTCCCATTATCTCTTCTTGCATTCAAGTCTACTTTATTTGCTGCTCAGAACGTAGTCTCCTTTACTTCAGCGAGACCAAACATAGATTAGATTGACATCTTTGTGTAATATGATTTTGTCAGCAAGAATGACTCTGACCTTCCAATCACCTAAAATTTCAACACACCATCTGCCATGCTAACAACTGTCCTAGGTCTGTAGTTTTCCAGTGAAATCCAAAGCAAGTTTGAGGCACCAGCACATCACAGCCTTCGGGACTCAACAATTTAAGACTATGAACTATGTTCTCCATTACCCCAGATTTACTTCCCTAAACAGTACTATTGAGCTAGGTGAGTTCTTCTGACAATCAACAGTGGTCATACGATACCTTTGAACAGCTTTTAGGTTTAGATTTATTAACTGAATTCAAATCTGCCATACTGGGACTTGAATCTTGGAATATTAATCTAAGATTCAACAACACTAATCACATTACCATCACCTCCTCTAAATTGCTTTGAAGTAAATGCAGCAGCTAATTTGCCCAAAATCTAGGAAGCTCCAATCAAATATGAGACCAGATAACTAGTTTGTTGAAATTTCTTCAGGGATAATTGTTAATCAGCTTACTTGGCAGACATTATTGCTCTTATTAAAATAACATCAAAAGACAAGGTGTGCAGACCTGAATTTGCAAACATGCTCAATTCAATACATCATACAAAAGATGCCACACTTGACAATGAAGCATTCCTTCCTTAGTTACTACTCAAGATTATAGAATTGCACGCTAAAATGGATCTTAAGTCTTTAAATACTGATTCAAAGTGACAGTGCAACTAATGATGCCAACAACCCCATGCTAAGAAGTACAATGGGTAACATACATTGTGTTTTTTTTAAAATCCAGCATTTCTCTTCAGCTACAAAAGTTTTGATAGCTATTTTAAACTGACTGTTATGAATCATTAAAATATTATTTACCTTCTTCTCTTTGAAGATTACGTTCAATATTGGCAACACAAGAAGCACATGTCATACCAGTCACTTGTATGAAACACTTTCCTGTTGCTGATGGTGTTTCACTGTTGTGGTCATCTGGGTCAGGTTTGGGAGGTAGAAACTCAACAATGTGTTCTGTGGAAGGGAATACCTTTTTCCTTACAATACGTTCACTTCCTACGGTATGCACGGAATTCCTTGAGGATATGTTTGAAATGAATGAAGTGGAATCACTCATGCTACTGACATCTATATTTAAAGGGGGAAATAAATACCAAGTCAAAGACCGCGATTATTCTTTTTTCCCTTGAAAGTATTTTGTAAGAAACAATTTATACAAATTTTCAGGAATAAGAAAACGCCACAGCAAAATGAGAAAATAATCTTAAGTAGAATTTTACCCTTGCCTTCTCGCAGGAGCAATATGGTCTAGAATTAAAAGTGTGTAGCCCCATTTTAATTCCAATTCTGCCAACCTCTGTTTACAACACTTCAGGAGAGGAATGGATGTCTCATGCTCAAGCCTCATCCATAAATACTAATCAGGACCCTATAATAGGACTCCAGGAGTATTTTAACTGGTACCTAGTGGTAACTCAATCAATGATGACTTCCAGTAAGCTGAATCATAGTAACATAAAAGATAGGAGCAGGGAGGAGGCCATTCAACACTTCGAGCCTAATCCTGCTTTCTCCCCATAACCCCGAGTGCTGGATCTAGTCCAGTGGAGGGCGGTAACAATGCTGATAGGTGGCTGGGACAAAGATTTGCTTCAACACAGTCATCACTATCAAACAGGGATTTGAGGAGGACGTGTTATGAGGGACAGTTAGACCCCAAACACTACGTTAGTGCTTCCCTCCCTCCATCCTTCCTTCCTCCTCTAACAAACAAAAATATAGCGACTGTGAAGACCACAAACAAGGACAAGCAAGTTGTCTTGCTCTGCTGCAGGTGACTATGAGGAAGAGACTTAATTGTTGAGTAGCAGGTAAGGCAGGTGAGCTTCCATAATTTCCAGTACACTTTTTGGCTTCTTATCTGTAAGGGCAATACACGGGCCAGGAAAGAAGGGCCACAGGTAACTGGGCTTGCTTTAACCTAATATAAAGTACTCTCCATGGTTTATTTTAGAAAAGCAAACCACGGCAGAGTGCTCAAAGTCTTGGTTTGCTCCTCTTGTTCTATGTGGCAGCCTGGGGACAGTTCTAGCTCCCCATGTCAGCATGTATGCAGAAAGTGCCTCCAGCTACAGCTCCTGAAAGTTTGAGTTTTCAGAGCTAGAACACCAGTTGGGGACATTGTGGAGCATCTGTGAGGCAGAGAGCATCATGAATAGCACATATAGAAAGGCGGTCACACTGCAGGCTCAGAGTTTGAGTGGGATGGGAATGGATGACCACTAGACAGAGTGAAAGGGATAGGCAGGTAGTCCAGGAATCTCCTGTGGCCATTACCCTACAAAACAGATATACCGTTTTGGATACTGTTGATGGGAATGACCTCTCAAGGGAAAGCAGCAGCCGCCAAACTCATTGCACAAAGGTTGGTTCTGCTGCAGGGTGCAGTGGTAAAAAGTGTGCTGGGGGCTCAGATGTAAGGGGAATAGTCAGGGGTTTCTATGGCCACAAACGAGACTCCAAGATGGTATGATACCCCCCGATGCTAGGGTCAAGGATTTCTCAGCATGGGTACAGGACATTCTGAAGAGGAAGGGTGAACAGCCAGTGGTCATGTACACATTGGCACAAACAACATCAGTAAAAAAAAAATGAGGTCCTCAAGGCAGAATACTGGGAGCTAGAAAGAAAGTCAAGAAATCAGATCTCAAAGGTATTGACCTCAGGATTACTAGCGGTGCCACATGCTAATCAGAGGAGAAATGACAGGAAATATCGGATGAATACGTGACTGCAAAGATGGTGTCGGGGAAGGGGTTTCAGATTCCTGGGGCATTGGGACCAGTACGGGGGAGGTGGAACCACTACAAATGGGCGGGTTATGCCTGGGCAAGATTGGGGCTATGTCTTAAGGGGAGTGTTTGCTACAACAGTTGGGGAGGGTTTAAATTAATATAGCTGAGGGATAGCAACCTGTGTAAAGAGTCAGAGAAGAAAGCAGCAAAGACAAAATCAAAAGCTGGAAAATGGAATCAGTAAAGTGATAGTCTGAGACACCAAGGACAAGATTCAAAAACAGGGCTATTGAGAAAAGTAAGGAGGAGACAAGAACAGTTAAAAGGACAATAGGATACAAAAGTAAGCTGGCAGGGAACATCAAAACTGACACTAAGAGTTTCTCTCGGTACATGAAGAGAAAGAGATTGGTAAAGATAGACGTAGGTCCCCTACAGACAGAAAGGAAAGAAATGCATAACAGGGGTCAACAAAATGGCTGAGGAATTAAACACATACTTTGTTTCTGTCTTCACAAAAAAGAAACTGTAAGTGTTGAAGAATGCAAGATTTAGTGCGAGGGAAGAACTGAGGGAGATCAATGTTGGTAGTGAAATGGTGATGGGAAAATTGTTGGGAGTGAAGGCCGATAAATCCCCAGGGCCTGACATTCTACGTCCCAGAGTACTTAAGGAAGAGCTCTAGAAACAGTGGATGCATTGGTCAAGTTCCAGGAATCTACAGATTCTGGAACAGTCCCCGCAGATTGGAGGGTGGCTAACGCCACTCCAATTTTCAAAAAGGGAGGTAGAGAGAAAATAGGGAAGTACAGACTGATGAGCCTAACATTAGTACTGGGGAAAACCCTTGATTCTACTGTCAAGGATTTTATAGCAGAGCATTTAGAAAGCAGTGGCAGGGTCAGACAGAGTCAGCATGGATTTATAAAGGGGAAATCATGCTTGACAAATCTGTTGGAATTCTATGAAGTTGTAACTGGTGAAATTGACAAGGGGGAGCCAATCAGTTTAGAATATTTGGACTTTCAGAAAATGTTTGACAATGTCCCACATAAGACATTAATGTACAAGATTAAAGTGTATGGGATTTGGGGCAATTTAAGAGATGGAAAACTGGCTCCACAGGGATTGGTGCTGGGATCCCAGCTATGCATAATACATATTAATGATTTGGATGAGGGAATAGATGTAGCCTCTCCAAGTCTGCAGACGATGCCAAGTTGGGTGGGAAGGTGAACTATGACAGGGATGCAGAGATCCTTCTGCATGAACGACAGGTTGGATGAGGGGGTAAATCAATGGCAGATGCAGTATAACTTGGATAAATGTGAGGTTTCACACTTTGGAAACAAAGCAAGAAAGCAGATTACTATCGGAATGGCTGTATATTGGGAGAGCAGTGTCTGCTGCTGGACCTAGGTGTCCTTCTGCAACAGTCACTGAAGGTAAGCGTGCAAGTGCAGCAGGCAGTAAAGAAGGCAAATGGTATGGTCACTTCCATTACAAGAGGTTTTGAGTATAGGATCAGGAATGTAACATTGCTATTGTACAGGGCCTTGGTGAGACCACAGCTGGAACAATGTGTGCAATTTTGGTATCCTTTTCTGAGGAAGGATGCTCCTGCTCGAGAGAGTGCAGCAAAGGTTTTTCAGGCTGATTCCGGGGATGGCAGGTCTGATATTTGAGGAGAAATTGACTAGTTTTGGATTGTTTTGACTGGAGTTCAGATGAATGAGGGGGGAAATCTCATGGAGACTTATGAAATTCTAACAAGACTGGACAGGGTAGATACAAGGAGGATGTGCCCGATGGTGGTTGTGTCCAGAACCAGAGGTCATAGTATGAGGATTCGCAATAGATGATTTAGGATGGAGATGAGGACGCATTTCTTCACTCAAAGAGTGGTGAGCCTGTGGAATTCATTACCACAGGAAGCAGTTGATGCCAAAACACAATGTATTCAGGAGGTGACTACATTCTCCACTGTTGAAAAGATGAAAAGGTTATCCAAAAAACTAAAAAATACCTTCCTTACAGGGCCAAGCAACAGGAAAATTCTGAACATTCTCATTCTGAATTTCCTCTTTCCCTCCCAGGAAATGCCTTCAAAAATCTTTTTACCAAAAAAAAATTGAGGATAGCTTGCTCTTACCAGATCAAAAATACATTTGAACATTTCTAGGAGTGAATTATTATTCTACAATAGTTTTTAACAAAAACAATTTTACTGCCATTGAACATTTTCATGGCAGAGATAGACAGATTCTTAACTAACATGAGAGGCAGTGGTTTCATGAATTAGCGAGAATGTGGAGTTGAGATCACAGCTGGATTAGTTATGACCTTACTGAATAGCAGGGGAGGTCATGCTTGACAAATCTGTTAGAATTCTTGGAGAAGATAACAAGCAAATTACACAAAGAGACAATGGATGTGATCTATTTGGATTTTCAGAAGGCCTTTGACAAAGTGCCCACACAGGAAGCTGCCATATAAGATGAGCTTATGGTGTCAGGGGAAGATACTGGCATCGAGAGAGAATTAGCTGACTGGCAGAAGGCAGGGATTAGGGAAACACAGATATTTTTCAGGATAGCAGCCAGTGACTAGTGGAGCTCCACAGAAGTCAGTGTTGGATCACAATTATTCATGTTAGACATCAACGATCTGGATGATGGAACTGAGGGAATTGTTCCTACATTTGCAGATGACACAAGTATAGGTGGAGAGACAAGTAGTGTTCAGGAAGCAGGAAGGCTGCAGAAGGACTTGCTACGACAGTGAACAGTGTGGCAGATGGAGTACATCGTGGGAAAAATGTGAGGTTATACACATTGAAGGAAGCATACAGACATAGACTATTTTCTAAATGGGGAAAGGCTTCAGAAATCTGAAGCATTAAGGGACTTTGGAGTCCTAGTTCAGAATTCTCTTAATATACAGATTCAATAGCAGTTTAGAAAGCAAATAGAATGTCAGCATTCATTTCAGAAGGGCTAGAATACAAAAGCAAGGATATACTACTGGGGCTGCACAAGGCTCTGCTCAGAACACATCTGGAATACTTAGAGTAGTTTTAGGCTCTTTATCTAAGGAAGGGTGCGCCAATGTTGGGTTGATTCCAGATGAGGTTTACAAGAATGATTCCAGAGTGAAGGGCATAAGGGTTGGGGACTCTGGTTCTACACATTAGAATTTAACGTAGTGGAGGGATCTTATTGAAACTTCCAGAATACGGAGAAACATGGACGTAATGGACATGGAAAAGATGTTTTTCTGCTCATAGAAGAGATGAGGACCCCAGGGCACAGCCTCAGAATGAAGGACAACCCTTTTTAACTGAGATAAGGAAAGATTTCTTCAGGCAGAGGATAGTTAATTTGCAGAACTCACTGCCACAGAGGGCTGTGGGAGGCCAAGTTATTGAGTACATGTGAGAAAGAGATAGATGTGTTCTTGATTAGTAAGGGGATTGAAGGTTACGGGGAAAAGGCAGGAGCATGGGGTTGAGAAACAGATCAGCCATGCTGGAATGGCCTAATTCTGCTCCTATGTCTTATACAGGAAAATCTTGAGGAGCTGACTTATGTACTCCTAATGCTTATGTTCATTTATTGCTGAAAAAAGGCACAGTTTGTCAAAGCTTTTTGTCTTGCACCCATCAGGATGATTCACAAGAATGCCTTGGCCAATCAAATTCAACCTGCTTGGTTTAAAATTTAAACAAAGTCTAAGGCCAAATGTCAATAATCAGCAATTGATGCCTTCTCCATGGCAATGCCGCTATCAACCAGAGTACAATTGCCAACGCTGCTCACAAGAAATATAAATGTTGGCTTCCCTTAAGTCTTGCACAGTGTCCTGAATGCAAGCTATAAAGCTGCAACAAAATGTGTCCTTATTCAGCAGTAGTCATGTCTGTATGCACCCATTTGGGTTCAACAAGACAAGATTTGGAAAGCAATGACCTCTGGCCCTAGGGTCTGTGAAACAAATCCAACACAAAATTCAAGTGAAGTTAGAAAATTCATTCGGAATAGCTACCAAGAAGCTCCAATGCCTGACTTAAGACTTTACAGAGAATCTAGGATTCTTGACATTAATTTCACTTTAAGCAACTGGATTACTCTTGAAAGATTCAGTATCTCTCGCACACCCATTTCAGCTCTGAGGTCTTAGAAAGTTTAGTTATGTGACCCCTTCCCAAAGATGACTACAACACAGTTAGGAAAGGAACTAAGTAGGTCTGTAAGGGAAGCAATGCTTGTGACCATAAATTTGTACGTAGAGTGATGGTGCTGTGAAATGATGAGAGATGCTGTAAGCCAGCAAAGATGCAAACTGTGAGCAGTTATGACTGAGCAAGTATCAGTGGAAAGGAATGAGAGCCTGGGAAAGATGCTTGTGAGTTTCTTAAATGTTGTTGGAGCTTTGTTCATTTAGGCAAGTTTAATCACACGTCTGACTTGTGCCTCGCAAAAGGTGGCCAAATTCCTGTGTCTCTACCTGGTTCGTATTATTACAGTATTTATGTTAAGCAAGGGGGTTCAGTGAGTGGGGATTAGTAATTAGGGAACACTAAGTGTTCGGAGCAATTATGAATGGGGGCGGAGATGGACGAATGGGGGGGGGGGGCAAATGGGAGCTTTGAGTAAAGTGGAGAGTGGCATTGAGTGGGAGGGGGAGGAAGGGGCAAAGGGGGTCAGTCTTTCTCCCTCTGTTAACCTCGGTCCGTGTCCCTCGCCCCGCACCATCCCCTCCGCTAACTGTGTACGAACCCGAATTTCCCGGTCCCTTCTCCTCGGCTCCTTTTCCCTGCGCCATGCGGCCAGGCCCAGCCTCCGGAAGATTCTAAACCGCTCGAAGAACAGTTGTGAGCAGCGCGCGCGGCAGACCGCCACGTGCCTACACCTGAACGCGTCGTCGTCTTACTGGCACAAGGTGACGTTTCCGAGTAAACGTTTCTGCACATGCGCGGCAACCTGTCCCTCCACCCCGCCCAACACAGTCTATTAACCCCACCCACGTGAATAAAAATCGCAGGTATTTGCGCAAGCGCTCTGCAACAACCATGGATGCGCCTGCGCCGAATTTAAGGCGGGTGATAGATAAAATGTTGCATTTTGGGAGGACTAACCAGCAACGATTGATCTTAATACAAACCGAAAGAACTGTGGATGCTGTAAATCAGGAACAAAGACAGAAGTTGCTGGAAAAGGGGAGCAAGTCTGGCAGTACCTGTGAAGACAAAGTCAGAGTTAACGTTTCGAGTCCAGTGTCCCTTTCGGACCTGAAATGTTAACTCGGATTCTTTTCTACACAGGTGCTGCCAGACCTGCTGAGCTTTTCCAACAATTTCTGGTTTTGTTCAACGATTGATCTTGCTGTCTTTTTTTTTTGATACAAGCTTGTTCTGCTCATGTTATCACAGAAACTGCAAGAAAGGAGTATTGTCTATAGACTGGTGAAAAAGACAACTGAAAGTATAAGATGAAGGTAAATTAGGGAGCCAATGCAAACAGGTGAATGTTAAATGAATAACAGTGAAGTACTGCGGATGCAGGAAATCTGAAACAAGCACTGAGAGAAAGTGCCGGACTGCTGGAAAATACGGCTGAAGATGTAGTAATGTGAAAGGAAAAAATGGCAGAGGAATTGAACAGGTACTTTTCATAGTCATTAGTGTGGAGCTGGAGAAACACAGCAGGTCAGGCAGTATCCAAGAAGCAGGAAAGTTGACATTTTGGCTTTACACCCTTCATCAGAACCCCAGCACTCTGTCTAACTGGCTTGTTACCTGCTCAAATAATTCCTAACAGAGTTGTCAGAAATGTTGACTTTCCTGGCTTGGGACAACTGCCACAATTATGGCACAGTCCAATGTAATCTGGGACAGGTGATCACTCTGATCCCTTTTATTTTAATTGGCTTAAACTTTTGATTTAGTAAATGAATTTAAGATATGACAGGGAAGTGCATTCTTGGGTGTTGAACGGTCTGTGGTACGCAGGAAGTCTTGGACACTAGGGGTAGTCTAGATAACCATATCTGCAAAAAAAAACACATGACCAGCTTAAGTGCTGTGCTTTGGAGTTTAGCTTTCAGTTTCTGATACTCATGTGGAAGTGCAAAAAACTGCAGATGCTGGAAATCAGAAACAAAATCAGAAATTGCTGGTCAAGCAGCATCAGTGGAAAGAAAGCAGAGTTAACATTTCAGGTCTAGTGATCCTACAGAAATTTTTCCAGCAATTTCTGATTGCAGTTTTTTTTTCTGTTTAGCTATGTGGTAGCACACTTATACTCATAGATGCCCTGTAGCTTAAGCCAGTGAAGTTGAAGAAGGAATAAGTGACCATCAGTCAGAAGAAGGGAGGCAGGCGTATAATCAGATAACTCCCAAGAGCAGGGTGATGTTACTCTGGGGTTTGTAACCAGAGTCTGGATGCACAAGGAGAGGTGAAAAGCAAAGTGCAATAGTGGTAGGAGACTCAATAATGAGGTGTACAGAAAGGCATTTCTGCAGCTGCAGTCATGACTAGTACGGTAAGTTGACTCCCTAGGGCCTATGTCAAGGATGTCACTGAAAGGCTACAGAACATTCTGAAGGGGTGGGCAAACAGTCAGAGGTTGTGTTTCCTATTGGTACAAAAGGGGTAGTGTGCTGCAACAAAAATTAGGGAGCTAGGTAGCAGATTGAGATTTGAATTCTGCTTCACAAATATAATCTCTGAATTATTCCTGGTGTCATCCTAGCAAATATAGAAGAACGCAGACAGAGCAAATGACTGAAGACTTGTTGCGGGAGGGCTCTAGATTCCTGGATCACTGGTTCTATTTCTAGGAAAGGTGGAACCTGACTAAGCCAGGTTACACCTTAAGTGGAAGGAGACCAGCAGGGCTTTGCTGGTGCTATTAGTGGGGGATTAAACTAATTTGGCAAGAGACTGGAATATGGAGTGGACTGAGGTAGGGGCTGATGCACATACAAATGTAGAAGAAAAACCAAATCCATGTGAAAGCCAGACCATGTCCAGTCAATTTAAGGCACAAGGGAGAATCGCAAGACTGATGACATTTATTTTAAAGCAAGGAATCGTGCAAGAAAGGCAGATGAGTTGAGAGTGCTGATTAACATATTATTACTATCATGGACAGAGCTAGACATAGTGGCATAAATTTGCCATATGGAAAGGATGCAGAAAAGATGTGCAAGGATGTTACTGAGACTGGAGGGTTTGAGTTATAAAGAGAGGCTGGATAGGCTGGGACGTTTCCTCCCTGAAGCATAGGAGGGTGAGGGATGATTTTATAGAGGTTTATAAAATCATGAGAGTTGTAGATAAGGTGAAAAGCGAAGGTGCTTTCCCTAGGGTAGGGGAGTTCGAAACTAGAGGGCATAGAAGAGATTTTAAAATTTAGAAGGGACCTGAAGGGCAACATTTTCACACAGATTGGTTTGCATGTGGAATGAACCGCCAGAGGAAGTGGTAGATATGGGTACAGTTACAACATTTAAAAGATTATTTGGATAAGTACATGAACAAGAAAGGCTTAGAGGGGTATGGGCCAAATGCAGGCAACTGGGACTGTTTGGTTTGGGAAACGTATCGACATAGACAAGTTGGACTGAAGGGTCTGTTTCTGTACTGTATGACTATAACTTAAATCATTGCAATAAGAATGATATCTTAAAAGACTCCTGAAATGAGGCCAAATCATTGAGAACCTTAAAAAAAAATACTAAAGCCCCCTAAGTCAGAGACACATCAGCTATTTTCAAATGGAGGACCAGAAACAGTTCAAAAGCCCTCATTCTACTCCTGTAACTTACAGTCTTGTACAGAAGGATAGATATGTTGTCAAATTTTAGAAGTTTAAAAATAATACGGTAATAAGTAGAAGTGTCAGTGGTGAGTATTTTGATGAAAGTGACAATAAGAATTTGGAATACTGCATCCAGTTCTGGTTGCCCTATTATAGGAAAGATGTGGATGCTTTGGAGAGGGTTCAGAGGATGTTTACCAGGATGCTGCCTGGACTGGAGGGCTTATCTTATGAAGACAGGTTGACTGAGCTTAGACTTTTTTCACTGGAGAAAAGGAGGAGGAGAGGGGACCTAATTGAGGTATACAAGATAATGAGAGGCATAGATAGAGTTGATAGCCAGAGACTATTTCCCAGGGCAGAAATGGCTAACACGAGGGGTCATAGTTTTAAGCTGGTTGGAGGAAAGTATAGAGGGGATGTCAGAGGCAGGTTCTTTACACAGAGAGTTGTGAGAGCATGGAATGCGTTGCCAGCAGCAGTTGTGGAATCAAGGTCATTGGGGACATTTAAGAGACTGCTGGACATGCATATGGTCACAGAAATTTGAGGGTGCATACATGGGGATCAATGGTCGGCGCAACATTGTGGGCTGAAGGGCCTGTTCTGTGCTGTACTGTTCTATGTTCTAATTATGGTTGTTATGGAAAAATATAATGTCAAGGCCCCTGCAGTCTCTTCCCTTGACTTTCAAAGCAGTGTAGGATACATCATGTAAGATTGGGGATCTATACAAGTTTAAGGCAGCTAAAACCAGTCCAACCTTCAAGTTTATCACAGGATGCCCCACCTCCTCGACAATTTCTATACCGACATTGTATCGATATTAAGCATACAGAAGAACAAAGCAATTGTTTAATTCCTCACCTACATCTTCTGGTCCAACGAGAAATAAAGCTTCTGAATTGGGTGAAAGCAAATTCTAATAAGAGAAATCTGGCCAAAATGGACAGGGAACAACATAAGAGGAGTGAGAGTTATTTTAAAAAGGAAGTAGAGAGTGCAGGACCAACATGTTCCTGTAGTGGTGAAAACAAGCCCAGGGAACCCTAGATGAACACAGCAGACCAAGAAGAATCAGAGGAGTGCGAAAGCTGACGTTTTGGGTCTGGACCCTTCCCCTAAATGTCAAGGAATGTATGGTAATACATAAGGCGAAAAAAGGGAAACTTTTGGTGGAAGCCTCAGGAAAGAAGAATGTCTCGAGGCCACACAATAATAAATTAGGAGAGTGAAGGGGACATGAGAAAACATTGGTGGGTACAAGTCATTTAATAAATGTATTAGAAGTAAGACAGTAACCAGGGAAAGAATAGGGCCCATTAGAGACCAAAGTAGCAACATATGTGGGCCCAGAAGATGTAGGTGAGGTATTAAGCAATTGTTTGTTCTTCTCATGGTTAGTACAGATACAATGTAGGTATAGAAATTTGTAGAAGGGGTGAGGCATCCTGTGACAAACTTGAACAAATGATCATTTGACAGAGAAGGTTGGACTGGTTTTAGCTGCCTTAAACTTGGATAAATCTCGAATCTTACATGATGTATTCTATACTGCTATGGAAGGCAAGGGATGAAACTGCAGGGGCCTTGACATTAATTTTCAAATCCATTCTAGACACAGGAGAAGTGCCAGAGAATTGGGAGACAGCTAATCTATGCCATTATTCAAAAAGCATGGTAGAGACGAACCAGGGAACTACAGGCCAGTGAGTACATCATGAGAAAATTCTGAGTGACAGAATTAATTTTCACTGCAGATTGGATAAGAATCACCTGTTTCTGGTAGCAGAGATCAGTAGCCAAGGAGCACAGATCTAAGATAACTGGTAGAAAGGTTAGAGGCAAATTAAATATTATTTTTACTCAGAGGATGGTTGGGCTCTGTAATTCACTGTCAGAAAGGGTGGTAGAGATATAAACCCTCATCATATTTTAGAATAAAGCACTTTGATATGCACTCATGATGTTGTAAACTACAGGAAAATGACGAAAAGGACTGAAAGATGGTAATAGACTAGTTAGCTTTTTATCTCAGTCAGCACAATCACAATGGACCAAATTATGCCCTTCTTCTAAATACATGTCTAGCATTCAAAGAGAAGGTTGTTCCAAGTATTCAGAAAGAAAACAAAAAAAGTGTTGTTCTCCTACCAGATACAGAGGCAACAAACCCCATCTCCTCTATGGCAGCTCTCAAGTCCTCAGAATTTGTTAGTGTTGGATCAAAGTGGATTGTCCCCTTCTTTTTCGCTAATGATACTTTGATGAATTTTACACCATTCCTTTCAGAGATTGTCTCCTCAATAGACTGTACACAAGAGTGGCATGTCATTCCTCCAATATTAATTACTGCAAAGCTGTTTGGGATTTGGAAGAGCTTTTCAGTATCACAGCTTGGTTGATGTAGTAAGCGTGTAAATGGAATTGATAAAGTCTCATTTTCCATTTCCAATTCAGTTGGAAGATAAACTTTAAAGTTTCCTGGTGGGAGAGCTTCAATCTCTAATTTTAATGATGCTGGATTAGTCACGATTGAATCATACTTTACAATAGCATTTTTTCTCTCTAAGGACACCTTGATGCTCTGTACCCCAGAGAGTTCTCTGATATTTCCTTCAATATTCGCAACACAAGACTTACAATGCATTCCCTCTACCTGAAGAACTGCAGTTGCAAGGTTACAGATAGTACTTGGCAGTTTGTGATTGGATATCAAGTTTTTACTTTTTTTATCCTGTAAATCAATAGATTTGATCATATCAAGTTTCAGAGAAGCTGGTCTGGTCTTGATCCTGGCTTGAAAACCCAAGTTATTAATTTGGCTTCTAAGCTCTTCTGGTTGAATCACATGTGGCTGGTACACAATAACAGCTTCTTGTTTGTCAAGGGAGACCTTAATCCGGTTTACACCTTGCAATTTGTTGATTTTGCCTTCAATTTTGCTAACGCATGAATAACATGTCATACCTTGCACTTTCATCTTCGTGATAACTTCAGTCGGCAAGGGAATTTTCCTCCCAAGCAAAGATTCATTTTGCTTAGTGAGAGATGCTTCAAAGCCCATGTCGTCAATTGCCTCACATATCTGTTGAGAGCTGATTATTGTCGGTATATACTTTACCATTGCATTATTCTGTTTGAGAGACACTTTAATGCTGACAACACCTTTCTCTTTGGAAATCTGGCCCTCGATAGACTGTACACATGATTGACAAGTCATGCCCGCAATCTTGATAAGAGCAGTGCTGGTATGTGCAGTGCTGATGTCAAGTGGTAGAGGAAAAAGTTCACTCAGGCTGGCTTCAAATCCAACATTATCAATGGCATATCGCAAAGATCCGGAGTTTCTGCGTGCAGGACTGTACACCAGAGTGCCATTATATTTCTCCAAAGGTACCTGAAAATAATAAAATGATTCTAGGTTATTTTTATGACCTCAAAATAATTTTTTTTTAAATTGAACATGGGAGTGATGAAACATCTGACTTCAGAGGGAGAGACCCCCATGAGATTTTAACTCCTGACATTACCATCTGATTTAGGCAGGAATCAATGACATCACTGCTGGTGTGGGTGCTGCATTCAAGCCAATGATGCACGTAAATGACCCCTCACGACATTGAGGAGTGAATCAGGGAAAACTTGTGATTGGTAGGAACAGTGTAACATTTCTGTTCCTCCTTGTCTACAAACAACATGTTTTAAAAGTTAAATGCCTACACATTGCACTGATATGTCAACCTTCGTTGTGTCTCACGTGTTGGAATGGAACTTGATTCAGCACTACCAGATTACTACTCAAAACTAACATGAGTAATACAACAATATAATCTGGTTTATTTAATTAACACTGTACTTGCCTTCCAACATAATAACTCCTTAGTGTTGACAATTTTGTTACTGCCACACCGTGATACATTCAAACAAAGAAAAAGCTAAAGAAGAACGGTGGTTGTACTTTTAACCTGGAAATACTGACGTTTTAAAAAACATATAACTTCTGTTTTTCCTGCACATGCTTCTCACGATCCAATTCAAGTATGACAGTTCAATAATAGTTATTGTGTAATAACAGCGACAATAGTTATGTAAATTAATGACCTCTTAATTCCTTGTGAGATCTGATGCATTCAGAACTAATGTCACTCACTTCCACTGCACCCCATGAATAATTCTAATTTTCTACAGCATGCGTACTTGGTAACAGTGGCTATTATAAGCTAAAATTGAAGGAATGCCTGTAACCACAACAATCTTTTATCATATTGTTGGTCCAGTACTGTAACACCAAATAATCATAAACTCACATTTCACCGTTGTAGTGTTGAATGCAGTTGTACAAAATTTAGAACTAAAAAACCTCTGCTCAAAGTGAAATGAAATTTTCAAGCGATTGATTGTGATGGGGGGGTCTGTACCCAAAAGCACAGACAGATGTTTCTACAGCCAACAATGTGACATCAGAATGTTGTGTTTCCAACCTGGTGCCAGGATTAAGGATATCACAGAGAGGGTGCAGAATATTCCCAAAGGGGAGATCGGTGTACACATTGGAACTAATGGTACCAAAAGAGAAAAGGGCAAGATTCTGAGGTTAGAATATGGGAAGTTAGGCAGGAATTTAAAGCAAGAGGTATTTGAGGGTAGTAAGATCTGGATTACTGCCAGTGCCACAAGGTAACGAGGGTAGGAATAGGAGGATAGAGCAGATGAATGAGGAGCTGGTGCAGGGGAGAAGGATTCAGATTTTTGGATCATTGGAATCTCTTCTGGCATAGAAATTAACAGAATCAGGACAGACTGTGCCTCAATTGGAAGGGGGCTAATACTGATGGAGAGATCTGCCCGAGCTGCTTTGGAGGATTTAAACAAGTAATGAAAGTGGGGCATTACCAGGGAGTTAGTAGGAAAGAGGTCACTCTGAGACAGGTGCAGTTGGGAAAGGGAGGAAATCAAACTGTCAAGACAGGCAGGAACAAAGCAGAGAACGAGGTAGGACTAATAAATTAAACTGCATTTATTTCAATGTGAGAGGCCCAACAGGTAAGGCAGATGAACTCATGGCATGGTGGCGACGTGGAACTGGGATATCATAGTGATTACAGAGACGTGGCTCAGGGATGGACAGGTCTGGCAGCTCAATGTTCTGGGTTGTGGATGCTATCGGAAGGATAGAAAGGGAGGCAGGTGAGGAGGTGGAGTGGTGTTTTTGATTAGGGATAACATTATGGCTGTACTTAGGGAGGATATTCCTAGGAATACATCCAGGTAAGTTACTTGGGTGGAACTAAGAAATAAGAAAGGGTTACTCACTTTATTGGGATTGCACTATAGATTCCCCAATAGTCAGCATAAAATTGAGAAACAAATTTGCAAGAAGAACTCAAGTTATCTATAAGAATAATAGGGTGGTTATGGTAGGGGATTTTAATTTTCCACACATAGACAGGGACTTCGGTAGTGTTAAGAGCTTGGATGGAGGATAATTTGTTAAGGATGTACAAGAAAATTTTCTGATTCAGTATGTGGATGTACCTACTAGAGAAGATGCAAAGTGACATTTTGAAAAATGTCCATATTACAGAGGAGGAGGTGCTGGACACCTTAAAATGCATAAAAGTGGATACATCCCTGGGATCTGATCAGGTGTAGCCTAGAATTTTGTGGGAAGCTAGGGAAGTGATTGCTGGGCCCTTGCTGAGATAGTTGTACCATCAACAGTCACAGGTGAGGTGCCAGAAGACTACAGATTGGCTAACGTGTTGCCACTGTTTAAGAAATGTGTACTAAGGAAAATTCAGGGAACTATAGACCAGTGAGCTTGACATCAGTGGTGGGCAATTTGGAGGCAATCCTGAGGGACAGGATTTACATGTATTTGGAAAGGCAAGGAATAATTAGGGATAGTCAACATGGCTTTGTAAATGGAAAATCATGTCTCACCAACTTAATTGAGTTTTATGAAGAAGTAACAAAGAGGATTAATGAAGGCAGAGCGGTGGACATGTCCAAATGGACTTCGGTAAGGCATTCAACAAGGTTCCTCATGATAGGCTGGTTACTAAGGTTAGATCACAAGCAATACAGGGAGAACTAACCATTTGCTTACAGAACTGGCTTGAAGATAGAAGATAGAGAGTGGCGGAGGGTTGCTTTTCAGTGATTAACAATATACCACAAAGATTGGTGCTGTGTCCACTGATTTTTGTCATTTATGTAAATAATTTGATGTCTACATAAGAGGTATGATTAATACGTTTGCAGATGATACCAAAGTTGGAGGTGTTGTGGACAGCGAAGAAGGTTACCTCAGAGCGCAATGGGATCTTGATCAGATGGGCTGGTTGGCCAAGGAGTAGCAGATGGAGTTTAATTTAGATAAATGTGAAGCACTGCATTTTGGAAAAGTAAATCACTTAATGATAAGGTCCTAGGGAGTGTTGCTGAGCAAAGAGACCTTGAAGTGCAGCTATATGGTTACTAGAAAGTAGACATATAGACAGGATAAAGAAGAAGATGTTTGCTTTGCTTGCTTTTATTGGTCAGTGGATTAAATATTGGCGTTGTGAGGTCATGTTGTGGCTGTACTGGACATTGGCCAAGGCACTTTTAGAATACTGACTGCAATTCCAGTCTCCCTGCTATAGGAAGGATGTTGTCAAAATTGAAAGGGATCAGAAAAGATTCACAAGGATGTTGCCAGGTTTGGAGGGTTTGAGCTATTGGGAGGGGATGAATAGGCTGGGGCTGTTTAGCCTGGAGCATCGGAATCTGAGGGGTGACCTCATAGAGGTTTATAAAATCATGAGGGACATGGATTGGGTGAATAGACAAGGTCTTTTCCCTGAGATGGGGGAGTCCAAAATTAGAGGACATAGTTTTAAGGTGAGGGGAGAAAAATTTAATAGGGATCTAAGAAGCAACTTTTTTCACACAGAATGAGCTGCAAGAGGAAACGGTGGAGGCTAGTACAATTACCACACTTAAAAGGCATCTGAATGGGTATCTGAATAGTAAGGGGTCAGAGGGATATAGGCCAAATGCTGGCAAATAGGACTAGATTTATTTAGAATCTTTGGTCAGCATGGTAAGTTGGACCGACGGGTCTGTTTCCATGCTGTAAAGCTCTGTGACTCTAAATTGTCAGATTATTGATTTTGCAATGCCCTTTAGAGAAAGAAACTAGTCCTCACCCAGTCTGGTGTTTATCTGACTCCAGTCTTCCACTAATGTGGTTGACTCTTAACTGCCCTCTGAATTGACCAAACAAACCAATCAAAATGCTATACTATGATAGTGAAAGGAGATACCTAACCTCCTTTGCAGGTAATTTTGAATTGGGCAACAAATGCATAACGTTCAAGTCATAGAATGAAAAAGATCACAGCTGCTTGTTTTTTTTAACTTGTTACTAAAAGCAAGCAATGCAGCAGTTCTTAAATGTTTAAGCTAAGTTAATGAGAGAATCAGAATTGTAATTCATTAAATTTTGTGCATATGATTAGGAATAATTAGAATCTACTCATTCTCAATAATGGAGAATCCCCTGGAGTTTGTGCCTTTGATTTACATTCAGAAACTAAACTATAGTTTCCCTTGTGATTTGTCATTCAGATCTGTTAAATGCTTCCAAAATTACTCCAACAATATGCATTGACTCATATTCTTTTACGTAAGGTAATTAAGCTATTTTTTTTTTCAAAACTGCATACACAATGACATGAGCCAATGTCAGGACTGCTGGTTTGTGATGACCTTAAAAAGTCCAATCCGAAATGCATCGCATTAAAAGATTTTCAGGATATTTAAGGCTTGCTTTCGGTGATCCTGTTCATTTGTTATAAGGGCCACTTTTATTGAGATTTCAAAGTTTTCAGCAGTATCTTACAGATAGTTTCCACACTTCTATTTTCTGGTGAAAAATCACAAATTTTGGCATTATTGTTGTTGGTTGTAAACCTCATTTTGTTAGGTCAAATTACTAAACGTGCTCTGCTGAGGTTAGAGTTAATTCATATAACAAGGACATTGTACGAACAAAACAATGGGGTATATCTTTTATATTTATATCTTTTAAATATAAAATTGTAGGGGTTGCTGATTGTGAGGGACAAGATACAGACTTAAGGTTATTGATCACGAAGGAAACACCTCTGTGAAACATTGCAATGACTGAACCATGCTGATTAAAACTTCACAAGTGCAAGTTGGAGCCAAGTTGGGTGTCATCATTGACAGTTGCTGCATTCCTCCATTTTAGATCTGATTCTTGATAAGTCAACAGATATGACTTCATCTATCTGAGTGTCAAACCTGTGCAACTGCAACTCTGACTACAAAAAGAGAAACTATCCTTCCCAATCTTTCTTAACTTGCCTGCAGCCTTTGACTCAATTGAGCCTCTATTACCTGTTGTCCAGCTTGGTGGTTTGGCAGGGGGAATGCTCCTGTAGCAGCACCTAATTAGTTTCATTCCTATCTATTTAATTAAACTGAGAATTTTACTTGCAAAGGTGTCTCTTCCTGCTCTGCTACTGTTACTTGCATTCCCTACGAAAGGTTTATACTTGGCCACCAGCTTTTTCTAATGTACATGCTATCCCTTAGCAACATAATCAAAAATGCACAAAACAACCCTAACCATCAGATGCATAGGAACACCACCCGTAAGTTCTCCTCCAAACCACACGCCATCCTGACATGGAACTACATTGCTGTTCCTTCACTGTCGCTGGATCAAATTCCTAAAAGCAATGTGGATGTTCCTACACCTTAACAATTGTAATAGTTGAGGAAGTCACCTCACCACTACCATCTTCAGGGCAGTTGGGGATGGCCAATAAATACTTATCTAGTCAGTGACACTAACATTGCCTTAAAGGAAATGAAAAATAGTTCCACATGTACTGGACTCCAACTCTAAACCACACCACCCAACTCCACACTGAAATTCCACCTCCATATACTTGACATTATCCAGACCTTGCTGCCATATCCTGACCTGAGCTCACTAACCTACCTTGAGTCCTGATTATTTAGCATCTTGATTTTAAAATTTCTTATCTTTACATGACCTCACTCCTGCCGATCTCAGTAATTTCATACAGGTTCACAAACTTGCAAGTATTTTACCAATCCAATTACGGCCTCATAGGCATCCAATTTTAATTGTTTGACTGTTGGTGATTGTGCTTTCAGCTTTCTAGGCCCTAATCCCTGATTGCTAATTAAAGCAAACTGTTTAACATTTGGGATTTCACAGAAACAGCCAGGTAGCAAGACCAGGACAATATTCAAATTTGGGTTGGTAAGTACAAGTAACAATCATGCCATACAAGTGACAGACAATGATCATCCTCAACCAGCTAGAATTTAACCAATCTCCCTGTGACATTTAATGGCATTACCATTGCTGAAATCCCACAATCAACATCCTGGGGGTTACCATTGGTCAGAAACTAAAATGGACTAGCGATATTGTGACTACAAAGATCAAAGGCTAGGAATCCTGCAGCAAGTGACTACACTCCTGATTCCACCAGGCCTGTCTACCACCTGCATGTTACAAATCAGGAGTGTGATGGAATACTCTCCACTGCCTGGATGGATGCAGCATAACAAGAAGCTTGATGTCATCCAAACAAAACAACCGCTTTTTTGGCATCATATTTACAAACATTCATCCCCTCCACCACTGACATCTATTTGCAATGTACATCATCCACAAGATGCATTGCAGATCACCAGGCTCCTTAGATAGCATCTTCCAAACCATGGCCACTACCATTTACAAGGCCAAGAGCATCAGATACATAGAAACATCTACACCATCTGCATGTGCCCACTTAACATCCTGGAGGTTATCATTGACCAGAAACTGAACTGGACCAGCCGCATAAAGTTAAAAGAACAGGTCAGAGGCTGGGAATTCTGGATTTGAGTCACTCACTTTCTGACTCTTGAATGGTTGAATAATTTCCACTTGCATGGATGAGTCAGCTGCAACAACACTATCCAAGACAAAGCAGTCCACTTGACTGGCAATCTAATGACCACCTTAAACATTCACTCCCTTCACCACTGATATATGGTAGATACATGTGAAATATTTTATTATGATTCTCTTTACTAACTCACTCACAAGTTCTCAGTATTTACTATACTGCATTTCCATTCATTCATTCATAAAACCATGTTTTAGTAGTAAATTTTACAAGATAAACTAAATTAAACATCCCTTCCCAGGCTGCCAACCAATTACTATCAGAGACAATGGGAACTGTAGATGCTGGAGAATCCAAGATAACAAAGTGTGAAGCTGGATGAACACAGCAGGCCAAGCAGCATCTCAGGAGCACAAAAGCTGACGTTTCGGGCCTAGACCCTTCATCAGACAGCCCGAAATGTCAGCTTTTGTGCTCCTGAAATGCTGCTTGGCCTGCTGTGTTCATCCAGCTTCACACTTTGTTGTCTCTGCCAACCAATTACTGTTTCTTTACACCTTCAACTCTTATTGGTCCCATGCTGTTTCTGTATAAAGGTTACCCCTAAATAAGTGTTAATACTGTTCCCTACTCAGAATAATGCCGTCCGTGCCATCGTGTCTCCATAACTCACTCGAAACTATAGAATGATCATAATATTAATTTGCCCTTACTAACCATCTCTCAGGACCTGAGTAGGCTGCAGGACATCAAACAGTTTCCCCCATTAGCAAATCCCAGCAGGCTGCTATTTTTCATCTCTTTGATATTTCCTTATACACTACCTATTTTCATAACATTGTACTACCTATTTCTAACTCTTATTAAGGACTACCATCTTCTACTCAAGAATGGATTCATACTTTTTAAATATACATTAATTAGAGCCACTACCCCCTTTTAAAAAAACTTACTATCAAAACAGCGCTTCTGTGAAACTCCATGAATAAATGTGTAAGAACTGTCAAAACAGGCAATAGTAAATGAAATCTCGTGACCCAGCTGTGAGAGATCAGTTTAATATGCCCAATAGTTTTATTTAGATCTCACATTTCAATCATATTTAGGTCAAGAATATTTTTTGTTTTTTTAACTAATAAATATTTTTTAGTATTTTTACTAACATTACTAACTTTAAAGACAATAGGAGTAATACCTCTTAATTATGCAAGCTTAGACTGGATAAATATTCTAATCCCATCAGGAGTAACAGCCAGCATTTAGCAAGCAGGACAGATGTCATGCAAAGAGATAATGGGAAGTGCAGATGCTGGAGAATCCGAGATAACAAAGTGTGAAGCTGAATGAACACAGCAGGCCAAGCAGCATCTTAGGAACACAAAAGCTGACGTTTCGGACCTAGACCCTTCATCAGAGAGGGGGATGGGGAGAGGGTTCTGAAATAAATAGGGAGAGAGGAGAAGATAGGTGGAGGGGAGAGTATAGGTGAGGAGGTAGGGAGCGGAAAGGTCAATCCAGGGAGGACGGACAGTTCAAGGAGGCGGGATGTGGTTTGTAGGTAGGAAATGGAGGTGCGGCTTGAGGTGGGAGGAAGGGATAGGTGAGAGGAAGAACAGGTTAGGGAGGCGGGGAAGAACTGGGGGCTGGTTTTGGGATGCAGTGGGGGAAGGGGAGATTTGAAGCTTGTGAAGCAGTTGGGGAAGGGGAGATTTTGAAGCTTGTGAAGCAGTGGAGGAAGGGGAGATTTTGAAGCTTGTGTCACGCAAACTTGTGTATAATAGATACAACTATGTGACACCATAACACTAAAATTTTAATGTATCCAAAAACTGTGTCCAAAAGAGGCTAGTGTAAAACTGTACTTTGGATTCCATCACTGCCTCAAACGGTGCCACTCCAGATGCTCGGTTAAGTGGCTATTTTCGCCACTCACTGATCTTGATCACTATTGAACACATTCCCACAACCATCTACAAGATGCACTTCAACGCACCAAGGCTCCTTAGAAAGTACCAGTCAAATATATCGCTTCTACCGTCTAGAAGGTTAATGAAACAGATGCATGGGAACTCTACCACCTGCACGTTACCCTTTAAGCTCCACACCATCCTGACTTGGAACTATAAAACCATTCCTTCACTGTTGCAAGAGAACCACATTGAAGTGGTTACCCAGAGGATCAGGCTTCAGAACTCTGCAGACTTCTTGCTCCCCAGAGAGGCCCTTCAAGATTAAATCGGCCTTCTTATGTATGGAACCACACGAGATAGGTGAGATACTAAATGAATATTTACTATGGAGAAGACATGGAAGCTAGGGAAATAAATAATGATGTCTTGAATAGATTCCGCATGACAGAAGGGGAAATGCCAGAGATCTTAAATTTCATAAAAGTAAATAAATCCCTGTGGCCTGATCATGTATATCCAAGGACGCTGTGAGAAGCTAGGGAAGAAATTGTGGGGACCCTAGCAGAGATATTTGTATCATCACTAGCCACGAGTGAGATTCCAGAAGACTGGACAGTGGCTAATGTGGTGCCAATATTTAAGAAAGGCTGCGAGGAAAAGCCAGGGACCTATAGACCAGTGAGCTAGATGTCAGTGGTGGGTAGGTTGTTGAAGGGAATTTTGAAAGACAGGATCTACATGCATTTGGAAAGGCAAAGATTAATTCGGCATCGTCAATATGGCTTTGCACATGGGAAATCATGACTTGCAAACTTGATTGAGACCTTTGAAGAGGTGACCAAGAAGATAAATGAAGGCAGAGTTGTAGACATTGTCTACACAGACCTGAGCAAGGCCTTTGACAACATTCTGCAGGGTTGACTGGTTATTATGGCCAGATCACAAAGAGTTAGCCAATACAATTGGCTTGACGTACAAGACAGAGGTGGTTGTTGTTCAGACTGGAGGCCTATGACCAATGATGTGCTGCAAGGATCAGTGCTGGGTCCATTGGTGTTCATCGTTTATATTAACAATTTGGATGGGAATACAGGAGGCATGGTTACAGAAGACACCAAAATTGGTAATATAATAAACAGAGAAGAAGGTTATCTAAGAGTACAATGGGATCTTGATCATTTGGGCCAGTGGGCCAGGGGATGGCAGGTAGAGTTTAATTTAGATCAATGCAAATTGTTGCATTTTGGTAAGACAAACCAGGGCAGGAATTAGACTGTTAATGGTAGGGCCCTGGAGAGAGCTGTTGAACAGAGAGACCTGGGGATGCAGTTACGTTGTTCCTTGAAAATGGCGTCGCAGGTAGACAAGTTGGTGAATTCAGCATCTGGCATGCTTGCCTTCACCGGTCAGAGCACTGAGTGCAGGAATTGGGGCGTATGTTATGGCTGCACAAGATATTGGCAAGGCCACAATTAAGTAATGTGTGCAGTTCTGGTCATCTTGCTATAGGAAGGATGTTATTAGACTCGAATGGGCTCAAAAAATATTCACAAGAATGTTACCAAGACTGGACGGTTTGAGTTATCAAAAGAGGCTGGATAGGCTTGAACTGGAGGAGGCTCCAGAGTGACCTCTTAGAAGTTATAAAATCATGTTCACCCCACCAACAAGAGCAGCAATAGACATTCCAGGATAGTGCATTTCTTCAAACTAAAAACAAAGCTAATGTTCATCTTCACTCTTTTAAATTACAACTACATACCTAAACCCAGTCATGACCATCCTATAGGGAACTCGGCTGACCCTGAAACCTAACCATGAGAAACGTGGTGGGAAGTGGGAAATAAGTTAATAAGTGAAATGTAAACATATTAATCGAAGAAAAATGTAGACATGTTAGCTAAACAGTAGACATTTAGGTACAGAATGAATACTTGGGGAATGTGTAATTAAGGCAACAGGTATCTTCACAATAGCTGATGACATCACAGGAATTGACATCAGGTCATATTATTACTTTTTTATTCATTTGCAGGATGTCGGTATCACTGGCCAGTCAGCATTTATTGCTTGTCCCTAGTTGTCCTTGCAAAGGTGAGCTGTCTTCTTGCCCACGCAGTCCATGTGCTATAGATAGGTCTACAATGCCATTAGGGAGGGAATTCCAGAATGTTGAACTAATTGACAGAGAAGGAACAATGGTACACTTCCAAGTCAGGATGGTGAATGTTTTGGAGAGGAATTTTCAGGTGATCGTGTTCCCCTGAATCTGCTGCCCTTGTCCTCTAGGTGGAAGAGATTGTGGGTTTGGAAGATGCTGTCTCAGGATTTTTTGTGAATTTCTGCAGTGCATCTTGTTGATTGTATATGCTGCTACTACAAAGCATCGGTGGTGGATCCATTGGATTTTTGTGAATGTGGTGCTGATCAAGTCCTGGTGTTGAGCTTCTTGAGTGTTGTTAGAGCTCCACTCACAGACAAGTGGGGAGTATTCCATCATACTCCTGACTTGTGCCTTATAGATAGTGGACAGGCTTTGGGGAGTCAGGAGGTGATGGAATAGCCAAGTCTGGAAATTGTCCAGATCATGTCGGTATGAACATGGTCCACTTCAGATCTGAGGAGTTGTGAATAGTGCTGAAAATCATGCAGTTATTGACAAACATACCCGCTTCTGCCCTTATGATAGAGGGAAGGTCTTCAATGAAGCAGTTGAAGATGATAGGCCAAGGACAATACCCTGAGGAACTCCTGCAGAGATGTCTTAGAGCTAAAAGGACTGACCTCCAACCTTCCCATTGCCAGGTATGACTCCAATCAGCAGTGAGTTTTCCCCCAAATCCCATTCATTCCAGGTTTGTTCAGGCTCCTTGATGCCACTTTCGGTCAATTGTAACCTTGATGCCACTCTCACCTCATCTCTGGAATTAAACTTTTCTGTCTATACAAAACAAAATCCCAAAGAACTGTGGATGCTGACAATCAGAAACAAAACAGACGTTGCTGAAAAAACTCGTTGGGTCTGGCAGCATCTGTGCAACAAAAGGCAGGTTTAACATTTCACGTCCAGTGACCCTTCCTCGGATCTGTTTGTAGCTAGGAAAATGTTGGTGTATATGCTGAAAGTGGGGAAGGGGGAGGTGTAAATGATAGTGCCACACAACGTGATGGAGGGCATCTTGATATGAAACTGGGACTTCATCTCCACATAGACTCTGCAGAGGGCACTCTTTCACAACTGCCATGGATACAATGCATATGCAGTAGACAGCTTGGTGAGGAAGAGTTCAAGTGTGTATTTCCTTATTGTTGGTTCCCTCAACACCTACCAAGACCCAGTTTGACAGTTATGTCCTTCAGGCCCTGATCGGCTCGATCAGTAGTACTTCTGCCAAGATAATGATAAGCATCCTGGGACCTAGCTACCCTCAGTGCTTCTTCCAAGTCTTGTTCAATAGAGGAGCACTGATTCAACAGAGGAAGGAGAACGGTATATGATAACCAGCAGGATGTTTCCTTGCCTATGTTTGACCTGATGCCGTGAGAATTCATGGGGCCTGGAGTTACTGTTGAGGACTCCAGGGCAACTCCTTTCCAACTGCATACCACTGTGTCACCATCTCTGCTGGGTTGAACAGGACATATCCAGGGTAATGGTGGTTACTCGGACATTGCCAATAGATATGATTGCATGAATATATCAGTCTGTAGCTTGACTAATCTGTGAGATAGCTCTCCCAATTTTTTGCACTAGTCTCCAGATGTTAGTAAGGAGGACTTCAGAGAGTCAACAGAGCTGTTTTTGCCAGTATTGTTTCCAGTGCCTAGTTCAATGCCAAGTGTTCCGTCTGGTTTAATTCCTTTGTTAAGACTTTGTAGCAATTGATGCAACTAAGTGGGTTGCTAGACCATTTCAGAAGGGAGATGAGAGTCAACCACATTGCCCTAGGTCTGGAGTCACATATAGGCCAGACAAGGTGAGGACAGAAGACTTCCTTCCCTACAGGACATTAGTGAACCAACAATCGACAATGGTTTCATTGTCATCATTAGATTGTTAATTCTAGATATTTGTTGAATTCACTTTCCACCATCTGCAATAGTGTGATTCAAATCTGGATCCCCAGAACATTAGTAGACTTTCTGGAGTAATAATCTAGTGATAATATCACTAAGCCATCACTTCCCCCTCTATACTCAAACTTGCAGAAGGATTTTTTCTGCTCTGTATATAATATGACCAGCATCGTTTATTGTATTATGTACCAAAACCTGCTCTAAGTCCATTTCTGAGCACGCTTACAGCAAAAGTAAGGGATGCTGTTGATAGGGAACAGAAAACTTTCCACATTTAACAAACTCTGCCTGATTAGGTATAAATTTCCCAAGTTTTCATATAAATATGTTTGGGCCTTGCCTAAGCTCCAGGGCATACCGGAAATCCCGGTAGCACAACCATGATATCTGATATTAGCCACTCATAGGCAAGGATAGCTGAGTTACTCTATACTCAGCAAATTACCTACACAGTCTAAAAGTATGGAGAGCACTATAGAGTCATGAGAGCGATACACAAGAAAAAAACATTGAAGGCAGCAAAGGAAATGAAATAGTAACTACACTGGGACCAAAGATAAGGGGTGAGCTGTGAAGATTGCATGAACACCTGGTCAGCTTAAAACATGGACTACATGAGGTACCACTTTCCTGAGATTTTATCGTGTGGAGAACAATGCGACTTATTACTGAGGAGACAAAGGTGAACATGCAACATGCAATTCTGCGTAATACTTTAATTTTACGTTATTCAATATGAGTTGCTGCTATTAGAAGATCTTAAACTTGATTATATACTGAAAAGGGTGCAGTATTCACATTGAAATTTGATAGCATTTGAGTGGATGACAATTATTTTTAAATGTACGGAAAATCAAAATTAGGGGTTATTAGAAGATGTTCAATATAAAATTCCAGGAACATAAAAACTTTTCTAATACATGAAAATTAAATTACTTTTTAAAAAAAACATTTTTTGAACATTTCTAAAGGGAGTGACAAACTAATTTCATTCTCGCTATTTCCGACTTCACCCTCAATTTCAAACGAATGTGTTTCTTACCATGCATACCTTTACTGCTAAATGGCACTTCAACACTAACTCAGCTTGTGACTATCGACTTGTCCTTTTCAGTACGAAATATACAGAAACAGAGTTTTAAAAATCTGTTACTTTGAGAGTTCCTCTCTCTAAGATTACTTGTCAGAACCAGGTAAATTGTTCCATGAAAATTGTTCCATTTCTTCAATAGGACCAGTGGGAGAAAAAACTTTAAAATGAAATTGGTGGAGGTTCCAGAAAACATGATGTTTCCAGTATCATCTTTATCAGTCCACATATTACATTATACGGCATTTTGGCAAGATTTGGCAACATGCATTTTTGTTAAATATGTTGCAAAAATGCTAGCCAAGCAATTACCACTCATTTAGAATTCTTGATTAAAATCTTCATTTGCTTACCCATGTTTAAACCTGAGCCAACACAAGATTCCTGTTTCCTAATTTTTCAACTGCACAATTTTGTTGATTTGTGTGTGTACATCTATAGAGTTCCAAAAATATCTAACTGCTGACAATATCTATATGAGCATGTGTGGTGTTTCACACATATCCTTAAATTGCTGGCATTCATAAAGCATGAAACTTCATAGGTTTTCATATGCACATGATAAATATTCAGTATTCATGGAATCAAAATACAGAAATGGTTCTTTTAGCCTGAGCTGTTTGTCTCAACATTTATCCTTTGTGCAAGCAAATAATCCTAATCACATTGAACTGACATTTTCCTTTATACATTTTGTCCTCAACCATCCATCCAAAATAATCTTTAATGTGGACACCACAGAACCTCCTTTTATTCTACCGAGGAAAATATCCTCAAAAATTTTTGAGCTCTGCATTCATGAAATATATAGTCTGAATGCTTCTATTTTCTAAATACTAGGTCATTTAATGCTGAAAGAGTGGCATTAAATTTTCCCTGCATGGGTGAACAAATTATCATCAGTAATAATCCGATTATCTCTTTCTCCTTTCTTTAAAGATGGACACTACATGAACTGCTCTCCAGTTCTCACTCAATAAAGTCCTGAAATTCTGGAGCCTTGGCAATTTCCTCCTTTTGTGCCTTCGGGATTCTTGGAGGTACCCCATTAGATCCTAGCGCATTACCTTTCCAACCTAATTTATCTAAACTTGTCCTTTTAGCAATTATCATATCATAAATCTCAGTGTTAGCTTACTCAAAATTCACCTCCTCTCTAATATAATGTTTAATATATTGTGGAAAGATATGAATCAAACAGCTCAGACTGAATTTTTCCAGTTGATTTGTAAACACCTTGACAGACCTCAAGGAAGTTCGGCTGTCAGTGTGACAAGCATATCGTTGATATATTTGTTATATTGTGGAAGACAGAAGAATATACTACTGTAATTATTAAGAAGACAGTCAAAATGCGTTTGGTGAATTTTCTGGGTAAGGGTTTTATATTTTCAATTTAAACTGCTATTGTGTTAGCGGATTTCAGCAGATCAGCAATTAAGACTGCTACAGTAGACTATAATCACTCTGGGATAGAAAAAGGATAGTTTATATGCCCTGTGAGCATTGACTCCAGCTCAATTATGATTTCTGCTTCGCGATTAGAAGTTGAGTTGGGATCTGGAGCCATAGTAAAATGAAAAAAAAATAGAAAGGAAATGTTGATTGAAGAAAAGTATATGATTGGAAATACATGGTGCGAAGAGAGCTTACATACAAAAAATGAAAGCCCAGGGTAAATATAGTCAGAAATCAAAGGTAAATAAAAGGAATCATTTTATTAAGTGGTGTAATGTTCAGTTTCTCAAAATGTTTACATGTTGATGTCAGTGTACTACATGGTTCAGTTCTGAAACTGTGTCTGTTTGCTGTGTACAGAAATGATTTTGATACATTTTTCTCTACAAACAAGGTAGAGAAACTGTGGAATACATTAACTAAAAATCGATTAACAATTACCCATGTCAGCATTAAAAGAAAATATGTTATAAAGGTTATTGTCAATATTTAAGGGAAAGGGAGGAAAATGGATGCGGGAAGGGGATGAATGCAAGACATTAAGACCATTATTCACAGCTGACAGTCAAGATGGAAGGAGTGGGTCAAACAGCCTGTATCCATTTTGCAAAGTCCACGTAAAATGAAAAAAAAACAGGAGAAGGGATAACAGGTGCAAAAGTCTAACTTTTTGGAACTTTGTGTTTTATTTGTTGGTAATTTACAAATTTAATCTATTACCATAATAAGACCATTTAAAATTAGGATGGGACAAATTTATTCACTTCAAGGGTTGTACAGTCTTTGGAATTTTATAATCCAATGGGCTGTTGACACTCAGTCATTGAACATATTCAAGACAGATGTTGATAGATTTTTGAATATTAAGATCATTAAGAGATACAAGATGGAGTGGGAATTGAACTGGAAATCAGCCACTATTTTATTGAACAGCAGAACCTGCTTGAAAGGCCAAATGGCCTACTCCACTCCGATTTTGTTATGTTCATGTGTTCTGATTATATTTACTTAAGTAATTTTAATCTGTAACAAGATCTATTTGCAGATCAAAGATTGAGCACCAAACCAACACAAAAAAAAAGGGATTTGGGAAACACAAGTTCGCTTACTGCTGCCATCAGCTTAAAAGCTGAACTACATAGTTTGATTCAACCAGCATCCAGTTCTAAGCTAAATGCCCATTGTGAGTCAGCAAGTTTTACTTTGAAACCAAATAAAGATGAAAACAATTATGAAGTGAGCAAGATGCTTGTTACGATTTAATTTTGAAAGATATTCTTTTGATCACACTTTCACTATTATTCTTCCAAAGAGGCAATGTTCTTTAAATTATTTGCACCTATTTTGATGTCTTCACCACTAATTACTAAATAATGTATCCTAACAAGCAGCTGTCATAATTTAGCTCTTAAAGGAAAAGGATATTATTACAATTCTGACAACATTAGGAACTGACACATAGCTGAATTTTCAGCCATTAAGACTGGGTTTGTTTTGGTCAGTTGGCATGGAATTGGATCCCTGCCCAGATGACAGCAGCAGGTGAGCTGCCAAAGCTTGAAGGGTCAGAGAAACACCCAGCCATGAAGCATGTAACCAGGAGGGCACCTCAACAAGTAGATGCCTTTACAGCCAATTTGTAAAATCTTGAAAATGAAAATATAAAAACCATCAATACTGGGGAGAAACCAGCTACAGGATGGTCGCTGGTTGTACCAACCAGGCAGAGAGGACCAAGGGCCTGCCTGGGAATCTTCTGGAATCTGCCTCAATCTCCCGGAGGCAAAATAAAGGACTCCAAGAATATGAGATAACAAGGTGTAGAGCTGGATGCTCACAGTAGGCCAAGCAGCATCACAGGAGTAGGGAAGCTTGACATTTCAGAAGAAGGGTGTAGGCCCGAAACGTCAAGCTTTCCTGCTCCTATGATGCTGCTTGGCCTGCTGTGTTCAACCAGCTTGACACCTTGTTATCTCAGATTCTCCAGCATCTACAGTTCCTACTAACTCCAAGACTATATCAGCTTCCGACAATGATGGACAGGACCAACTAACGGCGAATCACTGCATGCACTTAGGTGCCACTTGACATTACCCATGCCAGGAACCCACTTCCCCCACCTCCAGAAAAACCTGCTCTATGTAGGTGCAATCAACTTGATGGAATATCCAAAAAGGTCTATCGATCAAGTAATCAGTGCTACACTCAGGTAAGGCAGTGTTCACTGAAGCTGGAGGAAAAGGCATTGACAGCAGCTAGGTTTAGACATGGCTGAAGCTGGCTAGATACTTTTTTAAAACTTTGTTTCATGGGATGTGGATGTTGCTGGCAAAGTCGGAATATTTTTCCCATTCCTAATCATCCTTGAGAGAGTGATGATGAACTGCTTTCTTGAACTGCTATGGCCCTTTGGGTGCAGGTAGACCTACACAGTGCTGTAAGGAAGGGAATTCCAAGATAATGATTAACTAATGTGTAAATTAGCCTCGGATTGAACCAGATGGACTAGTATGCTGTGGATTTCTTCCCTGAGCAAAGCTGGCAGATGAAGGAATTGTGTGGAGCTGGATGAACACAGCAGGCCAAGCAGCATCTAAGGAGCACAAAAGCTGACGTTTCGGGCCCACACCCTTCAGAGAGGGGGATGGGGAGAAGGTTCTGGAATAAATAGGGAGAGAGGGGGAGGCAGAGAGATTCCCTGAGGTTGGTCCGGAGGGAGGAGGGTAACTTCTTCAGGTTAGGCATCCCTGGAAGAAGCTTTGCAGTGAGGTTAAAATTGTATCAGTGATAATGGGAACTGCAGATGCTGGAGAATCCAAGATAACAAAGTGTGGAGCTGGATGAACACAGCAGGCCAAGCAGCATCTCAGGAGCACAAAAGCTGACGTTTCGGGCCTAGACCCTTCGTCAGAGAAGGGGATGGGGAGAGGGTTCTGGAATAAATAGAGAGAGAGGGGGAGGCAGAGAGATTCCCTGAGGTTGGTCCGGAGGGAGGAGGGTAAATTCTTCAGATTAGGCATCCCTGGAAGAGATGAAGTTACCCTCCTCCCTCTGGACCAACCTCAGGGAATCTCTCCGCCTCCCCCTCTCCCCCTATTTATTCCAGTTCCCTCTCCCCATCCCCCTCTCTGACGAAGGGTCTAGGCCCGAAACATCAGCTTTTGTGCTCCTGAGATGCTGCTGGGCCTGCTGTGTTCATCCAGCCTCACACTTTGTTATCTTGGATTCTCCAGCATCTGCAGTTCCCATTATGTCAGATGAAGGAATTGTTCATCCCTATCACTCAATGTCACATTAAATTGTTTACCTCAACTACTCTGAACTGATGTTAGTCCCCTTCTATCTTATGTCAAATTTAACCAGTCTACATAGTTTACTACCTTCACGTTTCACTCATTGACTGTATGTCACCATCTTTCTGTGATGTTAGTTCTACCAATATCTTACAGAATATATCCAACCACAGTTAGTGACCTTAGTCTGATTAGAGGTTGAATCCTCATCTTCAGCTTGTTACCTGCTTCTGAAACCCAATACCCATCCCAACCCTAATCCCTGTCTCTGTAGGGATTGAAGTCTGAGTGAAAAATCCAAATTAGCCTCCATTGCCTGATTGGTAAAAGGCTCTTGATAAGTTTAATTGCTTGCCTGCCACTCTAGGGCAAATGGCCTTCCCAAATCCTGAATCCACCTTCTCCAAAGTGACCAGTACAGGGAACAGTGTTTGAATACTGACTTTCCAACCGGCTCCATTTTTTTGTGGCTCCATTCACTAACATTCTCACCAAGTGCTTTAAGTTGAGGGTGGGGGTGGTGCTCACCCCACAGAGTAATGGAGGGAATTGTTATTTATATTCTCCACTGTTCTGGCCTTCGGTAATTAATGTTGGTATCAATGAACCTTTGGCTACTTTATCTCCTTGGAAGGGAAACAATGACATTAATAAGTAACAGCAAATGTACCATAGAATATTGTGCTTTACTATATGGATGACTTTAAAACATTTTAAATGTAGCCGATAAAAATACACTCAAAATGAAGTAAATTTTGAAAAAGCCTAGCGGTATTCAGCTCAGCGGACAGACGACGACAATACTTCTACTGATTCTTTTTACAATAATGTTCAGGGATCCGGTGTTACTACTAAAACTACACCTTTGTAAGGCACCATCAGCTGAATCACTTTACACTTGCAGAAGCTTGTCATTGATTGGAAACGGAACTGTTCTGTGCAAAGAATTATTTCATATAAAGATCAACCTGGACAGAGGGTGATTTCAGATCACACTGATAAACCGCCCGGACATTTGTAATTTCTGGACTTTTTGCTGTGGGTGAATCCTAATTAAATAGATATTCCAACAGAAATTCTCTCTTGTACTAACCTGATCTGCCTTCTTTTCCTTCTTGCCAGAGTTACATTTCTGTGAAACTTTGTTTTCTTCACACGGAAGGAGGTTCCTATTGCTCTCATGCTTTGTATTGTTACTGACAGTCCCTGGAGCACACACACTGACAAGTGAGTGACCTGATTTTCCAGAAATCGGAGATAAAAGACCATCACCATTCAGATGTGAATCTGCTCTGTCTGCCTCCAGTTTATCTTGAACTTCCCTGCATGAGATTGGTCTTTCAAATCGGCTCATAGTAAGACAGTCCAGGAACACAAAAAAATATCCTGGCACATAAAATATTCGATACCGCTATGGAATTTGATGAGGTTGAATCACACTGTGAAGCCCAGGTAAACAGAAGTCTGTTTGAGTTCTCAGTGGTTAAACAAATATAGTGATCTGCACACGCCCACTTAAACATTGGCTAACACAGTCTTTGCACTCTTTGCTCTCTTCAATGAACCAGCTGCAGCACTACTACTTTTTACACACGGCGCAAAAAATTGAAAGCAAATAGTTCACTGCATGTATTATGGAATGAGAATGAAAACTTTTGTGCAAAATTCCCTTAGTTTATGGTGCTAATGCTGCCATTACTAAAGACTATAATGAAATCATTTGAAGCCTAGTTAGCACTATTGTCATTTTTAATGGAATTGCTTGGTTTACAAATTAAATGTTTCAGCTCAATTTCAACCCATGCTGTTAAGTATTATCAAAACTGAATTTACATTATCCGAATTAAACCAACAGATCTTGTATCAGAAACCAGTATGAATACTGTTATTTTTTATTTATAAGACCATAAGGCATAGGGGCAGAAGTACGGAATTCAGCCCACCAAGTCTGCTCCATTATTTAATGAGATCTAATAATCTTCAGCTCCACTTTCCTACTTATTCCCTTAACATGATTCCCTTACTGATTAAAAATCTGTCTATCTTGCAGTTCAAAAAGCAAAACTGGATTTAAATTACCTGTCACTAAAACAAACACAAGTGCAATCTTGAGTGGAACAATATAAAGAAAACCTATTTTTAAGCTGGTAAAAGAGTTTGTAATATCAAATAAACATTTAGGAACTTGTTTAACATGTATTTCAATTATGTTTTCATGTTAAAATAGTAAAGGTTAATTCGACTGAAGAAGCACAGCAAGGTTAAGTTCATATGTCAATCTTAGTTCAGCTGTGCCTTTCTTTGCGCAATTCAACAGATCTAGGGGTCAAGCTTCCTTCAGAGACTTGAGCACATACTTCAAACTGACACATCTGCTCTCTTGACTACACATAAAAGATCTCCAAGGCACAATTTAAGTCTACAGTGCTACAGCTATCCTAGCTGACACATCATCTCAGTCAATAATACTTAAAAAATCAATTGTCGGATCATACACAACTTTTCATTGCTCAAACTTCAAGGCATATTCCAGAGATAACAAAGTGTGGAGCCGGGGGAACACAGCAGACCAGGCAGCTTCAGAGGATCAGGAAAGCTGATGTTTCAGATCGGGTCCAGGCTGATTCTACAATACAGTACTAACGGGGTCCTGTATTGTCAGAGGTAGCCTGGCCAAATGGATACTTTGACCACTGGGGAGCAATAGTTGAAAATGGCCTTCAGATGATAGTTCTATGAATCTGCAGGATTTAATTGGGTCTTTACCTTTTTGCTGAGTAGAGGGATTCAGCAAAAGGCATCATTTTAGAATCCATTTTGATAATTATGACACATCTCCTGCTGACACCTTTGTGTCTGTTCTAACGTCTGCTAATGGCTGTGTTAAGACAAAGGATCAGGCTGCTATGTACCTGCAAAAGTGCTACCTCCTGCTAAATGTTTTTCAAGGCACTTAAAAGTTCAGCTATAAGCCTTACATCAACCCAAATGTCCAAACCATAGTGTAACCAAGCATCAGTGACATCCTGGCTCTACTATCACTTTGATATAAAATCAGAATATGTTTGTGCATGCAAATGTGTGCAGTGATTCTGGTAGCAAGTAAAACCACAAACTTATAATAAAACAAATGCATATCTGATTCAATGTTAGGTTTTGCCCTCAGAAGGAAGAAATATCTCACATTTAATTTGCCATCCAAAAGCTGGGATTGAAAAGCTACATAGTTATTGCAAAAATTAAATATGTTCAGGTGCATAAATTAAAGTGTAGTTATAATGGGAAATTTTAATTATTAGTATTTAGTATTAGTGTAAATCTCAATATGAGGCAGGAATTTCTGAAGTGAACTTTTATGTTGATATATTTCCAAAGAATACAATCAAAGCAGACGTAGATGTATAGCGCATCAAGCTTCCTTCACCTTTTATCACAAATTTTGTTGATTTAAGGTTCAACCCTACCTTCCAGCTACCTCCTCTTAATCCTTGATTCCCTGAGGGACCAAAAGTCTGTCTATCCCATTCTTAAATATATTCGACAATGGAGCAACCATAACCATTTGGGACAGAAATTTCAATAGAATTGCAACCCAGTGAGTTACATAATTCTTTTGATCTCTGCCTTATAATGGCCTCTTTTCCAAAGACTGTGCCTGAGTTTTCCATTTGCTGTCCAGCAGAAAACAAACTTTCTGCCTGTCAAGCCCCTACAAAATCTTAAGTCTCTCTGAGATTACTTCTTATTCTTCTAAATTCCAGAGGATATAGGCCCAACTTACAAGCTCTTGTGGTAAAGGCTGTAACAAAATGGCAACATTTAGAAAAGCCCTTCCACTCATGGAACTAATTTTGTGAACATTCACTGCACTACCTTCAAGGCAAATATATGTTTTCATAACAGGAAGATGGAAATTGCCTACAGTACTCAGATGTAGTTCCACCAAAACCCTATACAATTTTAACAAGATTTATTTATTCCTTAACTTAAATAATCTTGCAATAAAGTCCAACATGTTATTTCCTCTTCCCAATTGCTTGTACATCTGCATGCTGACTTATGTTTCTTGTAGAAGCACATCCAAGTTCTTTGCATAACAAACTTGAAAGATTCACAGCTTTAAAAAAAAATCTGCTTTTCTACTGTTATGACCACTTTACTACCATTACCATCAACCAATTCCTACATATCAACATTTTGGACATTACATTGATGAACTGACCAGCCATATAAGTACTGTGGCGACAAAACAAGGTCAGAGACTCTGAATTCTGTTGGAAGTAACTCACTTCTTGATTTCCCAAAACCAGTCTACCTCCTACAGAGTACAAGTCAGGAGTGAGACAAAATATTATCCATTTTCCTGAATGATTATGCCTCCAACAACACACCTGATGTTTGATACTATCCAGGAAAAGCAGTCCACTTGATCAGTCCCCCAACTTAAACATTGATGAACAGTGGCAGCAGTGCATGTGTAATGTATACAAGATTCTCTGCAGCCTTTCACCAATGCTTCTACAACAGCACATGTCCTCCTCAATCTAAAAGGTTATTGCCAGCAGACACATAGCCACAAGGTTACCTGCAAATTCCCCTCCAAGTCAGACACCATTCTTGATTTTGAACTATATTGCTGTTCCTTTACTTGTCTCTAGATCAAAATCCCAAAATTACCTAGCAGCAATATGGGTGTACTGACATACGACATGCTGACATAAGATGAACTGTAGGGTTTCAAGGCACACTACCATATCTCAAAAGCAATTGTTGATGGGCAACAAATACTGGCCTTTGCCATGGATGCCGACTTCCCATGAAAGGATTTTTAAAAATGATTAAAATCTGAAATGCACTGCTCAAGTGTGATGATGGCAGGAAGAATGTGACGAGCAATGGAGGAAGTAGGGGGGTGACACTAGGTAAATTTCTTCCTTCTGAGAGACAGCATAGACACACCAAGCTGAGTGGCCTTCTTGTATGCTGTAATACCAACATTCCTTGATATTAGGTACTTAATAAAGTAAGCACATTCTTGTTAAATGAGCTATGGGCTCATGTGTTATAGGTAAGGAATAAAGTGAGCTAACAGTCATGATCTTCTACACTAATCATGCTGCCTTATTCCAGGTTGCAAACTGAACTTATCTTTTTCAGCTGGTGACAGGGCATCTTCTGACAGGCCATGTTGCCCTTTTTTTAAACATGTGCATTGGACTCTGATGATGCATTTGAAACCAGACCGTAATTTTAATTTCAGGCCTGTGTAGTTAAAGAGGTTGTGGCTTTCCCCCTAGGCCAACAAGGTGGCAAGAGAAAAAGGATCTGGGAGTGTTGGTCCAGGATTCTCTAAAAGTTAACTTGGAGGTAGAGTCCATGATTAAGAAAGCAAATGTAATTTTGTTGTTTAAGTCAAGAGGGTTGGAATATAAAAGCAGGGATGCGCTTCAGAGACTTTATAAAGTTCTAGTTAGGCCCCATATAGAATACTGTGTCCAATTTTGGGCCCCACACCTCAGGAAGGACATACTAGCCCTGGAGTGTGTCTAGCGGAGATTCACACGGATGATCCCTGGAATGGTAGGTTTAACGTATGATGAATAGCTAAGGATCCTGGGTTTGTACTCATTAAAGTTTAGAAGGTTGAGGGGAGGTCTAATAGAGACATACAAGATAATGCATGGCTTAGAAGGGGTGGATGCTGGGAAGTTGTTTCCGTTAGGCGGGGAGACTAAGATCCGTGGGTACAGCCTTAAAATTAGAGGGGGTAAATTTAAAACGGAAATGAGACGACATTTCTTCAGCCAAAGAGTAGTGGGCTTGTGAAATTCATTGCCATGGAGTGCAGTGGAGGCCGGGACGTTAGATGCCCCCAAGGCAGAGATTGACAAATTCTTGATCTCACAAGGAATCAAGGGCTTTGGGGAGGGTGCAGGGAAGTGGTGTTGAAATGCCCATCAGACATGATTTAAATGGCAGAGTGGACTTGATGGGCCGAATGGCCTTACTTCCACTCCTATGTCTTATGGTCTTATCGTCTTACAGAAGCCATGTCTACAAAAGGCTCTGAAAGGAAGATTAGTTTCTTTTTGACCAGCTGAAGCAAAAATGTTTTAAATCATCCTCTAGCCTCAACATTGTAGGGTCTTCTTCAACCAGAATACTGCCAGTCAAAATTCAGTCCACAATTTTAGTGGTGCACCCATACAGTCAGATACTTCACTCTCGTAACATCATACCCCTAAAGTGTAATTTTAGTACAGTATTCCATTCTGATCTGCACAGTTTAATCTTATCCTTCTTAAGCCCAAGCAAACGTTTCATCATACAAGGTCAGCAGTAAATCATTAAACTACTTCACGACACAGTGAGTGCATATATGAAACAACAAATGTGAGATGATTCAATTAACAAGCAGTTTCAATGAGTACAATCAGTGCAATCTGTTATCATGCAATCATACAAAATAATGAGTTCATTACTCTTCCCCCACATCAACTGACAGCTAACTTAAAAATAATATCTACCTACTCTAATGTATTCGAAATTGTCATTTGGGACCTTACCATTCGTGTCTCAATTTCTTGTGTTTTATTTCCATGTGTCTCTGTTCACAGCTGGAAGCAAAAGTCTTGTCAGGATTTTCATTTCAATCTCACAATAAAGCTTGCATACATCTCAGGCAATTGTAAAGGTTACCTAAGAAAACAAATTCTTATCTAAACACATGGATTGATGAGGCATGTGCTGTCACAATACATATCATTGTATGTCCTTTTTAGACCAAACTTCATGAGAAACTCATTTCAATTTCTGACCCAGTGTCTTTTTTAATCCATTCACAGAACTTAAGCCGCACGTTTATTGCCTACCCGACCTTACTTGTCTTTAGTGAACCACCTTCTTGAATTACGACAGCTCATGTCATGAAGGTACTTATTGTGCCATTAGATGGGAAATTCCAGGATTCTGACCAGTCACAGTGAAGGAACAGACTTCAATATATAATTTTACATCTGAGTCCAGATGCTGTTCAACTTGCAGATGTTGGTGTTCCCATGCTTTTGCTGCACTTGTTCTTCTGGAGGACAGAGGTTATGGGTTTTGGGCAGTGCTGCCAAGGACCCCAGGCGAGTTGCTGCAATGCATCTTGTACATTCTTCAGCTAAATGTGAGATTGAGGAAGCGAATGCTTAAAGTGATTAATGGGGTTCTAGTCAAGCGATTTTCTTTCTCCTGGATGGCAGCTCACTTCATGAAAGTTGGAGCTCAAAGAACTGTATGCAGAGTCTTCCATCACAGCCCTACCTTCTTCCTTGTAAGTGATAACAAGATCATGGGAAGTCTGCATGTAAGTCAGAGTGTAGAGTTGCCCTAACAGCAAAGTATTTACTGACCTGGAGATAGCAACAAGTGCAGATGCTGGAGTCAGAGTCAACACATTGTGGAGCTGGAGGAACACAGCAGGTCAGGCAGCATTAGAGGAGCAGGCAAGTTGATACTTCAGGTTTAAGCCATTCTTCAGGACTTATTTACCTGGTTCAGTTACTTTTTTGGTCAATGATGATCTTGGGACCTTGACTGTTGAACTCTCTGCTGTTGGAGATGGTCATTGCCTGGCACCTGTGTCACGAAAGTTACTTCCGACTTATCAACTTAAGCCTCCAGGTTTTGAATCATATGGAGATAACAAGGTGTGGAGCTGGATGAACACAGCAGGCCAAGCAGCATCTTAGGAGCAGGAAAGCTGATGTTTCGGGCCTAGACCCTTCATCAGAAATGGGGAAGGGGAAGGGGGTTCTGAAATAAATAGGGAGAGAGGGGGAGGCGGATCGAAGATGGATAGAGGTGAAGATAGGTGGAGAGGAGACAGATAAGTCAAAGAGGCTGGGATGGAGCTAGTAAACGTGAGTGTATGTGGGGAGGTCGGGAGGAGATAGGTCAGTCAAGGGAGGATGGACAGGTCAAGGGGGTGGGATGAGGTTAGTAGGTAGGAAAGGGGGGTGCAGCTTGAGGTGGGAGGAGGGGATAGGTGAGAGGAAGAACAGGTTAGGGAGGTGGGGACGAGTTGGGTTGGTTTTGGGATGCGGGAGAGGGAGGGGAGATTTTGAAGCTTGTGAAATCTACATTGATACCATTGGGCTGCAGGATTCCGAAGTGGAATATGAGTTGCTGTTCTTGCAATGTGCGGGTGGCATCATTGTGGCACTGCAGGAGGCCCAGGATGGACGTGTCATCTGAGGCATTGGAGGGGGAGTTAAAATGATTCATGACTGGGAGGTGCAGTTGTTAGTTGCGAACCGAGCGTAGTGTTCTGCAAAGCGATCCCCAAGTCTCCGCTTAGTTTCCCCAATGTAGAGGAGGTCACAACGGGTACAGCGGAAGCAGTATACCACATTCGCAGATGTGTAGGTGGACCAGGGCTGCAATATGGCTTGACACTATTGTCAACAGCACCTTCCATCTCTTGACAGATGTTTGAGAGTTGGCTGATAAGGCAGTAATTGGCCAGTTTGGATATGTCCTGCTTTTTGTGCACAGGTTATAGCTGGGCAATTTTCCTGTAAAGCCTAATGCTGTAACTTTGGTGGAATGTGTGGCTGGGTCCATTACTTTTGTCATATCCAATGCACTCAGTGATTTCTTCAACTTCTGGAATGAATTCAGTGAAGACTGCTATGTGTGATGGTGGGCATGGGGAAGGATATTACGGATCATACACTCAGCACTTCTGGCTGAAGTTGCAGATAATTCAGAATTTTCTTTTTGCGTTTCTTTGCTGGATTTCACTATCATTAGGGAAGGAGATATTTGTGCTCCTTCCTCCACTCACTAGTTATTTAATTGTCCACCACCATTCACAACAGGATCTGGCAGGATTGTTAGAACTTTCAACTAATCAACTGATTGTCGGAACAATTAGTTCTCTCTATAGCCTGCTGGTTTTTCCCTTTAGCTTGCCTGTAGTTCTCCATTGTAATTTGACAATTTGTGATCTCATTTTTAGATTTATTTGATGTTGCTCCTGGCATGTTCAGATATAATTGAATTAAGGTTGATCACCTGATTTGATGGGAATGGTTGACTGAGGAAGATGGTTGACTGGTCCATTAAGTTACAGTTAGTGCTTGATTACAATTATACAGCTGTTGATGATTCACACTGCCTCATAAATACCCAGTTTTGTGTTGCTAGGCCTGTTCTGAATCCAGACATTTAGCAGTGCTGCAGTATTACACAATATGAAAGAAGAATCCTCAGTATGAGGGCGATCTGTGTAAAGATTACTCCTACCAGTACTGTCAGGGGCAAATGCATTTGTGACAGGTAAATCATCCAAGATGAGGTCGATTATGGTTCTCCCTTACGTTGGTTCCCTCTCCACCTGCCGTAGGCCTACTTCAGAACTCAACCAACTTTTACAGTTTGCTGCAACTGAGCCACTCTTGGTGATGCAGATTGAATCACCAACCACGCCTGCAACCCCTCCCCTCCACCCCACTACATTCAGCCTGTACTTCTTCCAAGCAGCGTTCAATATGGATGAGTACTGATTCGTCAGCTGAAGGAGGATGACTGTAATCATAGGAAGTTTCCTTGCCTATGTTTGATCTTATGCATTGAGACTTCAAAAACTCCAGAACCAATATTGAGGTATGTCAGGGCCACTATCTGCTACTGTCTACACTGTGTTAGAATTTCTGGTGGGTGTGTGCAGCTCTGATGTGAGACATGATATTGTCAGGGAAAACCATAGGAGATTTTGAACTTTGTCTGATAAATATGATTCTGTGACTATGGCAATGTCGGACAGCTATCGGATTGTTCAATGGAATAGCTTTCCCAATTTGAGATACAATTCCCCAGATGTTAGTGAGGAAAACATGACAAAATCGAATAGCCTGGGTGTGCCTTTGCCATGTCTGATTCTGATGCCTAGGCTGGAGCCAAAGCTAATCCCATTTTATCCTTAATATACCTTTTAGCTGCAGCTTCATTCAAGAAGAGACTTTCTAAGCCATTTCAGAAGGTAGTTGAGAGTCAATCATGTCTGACGTCACTAATTTGCGATGCTGGGTAAGAATGTTCGTGAATTAGTGAGGTATTCCAAAAATCTAACAGTTACATTGTCCCCATAAATGATACGACTTCTATTCCATTTACCAGTTCAAATTTGCTATATGCTTCAGAGTTGTGTAGAACTGCAGCAATCAGCCTACTCTACAAGAGCCTCAATATAAAGTATACTAACAATTAAATATGTGTAGTGGATTGCTAATTACATGTATATATTAGACTCATAATGCTACAATAATAAAAAAGTCTTTATATCAAAAATATTTAAAGTCAGCCCTGTAGTTTCCATGTGAGCGTTTCAATTTTAATTCAAATCTTTATAAAGCGCACTTCGTATTGACTTCAATTAATACTTTAGCTAATGTGAACAGCAAGAAATTGAAATTACTTCCTATAGCATATTGAATGCTCAAACCTAAACTGAAACTAATTTGTAACTATACCACACCTCTCATTGGTGCCAACCTGAAACTGATTCTGAGTGATTAAAAAATGCAGTAAAAATATTTAAAGTCCATTCAAAGGATACTGAATTTTCCCAGATGTTAAATGAATTTGAAATTAGAACAGAGAAAAAGGAAGTTTGGCTCAACAGATCTAGGACAGCATTTATGTTTTGTAAAGGCTAATCACTCAATAGCCCTTTTCCATTCCTCTTTATTCCCCTTTCCTTCAACTACCCATTTAACTTCTTAAATGCCCCTCCTTCTATCGCTGACTTTGGTGGTATATTCTAAAGCTTCCTAAAGCTCTAAAACAGATTCTTCATGTTTCTGTCTGAAATCTTTTAACATTTGAACTAATATCTGCATGTCTTGAACTAGATCTCTCAGTCTTTGGAAATAGATTGTTTCTACCTACCTAGATGAACACTCCCTCTATCACCCCTTAAATTCCTCTGGAGTAACAAAACAGCCCTGCTAATCCATAAAAATCTAAAATAAGATGAAACTTGTTTTAACCTAACCACAATTCAAAAGTTCATCTTAAGTTACAAATAAAACTTCGACAATAAATGCATAAAACCGTAAACATGTCCACTTTCTAATTCTGATATTTTCACAAGTATAATCTCTCACAAATAAGTGAAGACCTTTCCATGTGGAAATTATGCTTCTTTTTCAAGACTATTATAAAAAAACAGTTCAAGTACTGTTTATGGTCAATTGATCAAAGAGTAGTGACAGAAAAGGGAAAACTAAAACGGTACTAGGTAACGATTAAAACATTTAACAGCAAAACTCAAATCAATTCAGTACTGTAAATATTCACAGTTCTTCAAACAGAAATATAAGATTTGTATGTTAAGATAATTTTAAAAAGTAAAATATCAGAAATAAACTTACATTGAAAGTGACTGGTCTTGTGCGTCTTGTGATGAATAAAGTGCCGTACATAATTATAGTAACCAAAAGGCCAACGCACAGTACATGGCTGAGAAGTCCTATGGCCAAAATAGATCAAGGCACAGATTTTACAAGCTGTAAGGACATTAGATCAAATCCACGTGCTGATCATGAGACTCCCATTTCTATTATGTATAAGCCTTTCAAATTCAGTTAGTTGAAGTACTAGGCTTTTATTTGGTATCTGCTACCATAACAGCTAAACTAAAAGATGAGCATGGGATTCATCCCAACTAAATTCTTAGTGTTCCTTCAGCAATATACTGGTCCATTTACTTGGGAATCACTCCAACCAGTAAAGAGCTTTGCCCTGCGTCTCACTTACACCAATTTTGCAAGGTTCCTGATGCCATACTGAATAAAATGTCATGCTCCTTTTCCCTCTTGAGTTTAGCTGTTTGTACCTATGTTTGGACGAAGGCTGTAACGAGATCAGGAATTGAATGGCTCTGGCTAAACCCAAACTGAGTGTCAGTGAGTAGACTATTTCCCCTCATGGCTTACTGTTTTACCTGTCTGCTCAATTAATCCCTCCAGTTTGTCACCCTATAATAGGCTTCCTTTTCATATTTCTGTAAACTTTCCTGCGATTCCCTTTTTCTGCCTCCACTTGTTTTAAACCTGTTGCACGAATGGTGTTCTCCCAGTTCTGACAAATGGTAAGTGGCCTCAAACATTGACATTTTCTCTCTCCACAGATGCTGCCAGACCTTCTCAGCATTTCCAGCATATTCAGTGCTTATTTTTAATTGACTGATTTAGATTCTCTGTCTGATTCAGTGAGTGAACCAATTATATTGGTTGAAGAGCCATACTATTCGTCCCTGTGCTCACACAGCAGCAAGGATCTGCTTGCTGTAGAGGGCAATACACTGGATCAAACTCCCAATGGCAAAAACCTGATGCTCAAAAGCCTGTCGATGTTCAACAGACAACTTGAAAAGTAAATACCATTCTTTTACTGTGACTATAAAAACCCAAACTTTTCTTAGTCTTTAAAATTAAGTGAATTGTATATTAAAATTGCTAGAACTCTCACTGTCTTTCTATTTTTTGAAATTATTTTTGATTTGGAACTGTGAGTTGAAAGAGTCTTCAGAATGTGCAGCTTAAAAAGAAAGGGAGAACAAATGAACTGATATTTGTTGATGAGAGCAGGCCTGGAAATCAATTGCAGGTCGATTCTTGTTCAAAGAACTCTATAGGCATTTCAGTGAAGTAGCATTGTGTTCAAACAGTTTGCAGACGTTTGAATTATTAACTGGGGCATTACATGGAGACCAGTGTTTACTAGCCTAAGAAAAAGAAACCAAGATTTGAACTGGTTTTGAACTGTGTGTTTTTGTCTGAAGATTTATAGCTGCCAAAGCTACAGGACAGAGTTTTGGTTGCCCCCTTGTCACACTCCCATTATTAACTTATTGTAAGTTCACGGAATAGAATCTCAATCACAAGAACAAAATGAATATTTCTCTGAGCTGACTGGAAAACTTTGTATTGATTGGTGTCTTCAAAAACCAAGTAAGATACAATTCCATGTGTTGTGCTACTAGGGATCATGAAGCCAGTTAAGTGAACTACTCAGTTATATCTCTGAACAGAGTCTGTGGGGCTAGAATCAAAGAAGTTTAGACTTAAATCACAGGCATTAATCAGATTACCTTGTTGTTACTACTGTATTATTAATAGGTTATTACATCTTTCCTTTAAGCTACTAACTTGGTCTCTGGTATAAGTTATTCACAAAGTCTCATTACAAACCATTGGGCCAATTTTGAGGGTCATTGAATGCTTCAATTTTACGATGTAGTGAAGACAGGATTAGGGATGCTGATTTGATATAACTGTCTCTCTCAATGTCATAACATAATATAGAATTTAAATCCTTTCAAAGTTAAACAGGATCTTAGTTTCCAAGTGTTTCACATTTCTTAACACCAAGAGCTTACAAAGGATTAAAATCTATGTTTTATTTGAAGCTTTCTGACGTTACTGATGTTTTATCTATGTTGCCAACAATTATCAATAAAGTACTGCATCAAGATAGAGAGAAAAAAATTGAGCAAAGGTTTGTATTTTTTTTCTATTCAACAGCCTCATACACAAAAACATCATTGATTTCTTGAGATTTGTACATCTGAATTTTGCCATTTTGTATTTCAGTATTAAAGCAAAATACAGAAGTTGTTGGAAATCTTTCCTGAAACAAAAACTACTGCATAAATATTGCAAATAGTCAGCACATCTGGAGAATCTATGTAAAGGGAAATATGTTGTTAAGATTTCAGACTGATGATCTTTCAACAGAACAGTTCTGATGAAAATTCATCAATCTGAAACATTAACTCCATTTCTTCAACTTGCTGTGTCATGTGCATAAAAATCGTCTGTTAAGAATATTGTTACCATAGGGCTGCTCTCCAGAGAGATGACTGGTGGCAGTTCACCCTGAGCATCTCCACATTTCAGGTGAGAGTCCTTCAAGATAACGTCAGCCAGGACAGGAATTGAACCCACACTGTTGGCATCACTCTGCATTTCAAACCAGTTATGCAGCCAACTGCAGTAATTGACACCCTGTTAGAAAGATACATTGCAGAAATAGGCCAATTTGGGAAAGGGTGAAGATCCCAAACATTGTGATCTGACTTCTGTTTTCACAAATATCAATTAATTTGTCATGTGTATGCAGCATTTTCAGATTCTAGCATTTCTAGTTCCTGATTTAAATTTTCCCTTTTTAACGCTGATGTCTTGAGCTATCCAACTTGGTACTCCTAAGATGCTGTTTGGCCTGCTGTGTTCATCCAGCTCGACACTTTGATATCTGGTATTGCAGCAATGTAATTTGAGACTCAATCATTTTTAAAAATGTAAAAAAAAAGCACACAATTAATATAAATCATTTTGAAGCATTTCTGCAAAATTGAATTCAATTTTATTCATATGTCTTCATCATAAAATGGATGTAACTTCTGGCTTTTCTCAGCACAGAAGGTATCACTGTTTTCCATCTTTTCTTTCAACCTCTACTATCGAGGCAGTCAGGTAAGAGAGAAAAGGCAGCTTTCTTCCTAAGGAATCATAGTTCCTAGTCATCACCTGTAGCTCAGGTATAAATTACTTGCTTCAGAGTTAGGGAATAATAAAGTTTAAGTCCATCCAGAGACCTAAATATTTCACCTTGTCTCTGACTCTTGTTCACTCCTGAGGAGTGCTGGATTGTTATAAGTGCCACTTCTGTATTGTTATCATCTTTCTGAAGAGCTACTAAACGTAGGTTCTGCACGCCCTCTCAACTGGACAAAGACTATACCATAGAATTTTTCAAAGGTAACCCAGGGAGATCTTTCTAGTGTCCTGTTAGATATTTATCCATTAATTAATAGAAAATAAATTATCCGTTCATTATCATACAGCTATGCATGGCACCATGATGGGTGGAAATTGGCTGTCATATTTCCTACATTGCAGCAGTAACACCAATACAATAACAGTAGTTGTGTTTTCACTGTCACTGGGTCAAAATCCTGGAATTCTCTCCCTAACTGCTTTGTGAGTCAACCCACAGCACATAGACTGCAAGAGGTCAATAAGGCAGATTACCACCATCTTTTCATGGGCAGCTAGGGATGGACAATAAATGCTGCCAGCCAGCAATGCCCACATCCCTCAAATCATATGGTTATTAAAGGCACTTTATAAATGTATGGTTTTCTGCTGGATTTTTATATATACACACACTTGTTCTAGATTTGAATACATGCTTAATTCAGTCATTGCTGACCAGATGTCAGGTGCTGTAGAAGTCCAGAGGACTAAGAAGCCAAAGGGATTTGAGTACTTCACATAAAGTATTACTTTTTATGACAATTTCAGTCTTGGAACAGTAACGACTGATTCAATGCAAAAGGTGAAACTGTATCCAGATGAGGAAGCTGAAATATAATTAGAGATTCTCTCTACAATGCAGTTTCTTCATGTATTTTAAACCTAGTAACTCTACACTAGTTAACTTCAAACATTTTCCAAAGCCAATAATAAATCCATTAGAAGACACTGGCAGATATTTGATATTTCTACCACACTAATGAATAATTGTTTTGTTGTTTTGACAAATCATACCATCTGCAGAGAGTATAATATGTTTTGCTGTTTCCTTCACAACCATTTATTTGTTTGATTATTGTTGAACTGCAACTCAATTGAAGCAGCAATATTCAAGCACACTGACTGCTGAAACGGGAGAAACTTTGACCCTGAATAGAGTTTCAAATGTATTTGGTGAACAAGTTCACTAAAGAAATGGCAATGAAATACTAGGGTTAAGGTTGGCACATCTTTCATTTTAATTATTTGAATCAACAAATACCACACAGCAAAAAGCAATTCCTGGGTTTCTATAAGTGCCTACAGTTCTCGTTCATTTTGTATCAAATAGAATTCAGGAATAAATTTAAGACATTTGACAAAGTCCTAAGCTTTGAACAATAGAATTGAGAGTAGGCGCTACAATTTTCTTTGGTAAGCCATGGTAGAGAAGGAAATAGTAAACGAGAATCTTTGCTCATCACTGGAAAGTATGTGTGCAGTTGGACACAATCATGCACAGGCACAACTGAAATGTCCTGTACAGTTAAGAAGTTGAACACCATTATAAAAGCAAAATAAAGTGTATGCTGGAAATCTGAAATTTAAAAAAAATCAGAAAATGCTGGAGAAACTCAGCACGTCTGGCAGTATCCATGGAGGGAGATATAGAGTTAATGTCTCAAGTCTAATATGGCGCTTCCACAGAACTCACTTAGTTCTGAAGAGTTATACTGGACTCAAAATGATAACTGTTTGTCTCTCCACGGATGCTACTAGACCTGTTGAGCTCTCCAGCACTTCCTAATTTTATTTATTATTGTAATTAATTACCATGCCTTGTTTAGGGTGCACCAACTGTAGGGTCACAGCCCAAGTAGGAAGTAGTAGAAACAGTGACCCGGGTCTTGAGAAGTAAAACCATGCTAATTTACTAACCTCTCGTATTGCCCGGACAGTGTGAAGTAACCAATCACAAAACAAATTTCTGACATTGGGATACTTGGGTAGTTCCAGCAGGTCTGACAGGCATACAGAATCACAGAAATGTAGCTCGGGAGGCACTTCAGCTCATTGTATCCACACCAGTCTCCAAACAAACATCATGACTCAGTGCCATTTTCCTGCCTTTTGCCAATAACCCTGTACGTTGTTTCTATTTAAACAATCATCCAATGTCTCCTTGAATGCCTCAGTTAGAAGCCTTTGCAATACTTCCCAGGAAGTGCATCCCAGACCTGTACCAGTGTGAACAGTTTTATTCTCACATAACTTTGCATCTTTTGCAAATCACTTTAAAACTATAACTGCTCCTTCTTCATTGTTTTAAAAGCCAGAACAGTTTCCCCCTATTTTCTCTCCCCAATCCCCTTTGTGATTTTGAAAGCTTTTCTCAGATCCTCTCTTAGCCTTCTCTCCAGGAGAACAGTCCCAACCTCTCTAATCTATCATCATAACTGAAGTTCTTCATCTCTGGAATCATTCTTGTAAATCCCTTCTGCAATCTCTTCATTGCAGTCACATCCTTCTTTTCATGTGGCATCCTAAATGTATGCAATACTCCAGCAGAGATCCAACAAGTATCTTGTACAAATTCAGCACCACTACCCTGCTACTGTGCTGTCTACCCCTATCAATGAATCCCTGGATGCATTATAAACTTCTCTCTCCACCTGTCCTGCCACCTTCAATAATCTCTGCACATATGCATCCAGATCCCTCTCTTCCTGCACACTCTTTAGAAATGTACTCCTTATGTTGTCTTTCCATGTTCCTCCTACCAAAATGCATCCCTTCACATTTCTCTAGATTGAACTTTATCTTCCACCTATCTACCCACTCCATCAATTTGTCCATGTCCCTTTGAAGCTTTACACTGATTCCTCACAGTTTACAATGCCTCCACTGTTTGTATTATCTGCAAACTGTTAAGATGTCCCCGTAGATCAACATCCAGATCATTAATATATATCAAAAATGCCATGGTGTATCTGTGTGTCCACAGAAATATGTCAGATGTTCCCCAAGTGACAGCAATGGAAACATGCATTTAACGTGCATTTGTTGATTGTCAGAAAAACCCACCTAGTTCACCAGTCCTTTGGTGAAGGAAATTGCCATCCTTGCCAGATCTGGCCTACATGTAACTCCAGACCAACAGCAATGTTGTTGACTCTGAACTGCCCACTGAGCAATTAGGGGCAATAAATGCTGCCTGGTCGGCAACAGCCTCATCCCATGAATGAATTTTAAAAAATATGGGCAGCAACCTGATCTCCAAGGACCCATGGTTTTAATCACAGGTTTTCATATTATATGATGCGTTGTTCGCTGATCTATAATCTGCAGCTTTATGATAAGTCCATGTAGTCTTGATGTGAGCAAAGTCCCCCAGCATTGAAGAGCTCAGCTTGAATATCATTTGGAGCCACAGGTGTTTGTCACAAATTTAATTACTTGTTGCAGTTTTTTTTCATTGATGGTGGTTCACCCACAGATTTTACCATCGCATGCCTGGGGGTTTTCAGATGTGACTGGATTTATGGTTGAGGAGCTATCTTTTCCAGCTTTGACAGTTGTGCCAGTTAAGCCTGCTCAAAGTAACAGCAGTGAGTGTTTACCAATAAATAACTCCACACAGAATCTAGGAGCAGGAGTAGGCCATCTGACCCCTCAAGCCTGATCCATCATTCATTACGATCACGGCTGATCGTCTCTCACATTGTCATATTCCTGCTTTCTCTCAGTATTCCTTGATACTTTTTAAAATCTTAGTTATCCATTTCTTTAATATATTCAGTGACCTGGCTTCCACAGCCTTCTGTGGTAGAGAATTCTACACATTCACTACCCATTGAGTGAGGGGACATTTCCTCATCTCAGACTTAAATGGTCTAGTCTGTATCCTGAGGCTGTGCTCCCTGGCTAAAGACTCCCCAGTCAGGGAAACATCCTCCCTTCCCATCATGTCAACAAAATCCCTGTGGACAGAGCAGTTGTTATCACCTCACTCCTCATGTGGCAATACTATGGCATTAAGAGGTGTATTTTGTCCTTTTCTTTGATGAAGAAAGGTTGAGACAGAGGCACCAGGTGGTTTGCTCATATCCAATAAAGTAGACAGCTTGTGAGGCCTTGACTTTTTTTTTAGAAGTTGGAACAATAGAAGCAGCCTGAATGGGTGGGCTGAAGCTCCCACAGAACCAGGATTTTTACTTTCAGCTTTCAGCAGTTGCAGAGTTCTTGAAGCTAGAGTTGGAAGCTCTCGCTCTGTTGTAGTTAAATGCTGGGGTTCTCTTCCTGCTGCTAGAATTGTATATGAGACAATTTATTTCAATGAATTTGCCTTTGTCAAGGATTTGTTTGTGGGATGTTACTATATTGGAACAGTTAAGTAGTAATAGTTAATACATATATTATTTTGTTAAGCATTTGGATAGAGTTACAGATAAGCCAGCTTTTTTCTCTTCATCTTGTCTGTGTTTTAACTAAAGCATAAAAATAAAGTGTGTTTTGCCTGAAGTCAAGACGTTTGGCCAATTGAATTGCATCTGGAATGCAATGCTTTACAGTTACCTTTAAAATAAGAAAAAGTTAGGGTCTACACTATCTTCTTAATATATTTTGAAGGGGTTTGGTCTAGTTCATAACACTATGCTGTAGTGAGACCTGGACTGTATATTAACAACATATAAAGTACTAGATTCATTTCACCAGTAATGCCTCTGCTGCATCCTCTGGATTAAATGAGGATGAGTGTTGAACAAACGCTAGTGTCCTTCTTGAAGTCAGTTCCACTAGCATGTAGGTGAAATGCTTGCAGAAGCAGGACCCTATGTTCTGATGCATCTCCCTCCCTAGGTCCTGTTTTCTCAATGCTTAAATGGTCAACGGCTGAGAATAACAAAGAAAATGTCAGAAAGATACTCTAAAGCTCTTCTTGACATGTGGCTACATTGACATTAATGACTTGAAGGAGCTTGCTTTCAATCATTCAAAGAGGTGTTAAATTATCCGTCAAACAGCATTACAAATCACAACATCCCAATGATGAAATGAAATGAAGGTAGAGAAGGAAAGAAAGGAAGTAAATCCTGCACTTCAGGTCCCACTACCTTAAAGATGTGAGGCCCCATGTGACCAAAGATCTTTGGATCAAGAATCATGAAGACAGCATGGCAGAAACTCAGCCCTGAGTAGACATCAACTGACAATTCAGTGACACCGCAAAACTAACACACAAATTTTAATTGACTACCGAATGTTACTACGCTGCTTTATTTCTCTTCTGTTTCTGTTGTTATATGGGGTTACTTTAATTTCAATTGTTATTGGAGTCACATTGGAAAATAATTTCAGAAGTCCTGAGCAAAATACAGAAGAGCTAACTATTTAGCAAGACACATAACAGCTTTAAAACCTGGTGTGAATTAATGACTCAGTTGTACAATAACAATTTGTGGAAAGGTCACAATTATCTTTTTCAATGCTGATTTGATTCTTCAGTTTAAAAATCTTAATGAATGTATCCACATACTGCTGTGTTTCATAAGCTTTAGTACAAAAATTATTAGGAGATAAACTTCCACAAGGATTTTCCTCTTTGACAGCGGCCAAGAAAACATGAAAAATAGTTTTAACAGGTAGATTCAGTGTTGGTGCCATTTTTTCAATGTATCCTGATCTCCTTCTCCAACAGATATAATGGATAGGGAGAACGCTCATGGAAATTCACTCAGTGCATGTTTTTCCAGAAATGTTGCAACTGATTTAATGTGTCTGATGTTTACTCAGAAAACTACTTTTACTTATTCCATGTTTTGCATTTCAATGTGCTCAATAAAAATTAAATTGCTAATTTAAACAAGTACATCAGAAACAGCTCTAAAGATAAAGCAGCAATCACCATTGTCTTGTAAATGAAATGTAAATGTTGCAATATATCAAAATAGCATACACATTGCAGATGGCAGAAATTATCTATGTGATTAGCCTTAAAAAATTCCATCCAAGTGGCATGAATTTCCTTTTCCCAAAGTTGGTTTGAAATTAGTATCAAGAGTATCTCCCAACTGTTCAGCCACCGCAATGCCACAAAGCAGGGTAACCAATCACAATAATGTGTTCTCACAGAAAACCAAGAAGTTAAATGAAATTAAAACAGAAAATGCACAAAATATTCAGCAAGTCAAGCAACAACAGTGGAGAAAGAAATAAAGTTTTATGTTAGTGGCCTTTCATCATAAGTAATTTTCATGACATGAAATATTAACTCTGGTTGTCTTCCAAGAACAATTTCTGCTTTTATTTCACACTTCCAGCATCAGCAGAGTTCTGTTTTTGCAAGTGAAATGCACTGATTATCCTTCCAGCTTTACAGGGAGCAAAATAAATGATCGAGACATTCACTTGGGGTTAACGTAGAAGTTAAAATGTAAAACAATTTTTAAGAGCATTTTAAAACCGTACTATTTTTTAAATTTGCTATTTATCGTAATGGAGATTTGACATTCCCCAAATATAATAGGTTATCAGGCTCTAAATATTTTAAAAGTAACCATGAAGAACATGGTAACCCAGATAGTTTTCATTCAGCCAGTTGTATCTTATAAAAGGTTTGTGTAGTCAGCTAATAGTTCAAAGGAAGAGCAATCAGAACCAGTACAGTGATTTCTAATTTATTGCAATTTGGGGATTTTCTACAGCTCATCTTATGGAAAAACATAGAATTACTGTCAGTATTGACACTTTTGTCATAACACGGTCCATCTGACCAGTTCAAATTATTAACATGCTTCAATTCCCCCTCCCTCAAATGATTTTTCTATGCATTTTCCAGACAACTTGGTCCACCAAACGTTTGAGCAGTCTATTCACCGTGTTTGTCATCCTTTGTATAAAATTCTTAAGTCAATTTCCCTCTATGTTTAAGCTTAAAGGTTTACACATGTGGCAACCTGAACATATTATTGTGGCATTCATCAATTCCCTAAATAATCCTAAATAATATTGCCCTACAAGCCATCCGTTGTCTGTTGTAAACGGGGAGGTGGCAGCTTCAGCAGCAGCAGCAATGCCATCACAGCCCAATGCAGGAAGAGCGCATGTTGAGTGAAGTTGACCCGGTATCTGTGGTGGTGTCGTCGAGAACAGGCAGCTGTGGTTTCCCAGACAATGAGACGGGGGAGGGCTCATCAATGACTGTTGAACTTTTAAGTTAATTCCTTTATTTTTTCTAGTTTAAACTAAGGAGGACTTTAATGCCAACTAATACCTTATTTATTTATTTTCCTGCAGGTTCAATGAAGGTCATGCTTAAACTTTTTAACTCTGTTCTTCTTACTGCTTTTTACCAACTTATTTTGTACCTAGGTACCTTTGTACCTAAGATGGCATCATGTCTGTCAACATCAAACACTTTTCATTGTACTCCTGTACTTCCATACTTGAGTACACATGGCAATAAAATCTAAGTCTAACATCTAAACCCAAGATGTACATTCAAACAAGACCAGGTTCAATGATTATCTGTTGAACTAATTCTGTGTTCAAAGGATTTTCCCATTCGTTTTTCTAGTGTGGAAGCAAGTGTATTAGGTGATGATGAACACAACACCACACCATTGAGAAACTGCATCCAATCATTCACCAAACAGTTCATTAGCTATGGTAATAGCCTGCACATCCCTGAACATTATGGGCAATTTAGCATAGCCATTCCACCAAACCTGCAAATCTTTGGACTTTGGGAGGAACCCGAGTATCCAAAGGATACCCTCACTGACTTCAACAATTTTAGGGCCTGAACATCTTCTCCCATATCCTTACCCTGTTTCCCGTACGCCAGGCCTTGTTGTCACATGGACTGCTAGCCTAAACAACCATAATCACCCACTAATGGTCCCCATTAGCAGCTATTCATTCTCCCAAGCTGATCTTTATCCATTTCTTTGTCCGCTGAAATGTTTTTCTCTCTTGGGGCTCCATCTTCAACTATTGTTTACTCCTAACCCCTCCCTCGACCCCATTTTCAGATCTGATTGTAGCTAGACAAAGGGTCACTCAACACAAAATTGCTTTCTCTCTCCATAGATGCTGCCAGGCCTGATGAGTTTTCCCAGCAATTTCTGGTTTTGTCACCGTAAATCTGGGTTTGCTTTAAACAAAGCAGATAATTTACATACATTTACTAAGATTTTAGCTATACTTTTAAATTAATTAAATAATTTTAAATTATAATTATTTATAATTTACATAAAATCAAAGGGTTGAGGAGTGATCTTACAGAGGCTTATAACATCATGAGGGGTATAAATAAGTGAATGGTAGGTCTTTTCCCTAGGCTGGAGGATTTCAAGACTATAGGGCATATTTTTAAAGTGAGAGGGGAAAGATTTAAAAAAGACATCAGAGGTAATTTTTTACAGAGAGTGGTTTATGTGTGGAATGAACTTCCAGAAGAAGTGATGGACGAGGGTACAGTTACAATGTTTAAAAGACATTTAGATAAGGACATGAATAAGAAATGTTTGGAGGGATATGGGCCCAGGGCAGGTGGGTGAGACTAGTTCAGTTTAGAATTATGGTCATCAGGAAGTGGTTGGACAGAAGGGTGTGTTTCCATGCTGTTTGACTCTCTGACTCTATTACAATCATGCATTTTGTATATTCTGCATATTTATAACACAAAAATTATTTCTTCAAACCACAAAAGAATTGTAAATAAATAGATAGATAACATAATTATAAGCTCCTTCCGAGGAAGGGTCACTGGACCCGAAACATTAACTTTGTTTTTTCCTTCACAGATGCTGCCAGACCTGCTGAGCTTTTCCAGCAACATTGTTTTTGTAACATAATTATACTTAGGCAGGGTTTAAACTAGTGTGGCCGGAGGGTGGAAACCAGAGCAGCAGGTCAGTAAGTATAGAGACTGGGGAAGAGCTTGAGTCCAAGGCAAATATAGCTAAAAAGAAGAGCAGAGTCAATGCAGTGTGGAGCTGGAGGAACAACACAGGTCAGGCGGCATCAGAGGAGCAGGAAAGTTGACTTTTTGGGTTTACACCTTTCATCAGGACTGGGGAGGAGTGGTGGGGCTGGCAGAAGGTATGTGGGAATGGTGAAAGGTGGATGCAGGTAGGGGGTAGTGGGGATTGGCCAGTGGCAAGGGTCAGGCGGATAGGTGGGAAAGAAATTGGACAGGTAGTGTCAGGTCAAGGAGGCAGGAATGAGCGGGAGGGTTGGACATGGGTTTGAGGGAAGAAGTGTGGGAAATGCAAGCAATATGGTTGAGGGCATTGTGGATCAATGGAGCGAGGACGTTAAAGTCCTTGAAACAGGAGGACATCTGACATGTTCAGGAGTGAAACCCTCCATTCTGGGAGCAGATGCGGCGGAAGGGGAGAAATTCGGAATAGGGAATCACATTCTTGCAGGAGGGTGGGTGACAGGAGGTGTAGTCAAGGTAGCTATGAGAGTCAGTGGGCTTGAAATAGATGTCAGGGCTGAGACAGCTACTGGAGATGTAGACAGAGAGGTCCAGGAAGGGGAAGGAGGTATCAGAGATGGTCCAGGTGAATTTGGGTTGGGGTGGAAGGTGTTGGTAAAGTTGATGAATGGTTCAAGCTCCTCATGGGAGCACAAGGCAGCACCAATATAGTTGTCAAAGTAATGAAGGAAGAGATGAGGGATAGTCCCAGTCTAACAGCAGAAGAAGGCCTGTTCCACACATCCTACAAAGTGGCAGGCATAGCTCAGACCGGGGCGGGGGGAGGGGAATTCCCACCCCTTTTGTTTGTAGGAAGTGGGAGGAGTTAAAGAAAAAGTTGTTGAGGGTAAGGACAAGTTCCATTAGGCAGGTGAAGGTGACGGTGGAGGGAGCCTGGTTGGGCCTACGGGAGAGGAACAAGTGGAGGGCTTTTAGGCCACCTGCATAGGGAATACCAATGTAGAGGGATTGGATGTCCAAGGTAAAATGATGTGTTGGGGTCCAGGGAATTGAAAGTCTTGAGGGAGGCAGAAGGCATGGATAGTACCCTGAGCATAGGCAGGGAACTCCTATCTAAGAGGAAGAGCAGTAAGGGAGAGGCTGCTGTGCTCAGCAGAACTGGAGGCTTGGACTGTATTTGCTTCAATGCAAAAAATATAACAGGTAAGATGGATGAATTTACAGCCTGGATTAATGCATGCAATTATTATGTTGTTATTAGAAAAATGGTTAAAAGGGGACAGGATCGTCAACTTAAACTTCTGGGAATCAATGTTTTAAATGAGACAAAGGAAGAAGCAAAACAGGTGGAGAAGTTGACATACTGGTTAGGGAGCATTTCACAGCTATGTTGAGGAAGGACATCCTGGAATGATCTTGTTAACCTAAACATCCCTGGGCACTATGGGCAATTTATCATGGCCTTTCCACCTAGCCTGCACATCTTTGGACTATGGAAGGAAACCGGAGCACCTGGAAGAAATTCACACAGACATGGGGAGAACGTGCAAACTCCACACAGAGGGTTGCCCAAGGCTGGAATCAAACACGGGTAGCTGTTCTGTGAGGCAGCAGTGCTAACCACTGAGCCACCCACAAATAGGAAGGAGAGCAATTTATTAGCTGTGTCCAGGAGGGTTTTTTGAAACAGTATGTGGTTAGTCGAACAAGGGAGGGGCCCAAACAAACCTGGTGTTGGGATATGAACTCAACCAAGTGATCAAAGTTCAGTGGGCAGTATTTTGGGGATAGTGACCATAAATCCATAAGTTTTCAGATACTCATGGATACGGACAATCCTAGGATATATCCATCCGGCCCAGGGGATTTATCTATTTTCACACTTTCCAGAATTGCTAATACCTCCTCCTTATGAACCTCAATCCCACCTAGTCTAATAGCCTGTATCTCAGTATTCTCCTCGACAACATTGTCTTTTTCCTGTGAGAATACTGACAAAAAATATTCATTTCGCATCTCTCCTATCACTTCAGACTCTATGCACAACTTCCCACTACTGTCCTTGACTGGACCTAATCTTACTCTCGTCATTCTTTTATTCCTGACATACCTATAGAAAGCTTTAGGCTTTTCCTTGATCCTACCTGCCAGATTTCTCATGTCCCCTCCTGGCTCTTCTTAGCTCTCTCTTTAGGTCCTTCCTGGCTAACTTGTAACTCTCAAGCATCCTGAGCCTTCACGCCTCATCTTTACATAAGCCTCCCTCTTCCTCTTAACAAGTTTCAACTTCTTTAGTAAACCACAGTTCCCTCGCTTGACCACTTCCTCCCTGCCTGAAAGGTACTTGCTTATCAAGGACACGCATTAGCTGTTCCTTGAACAAGCTCCACATTTCAATTGTGCCAAGCCCTGCAGTTTCCTTCCCCATCCTATGCATCTTAAATCTTGCCTAATCGCCTCATAATTGCCTTTCCCCCAGCTATAACTCTTGCCCTGCGGTATATACCTATTCCCTCTCCATTCGCTAAAGTACACGTAACTGAACTGTGGTCACTATCATCGAAGTGCTCACCTACATCCAAATCTAACACCTGGCCTAGTTCATTACCCAGAACCAAATCCAATGTGGCCTCACTAAGATAACAAAGTGTGGAGCTGAATGAACACAGCAGGCCAAGCAGCATCTCAGGTGCACAAAAGCTGACGTTTCGGGCCTAGACCCTTCGTCAGAGAGAGAGGCTCTCTCTGACGAAGGGTCTAGGCCCGAAACGTCAGCTTTTGTGCTCCTGAGATGCTGCTTGGCCTGCTGTGTTCATCCAGCTCCACATTTTGTTTTCTTGGATTCTCCAGCATCTGCAGTTCCCATTGTCACCAACGTGGCCTTGCCTCTTGTTGGCCTATCCACATACTGTGTCAGGAAACCCTCCTGCACACATTGGATAAAAACTGGCTCATCTAACGTACTCGAAATATAGTGTTTCCAGTCAATATTTGGAAAGTTAAAGTCCCCCAACACAATAACCCTGTTACCATCACTCCTATCCAGAATCTTCTTGGCAGTCCTTTCCTCCACATCTCTGGAACTTCTTAGAGGCCTATAGAAAACTCCCAACAGGGTGACCACTCCTTTCCTGTTTCTAACCTCAGCCCATACGACCTCAGTAGATGAGTCCTCATCAAACACCTTTCTACCACCGTAATACTGTCCTTGACTAACAATGCCACACCTCCCCCTCTTGGACAACCTTCCCTGATCTTACTGAAACATCTAAACCCTGGAACCTGCAACAACCATTCCTGTCCTTGCTCTATCCATGTCTTCAAGATGGCCATAACATCAAAGTCTCAGGTACCAATCCATGCTGCAAGTTCACCCACCTTATTCTGGATACACCTGGCGTTGAAGTAGACACACTTCAAACCACCATCCTCCCTGCTGGTACACTCCTGTGACCTTGAAACCTTGTTTATGACTTCACTACTCTCAACCTCCTGGACACTGGAGCTACAATTCAGGTTCCCATCCTCCTGCTGAGTTAGTTTAAACCCTCCCGAAGAATAATAGCAAATTTCCCCCGCAAGGATATTGGTACCTCTCTGGTTCAGGTGTAGACCATCCCTTTTGGGGAGGTCCCACCTACCCCAGAATGAGCCCCAATTATCCAGGTATCTGAATCCCTCCCTGTGTTCATGTGTTCAACTGCTCTCGCTCCCTATTCCTCACCTCGCTAGCACATGGCATGGGCAGCAAACCAGATGTTGATAGACACATAAATGTGAACTAAACAGAAGGATAGCTACCACACATGGCCAATAAGTAGCGGGTCTAAATCGGGAGTAGGTATCGGCACAGCATTGGTGGGCTGAAGGGCCTGTTCCTGTGCTCTATTGTATCATATTATAAAATGTCAATTTGTACAGTATTGTGCAGTATGACAAAAAAAATGTAGCTCTGAAGCCAAGATGTTTATTTGACATTCCAAGTATGCTCCAAAATACTAAGAAGCACGGTTGTAATTGTTCCATATTATTTTTAAACACATGGTTAATCATCAAAACATTTCTGATTGTTGAAATGCAGCTGAAATATAATCTTCTTCCTTGAAAACACAGGCAAAGGTACCATTTACATTGTTTATTCTCTGCTCCAATTGAAATTCCAAGCAGTATCATAGCAACTGTAGATCTGGCACAAAGACAATATCTCAGGAACATGTAAAACAAAAAAAAACACAAAAAAGTATTAACAATGCAGAATGTTGATTGAAAACCACAGGAAAATCCTCAGATCAAGTGAAGGAAGAAATGCTACCTTTTATATACCATAACTGTTTTGCAAAAATAATAGTTTTCAATCTTACATCCCCAAAACCCAAATACTTTTGGAGAGCCTTTTTTTAAAAAAAGATATATTTTTATCAGAATTTAAAATAAAGCTGCTATTGCCTAAACCATACTAACGTCGCTCCAAAATGATAGCGATTTTAAGAAGCATGAACTTTATGAAACTGCAAATGTGAATGAAGGATTTCCAGACGTTTGGTGACATGGTCTAAAATGGGTCAACATGCCATGCAATACTGTTCCCATGTTAAAACAGCTCGTCAATGCTACATCACGGAATTAAACTTGCTAGATATTTTTCACGGACACAAAGTGCCCTTTAAAATAAATAAAAATCCGCTCTCTATGAATCCATACTATAATACAAGTCATCGTTCTTCCAGGCAAGATGCCAAAAAAAGTTCAGAAAACACTCACAGGGAGCAAAATAACGTCCAAACCACAAAGACTATGGTCAATAATTTTAGTTACCCAGAGGTAAAGGGTTTGATTTTATAAGCAAAACCAAATACAACCTACCCTAGAATTTAAAATAACACTTTTCAGAGTACAGCGGAACACTGGTTTTATTCCTATTCGGGTATAGTTAGGTAAATAAAAATATGTACACAGGAGCGAAGAGCTGTCAGAGGAACAACACGTTACTCCAGCCTCACTCACCCCACACCCCGCCAGGGAAGGACAATGAGCCTCAAACATCGCTGCAATTTTGTTTAATTTTTTTTCTGCCTGAGTAGGTGATATCTCTATCTTTATTCTCGGAAATTGACTAATCGTTGTAAAACAATTACCTTCGGTTACTGAGCGACACGGGAACATTCACTTCCGGAGCGGAGGTCAGTGTGTCCAAGATGGCGGCTGGGAGCTGGTGTCTCTGTGAGTTACTGAGGTAAGTGAAGTGCTGCCTGATTCTGCCCGTCAGGGGCGGTGATAAATAACATCCATTCAGTTACAGGACCTTCCCACTCCCTCGGTACGTGTAAATATAGTCTTGTATGTGTAAGAGATGCCTTTGGTAGGTTGGGATAGACTCAAATGTAAATCAGGAACAAAAACAGAAATTGCTGGAAAAGTTCAGCAGGTCTGGCAGCATCGGTGAAGTAAAAAATAATCAGAGTTAATACACCTCCTCCCACCCACCTTCCTGCAAAAATTCCATCCTATATTCCCAATTCCTTTGCCTGCGCTGCGTATGCTCCCAGGATGAGGCATTCCACTCCCATACATCTCAAATGGCTGCGTTCTTTAAGGACCACAACCCCCTCCCCCAGTGGTCGAGAACTCCCTCTACTGTGTCTCCCGCATTTCCCGCAACTCATCCCTCACACCCCGCCCCCACAATAACCGCCAAAAGAGAATCCCCATCGACCTCACATACCACGCCACCAACCTCCCGATCCAATGCATCATCCTCCGACACTTGCGCCATCTACAATCCGACCCCACCACCAAAGACATTTTTCCATCCCCACCCTTGTCTGCCTTCTGGAGAGACCACACTCTCCGTGACTCTCTTGTCCACTCCACACTCCCCTCCAACCCCACCTCACCCGGCACTTTTCCCTGCAGCCGCAGGATGTGCTACACTTGCCCCCACACCTCCTCCCTCACCCCCATCCCAGGCCCCAAGATGACTTTCCATATTAAGCAGATGTTCACCTGCACATCTGCTAATGTGGTATACTGCATCCGTTGTTCCCATTGTGGCTACCTCTACATCGGGAAAACCAAGCAGAGGCTTGGGGACCGCTTTGCAGAACGTTTACACTCAGTTCACAATAAACAACTGCACCTCCCAGTCGTGAACCATTTCAACTCCCCCTCCCATTCCAACATGTCCATCCTGAGCCTTCTGCAGTGCCACAATGATGCCACCATTTCCTACCTTCTAAGCTCATCCTGCTCCCTTGACCTGTCCATCCTCCCCGGACTGACATCTCCCCTCCCCACCTACACTCTCCTCTCTACCCATCTTTGGTCTGCCTACCTCCCCCCTCCCTATTTATTTCAGAACCCTCTCCCCCTCCCCCTTCCTGATGAAGGGTTTAGGCCCGAAACGTCAACTTTTGTGCTCCTAAGATGCTGCTTGGCCTGCTGTGTTCATCCAGCTCCACACTTTGTTATCTCGGATTCTCCAGCAGTTCCCATTATCTCTGAGAGGTTTAACATTTTGGGTCCAGGAGGGTCTGACGAAGGGTCATTGGACCCTAAATGTTAACTCTGGTTTTTTCTTCACAGATGCTGCCAGACCTGCTGAGCTTTTCCAGCAACTTCTGTTTTTGTTCCCGATTTACAGCATCCGCAGTTTTTTTTGGTTTTCATCAAACTCAGATGAAGGTTTGTTCACTTGATATGCTACTGTACAGAACGGAACTGCAGTTGTGACAATAAAAAGATCCTTTTTTAATGAAAGCATATTTTTGAAATAAAAAGAACAAACTTCAAAATAATTATTCTGTCAGAACATGTTACTAGGAAGCATTAATGAAGAGTTTATGAAGAGACTGATGAATCCTTGATTGGACGGTTATGGAGAAAAGGCAGGAAATTGGATGTGAAGAATGCTAGATCAGCCATGATCCTGTTGAATGATGGAGCAGGATTGAGGGGCTGAATGGTCTATTCCTGCACCTGTTCCTTGTGGTCTTAAGCTGGACATCGGACAGTGGATGAGTTGAGGGAAATCAGAGTTGATGTATTGGGTCCAGTGACCATTCTTCAAAACTGTTCTGAACCTGTCATGGATCAAATGTTTATCTTATCTGTGTGGCTATGAATCATTTTTAAACTGTTGCTCCTTAATTAAGCTACAGTTAAATTAATTGTGAATGTCACCTTCTTTCTGGATAATCTGGACCAGAATCGTTCTTGACAGGAGAATGAAATCAAGAAATGCAGATGCTGAAAATCTGAAACAAAGATAGTTCTGAAAAAGTCACAAGAACTCTACTTTCTCTCCGCAGACACTGCCAGACCTACTGGGTTTTACCAACAATTTCTGTTTTTGTTTCTGATTTCCATCACCTGTGGTTCTTTGATTTTTTTGCAGTATTTAAGGGCCACTAGTAACTACAAAATACTAAGTGCTGGAATAATGACAAAATTGGTATAAAACAGAACCCTGAAGAGTCATATTGGGCTTGAAATGTTGACTGGTTCTCTCTCCACAGAAGCTGCCTGATCTACTGAGTTTCTCTAATATTTGGCGAATTGTGTCAAATGGACTTCCTCCTTTTGAGCCATACGATTCTGGTCCTGCAGTCAGAGATTACCTAGAAAGAGGGTTCAGCTCAGAATTAATTTAAAAGTACTTTATGAAGAAGCAACAGTTTTAAAATGATTCATAGTCACATGTGACCCATGACAGGTGAGGATGGTTTACCTGTCCTGCAGGATGATGGGACAGATGATATGGAGTGCTGATCTCCATAGCTGGTGGTGTCGTCTTTGGATATCTAGACAAAGTATTCGGAAAATCTTCCAATTTATCTTCTGTCAGAAGAAGGTCAAAGTCAGTATGGATCACTTAGATTTTTTTTCTTCTTGAGAGCCTATTTTCAAGTAAGCATTGTGTCATTTACACAGATTGGCTTGTCCTGAGCTTTTCAGCCTTCATGCTAGTATGGGAACTTTCATTATAAGATTACTGTAATATTCAGGTCAATTTCTTAAGATTTATGCAGTGATTTCTTACCTCACTGTTCAGTGAAATTGATTGCCGCTCCATTATTCTTTTGTCATTACCACGTGTTAGGTGTGAACCATAATCAGATGTCACATCTCATGAGTTTTGGTTTCATTTCACACTTGTTTGACGTTTAGAAGTTAAAAGTTAAATTTTGATTACACTATGCTCTGCTTACAGTCCATGTCACGTGTTGTTAATATACTTTGCCTTAATTATTTCCAGAAATGAGATTGTCAGTTTTTCAGACCTAAATGATTAAAGATTTCTCGCAGTCATAAATTAAGTGACATCACCCCTTCGTTATGAACCACATCCATTGAATTTAATGAAAGTAGAAAAGTAAAAAGCTGATCTGACAATACTTTGTTTTATGCTATTGGCAGAAATTTCTCCTCCATTCAGTGTTGTGCAATAATTTTTATCTTGTTTCTTTTTCATTCAATGTCATTAATCTCTCAGCCCGAGAATGGAAGGCTCCTTTTACTTTTAAATGCAGTCCCTTATTTCTGGTCTCTCCCACAAGGAAAATATTCTTTCAGCATCCAATGTGTTAAGTCCCTTTTGGACCTTATATTTCGAGAAGATCTCTTCTTGCTCAGCCTGGCTGTTATACCCTTCCTCATAAAAAGATACATCTGTAATTTAGTTGCAAATATTACAGATCGCAGATTTGTGTATACTTTGGGCCAATTGCAGGAGATAATATGGTGGTACATTTTTTTGAAGCACTCGGGCTATTTCCTTTGTGAGGCCGTATGAATAAAGAGATACAGTCATCCCAACATATTTCTGTGTGCTTTGATGTGGCAAGCTGCAGAGCAGCGTTTTCTGAGCAGATATACAGTTTAGAATCGAGATCAAAAAGCTTCCAAGCAGTGGTGGCTAAAAAGTTCCAATTGTAATGTATTAAATACTGTGGCAGTCTATCTATCCAGCTGATGATTAGCTTTTTATATAATCTTTTGCTCTTTCCGTTAGGTTTATGTTTTCGTTGATCATTCCTGCACTTCTCGTAACTGCTGGCTTATCATTTATCCTTGCTGCTATTTTATTGTATATTCGATTCTGGATCTGCCCAAAGAAGAAAATACTACAAACTTCAGGAAAAAATGGCAAGAGACGACTAGTGGTGGCATTCTTTCACCCATACTGTAATGCTGGGGGTGGCGGAGAAAGGGTATTATGGTGTGCAATAAGAGCTTTACAGAAGAGGTGAGTCCCAATTTCTTCAGTTGGAGTCTAGTTGATAATTTTAGTTAGTTGCTTTCAAACCAAAATATAGTTGTGGGATCATTTTAACTGTATGGAATACCAAGTGAAACAGGAATAATAATCCTAAGCATTACTTCAAGCTCAATCATAACTGTGAAGTGAGAGAATGTAGGTAAAACTAGAAACTGCAAGAAAAATAACCTGTTCATCAACAATCAGTTTGAGTTCCACCAGGGCCACTCAACTCCTGTCATCATTATAGCCTTGGTTCAAACATGGGCATAAGGTTTGAACTTGAGCGAAGGTAAGAGTTGCTGCTCTTGACATCAAGGCAACATTTGACTGAATGTGTCATCAAAGGTCCCTAGGAAAATTGGACTCAATGGGGGGAAGCATTCCCTCACAAAGGAGAATGGTTGTGGATGTTGGAGGCTACACATCTCAATCCCTGTATGTTACTGCAGGAGTTCCTCGGGGTAGAGTTTGAGGCCGATCTATCCTCAGCTGCTTTATCAATTACCTGCTGTCCATCGTAAGGTCAGAAGTGGGAGTGTCCACTGATGATTGCACAATTTTTAGGATCCATATGCTGCAATGTTGGTACACTATTCACGTTTGGGCTGATAAGTGACAAATAGCACCAATGCCATATTAGTACCAAGCACTAACCATCTTCAACAAGGGAGAATTTCCCATTGACATTCAATGGCACTGAACAACAGTGTTAAACATGAGGGTCACCATTGACCAGAAGCTGAAGTGCACAAGCCATACATTAATACTGTGGCTATGAGAACAGGTCAGAGGCTGCAGTGTCAGGAGTGAGATGGAATATTCTCCACTTCCCGAAGAGGGTGCACTCCAGCAACATCCTAGTAGTATGGCACCAAGCTTGGTCACCTGTTCTAATGTCTCCCTGTTAATTTATTTCTGATAATACTCTCTTCTAACATGTTGAGACTTTATTTTTATGTTAAACACATTATAAATGCAACATTTTGATCAATATTTCCACATGTAGTCCATGCTGGAAGCTTCTATTACAGCCAATATTTGCACAATGTTTTCAATCAAAGTTTGTACCTTGTTTGATCAATTTTTTTTTAACTTCAACTTTAGATAAATGTAAAATGCTTGATATAATCTATTTTAGTGTTGCAGCATATCAACGAACAGTTCATTAGGAACAAAAACAAAGTTGCTGGAAAAGCTCAGCAGGTCTGGCAGCATCTGTGGAGGAGAAAACAGAGTTAACGTTTCAGGTCTGGTGACCCTTCCTCAGAACTTCTGAAGAAGGGTCACCGGACCCGAAACATTAACTGTTTTCTCCTCCACAGATGCTGCCAGACCTGCTGAGCATTTCCAGCAACTTTGTTTTTGTTCCTGATTTACAGCATCCACAGTTCTTTTGGTTTTTAACCAACATTTAATGTTTATTTCTGCATAACTTAAGTGTCTAGTATCCTGTAAACATTTTCCCCGGTATTATTGCACTATAAATATCAAAGTTAGTGACGGATCCATTCTAAAAGATGTCTATTTTTGAAATTCACAGCTATGAAGATATTTTAGTGATTATTTATACTGGAGATCAAGATACCACAGATGAAGAAATTCTGAATGGAGCTTATAGACGCTTTAATATCAAACTTCTGCAACCTGTTCAGTTTGTTTTCCTTGAAAAACGACATCTTGTTGAAGCTAAGCTTTATCCATATTTCACTCTCCTAGGTCAAAGTCTGGGGTCTATTTTCCTTGGGTGGGAGGCCCTTATGAAATGTGTTCCAGATATCTTTGTAGATTCCATGGGCTATGCTTTCACACTTCCTCTCTTCAAGTACTTGGGAGGCTGCCATATTGGCTGCTATGTTCATTATCCTACAGTTAGCACAGACATGCTGTCTGTGGTGAGGGACAGGAATCCAAGATTTAACAATGCAGATTTTATATCGACAAATCCCGTACTGAGCAATCTCAAACTTGTATACTATTATATCTTCGCTTGGATGTATGGATTGGTTGGTTCTTGCAGTGACATTGTAATGGTAAATTCCACATGGACTTTGAATCATATCCTTGCTCTTTGGAAAGCTGGTGACCGAACCCATGTTGTCTACCCACCCTGTGATGTACAGACATTCCTGGATATTCCATTAGTGGATGACACTAAAAAGACAGAACATTCCATTGTCTCAATTGGCCAGTTTCGGCCGGAGAAAGACCATTCTCTACAAATCAGAGCCTTCAATCAGTTCCTTCAGATGAAGAGTGCTCAGAAGTCAGCTGTGAAGTTAATATTGATTGGCGGTTGCCGTAATGCAGATGACAAAGTGCGAGTAGCTGCTCTAAAAGAACTGTGCAAAAATTTGGGAGTTATGGAAAGTGTTGAGTTTAAGATTAACATTTCATTTGAAGAACTTAAGAAACATCTAGCGGAAGCCATTATTGGACTGCACACAATGTGGAATGAACATTTTGGTATAGGTGAGAATACTGTACAACTTCAATATTGATTACATTTCAGGAATTATTATAGATTGATGTTTCGCTTTTATTTATAGGCTTTTATAGAATTTTGCATGCAAGTCTTGAGAGAAAAAAACAGAATTATCTAACTCTACTTCAATTGAAATTCTAAATCAACACAGTCCTCTGTTTAGTAATTATAAGTATGAAGCAATTTTTGGAGCACATTGTATGTACCTAGTGCAAAATCATCATCTTTCCTCTATGATTCTTGGCAATTGACTGTCCCGTTTTCTGATGCAATTACATTTGGGCTCATTTGGATATTTTAGAAAGTGATGAATTCTAAAAAAACAAACTCTGGTTTCTGTTAACAGTTTGAGGTTCCACTGATTGGGAAGGGTGATGATTAAAATTGGGTATTTATTCATTCCTTGTGCACCTTTCACTAGTGGGAACAGCAGGTAGGGGAAATGTATTTCAGATGTGACACCAAAAATCCTTAAAAATTGAAAGTTATTGCTATAGTTCTGCGTAGCCTGAACAACCCATTCAATGGTAGTAACTAAGAGGGTGAGTGGAGAAGAGCAAAACTATTTGTTATTCTTTCTAAGTTGGGATGTGGAGGAATAGGTGTTGGACTGGGGTGGACAAAGTTGGGAGTCAAACGACACCAGGTTATAGTCCAACAGGTTTATTTGAAATCACAAGCTTTTGGAGCACTGCTGCTTCGTCAGGTGAAGTGACTTCTAAGTCAGAAGGGAGTTGGGTGAAGGCAAAAATGGGACTAGTATTAAATAATGATTGCTGATACAACTAGAATTTTAGTTTAGTGTCTAGTGACTTATATCAAATGTTGATGACTTTTTTTGGCTAGCTGTCTGAATACAGTTAGGAATCCACTTTTATAAACCCATATTCATTTAGTGGCACAGCATGAGGCTTTTGCACAGAGGAAGCCTAGAACCTTCTCAAACAAAATAGAACTGTCAAGAGTTAATTTGCAACTTTACTGACATGGTATACGATTGTTTATTCACATTACTATCTCGCGATGAATGGTGTGCTAGGATTAAAGAATACTTATTCAAACCTAGATGAACAAGTTAGTTAGAACCCCTGATACATTGAAAAATTGTTTTTTATATTTATGAAATAAATTGATTTTACTTCAATTTTAAATTATTTTACAGTTCAAGGTAATGAATAGTCTGTGATTTACCATGACTATTTAATTGTCTGCACTTTTTCTTTCAGGGGTGGTTGAATGCATGGCAGCAGGAACTGTTATTCTGGCCCATAATTCAGGAGGCCCCAAGCTGGACATAGTAGTACCACATAATGGAGTTCAGACGGGTTTCCTAGCAGATAGTGAAGAAAGTTATGCAGATGCAATGAAGAACATTCTATCACTGTCACCTGAAAAGAGACTGGAGATCAGGAAGAGTGCTCGACAGTCTGTGAGCAAATTCTCTGACCAGGAGTTTGAAACATCATTTATATCTGCTGTGGAACTATTTTTTTAACGGAAAATCATTTATAATTATTAAACCATGTAAATAATTTTCCCTACCCTTGGAGGGAGGGAAGAGGGATACAAGGTATTGTATGTGTTTATTGGTGTATATTTGAAAGATTCATAATGCTGTACAGAGCCTCTGTTATAAAAGCTTATAAATCAAACATGCCTTTTTTAAATTGGGAAAAGAGAAAATAGATTTGAAAAGTTTATAGAATCATCGAGTTATACAGCTTGGAAACAAAATAGTTGGTCCAACTTGTCCATGAAAATCAGATATCCTTAACTGAGCTAGTCACATATGCCAGCGTTTGTCCTGTATTATTCTAAGCCCTTGTTATTCATGTACCCATCAGATGCCTTTTAAATGTTGTAATTGTACCTACCTCCACCATTTCCTCTGGCAGCTTGTTCATACATGCACAACCCTCTGTGTGAATAAGTTGCCCCTCAGGTCCCTTTTGAATCTATCTTCTCTCACTTTGAACCTATGCCCTCTAGTTTTGGACTCCCCTGGCCTGGGCAAAAAACCTTGGCTATTCACCTTGTCCGTGCCCCTCACGATTTTATAAATCTCTACAAGGTCACCACTGATACTCTAGGTAAAATAGCTCCAGCCTATTCAACCTCTCCATATAGCTTAAACTGTCCAGGCGTGGCAATATCCTTGTAAATTGTTTTTGGACCTTTTCAATTTTTAACAGATCTTTCTGATAGCAGGGGGACTAGAAGTAAACACAGTATTCTAAAAGTGGCCTAATCAATGTCCTGTGCAGCCTCAAAATGACTTCCCAAATCTATACAGAATGCATTGACCAATGAAAGCAGAGGTGCCAAATGCCGCCTTCACCATCATGTCTACCTGCAACTCCACTTTCAAGGAATAATGCACTTGCACTCCTCGGTCTCTTTGTTAAGTAACATTCCCTCAGACCCGACCATTAAGTGTATAAATCCTGCTTTCATTTCCCCTATCAAAATACAATACTTCACGGTTATCTAAATTAAACTCCACCTGCCACACCTTGGCCCATCTGATCAAGGTCCCGTTATACTCGGAGATAACTTTATTCACTACACCGCCAATTTTGGTATCATCTACAAAATTACTAAGCATATCTCCTATATTACATCTAAATCGTTTACATAAATGACAAAAGTAGTAGTCCCAGTACCAATCCTTGCAGCACACCACATGTCACAGACCTCTAGTCCAAGCTGCTCTGTCTCTCACCTTAAAGCCAAATATGTATCTAATTGGCTAGCTTCCCCCTGGATTCCATGGGATTTAACCTTGCTAACCAGTATACCATCTGCAATCTTGATGAATGTCCATTTAGACATCTACACTCTGCCTTCATTAATCTTCTTTGTCACTTCAAAAAAAACTCAAGGAGACACAATTTCCAGCACAAAAAACTGCTAACTGTCCTTAATCAGTCCTTGCCTTTCCAAATGCATGCAAATCCTGTTCCTCAGAATCCCCTCTAACAACTTTCCCACCACTGATGTCAGGCTGTCTGGCCTATAGTTCCCTGGATTTTCCTTAACAGCCTTTCTTTAATAATAGCACCACATTAGTCTACCTGCAGTCTTCCAACACCTCACCTGTGGCTATCGATGATACAAGTATCTCGGCAAGGGGCCCAGTAGTTTCTTACCTATCTTCCCACAAATTTCTAGGATACACCTGATCAGGTCCTGAGGATTTGTCCACGTTTATGCATTTTAATACGTCTAGCACCTCCACTTCTGTAATATGGACACTTTCAAGATATCACTATTTATTTCCCCAGATTCTCTAGCTTCCATATCCTTCTTCACCGTAAATATTGATGTGAAATACTTGTTAAGTATCTCACCAATCTCCTGTTGTTCCGTACATATTGATCTTTAAGGGGCCCTATTATCTCCGTAGTTACTCTTGCCCTTAATGTATGTGTAGAATATTTTTGGACTCTCCTTAACTTTATTTGCCAAAGGTATCTCGTTCCCTTTTTGCCCTCCTGATTTCCCTCTTAATTACACTCTTACTACCCTTCTACTCCCTCTAGGGATTCACTTGATCTCAGTTGTCTATATCTGACACATGCCACCTTCATTTTCTTGACCAGAACCTCAATTTCTCCAGTCATCCAGAATTCACTACACCTCCCAGCCTTGCCTTTCACCCTAACACCCCCTATACACTGTCTCTGAATTTTGATTATCTCTTTTAAAGGCCTCCCATTTTGCAACCTTCCATTAAGGTGTGAATTGCCTCTCCCAATCAACCTTTGAAAGTTCTAGCCTAATACTGTAAAAATGGGTCTTCCTCTAATTTAGAACTTTAACTTTTAGATCAGGTCTATCCTTCTCCATATGTTTTAAAACTAATCTAATTATGATCACCGGCCTCAAAGTGCTCCCTCACTGGCACTTCAGTCACTTGCCCTTCCTTACTTCCCAAGGAAAGGTCAAGTTTTTTTCTCTCTCTCTAGTAGGTACATCCACATGCAATATAAGAAAGCTTTCTTCGACACACTTAACAAATTCCTTTCCATCCAAGCCCTTAACACTATGGCAATTGCACTCTTATGTTTGGAAAGTTAAAAATCCCCTGCCATAACCACCCTATTACTCCTACAGATGTCAGAGATCTCCTCACTTATTTGCTTCTCAATTTCCCACTCACTAATAGGGTTCTAATAAGGTGATCATCCCTTTCCTATTTCTCAGTTCCACCGATATAACTTCACTGGACATTCTCCGAGGAATATCCTTGCAAGGACAGCCATAATGTTATCCTTAACCAAAAACATCACTTCCCCTCCTCTTGCCCCCATCCCTCTTGCTATCCTTCCTATAGCATCAATATCCTGGAACATTAGACTGTCAGTCCTGTCCCCCCCACCCTGTGCTTTGATTCTGTAATAACTGATTTCCTCGTTCCCATGTTCCCAACAATGCCCTAAGTTCATCTCCCTTACCTGTCAATCCTCTTGCATTGAAATAAATGCATGTAATTTATTTTTCTCACCTCATTCTCTGCCTTGCTCTTGCCTGTCTTGACTATTTAATTTGCTCCTCTTCTCTACTGTACCAACCTTAGACATCTTTTTTTCTCACTGTCATCATTTTGGGTTTCTCCAAAAGCCTCCCGAATAACTCTAGCATATCCTCCCGCCAGATTTTAGTCCCCTTCCAATTCAAGTGCAATTTGTCTTTCTTATACAGGTCACTTCTACCCCAGGAGAGATCTCAATGATCCAAAAATGTGAATCTCTGCCCCTCGGACCAGCTCCTGCCCAATCCTCCTATTTCTATTCTCAGTAGCACATGGCACCAAGAGTAATCCAGGTATTACTACCCTCAAGGGCATACTTTTTAACCTCCTGCCTAACTTCCCATATTCTCTGTGCAGAACCTTCTCCCTTTCTCTCCCTGTGTCATTGGTATCAATGAACCTTCTGCTACTCTCCCCACTGAGAATATTATTAACCCTCAAGACACCAGGGAGACTCTGGCACCAGGGAGGTGACACACAATTCTGTCTCTCACTGTCAGCTGCTAACTAGAGATTCCCCCATCACAATCGATCCCTTGGACCCTCTAATTATACTCTTTATAGTAGGGCTAGTCTTGCTACCAAAACCTGGCTGTCAGTGCTGTATTCTCCCTGACAGGCCAACACTCTCAACATTATCCAAAATAGCATACTTTTTTGAGAAGGGGATAGCCTTAGGAGACTCCTGCACTACCTGCCTAACTCTCCTACCTTTCCTAGTAGTAACTCATCTACCTGACTGTATCTGCAGTTTTCCTACCTATCTGAAACTGACATCCATCACGCCTCCTAGCTCCAGTAAATTCCTCATTGTCTGTAACTGCCACTCTAACCAATTCAATGTGATCCAATAGGATTCATATCCAAACATACTTCTTGCAGACATAACATCAAGGTAAATTAAAATTATCCCTAATTTCCCACATCCAACAGGAAGACCACATCACTCTACTAAAAGCCATCTCAGCATCTTAAACAGTCAATAGACCCAAAAAGAATTACAACACAACACACTTCCTCAAAAACTCAGTGTTAGCACAATCATACTGCTCAAAAATACTGCTCCAGGATAAGTTAATACCTATCTTTTATATTAAAAATTTAATCAAGAGACAGATCTCAGTAAAACATAAATATTAACTCTCAGCTTACTCACTATTATGGATTTACAGTAAAAAAGATTAAGATTTATAAGTCTTAAAATCAAACACTTAGCTGATCAGTCTCTGAAATCACTGATCATTCCCAGCTGCTGTGTATAGTTCCAATATTGAGGTCTCCCAAGGTCAGTTGTAAAACTGCACTGTTTGCCTTTCTTTGACTGATCTCCAGAGATGCTTGTAATTTCTTATGTTGACTTATGTAGTGATTGGAACCGGGTGGACCTCATTGACTACGAGCTCCTTGACTGGTGTTGTTAAACTGGACCAAACAGGGAAGCCCTGGCTGATCAATATTCACGGGAGATTTAGAATTTCCTCAGCTCCGAGCTGGCTGGCCACAGTCTGTGTACTGTACACAAGTAAATATAGGGTGATTTGGTGAAGGGATAGCAGCCCCTATGCAGTTATTTCAGTGGCAATGGGAGAAAATAGTATGTGTCTGAAGAACATTCACCTGCAAAGGTCATCTTGGAGTTGGGGTAAGCATTTCTGGCATCATGCCTTTATTTGAGAAACTTGACTCATTTGATCCTTCTGTCAAAGATTGGGCCCACTATGTGCAAAGAATGTGATATCTTTTCCAGGCAAATAACAAGCATTTGAAAAGCAATCACTAATCTTTCTGGCTGCTTGCGGATCTGCAGCATTTTCGGTTATAAGGGGCTTAACTTTCCCAGAGACACCAGACACTAAAACCTTCCAAGAGTTGATAGAGTTGGTTAAGGAATATTATGACCCTAAACCTTCACCAATTCTGAGATACCATCAGTTTTATTTGGCTGTTAGAGAACTAGGGGCATATCAGAATTTTTCACAAGGTTGTGACGACTGGCAGAGGCACGTGAATTTGTGTTAACACTGAATGTGATGCTGGGAGACCATTTGGTATATAGGACTACTGATGTACCCTTGCAGAAGTGTCTACTAGCTGAAGCCCAACTGGAGCTGGCTTTGTCATCAGAAAATACAGCAAGTGGAGTATGGGAGCTACAGGGCATCCCAAAGAAAGTGGACACACTCACCTATCCAACTGACTGTAGGGATCACCACTTGAGTGCAGGCACTTGCTCAGCCTCACAAAGACCATATCCGGAGCAGAGGGACCATAAATCAGCTCAGAGTAGAGTCCCACAAAGCCAAACCTTGGCCAAGTGGCTAAAAGGTTCTTCAGGATTTGGGCCAGCAAGCCATTGTAGTTGCTGCTGGTCTGCGGACACAAAACAGCAAAGGGCTCCTACAAGGCTTGACTTGATTAAGAAAACTTGTAGGCCAGCACCCAGAACAGTGCACACCCTGGGAAGTCTCTCTACATGTGGGCTGGAACAGTTAATTTGCTTAGTGACATCCAAACTGAAATTGATTAAAATTAATGTTTGGTTAAATGGTCACCCAGATCCCATGGAGGTCGATGTTGGCGCAGCTGTATCTGTGGTTGCCAAATCTGTCTTTAGCGAGATTTGCTTGGGACTCCAACCCTTAAGTTTAGGGTATCATCAGCCTGCACCCTTTTCCAGCAGACCATGGAGAACATTTTACAAGGGCTATCCCAAGTTACCATTCATCCAAATGACTTATTAGTAACAGGGAAGACCAATAAAGAGCACTCGGAGAACTTCGACATAATGCAGTCATCTTTGGCATAAGGAAGTTCCACCAGTATCTTTATGGATGGGAATTTGTCAAAGTAACAGATCACAAATCTCTGCTAGAGTGACTGAAGGAAGACAAGGCAGAGCCTCCCATATCTTCTAGTAGACTTCAGCATTGGGCCCTTATTCTCAGCATGTACAAAGTTAGAACACCATCCAGGAAGCCAAGTGGTTAATGTGAATGCCTTGAGTCACCTACCACTGGCAGATCCTCCATCAGTGGCTTCCCCCAGGAAGGGTCTATTTTGGTTTTAAACTTCCTGGACACCCCTCCAGTCACCAGTGACAATAGAACATAGAACATTACAGCACAGTACAGGCCCTTCCGCCCTCGATGTTGTGCCAACCTGTCATACCGATCTCAAGCCCATCTGACCTATACTATTCCATGTACGTCCATATACTTGTCCAATGACGACTTAAATGTACCTAAAGTTGGCGAATCTACTATTGTTGCAGGCAAAGCGTTCCATTCCCTTACTACTCTCTGAGTAAAGAAACTAGCTCTGACATCTGTCCCATATCTTCCACCCCTCAATTTAAAGCTATGCCCCCTCGTGCTCACCGTCACCATTCTAGGAAAAAGGCTCTCCCTATCCACCCTATCTAACCCTCTGATTATTTTACATGTTTCAATTAAGTCACCTCTCAACCTTCTTCTCTCTAATGAAAACAGCCTCAAGTCCCTCAGCCATTCCTCATAGGAACTTCCCTCCATACCAGGCAACATCCTAGTAAATCTCCTCTGCACCCTTTCCAAAGCTTCCATATCCTTCTTATAATGCTGTGACCTGAACTGTACATAATACTCGAAGTGCGGCTGCACCAGAGTTTTGTACAGCTTCACCATAACCTCTTGGTTTCGGAACTCGATCCCTCTATTAATAAAAGCTAAAAGACTGCATGCCTTCTTAACAGCCCTGTCAACCTGGGTGGCAACTTTCAAGGATCTGTGTACATGGACACCGAGATGTCTCTGCTCATCTACACTACTAAGAATCTTACCATTAGCCCCGTACTTTGCCTTCCAGTTACTCCTACCAAAGTGCATCACCTCACACTTGTCTGCGTTAAACTCCATTTGCCACAGCTCAGCCCAGCTCTGCAGCTTATCTATGTCTCTCTGCAACCTACAGCACCCTTTGTCACTATCCACAACTCCACCGACCTTACTGTCGTCTGCAAATTTACTAACCCATCCTTCTACGCCCTCATCCAGGTCATTTATAAAAATGACAAACAGCAGTGGACCCAACACCGACCCTTGCAGTACACCACTAGTAACTGCCCTCCAGGATGAACATTTCCCATCAACTACCACCCTCTGTCTTCTTTCAGCAAGCCAATTTCCGATCCAAACTGCTATATCTCCCACAATTCCATTCCTCCGCGTTTTGTACAATAGCCTATTGTGGGGAACCTTATCGAACGCCTTGCTGAAATCCATATACACCACATCAACCGGTTTACTCTCTTCTATCTGTTTGGTCACCTTCTCAAAGAATTCAATAAAGTTTGTGAGGCAAGACCTTCCCTTCACAAAACCGTGCTGACTATCCCTAATCAATTTATTCTTTTCTAGATGATTATAAATCCTATCCCTTATAACCTTTAGCAACACTTTACCAACAACTGAGGTAAGGCTCACTGGTCTATAATTACCAGGGCTGTCTCTACTCCCCTTCTTGAACAGGGGAACCATATTTGCTATCCTCCAGTCATCTGGCACTATTCCTGTAGACAATGACGAGTTAAAGATCAATGCCAAAGGCTTGGCAATCTCCTCCCTGGCTTCCCAGAGGATCCGAGGATAAATCCCATCCGGCCGAGGGGACTTATCTATCTTCACCTTCTGAAGGATTTCTAACACCTCTTCCGTGTGAACCTCAATCCCACCTAGTCTAGTAGCCTGTATCTCAGTATTCTCCTCGACAACATTGTCGTTTTCTAGAGTGAATACTGTTGAAAAATATTCATTTAGCGCTTCCCTATCTCATCTGACTCCACACACAACTTACCACTATTATCCTTGATTGGGCCTAATCTTACTTTCGTCATTCTTTTATTCCTTATATCTGACTGTGGACATTAAAAGATCTTGTCCTGGCAAAGCAAAACAGCTGGTGGTAATGGGGGAAACAAAAGGGCCATCACAACCAGACTGATACATTTCTGGGCCCAGCGAGACCAGATCACCGTAGAGGGCAGCATATAACTGTGGGGAACAAGGGTGAGCGTCCCAAGTAAAGGTCGCTGCCAGATACTGACTGAACTCCACCAGGGTCATCCAGGGGTTTCTATGATGAAGATGTTAGCAATAAGTTATGTCTCGTGGCCAGGGTTGGATGCTGACATAGCTGCATTGCTGAGGCAGCGTCTACAGTGCCACCGGCAGCGCCCTCACATTCATGGGAATGGTTGGGAAAACCCTTGACTCAGTAGTTGGTCAACAGTGCCAATCCTTTCATGGGGTCAATGTTCCTGGTCACTGGGAACACCTGTTCAGAGTGTTTGGATGTGCACAAAGTAAATGGTAGATTTCAGCACAGAGGCAATTACGTATCTTCATGGATTTGGATTGACTGAATAAGTAGTAATGCTTGCAAATGACTGGAAATATATTCCTAAAAGCGACAAACTGACTTTTATTATTGACTATAAAGACTATACAAGTTAGTTGGATTATAACCTTGCTGAATAACAATAACTACTTGCACAGTTGGTTGCCTTGAATGTTGTAATTAATGGATCAGAAGATGCCAAGTTAACACGTTCAGCAAAGCAGTTTCACAGAAGTTTTTCTTTGAAACACAAGTATAGATTTAGACAGAACTGCGTGCTTGTGTTTCAACTGACTTCAGGTAGTTTATCAGCTATGAGACCATCACACTAACTGTCTGTATCATTCTCTGGCAGTTGTCCCATTTTGTTCTGTATAATCCCTGTCTGGAATGGTGCACCTATGTTTCTTTCATCAAAGGATTCCTCAGGCTTTCTTGGAGAATCAGAACCAAGTATTTCCTCGTGGCCTTCATTCCCCTGTTCCCCTTCTTTATTGGATATCCTTTGGCTGATTTCTGTCTCATCACTACCTTGTATTTTCTCTTCTGGGTGAACTAGATCTTGCAGAGACTCTACCAGCTGCTCTATGAGTTCATCTTCTGATTCTTCAAAATTTCTAGGGAAAACAACAATTCATACAAATATCACTGAGAATCTTGCAAAATAACACAGAGTAGTCACATAAGAAAGTTTTGCAGTGGTCAGATCTGGAAATATTGAAAGATTTAAACTCAATCCCAGCTGCCTATGCCTGACATATGTCTCCTTCTTATTCTTGACCATATCATCAATTTCTCTTGTTATCCAGCAATCCTTATATCTACCTTCACCTACATCTGCCTTGTCCTTCACCCTATCAGGAACATACTTACCCTCAACTCAAGTTATCTCATTTTCAAAGGTCTTCCATTTCCCACCCATCCTTTTACCTGTGGATAGACTCCCCCAGTCAACTTTTGGAAGTTCTTGCCTAATATTGTCTAATGCTGTCAAAATTAGCCTTACTCCAATTTAGAACATTATCTTTGTGATCAGTTCTATCCTTTCTCACAATTATTTTAAAACTGTAGAATTATGACCACTTACTGGAAGGTCGAATTTGAAAGCTGAGTACAGGATTAAGGATAGGATTCTTGGCAGCGTGGAGGAACAGAGGGATCTTGGTGTGCAGATACATAGATCCCTTAAAATGGCCACCCAAGTGGACAGGGTTGTTAAGAAAGCATATGGTGTTTTGGCTTTCATTAACAGGGGGATTGAGTTTAAGAGTCGTGAGATCTTGTTGCAGCTCTATAAAACTTTGGTTAGACCGCACTTGGAATACTGCGTCCAGTTCTGGGCGCCCTATTATAGGAAAGATGTGGATGCTTTGGAGAGGGTTCAGAGGAGGTTTACCAGGATGCTGCCTGGACTGGAGGGCTTATCTTATGAAGAGAGGTTGACTGAGCTCGGTCTCTTTTCATTGGAGAAAAGGAGGAGGAGAGGGGACCTAATTGAGGTATACAAGATAATGAGAGGCATAGATAGAGTCGATAGCCAGAGACTATTTCCCAGGGCAGAAATGGCTAGCACGAGGGGTCATAGTTTTAAGCTGGTTGGTGGAAAGTATAGAGGGGATGTCAGAGGCAGGTTCTTTACGCAGAGAGTTGTGAGAGCATGGAATGCGTTGCCAGCAGCAGTTGTGGAAGCAAGGTCATTGGGGTCATTTAAGAGACTGCTGGACATGCATATGGTCACAGAAATTTGAGGGTGCATCCATGAGGATCAATGGTCGGCACAACATTGTGGGCTGAAGGGCCTGTTCTGTGCTGTACTGTTCTATGTTCTATGTTCTATGTTACTCCAAAGTGCTTCACCACTTACACCTCAGTCACTTGCTCTGCCTTATTTCCAACAGAATATCAAGTATTGCTCTACTGGAATAGGTACATGCACATAAGGAAGCTTTCCTGTACACTTAACAAATTCCTCTCCATCCAAGCCCCTAACACTATGCCAGTCCCAGTCTATGTTTAGAAAGTTAAAATCCTCAACCATTACAACCTAAGCATTCTTACAGATATCTGAGATCTCCTTATATATTTGCTTCTCAATTTCCGGCTGAATATTAAGGGGCCTATAATACAATCCCAATGAAGTGATCGGAAGTCTCCAAGCCGTGAGAGTTTGGAGAGAATTTTTCCAGTTGTCAGACTGATAAGGGATTTAGGCCATTGGAATTGAAAAGAAGTCTTATTAATCACACATGAAATGGAAACTTTGCTGGTTTGGCTAGCATTTATTGCCCGTCCTTATTTCCCCTTGAGAAGCAGGTGGTGGGCTGCCTTCTTGAACTGCTTGCAGCCCATGCTCTGTATGTAGTTTCACAATGCTGTTAGGGAGGGAGTTCTAGGATTTTGGTCTAGCGAGACTGAAGGAACAGCAACATATTTACAAGTCAGGACGGTAAATGGAATGTGCACTTGCAAGTGCTGGTGCCCCCACATGTCTGCTGCTCAAATCATTCTAGGTGATAGTGATCATAGGTTTGGAACATGCTGTCTCAGCAACTTTGGTGAATTTCTGCAATGCATCTTGTAGACGGTACACACTGCTGCAGCTGAGCATGAAGGTGGAGGGAGTGAATTGTTTCAATGTGATAAAATTCAAGTGGGCTGCTTTGTCCTGAATGTCGTCAGACTTCTTGAGTGTCGTTGGAGCTGCACCCGTTCAGGCAAGAGAGGGTTCTCCAGCAAAAGCAAAAACAGAAATTGCTGGAAAGGTTCAGTAGGTCTGACAGCATCTGTAGAGAGAAATCAGAGTTAACTTTTTGGGTTCAGTGAACCTTCCTCCTCAAAACTCTGTTCTTATGATCTATCGAGGCAGGTTTAATTCTGGGATCTGATTCATCCAGTATCACAGCCAGCTGGTATCACTGGATAAATAGATCAGCAAAAAAAAATCAGCTAAAACACACAAGGGAGACAGAACTGGAAGGTTCTGTTGGTAGTATTAGATGGAAAAGGCGAGGGAAGGCTGGTGTGATTCGTAAACAATGGTGTGAACTACTTGGACCAAATGGCCTGTTTCTGTGCTTTACATTCATGGTAGTATCCCATTGTTTATTTGAATGCTAGTAGGTTAACAATTTTTTTAAAAAGAGCGGTCGGCTTACGTGTCATCGTCATCAGATCTAGGTTCCAGTCTTGCCTTATCGAATTCTGTTTCAGAGGCAGTACTTGATTTGAGATCATCGTTCTCATCAGTTGTTTTCAAAGTAGTCATTGTGTCATCTGTTGAAAATAAACACAGAGCAATCAATAATCTGTGCTGTGTGAAAGGGCAAGGCTGGGCCAGTGTACAAATAACTATCTCTGTAATCATTCTCTTAATCCTGTTCCTGGTGTCAGAAAACTGAAAAATAGAATGGAATTATTTCAGTCACAAGCCTAATAAAAATTCATAATGATGGCTGCATTTTTGTTACACAATATAGAACACATATGCAAGTTATCAATACATACATACATCATAAACGTTGACCGTATTGTTCTTAAGGAGCTGCAACAGTGCAGTAGAAGAGACGTCTGCCTGATCATGGAAAAGGGTACTAACCTTTGTCCATTTCTACAGGTTAGCTCCTTAGAATGACATTGGCTGGGCTCTTAACATAAGATATATTTGCTTCTTGTAATAAGCCTTCATCTTTCAGAATAAAGGGGTCAGCAGCAAATGAAAGACTCCTGACAGCTGCACTATCACAAGATAGGAGAGTGACACCAAGGCCACCTTCAGGTGGAGTTCAGCTCATTTTTCAAGGGACAATATTTAGATTTTCTCTTGTTGGAGACGGTCATTGTCTGGCACCAAGGTCTTGCTACTTATGGAAATAGATTGTTCCAGTACCTGGGCTCTCATGAGTGGTGCTGAACATTGTGAAATCATCCATGAACATTCTGACTTTATGACCAAAGGAAGATCATTGAGAACGCAGCAGGAAATGGTTGGTTCTAGCACATGATCCTGAAGTACAGCTGCAGCAATGACCTGGAGTTAAGATAATTGACCCCAATAAGCACAACCACAATCCTTTGTGCCAGGTGTGACTCCAACCAGCAGAGCAGTTCCCCCGATTTCCATTTACTCCAATGTTGCTAGGATTCATTGATGCTATACTTGGTCAAATGTTGCCTTGATGTCAACAGCAGTTGCTCTGACCTCACATTCACTTTTGTGAGAAATTTTGGGGATCACTAAGTCCAAATCTAAACAATGCCTCATTTTAAAATAGAGAAGAACTTGAAGCTGATCTATTTATGCCACATTAATGACATCCCCCTCCAATTTTTGCAAAGTGGTTACAAAAATTAGCAGAAGAATATATTTGTATTATAGCACAGCAACAGTCACTGTGTACACCATGAGGAAATAATTTACATTTGCTAAATTATGTTAATTCAAGAAGGTATTGGATGGTGATTTGGATAGAAATAATGTGCGAGGACATGGGAAAAAGCAGGAGACTGGCAGTAAGTAATGATACTTATTTGAAGAGCTGGTGCAGAAATGATGGACTGAATAACCTCCTTCTGCGCTGACACTTTTGGGATTCAGTGATTTTTTTAAAAATAGTTTTACTCAGCTAATAAATAGGTATTTATTACAACACATAAAATTCTGAGAAAAAGAGACATGCTGACAAAGCATCTTGTCATACAATCATCAGAGCACACTCAAGAATACCAAACCTCAAAGAGACAGACAACTTAAAATGCATGAGAAGAACGTGTTGATTGGTTTGCAAGTGGAATCTGATTAGTGGTCGTATTGTCATGGACAGTACACCAGGAAATGCATGGCAATACGTCTACTAACTACAGTCCACATTCCTAGCAATCAGAAATCATTTCCCATGTATTATAAATTATTGTTCCCTTTCAGTTTTGGTCTTCTTGCAATTCTGTCCTGCTGAGTTCAAGGCAAAAATCTTCAGCAGCATGTTTCTATTTTTCAGCACGTCTCAAGTTCTGTGGTACAAAGTAACTAAAGGTATTTTGAATATTATTAGTTTAAATTAAGTGATATTTCATCTTATTATAATTTTAAACATACAATTGAGCAGGCTAGTCATTTCATACAGTCTAATTGCAAGATATTTCTTTACCAATGTGATTTTCACTCATGGTCTGACAAACAGATGATAGTTCAGCAGCCTGTAGTGCATTCAGCAAAGTATCTGGTGGTTTTTGTTTCCAATGATTTCTGCTTTTAGGAGTATCTGCATTCATCACCATAACCTCATCGGATTTGGAGGTAGCTAAAAAAATTAGAAAGTCACATTCAGTAAAACTTACAAATATTTACAGTGGCCCAGAATCCATTGAAATGAGACACCTCACAGTGTACCATATCAGTTAGACATTTTTTCCCTTGCCCTTCAACTCAATGCTTTACAAATTATTAAAAATACAAGTTGCCAGTAGTGTTACAAGAGTGGTGGGGCATCTGAGACTTGGGTGAATGATAGTAGTTAGGCCTAGTGACAATTCGCTACTTAACCAATACAATACTGACTTAGAAAGAAATAGAGAGAAAGGAATACTGCAGGTCTCCTCAAACGTTTTTCTGTTGTGATCCCTTTTTTTAATCCAATGAGCAATGTGGGCTTCACTGGGCAGGCCATCATTTATTGACCATCTCTAATTGCCCAGGAAAAGGTGATGGCCTTCTCGAACCTCTGAACTCCATTTGGTACAGGTAGATACAAAATGATGTTCGGGGAGGGATTTCCAGCACTTTGAGCCACTGACAATGAAGGAACAGCGACATGTTTCCAAGTCAGGATGGTGAGTGGCTTGGAGGTGAAACTGCAGGTGTTGGTGTTCCCATATATCTGTTGCTCTTGTCCTTCTAGATCATACTCAGTGTGTATTTGGAACATGCAGTCTAATAAGACTTAATAAATTTGGTGTGGTGGTTTTGCCACGTGCTTCATAATCCCAAGATCCAGGTGATTCTCTGAAGACCTGGGTTTGAATCCCACCATGGTAGAATTTGAATTTTAAAGGATCTGGAATTAAAGTTCCAATAATGACCAAGAAACCATTGTTGATTGTCACAAAAAGAAATTGGTTACTAATGCTCTTTGGGCAAGGAAATCTGACATCCTACACATAACTTCAAGCCAACAGCGATCTTGTTAACTCTTAACTGCCCTCTGAAATGGGTGAGTCAGTGTAGGCCTGAGACTGGGAGAATCCGTGTGGGCCTAAAAACAGGGGAGACAGTGTAGGCTTGAGTTTGGCACAATCAGTTTTGACCTGACTCGGGAAAGTTGGGTGTGAGGAGTTGGGTCTGGCTGTGTAGGGGATTTCTGACAAAATGTCCCATTGGTCATCCTGGCAAAGTCAGCAACATCACATGTTGACAGGGGGCTAGCAGCAACAGTGGAAACAGGAAATGGCTAATTGAATATGCTTGAAGACAAACTAACACCGTTTCTGTTCTGAGCATACACACCTGACCAAACTGGCCTGCACCTTGAAGACTGCTACAGGACATAATGATGTGATGTTCAGGTACCTGTCTCACCTTCAGTTACCCTCTCTGTGTGATGGAGTCAGTCAGTTAGTTATATTATGCATGTTACATAACGTTACAGTAACACCAGTAAGCAAAGAATCTAGACTGCATGTGCATGTGCAAGTACATGATATTTAAGCCATGTCAATAGTTGGTGTATAAATAAATCTCAATATACAGGACACAGCAAAATGCAAATTTCATGGTATATGTCACATGGGATGACTTACAGAAAACCACAAAACATGGTGGCAGTGAGTTGGCACCTAAAGCTAGTTAGTGACAGTAAATAGACGCCAAGGCTGATAAGGCGACAGCACTGTCGCAGTTGTGAGAAGTTTTTTTCCCCTAACAGTCATCATTTCTCATTATCTGCATGAGCTCTGAGCTGGCAGTACAAATACAACCAAACTAAAATGCTACAACCAAAACTAAAGGCTATAAACCTGTACTGAAGCACACTGAGCATTCTATGTCTCTCTTTAAAGAAACTATGACAGCCCGCTGTTGGCTGGAGTAAAATAAACAGGAGTTTGAAGCAGTCCTGAAAGGAAAACTCCAAGGCACTCTGAGAAGAAAATACATTTAAAAACACTGGGAAAAAAATCAATACTAAAGAGACGGTACCTGTGTTTCGAGTCAGTCAATTTTGCCATTTTTATTTCCGATCAATGGAAATAATACAAGGAAGTCTTCACTTTTTTTTGTACATGTAGAACATGGCAACACCAATCTCTTGATCTCAACAACAATCTTTTAAGTTTTGGTCATAGCTGAATGAAGCCAGCCATAAATAAATTTTAAAAAATGAATGAATGAATGAATAAAGCAAGCCACATCACATGATGACCAGCTGCAACAGTTCAAAATGGCCATCTGAGTGGGTGATTTGAACACAACCCACAGGTTGCTGAGATAGTATGTTCTTTCCAGGTGAACTGAGACTCTCCAAGAATATAATCTTTAAAGAAAGAAAGAATTCCACAGGCTCTACATCAAGACATGCTAGACCATAGACGTTTAGGTCACACAAGCACAGAAACAACTAAGATTGGCATGTTGATCTATATACAGATCTAGCCTTAATAAGACATCGACAAGTAATCAGGTTGTGTGAAACATGCCAAGTCCACAATTGAGAGAACCTCTCATTCTACAAAATTTCCTTCTGAGCCGTGCTGCAAGACTGCAACTTATACTTTCTATGTTCAAGGACATAGTTTCATTCTGCTGACTATTTTGCTAAATTCCTTTTGTATAGAAAATCAAAGTTATCATTAGTGCAACATTTGTTGACATTGTTTGCCACATTCAATGAACCTCAACAAATTGCTTCCAACAATGGTCCAGAGTACAATCATGCATCTTTCAAAGATGTGCAGCAAGTCAAGTCTGTAACAAATTCCATCTTCTCACTACCCTCAGTTGACCAGTCTCTCAGAATGCACTGTTTGTTCTGTAAAACTCATGATCATTAAATGTAAAAGTTATCCAGAGTTTCAGATTGTATCTATAGGGTGCTCCTCCAAGCAACAGTTTACCTTCACCAGAAGCCCTCAAGTTTGGCTAACAGATGCACAAAGTTCTTGTCTCCCAGAATTTCACCACCAAGCCACATGTACACAAAACATTGTTAAAGAGAAGGGAGAACATTGTAAAAGAGCAAGACCAACATCACATAGACAAGTATTCCAACTTGAAAGAGAACAAGGTATACATGTTTTGAGATTTTCGCACAAACATATAGGTTCACAGAAAGATACTGTTGTTGTGTGTGTTAGGTCACCTAACTTTATAATAAGCAATGGTCAAATCCTGTGGACAAGTACAGGGGATCTTGCTGTAACGCGATAGTTGTGTTCCTGCGCAAATCGCTTAACGGAAAATCTCCCTATTGAAACAACAGGGCCTAGGGGAAAAGCAGAGTTAGTGGAAGACCACCAAAAAAATTCATTCAAAATTGCTAAAAAATCACTCAAAAGTAGCATAGCATAGTTTGAATAATTGTTTAATTCACATCTAATAATGAAATAAAAGTAAATTTAACACTTTACCTTGAAAAAAATGTCAAGATGGCTAGATGGAGGAGGAGGTTTTGAGGTTGCTCTATTGTTAATTCAGGGACTAAGGGTCATCATCATCATCGTCACCACTTTCAGGTGCAGTTGTGGTTGCAGGTATAGTATGTAAAATACTTAATCCTGAAATGGATAGTTGTGGATCATTGTCTTCTGGCTGTTTCGTGGGTGTTGGCTTAAAAAAGGCATCCAGTTTTTGTTGCTTTGCCCTTTTTCTTCATTCATGAAAAAGCTGTTCATAGGGTGCCAAATAAGATCTTATTCCACAAACTGCTACCCGGCTGTGTTCTACATTGTAATCATTGTCCTCTAACAGCTGCAACTGCTTCTCAATTTCCCTCAGCACAGAAGACAAAAGAGGAATGGAAAGCTCTCGTGGTGCTGCATCCTGGACTTCACCTCCTTCATTGATAATGGGAACTGCAGATGCTGGAGAATCCAAGATAACAAAGTGTGGAGCCGGATGAACACAGCAGGCCAAGCAGCATCGCAGGAGCACAAAAACTGACGTTTCGGGCCTAGACCCTTCATCAGAGAGCTTTGGTTGGAGCAGAGGGAGCGGAGTGCTGCCCGTTCTGCAGGGGAGAGGTTGGAGTGGGTGAGGGGGTGAAAGGGTCTAAACCCGAAACGTCAGCTTTTGTGCTCCTGAGATTCTGCTTGGCCTGCTGTGTTCATCTAGCTCCACACTTTGTTCACCTTCTTCATCTCTAGCTTCCACTTCCCCCTCAATGACTTGTTATTGGAGATCAGCTGGAGAGAAGTCTTCACAGTGGGATCAAGCAGCTCTTCAATATCCTCATTCTCCACTTCTTCAAATCCAACTTGCTTTGCAAGATTAACACAATGTTCTTTGATTCTTGGGTGCTCTTCCAAAATTGAAGAACTCTGTCCTTATCCCCCTCAATGGCTGCTATCAGCCTCTTAAATGTGTGGCTTAAATAATAAGCTTTAAAAACTGGGTCCATGAGTTGAAGGAGAGAGACTGTGTTTGGGGATAGAAATAGCACTGATGTTTTCAGAAAGCTCACCAATTTTGGGAGGATATTGGCACATTATCCAGGTACATCTACAGACTTTCGGCTTTTTTTGTTGGAGCTTCATAAATTGATAAATCTTTCTCTTTTATGGTGAGAAGGGCAGTCCCAGATCACTTTTTTGTTTGATCTTCCATCCACACACTTAGAAGCCGCTCCATCTCCTCATGTACCTTTGTCCATCACCTCGCAAATTTGCCAGCAATAAGACATGTTACTGCAATACAGCTTGCTTTAATCTTTTATGCATTGTCACTAATGGTGCATAAGGTAGACTGTTTTATTCTTGTTGCATGACCAATATCACATGTTCTCTCAATACACTCAAAATGCTTTATAACATCTAGCTTCTCTTCCAGTGTTATAGCCTTTCGTTTACATTCACGATCCACAATTTTATCACCAGGATGCTTGTTGCTAACATTCTTGTCACTTAGGCCTTGCAGTTTTGTGGGTAACATGGCAGAATTTGCAAAAAAAAACCCCATTGTACCCAAAAGCACGATGATGACATGATGCCAGCATGGAGAGTCTTCTGGCGCTAAGATTGCACATGGTCAGGAGAAAGCCTAAGAAACCATAATGTGATGTCAACATGTACTCCTCCGCGCACCGATAGGATCGCGTTATAGCCAACACAAGTTTGTGTTTTAGAAATTGCATTGCGCCATTTGTTAGTCACGATATAGCCAATTTGCATTGACGGAATATGTGCTATAGCAGAGCCTCCTGTACACTTATCTGGCCTGCATATCATCACCCACAAGGTGACAACTCGGAAGCTGCAAATATCATACCTGACAATAATCACACTTCAACAAATTTGCAATGATAGATAGCATTGAGTGAAGCTACAGCACCAAGTTATGATAACTTTATAAGGACAAGATCTGGCCACTTCACACGTCCAACAAGGTATTTTTTGCAGGTCTAAAGACAATGAATCTATATGTATCTGTGTACATGCTATCAGAAAAGGATTTTGTATTTGGGTGTGGATTCCAGACTGGACAGGCAGGCCTGTACCTTTAAGACAGCTACAGGACATCACAACAGGTGGTATTCTGATACAAAGATACCCACCTCACCTTCAGTCATCCTCTCTGTGTAATGTACAGCAACATCAGCAAGCACAGAGGCCAGACTATTTGTGCAAGTCTGTGATGTGCAGCCCTGTGCAATTTAGTACTATAAATAAACTTTAAAGAATAAAAACTTCTTGATGTAAATAAGACATGTGATTCAACTAAAACCCAATTTCTGTGATGTATGTTATAAATGCTAACATATTGAAAATCACAAAACTGCATCAGTTCCTGTGATCAAAACACATTCCAGCTTACACTTTTCAGTGTCAAATAACATACCAGTCAAAAACCAGAATATTGTGGATGTAAGTCTGATCCACAGATCATTTGTGCAAAGTTAAATGCAAAATTGATGTTGAAATTTCTTACGAGGAATTATACATATCATCATCAGTAAGGCATGTCTTAATCCAGCAAAAATTTAAAGGACATAGGGTAAAATTTTCTACACACCTTCCATTTGAGAGGATGTTACTTCTAATGTTTTGTTTGCAAGATCTTCAAGAATATTTCCTGCCTCAGTGAAGTGCCATTTCTTCTGTTTAAGGATATCTCCTTGTTCGTGTGTCAGTGTTTGATTTAACATATCCAGCTCCTAAAACATCACAGCATATGCTGTGTTAACCCATCATGAAAATTAATAGCAACTAATTTTAATTAATTTTATGTTCAGCCATAAGACAACGTTAGAACTTTGGTGTCGGGACCAACTTTAAAACATCATTCTGCTTACAATGGTTGATCTACTGCATTAGCTTACTGGCAATATTTTTGTTATTTTGAATATTTTGGGAAGTCCCAAATTCATCAAGGAGAGATTTCAGCTAACTGTGTATGCCTCTGAAATTCTCACCAGGAACATTGCATTTCCCGCTGCTCAAAGTCTGCTCCATCAACAATTTCTACTTTCCTCCTTTGGTCACTTTCCTTATCCGTGAAACACTCTCAGATATTGTTTAGTTGAAGGGTGGGATGCTTTTCATAGGGTCAGTGTGGACTCAAAGGGCCGAATGGCCTGTTTCTGCACTGTAGGGATTCTCTAAGTTAACAACATCAGATAAATGAGAATTATAATATCTCTGTGCTTGCTAATGTAAATTGCCTTTCAGTTGAGCAATAATACTGATTAAAAAATTTTCATCCAGAATATTTTTATTTTTACTTTAACTTTAGAAAACATCCCAATAGTTAAACTCACCTCCTTTTGCTGGGAATCTTCATGAGTCAACTCTTCATTGAACATTATCTCAAATTTTATTCCCCCCTTTTGGAAAAGAAAAGCTTGTTTAGAATATTACATGTATGACAGATTTTAGATTAATGATTTCCAAATGACTGTACTGGCAATCCACCGTAATAATGACATACTCCAAAGAATCCACAGCAAATATTAACACACTTATACAGAACACTTGACCTAACGTCTGAAGTACAGCACCAATGATATTGTTTTGCTAACATGTAATAATAGAAATATATTAGTCTGTCAAAGATACAGAAGTACAAAATTCAAAATTCTTGCTCAAGGAGTACATCATAATCTAGTTGAAACTCTACAGCCCACAGTTCTCAGAGTTTAAACTTATCAATCACTCTACTGAAGAGCCTGATTGAAGTGAGGTATTCTAACAGTTTGGTGCCAATGTGCTCTGAGTGTACGAGTATGAAATGGTGGGAACACGGGTGGATCAAGGTACCAGAGTGGACAGAGGCATACTGTATTTTGCTTTGCCTATAAAGGTAAAAAAAATAATTAAACTATTATAAAGCTGTTTCAAATAGGTCTGGTATTTAATGTGTTATGTAATAAACTTAATAAAAACTACTTCATTCATTCATGATCAGAGATAATGGGAACCGCAGATGTTGGAGAATCTGAGATAACAAAGTGTGAAGCTGGATGAACACAGCAGGCCAAGCAGCATCTTAGGAGCACAAAAGCTGATGTTTTGGGCCTAGACCCTTCATCAGAGAGAAGGGTCTAGGCCCAAAACGTCAGCTTTTGTGCTCCTAAGATGCTCCTTTGCCTGCTGTGTTCATCCAGCTTCACTCTCATTCATTCATGATATAGCTTTTAATAAAGCAAGCATCCATGCGTTTAAGAGTTCATATCATTGCCATTTTCTATATAACAAATGCTCCCTTACAAAACATATAAATATTTAAAATGAATGTTACTCACCTTTCAAAATTGTTTTGTCTCCCAGAAGATGTTCACATATAAATCAGACCCTCTACATTGCACAGCCATTTAACAAAAGGTGCACCAAATGTCACATCTTTAACTCACTTGCTCTGATCTATATTTTAACTCCCCCATAACCTGCCCCATTGTACCTCAGCCCATTTTACTTTTTGGTAAATTCTTTCAGGTTGGAAAATGATAAAAAGTGTCTATACACAAACCTAAAAAAGACTTAATTTTTGAAATTTATGTTTAGCTTTAGTTATTCCAATGCTATTTAATGATCTTAATGTATTTTATAAATAATGATGACTCTGGGCCAGGATTTCTAACTCATTTACAACATCAACAACAATTCTTAACTCATTCCATGCTTTGTCACATGTAAATTATTCAGTTGGATGGATCATAAGATATTTACACAGCTTTTCACCATTTTTCAGTTACATATTTAGTGATAGAAAACATTTGTGCACATGTTATGATGATAATGAGGAACTTTTAATCTGAGAGGAATCACCTTTACCTTTACTTTGTGTTTGAGCTCCAGTGCTTTCTTTTCCATTTGGTGCTGCAATCTCATTTGCTTCAGATCTTCCTCAAAGACCTATCAATGAGTTAAAAATATTGTAAAATGAAATAAATGAGGTAAACAGAAGTTTCAACATAGAGGATACTGTATCAGTAATATTGGGTGGCCAAATCATTTGTATTACTATAGAAATTTCATTATATAAACTATTTAAATGCGCCAAAAAAAATTGTGATTCCACCATAATAGTCAGGAAAAGAAATTGCTCTTCAGTAAATACACAATGGTGCTTAGGTTATAATTTTCTGTATCTGACTTCAGATACAATTTTAGCTCTATTCTCAGTACATATTTTACTGTTCCCTGAATTTGACAGTCTTGAACCTAATTTGTCTTTATAATCACTGCAATTTTTGATACTTAACTCATTTAAATTCTTCTTAATTTTTAACTTGACTGCTTTATAGTTGCTTTAGATGCAGGTTAGAGAAGGCTCAGTCGACTCATTCCTGAAACGAAAGGCTTATCTTAAGGAAATATTGAGCAAGACAAGTATATATAGATTTGGAATTTAAAATCCTGGAGGTAATCTTATTGAAACATATAAGATCTGATAGGACTGGAGTCAGCATATACCAGGAAAATGTTCCCTCTTTTGGTGAGACTAAAACCATGGGACATAGTTCAAGAATAAGAGGTCTCACCATGAAACACAGAAACATAGAAAATAGGAGCACAAATAGCCCATTCAGCCCTTTGAGCCTGTTCTGCCTTTCAATACGATCAGGGCTGATCATCCAACTAGCATCCTGTTCCTACTTTCTCCTCATACTCTTTGATCCCTTTAGACCTAATAACTATATCGAATTCTTTCTTGAAAATGTTCAATGTGATGGCCTCCATTGCTTTATTTGGCAGAGAATTCCATGGGCTCATCACTCTCTGGATGAAGATATTTCTCCTCATCTCAGTCTTAAATGGACGGCCCCATATCCTTAGACTGTGACATGTGGTTCTGGACTCCCAGTCATCGGGAACATTCTTCCTGCATTTACCCTGTCTAGCCCTGCTAGAAATTTTATATGTTTCACTGAGATCCCCCATTATTCTTCTAAACTCCAGTGAGTATCATCCTAAACAATCTCTTTTTCCGTCATCTAGAATCAGTCTTGTCGACCTTCTCTGCACTTCCTTCATAGCCAGAACATCCTTGTTCAGGTAAGGAGACTAAAGCCACATACAGTACTCCAGGTGTGAGCTCACCATGGTCCTGTACAATTGTGGCAAAACATCCTTGCTCATGTACTCAAAACCTTTCACTATGAAGGCCAACATACTATTTGCCTTCTTCATTATCTGCAGCATTTCCACGCCTAATTTCACCAGCAGGACATTCAAGTCTTGTTCTCTTTTCCAATGGATCATCATTCAGATAATGATCTTCCTTCCTGCATTGCCTATCAAAGTGTATAATCTCACATTTATCCACATTACACTTCATCATAAGAGTGTGGAGTTCTCTTTCCCACATAAAGTTGAGGTTGAGTCTTTAAATTTATTCAAGATCAAGGTAGTTAGGTTTTTGATTGACAAGAGGATCAAGGATTTTGAGGGGCAGATGGGGAAGTGGAGCTGAGGTCACAAACAGAGTGGCTATGGTCACACTGAACGGGGTATCCTGCTCAAAAGGATACAACTTCAAAGTCCTATATGCCTATGTCTCTTTTAAGAAGCAGGGATAATCAGTGCTACTTCTATACAAGCAAACACCACCATTCTTTTCACTTAAATGCTTGGAACAGATAATACAGAGAATTTGCAAGTTTACTCTCCTGATAGAATTAACAGTCAAAAGCTGCAAAAATCACATGTATGGCCTCAGGCCCTCCGCTTTTTCCTGTGCCGCAGGCCCGACCAATCCCCCTCCCTGACACCCTCATCCGCCCTGCCGAACTCGTCCTCACCCTCAACAACTTCATCTTCAATTTCTCCCACTTCCTACAGACAAAAGGGGTGGCCATGGGTACCCGCATGGGCCCCAGCTATGCCTGCCTCTTTGTAGGTTATGTGGAACAGTCCCACTTCCACACCTACACAGGCCCCAAACCCCACCTCTTCCTCCGTTACATTGATGACTGCATCGGCGCTGCCTCTTGCTCCCCAGAGGAGCTCGAACAGTTCATCCACTTTACCAACATCATCCACCCCAACCTCAAGTTCACCTGGGCCACGTCCAACACATCCCTCACCGTCCTGGACCTCTCAGTCTCCATCTCAGGTAACCAGCTAGAAACTGATCTCCATTTCAAGCCCACTGACTCCCACAGTTACCTAGAATACACCTCGTCCCACCCACCCTCCTGCAAAAATTCCATTCCCTATTCCCAATTACTCCGCCTCCGCTGCATCTGCTCCCACGATGAGGCATTCCACTCCCACACATCCCAGATGTCCACGTTCTTCCAGGACTGCAACCTTCCCCCCACAGTGGTCGAGAACGCCCTTGACCGCGTCTCCTGCAACACATCCCTCACACCCCGCCCCCACCACAACCGCCCCCAGAGGATCCCCCTTGTCCGCACATACCACCCCACCAACCTCCGGATACAACGCATCATCCTCCGACATGTCCGCCATCTACAATCCGACCCCACCACCCAAGCCATTTTTCCATCCCCACCCTTGTCTGCCTTCCGGAGAGACCACAGTCTCCACGACTCCCTTGTCCGCTCCACACTCCCCTCCAAACCCACCACACCCGGCACCTTCCCCTGCAACCGCAGGAAGTGCCCCCACACCTCCATCCCAGGCCCCAGGATGACCTTCCATATCAAACAGATGTTCACCTGCACATCTGCCAATGTGGTATATTGTATCCATTGCACCCATTGGGGAAACCAAGCAGAGGCTCGGAGACCGCTTTGCAGAACACCTCCGCTCGTTTCGCAACAAACAACTGCACCTCCCAGTCGCGAACGATTTCAACTCCCCCTCCCATTCCTCAGACGACATGTCCATCATGGGCCTCCTGCAGTGCCACAATGATGCCACCCGAAGGTTGCAGGAACAGCAACTCATATTCCACTTGGGAACCCTGCACCCCAATGGTATCAACGTGGACTTCACCAGCTTCAAAATATCCCCTTCCCCTACTGCATCCCAAAACCAGCCCAGTTCTTCCCCTCCCCCCACTGCATTTCAAAACCAGCCCAGCTCGTCCCCTCCCCCCACTGTATCCCAAAACCAGCCCAACCTGTCTCTGCTTCCCTAACCTGTTCTTCCTCTCACTAATCCCTTCCTCCCACCTCAAGCCGCACCTCCATTTCCTACCTACCACCTCATCCCGCCTCCTTGACCTGTCCATCTTCCCTGGACTGACCTATCCCCTCCCTACTTCCCCACCTGTACTCTCCTCTCTACCTATCTTGTTTTCTCTCCATCTTCGGTCCGCCTCCCCCTCTGTCCCTATTTATTCCAGTTCCCTCTCCCCATCCTCCTCTCTGATGAAGGGTCTAGGCCCGAAACGTCAGCTTTTGTGCTCCTGAGATGCTGCTTGGCCTGCTGTGTTCATCCGGCTCCACATTTTGTTATCTTGGATTCTCCAGCATCTGCAGTTCCCATTATCACTGTATTGATATCCTTTCAGATTTGTCCTGAGCTGAGGACTGCTTTCACAATATTTAGCCACAAATTTATATCAACTTGCTGTAACTGAATCACCAATATCCACACTGTAAACATGACATCTTTTATGATTCCATGAGATGTGGGCATTACTGGCTAGGCGAGCATTTGTACATATCCCTTCTTGTCCTTGAGAAAGTAGGAGTGAGCTGCCTTCTTGTACACTGCAGCCCATACAAGTTAAGTACAGCCACACTGTCATTAGAATGGGTGTTGGAGCTATTGAAAGGTATGTGGCTTGGAGGAGAAGTTTCAGGTTGTGGCATTTCCATCCATCCACTTTCCTTGTCCTTCCTGATGGTAAAGGTTGTGGATTTGGAAAGCACTATCAAAGGAGCAAACGTGACTGCTGTTGTTCAAGAAGGTGGCTCAACACAATATTTTCAAGAATGAGCAAGAATAGCTGTAATTGCTGGCTCTGCCAGCTCTGCTCACATCTCAGGAATTAATATTATTTTTTTAAAAATGGACCTTGCAGATGATAGAATTGAAATTATTTCCTAATATTGTTCTGAAATATAGCATACATTAAAATGGGCATCTCACCCTTAAAAGATATGTTACAAACCTTCAGATGTTCACCTCATTGTTGCGCCAAAAGTCAATACATAGGGAATAATGTGATGCACAACCTGTCTTTGTGACTTGATACATGTGCTGATGAGAAGATGCCCTCAGCAGAAGTATGAGGGTTTCTGCTATAACACAAATTGGCTATGTTCAATTGATGAATAGGGGAACACTATTTCTAAAACACGAAATTGTGCTGGCTATTACACGACTCCATCAAGTCTGTGTCAACATCACGGGCTTTGTCAAAGGAAAATATTTTCTCAATATGTCAAGATTGTGTAAATGTTCAGAGGAAGTCATAATGAGCTCATTTGAAAAAGGTAATTGGATTGTATGTCATAAACCCCTAATATAATAATACAGAGAACAACTGTCTTATTTGGAAAATATGTGAAGTCTTAGTTTGAAGAGTTAATGCTGAACATATTAAATGAAAAAAAATGTAGTTTAAAATATGAGTGCTGTTATAACATGCACCTCTGTGCAGTAGTTTTGCCCAGATTTTGTAACATATTTAATTTGTTAGAACTTTTGAACTGGCTCATGTAAATCATTTATACTAAAAGTTGTCTGTCTTACAACCTGCTCTTTTCCAACATTATTTTGAATGCAATCTTATTTGAAAAACTATCCAGAAGTCTGTGCCGATGGAATGTCAGGTCAGATCAATAGTGGCCTGGGCTGTGATGCAGACTATGTTGCAGGTAAATAGATTTTATTTGATTATGAGTATCAAGGCTCACACAAGTGACAGGCATGGTGCCAATACTTATAGGAGAGTGGTAAGGAAGAATTTTGAGTGATTTTTTTGGTGGTCTGTCCCTAACCCCACTTTTTCCTTGGGCCCCGTCATTTCTATAGAGTGATTTTCTATAACACACTGTTGTGTGGAAATGCAACTTAACACTTAATAGCAGAATCCCTGTATAGCACTTCAGCATTAGAGAACAAGGAAAGCCAGCCCACCTTTACTCCACTCCAAACACCTCCCCACATCCCTATGGCACCTTGCCCCGCAATTGCAGAAGATGTAACACCCACCCATCTACTTCCTCCCTCCTCACTATCCAAGGCCCCAGACACACCTACCAGGTGAAGCAACCATTTGCCTCCACCACTCAAGTAGTCTATTGAATTCACTGTTCACAGTGTCGTCTCCTCCAACTCTGGGAAGATGAAGTGCAGACTCAGCGACCACTGTACAGAACATCTATGTTCTGTTCATAAACATGACCCCAAACTTCCAGTTACCTGTCACATCAACAAAATGCTGTGTTCCTACCCCAACATTTCTGTTACAAGCCTGATGCAGTGCTCCAGCAAAGCTCAGTGCATACTCAAAGAACAGCATCTCATCATCCACTTGGAGACCCCGCAACCTCTAGGACTAAACATTGCACTAAATAACCTGATTCTATCCCTCTATGATTTTTACCCAGCCCCACACTCAGGTCTTGTCACAATATGGATTGCTTTCAGCATAGCCAACCCATTAACTCCTACTGTCAGCTCTCCTTAACATTTATTCAACTTCTCTTCTGTCCTGGCCTACTAGCAATAATCCTCTTGCCTACCTCCCTCTTTCATATGTTTTTCTCTCTGAGCTCTGTATCCACCTATCTGCTTATATCTACCCCCAACCCCCAATCTCACCTTCAGCACTTTTTCCTAGCTACAATCGGTTTTGTTGAAGAGTCACCGGACTCGAAATGTTAACCCTGCTTTCTTCCCACAGATGCTGCCAGACCTCGAGTTTGCCAGCAATTTCTGTTTTTGTGTGGCATTACACTTTTTTGAGGTCAGTATGCCTTTAACAGACATACCTATAAAGTCGTCATTGTATCATAGCATGCAACCTGAGGGTAGAAAGGTTTCATATTCCATCTTAACTTGAATCATGTGAAGCATGACATGCTACTAAAAGCATGCTCCTTTGTCGTAATCCACTAGCTTAATATTAGACAACACACTTAGGTGACTGAAAAAAGGAAATATTTATACATAATAGCTAGCTGTAATAAATGTCAGTTGGATCTTTAATATCACGGTATCCATGCCCAGATTTTTATGCTATAAGGGCTAACACAAGCATTGCTGCATCAGGCAAAATACTCTGTTAGAGGAAATATCACATCAGTACTTATACCATTTGCAAAAGTGAGCTGTAGTACCTGATGAGGCTGTTTGTCTTTGTTTTGTTCCTGAAGCTCAGTCACATATTCTACAGGTTTTTCTCGATCAATATGATACGTCTCAGCTAATATACCAGGGTGATTCTAGGGCACATGCACACAAAAGAGGCACATAAACCATATGTTCATTAGTTTTATCTTCATGTTATTTTATAATATATTTGGCTGCAACAGCAACAATGCATGTTACTTTCATTTACATTGCAGGAAGTTTTAAAGCTGAATTCGCTCTCCACAATTCTCAAAAGCTAATATCCTGATCTCAAAAGTGTCTCATAGATTAGCAGGTGGTATCATAGGAAGACAGCACTGTGCTTTTTCTTGCACCATCTTTAATGGTATTACAGAGCATGGGCATTTTAACATACAGGTTTGGAAAGCATGTGCCCAAGAACCTCAGCCAAATTTGGTTAGATTCCCCACAGAAAGCAGCACGCAATCCATTTGAGCATGATATTTTGCAGTACAATTCATTTTATTATGAATGAAATCCATAAAAATCACACATGCCTATACCATCAAGCATTTTACTGCATGTTTTTTGAGATTTAATAGATTGAAAGAGGGAATGCATCTCAGGTTTTGAATGTTTTTCAAGGATCCCAAGAATTCTTCACGTGGCTTTCTTTCTCAGCATATGGACATATGAACTAGGAACAAGAATAAGCCATTGAGATTATAGAGCCTGCCCCACCATTCAATAAAGTCATGGCTGATCTGATTGTGACCTCAACTCCAAATTGTCACCTACCCCCAATATAATTAGCGTCACTCAAGAATTTCTATCTCTGCTTTAAAAATATTCAACGACTCTGCTGCCACTATTCTCTCAGAGTTTCAAAGATTCAAAACACTGAGAAAATAATCTCCTTCTCTCAATTTTAAAGTATGTCCATTATTTTTAGTTTATTCCACAATAGGAAACAGCATCCGTCCTGTCAAGTCCTCTCCTGATAGCTCAATAAGATCATCTCTTATTCTTTTAAATTCCAATGGATACAGGCCAAAATGAATTTGCACGTGGTGACAAAGATCAGCGGAAAAACAGAACATTAATGCATAAAGAAGGAAGAAATCAAAATCCTGAAACAACAGATATAGAAAGCATTGTAGGATTATTAAAAAAAACAACAAAGTACAGAATGAGAAAAAAAATTCAACTCAGCAGAGTAAGTAAAGTCAGCTTAGCACTATTGGACCATAGAGTTGCTTTTGCAGAGAGAGGCAGCTGATGGTGGTCGTGGTTTAACCTAAGGGTGGCTACACCTTAGGCAAGGGAACAGGTTGGGAGGAAGGGGCTTCCATGGTAACTTAGCTGGTGCAGGAATTGAAATGACACTGTTGGTATCACTGTGTTATAAACCAACCAGTCAGCCAGTGAACTAACTGACCTCCCCCAACTTCAACTCAGCATAATTATTGTGCGGTATAATTTGCAATAGAGACTCTATACATGCATAGGAAATCCATATTTATTCTTCTGAAAAAGAAGCTATGCCACTCCAGGTTTAATAAAGTTGAACTTAGTCATTTTATGTTGATTCCCACAGACTTGCTGACATCAATTGACATCATTCCCCACCATCAGATGACATTCAATGCAGAGAAATGTAAGATAATACATTTGTTACAAAAACATGCAGAGGCAATATAAAATAAAGCTACATCTCAAAAGGCAGTGCAGAGTGACTTGGGTGTATATGTGTGTGAGTCATTAAGGATGATAACACATGTTGAGAGATCTGCTAATAAAGCAAACAGCATCCTGGGCTTTATCAATAGGGGCATGGAGTACACGTTGAATCTATACAAAGCATTGGTTCGTCCTCAGCTAAAGTACTGAATTCAGTTCTGAATGCTGAATTTTCAAAAAGATATGAAGGCTTTGGAGTGGGTGCAAAAGAGGTTTATGAGAATAATTCCAGCGTTGGGCAATTTCAGTTATGAAGACTGATTGAGAAGCTGGAGCTGTCCTCTCAAAAGGGAAGATTGAGCTAAGATCAGATTAAATTATTCAAAATCTTCGGGGTCTGGACAGAATAAATAGGGAAGAAATGCAATCCTTTGTGAAAGGGTGAAGTACAAGAGGGCATGTATTTAAAGTAATTCGGAAAAGCTGCAGGGCTATAGGGAGAGGCAGGAAAATGACACGAAGTGAATCGATCATTCGGCGAGCCAGGTACATTCACTGACAAGATGATGTCCTTCTGCACTGCAACAACCCTGTGGTTCTGTCTTTAAAATAAAATATCTAACCTCAGTTACTGAAGGAATTAAGTGATATCAGGATATCCATGATCTTACGGATGGATTAAGCTCGCAAGCAGCTGACTCCTGCTTCTGAAATAACAACTTGTATTTGTATAGCACCTTTAACATACTTTAACACCCCTAAGCAGGCCACAGAGATGAAAGCAGAAAACTGTCCCTTTGCACACTCTATCAATCCAGAAATTCCAATTATTATCAGAACAAATTCCAATTATTACCAGTTAGGTGAGATGGTTAGGGTGCCAAAAAGGTGAGAGGGTATTTGCCAGGTTAGTGTGGTGGGTTGGGTAGGCAGGTGAAGTGGGTTTGGGAGTTGGGGAGGGTCAGCAGGTGGGAGTATGTTAGGATGGAATGAGAATAGTGAGGGGGTGGGTGTGGGGTGGGGAATGATGTTGAGTCCTGAGGCGTGGGCTGACATGGGGAGACATCAGGCCTGGGTGGGGTGAGGCTCTGGGTGGCAGCAGTCTCATGGGAGGGGACCAGAATGTGGGCTGTCAGTTTCGACTTGGACGGCAGGGGAAAGAACAGAAGGGTGGTCTTGCGTTCAGGTATTTGGGGGTGAGGGTGCCAGTTCTGGTTGGTGAGAGGATGTTGGGTTGGATTAGGCTGGGAACTGAATGGAAGCTATGCCAAATGATCGAGGGGCTAGCATGCCAGAGGTCATGGGAGGTCAGGCTAGGAGTTGTCAGTGATTTGGAGTTGTGTGGGTGTTGGGCTTCAGGTCGAGAGTGTCAGACCAGAAGAGGGTAAGCTATAGTGTACAGCCCCAGTGTGAAAGTGTGTGGGTCATGGGTGTCAGTTCCGGGTAAGGAGCGGGTCTGTCATGCTGGGGTTTCTGGGCATCTAAGCTGGGAGTCTGGGGTCATAAGATGAGGGGGTTGAGTGGGGTGTTACTGATTATTCAAACATTCAGTTTAATAGGAGTTAGACTAAGTTTTTAGTCTTTTCCTGAGGAACTATTAAGCTTAACTGAGTCAGAACACTTGAAATTCTGTCTGGAAGGGGCTTTCTCACAGGATTCCAATTGCAGGGAAATTGCCAAATGGAATTTGCAACTTCCTGTCACTTCACTCTGAGTCAGACCCGTATATTCAAGATTTGCTTCGGAAATGACAATCTGACCAGTTTGAGTGTCGCTCAAAATTAACACTAAATGTAAATGTGGCTGTGTAACCCTACCTTTGGACCAGGAGGCTTGGGCCTTAGTCTCATCAGCTTCAGAGGTGTAGAATAATGTGTCTTTACAAAATATCCAACAAAATTATTTTAATTATAATCGAAGATGTGATTACGTTCATGGGCACCAACTTATGTCTTATTTTCCAGTGACTTAGTACATTGGAATTTCAATTTATGTCATTAAACCAGTGCTCTATGGTTGACAATGATCTCTACAATTTTTAGAAACTGCCACATCAATATTGCATATCTCCAACTAGTTCCATTTCTGTGTCATACCTCCTTTATTTCCATTTTTCCCCTAATTTCTTTCACTTCATGCTGATACTGCTGCCTTATTTCCTTCAGTCGCTGACAATATTCCTAGCAAATAAAAACAGTTAATGTTTTGTAAAAATATTTTTTCTAGTTCAGCTGCAAAAGATGTATTTTCAGATTAGAACATAGAACATAGAACACTACAGCACAGTTCAGGCCCTTCCGCCGTCGATGTTGTGCCAACCTGACATACCAATCTGAGGCCCATTTAACCTACACTATTCCATGTACATCCATATGCTTGTCCAATGACGACTTAAATGTACTTAAAATTGGCGAATCTACTACCATTGCAGGCAAAGCGTTCCATACCCTTACTACTCTCTGAGTAAAGAAACTACCTCTGACATCTGTCCTATATCTTTCACCCCTCAATTTAAAGCTATGCCCCCTCGTGCTCGCCATCACCATTCTAGGAAAAAGGCTCTCCCTATCCACCCTATCTAACCCTCTGATTATCTTATATGTCTCAATTAAGTCACCTCTCAACCTTCTTCTCTCTACAGAAAACAGCCTCAAGTCCCTCTGCCTTCCCTCGTAAGACCTTCCCTCCATACCAGGCAACATCCTAGTAAATCTCCTCTGCACCCTTTCCAAAGCTTCCACATTCTTCTTATAACGCGGTGACCAGAATTATGTGGGCAGATCATATCCTTTCCGAAAAACGTAAATCAAGTTAAATGATTTGACCCTTCAAAATACACAATATTATGACTGAATTCCAGATTAACTCAGGATGAGACAAGTTACTAAAAATGGTGAATTAGCAATGGTGAGAAGGAAATCCTCTTCTGACTGGTCTTACATTTGCTGCTAGTAGCTCGAAACTTGAAATGGTATTGGAAGGATAATAGATTCTAAGATCTGATGTGAGGAATCCGAGGGCAGTTGGGTCAAAATCGTGGAACACCTTCCTAGTATCAGTGCACATGTCACTATATTCTAAGGACTACAGCAATTTAAGAAGGCCAGGTCACCACTGCCTTCTCAAGTGCCAGTGATGCTTACATCTCATGAAATAATAATAAAATAATTCTTTGCGTTACCCTGCCTTTAGCTAATGTAAACCTGCTTTAAAGCATCAAGTAGTTTACTTCATCTGCTGCTCCTCTTTTCTTGGCTTGCTGCTTAGCACATTGTCTAGCCTGTGCATCTGGATTTGGAATTTGATATTCATAATGGTCTGATGAGCGAGGACGTATTCCCTGTGGAACATATACAACAAATCCAGGTGACAAAAATTCTTCTGATTAAATAGTATAAGCAAAGACAACTTGATTATGATGAAACTTTCAATGCAGCCACTTACCAATTGTTTTTCTACTTTTATCTTATATTCTTGTGCTTCCAATTTTCTCTGAATGTATTCTTCATGCACAGCATATGGCCTGAAATAAACAATGATGTTTCTTAAGGTTTACTACAGGCATTGTCTCTGACCTTAACAAAATGACAGCATCTTCATTTCAATGTTAATCAAATTAGTTTTGTCACAAACTGTGCATCATTTCCCTGTTTAAATATACTTCCCAGAAATTAGTATAATGGATAGTAAAAGCCAAAGTAACAGGTCACACTTCACTGAATGGTATAACACAACTTCGTAGCCACAATTGCCAGCTCTCTGAGTTACTCATTTCACCAAGACAGGGAGATAAAACTTTAAGGGACACCTTTGAACCCAAGTGTTAGCATTCAAGCAAATTTCTTCCCAACATTAATTGATGGACTGAGACCAGCTACTTTGACAAAATATTGGCGAACTGCTCATTTGTTAGGAAACTGCTGAAAACGATGATCAAAATATTTCTACTAATGGACAATCATATGCAGTTAGTGTCTAATACATAAAAACTGCAGAAGAACATTTGCTTCCAAAATGCAGTATCATATTAATAGACAGAAGCACCTTGCATATTTTTTTCAATAAAGAAGGAAGAGAATTCAGATGATTACCAATGAAGTGGATCATGATTCACTTTTTGTCTGTAATCTTCAATTTGGTAGTTATAATAAGGCACAGGTGGAGGTATGTGGTCATTTGGTCTTCTCGCCATGTAATCTAGATAACCATGGTAGTGTCCATACCGGCCTTCGATCCTGGGAGGTGCTGGCTTTGCAGTTAATAGATTGTTAAATTGCTAAAGAAAATGTTTTATAAAATTGTAAACTGTTATTTATGGATTGTATTTTTTTTACATAGTGTTTGTATTCCATGTTCAATACTTAAACAGATCTGAAATAACCAAAATTACCCGTTTCTCAATGGCAGGAAATAATTTTTGTTGAACTTCCATTTGAAACAGACTATGGTGAGATTGTTGTATTACTATGATGGTAAGCCATATAGATCTGCCCCCACCACCGCACCCCCCAAATGGATATATGATTTGATGAAAGAGAAACTTAGAGTAAAAGAAGAAGGCATCGCAGTTCAAAGAATAATTCTGATTCCAGAACAATTTGATTTAACTCAAAATCTTTGCTTAGAGCCTAAATTTATAAAGGATGGAGTTGAATATATTTCATCATTAGAAAAGATAGCTCTGAAGTCAAAGTGGCCAAAAGATGTTCGGGCCTTAATGTTAGAAAGTATCCTGAAAGGCACAACTACGAATGCATACACTACCTGAAGAGTAATCAGCAGACTACGGTACAGTTACAGGGGCAATACTCAATGCTAATGTTCTTGAAACTTATCAATTAGTTTTTTGGACTATAAGAAATAAACTCTGACAGGTATTTGGGGTGGCACGGTGGATCAGTGGTTATCACTGCTGCCTCAAAGCGCTAGGAGCCCAGGTTCAATTTCTCCTTGGGTGACTGTCTGTGTGGAGTTTGCACATTCCACCAATGACTGCGTGGATTTCCTCCAGGTGCTCTGGTTTCCTCCCACAGTCCAAAGATGTGCAAAGTTGTTGGAATGCCTATGCTAAATTGCCATAGTTCCCAGGGGTGTTTGACCTAGGTGGGTTAGCCATGGGAAATGCAAGGGTAGGGGAATGGGTCTAGGTGGGATACTCTTCAGAGGGGCAGTACAGACTTGTTGGGCCAAATCACCTGTTTCCACACTGCAGCGATTCTATAATTTATAGATTTTGCAAGAGACAAATAAATACTCTAGAGTTTAATGGCTTTGATTACAGAAATTGAAATAAAATTGAGATTGTGAAGGAAATCATGGTTGTGTACAAATTCCTAAATACTATTATGTTAACCCTTAAGATTTATTTAGGTAAGCATTAAGTACTAAAGATCCAGGAAGCAGCAATTCTGGAGGGCACCTATGATATCTCACACTGATAGCTGTATGTGGGAAAATGGCAGTATAGAAATCAGCAAAGAAGTTTGAAGAATAGAAAATCCATGGATTAAAAAGGTATTGTATGAGGGAATAAACAGAGGGATGTCAAAATATAGGGGAAGAAAGACTAGAACCCAAAAAGTTATGTAAATAATTTCCATGTTAATAAGTCAAGATGGTTGTGACATCAATGACCCAGCCCACGGTAACTGATGATCTCCAATGCACTATCATCTCCCAACCTTATGTTGAGTTACCCCCTTCACAATATTGTCCTATATGTATCCCAGTATGCTGCCTCCAATTTCCACAATAGATTTCCCCACCTTTACTACCACAACAGCGGCTTTCTATAATGTCCTTTGACTATCACTGAGCTGACCCTCAGGACTGACCATGGATTGACAATGGCTCACCTATAACTAACTTATCAGACAGGCCCAACTGATGTGTGACTGGACCCCTGAGCTCATTGCAGCTCCCCGAATGACTACCACAAATCCCCTGACTGATTGCATTAGAGCTGCAGGGATGAGAGTGGCCCACCCCTGGACAGCAGTGATATAGAACCCCTCCCAACGTAGCACTGGGCCATACAGCAACATGTCCACCTCCCTGACTGATCACTGCTGACTGTAGCGATTGTAGCAAGCTCAGCCCTGTGGACTCATAGAATATGAGTTCTCTGATTGGGGGTGTTAATCTAGTCCAATCAGGGAGCCCTGGCTGACAGATAAGAACAGGACTGTCAGACATCCTGTTCACTCTGAGAGCTGACTCTGAGGGAGCTGTATCAGTGTCAAGGACTCTCTATGTGAAAATAATGGCTGACTTGCTGACGAGATATCAGCCTCTGTGGAGTTATTTCACTGACAAACGCAACAAGCCGCCTGACTTTGTGTCTGTACAAAACAGCAAAATAATACAGAAGTATTACGAGCCTTTAAGTTGCGGCAAAGCTTGGAAAGTCTCTTGCACCAATGTAATAAGGAAAGGTGCTGGTCTGCTCTAAAGTGCAGAATTGAAGTGGAGCACTGTATTATAAGTTGATCAGACATGGTCAAGGAGAATGTGGTAAGGCTGATGTGATGGGTGGGGAGGAGTGGGGGGCAGCCACTGCCCATGAAGTGAAACCTGAGTTGTCAGTGAGTGTTGTCCAAGACAGAAAACTAGAGGAGTGAGCAGCTACCTGGAGCTGTTAGATACCCACTCTGATTTTGATGTTGGAAACTGTGACCGTCTAATTTCTATTAATGAGATCAATGAGGCGTGATAAAGTACTAATAGCATACAAACAAGCCTATCATTGATCTTCATTGTGATTTTTGTCTTGCTATTAGCTGCAGGACCAGGCTTATTTCTCGAAGTTGAGAATCTCATTGCCCTAATTTCACCACTTTTCTCAACTCACTCACCATCACCCATGTCATTTCAGGATGGAAAATTCTGCCCATTGTCTCTGTTTGTATAATTGTCCAATGCTCTCTTGTATGCCCCAAGAATTGGCCTCCATTACACTTCCAGGCACCGCATTCCAGATCTTAACTCCCTGCTGTGTGAAAAAGTTTTTTCTCTCACATCACATTTGCTTCTTTTGCAAATTATCTAGCAAATTGCGCTCTCGTTTTCAAGCCTTTTATGCGAGGGAACAGTTTCTCCCTATCTAATCTGTCAGCTTTTGTGCTCCTGAGATGCTGCTTGGCCTGCTGTGTTCATCCAGCTTCACACTTGGTTATCTTGGATTCTCCAGCATTTGCAGTTCCCATTATCTCATATGCTAAATAACTGCTTGCTCAACATGTCCTGCTACCTTCCATGACCTACACACATGTACATTTTGTTCTCTCTGCTCCTGCTCACCCTTTAAAGTACAGTTCTTCATTTTATATTATCTACCAAAATGTATCACCTCATAATTCTCCACATTGAACATCACCTTCTACCTATGTGCCAATTCCACCAAATTATCAAACCCATTTTGTAATTTTACACTCTCCTCCTTACCATTTGCCAAGTTTCTAAATGTTACATCATTTATAAACTTGTAAATTGCCTCCAATACACCAAGATCAAGATTATTAATGCATATCAAGAAAGGCAAGGGTCCCAAAACCAAGTTATAACTAAGCTGTAACTCTTCTCTCAGGTTTTCTGCGTGGCACTGTATCAAATGCTTTTTAGAGGTCCATGTACACCACATCAACAACATTACCCTCATCAACTCCATGACCTCTTCAAAAACTCCAGCAAGTTAGTTGCACATTATTTTCCCTTAAATCCAAGCTGGCTTTTCCTAATTAACTGATATGTTTCCATGTGACCAATAAGTCTACCCTGAAAAAAATTTCACGTGGTTTCCCTACCACTGAAGTTAATTGTATTATTCTTACAGTACGTTTATTCTTACAAACTCTTTGGAACATGGGTGTTATATTTTGCAATTCTCCTGTCCTCTGGCACCATCTCTGAGTCGAGGGAAGACTGAAAGATTATCGTCTGTGCATTTGCAATCTCCATTCTAACTTCTTTCATTGTTTTTGACTGCATTTCATCCAGTCTCAGTACCTTATCAGTAGTTTGCTCAATATCTCCTCTGTTTCAATGTTCAATCTGTCTAGTGATTGAGCTGCGTCCCGTGAGACCTTGGTCTGGACAGCATCTCCTTCCTTCGTTGCGGCTGATGCAAACTATTTATTTTACACCTCAGCCATGACTCCTACCTCCATGTGTAAATCCCCTTTCTGGTCCCTACTTGTTGTACTGTTCCATTTACCAATCATTTATTGCTTATGTGCCTGTGGAAGGCTTTAGGATTCGCCATTACATTGGCTGCTACTCTTTTTCTCACAATCTCTATTTGCTGCTCTTATTTGTTTCTTTCACATGTCTTCTGCACCTTAAATATTCCTCTTTGGTTCTCAGTCACATTTTCAACTGACACAATTTTTCTTCTTAATCTCTATCTCATTTTTCATCTCAGGAGCTCTTGGTTTGTTTAACCTACCTTTCCTTTTGAGGGAATATATCCTGACTGAGTCTGAACCAACTCTTTTAACTTAGCCCATTGATTAGCTACTGTTTTATCCTCACCAACCTTCAGTTCCAGTTATTCAACCCAAATCTATTTTTGCTCCATTGAAATCAGCTTTACCCAGTTAATTATTCTTACTTTGGAATGTCCTTTATCCTTTTCTACTCTTATCCTAAACATTATGATGCAACAATCACTATCCCTACATGGTCTCCCAATGCCACTTGATTTACTTGGTCCACCTCATTCCCAAGAACCCGGTCTAGCAGTGACTCCCATCTTGTTGGACTGGACAGGTACTGCTGCAGAAAATTGTCCTGAACACATTTTAGGAGTAGTTACATCTTGCTGCTCATTGCATTACCACTGTTCTAGTCCATATTTAAGTACTAAAGTGTATAATTATAACTGTTCTATAATATTTGCACCTCTGTAATTTCCTTGCTGATTTGTTCCTGTACATCCATTCCACTTGTTGCTAAGTTATAGACAAAATCAAGAAACATAACCGCACTTTTTGTTCCAAGGCTTTAGCCAAATGTTCTTGGGCTCTCTGGGATGTTGTCTTTCTGCTGCACCACTATATGTACCTTAGCTATTTATCTTCCTTTTTTCCATTTCCTTATCTTAACTGAAACCTTGTAATGAGAAATATTTAACACGCAATCCTGTCCTTCTTGAACCACGTCTCTGTTATAGCCACTACATCGTAGAGTCATTGAGACGTAGATCATAGAATCCACTTAGTAATCTGTGCCTGTAACTTGATAACTACACTCCATGCATTCACATAGATGCGGTGTTACTTTGATTTAGATTCTACTTCTTTCTTCCTGACTGCATCTTTCCCAGCAAAGTTTCATGCCAAAAACCCGAGACTAGCTTACTAGAGTCTGGTGCTACAACCGCACAATTTAAAAATGATTTGTGTAGTAGGAAGTGACAAACAATATCGTAGTAGATGCTTTATCAAGAGTAAATTTAAGGAAAGCAATGATCAAAATGGACTTGTGTAAAAAATTATTGTTTGTAAAGTCCTTGTATATCTTATTCAAGTGCATTGTCATTGCTACAGTGATCCCCATAAAAATAAAACAGAAATCATGATAAAAAGAGATTGCATTCAAGATATAAATATCTCTAACAGATATCTTATCATTTTACCCTGGTGAGCAGGTGTTAGGGGTGAAGCACAATTGTAAGGTTAATTCATATTTTGTATTTTGTGGGCTAATATGGGGGGGTACATAGTTTTGATTTTATTTTTAAAGATGTTCTTATAAGCTTGGTGACCATAAATTTGGAGGGATTTTTATTTATAAACATTCTTAATGAGGTTTGACACCCACTGAAGTGAAGACATCGGAATTAGTTGTTATAGTGCATTAAAAAAGCGAGGATAAACCTATGCTGTTGTCTAGCAACAAAGACATACATTAACTCAGAAAAACCTAGAGAGACAGCCAGATTAGAAGCAGGAGCACATTTTTCCGTTTAACAAAATGCTTAATATCCTGCATGGCACTGTCATGGAAATATTCAGTTATTGATCTCATGTTAATTAATAACAAAAAGGTTAGGGTCCATCAAACCAGGTTTCACTCTGCCTTGACCAGTATTAGCATCAAACAGGATTGTAACTGAGGACAGACCTCCAACAGCAATGCCAAGACATCAGCTCAATTAGTATGGTCAAAGTTTGAAGTAATGGCTTGAATCTACAACTTTCTGACCCAGAGACAAGGCTGCAACCAACTGAGAAAAGCTGACACACAGCATTAGTAATACCTAATGGAGACTCAGGAGGACAGAAAGGAATAACTCAAAGAAGACCCTTGTGTGTTAATCCAGCAAAAATAGATGTGGATGCTTAGCAGCAGATATGCTTTGGAAGTTCCTGCAGATAATTCTACCACTATGCTCTACACATTCGATCTGGAAGATTGGTAATTTCTGATAAACAGTAGCTTGGTATTCTGGATATTTCTGGAAAGTAACATGCTGCTGAGCTTTTCATCTTACACACTCATCAGGTCAAATGCAAGAATGCCAAATTTCAAATTATCATAACAATTTAGACTAAGAGAGAAAAGAATACCAATTAGTTGGCATTCAACTCCAGAAGCAACATATATCCCTATGCTGGGTCCCATACTCTGTAAACATTCAGGATATTTTCAGGCTTTGCACTTTACTTAAATTACCAGGGGCTTAGGGAACCTATAGAGCTCCACGGTTTTCTCCGTGGCAACGCCAGAGATGATTTGTCAACCAATCAACTGTAGTTAAATAAATTGTTGCAATTGTTTTAAATTTGACCTTCTTGGATTTGTCCAGATGACTGCAAGACAAACAGGTTCAGCTAAGACAATAAAATGTGAGGCTGGATGAACACAGCAGGCCAAGCAGCATCTCAGGAGCACAAAAGCTGACGTTTCGGGCCTAGACCCTTCATCAGAGAGGGGGATGGGGAGAGGGAACTGGAATAAATAGGGAGAGAGGGGGAGGCGGACCGAAGATGGAGAGTAAAGAAGATAGGTGGAGAGAGTGTAGGTGGGGAGGTAGGGAGGGGATAGGTCAGTCCAGGGAAGACGGACAGGTCAAGGAGGTGGGATGAGGTTAGTAGGTAGCTGGGGGTGCGGCTTGGGGTGGGAGGAAGGGATGGGTGAGAGGAAGAACCGGTTAGGGAGGCAGAGACAGGTTGGACTGGTTTTGGGATGCAGTGGGTGGGGGGGAAGAGCTGGGCTGGTTGTGTGGTGCAGTGGGAGGAGGGGACGAACTGGGCTGGTTTAGGGATGCAGTTGGGGAAGGGGAGATTTTGAAACTGGTGAAGTCCACATTTAAACCCCACACCCAAGCACCAAACCATCATCTCCAACACCATTCACGACCTCATCACCTCAGGGGACCTCCCACCCACAGCCTCCAACCTCATTGTTCCCCAACCCCGCACGGCCCGTTTCTATCTCCTTCCCAAAATCCACAAACCTGCCTGCCCTGGTCGACCCATCGTCTCAGCCTGCTCCTGCCCCACCGAACTCATCTCCACCTATCTGGACTCCATTTTCTCCCCTTTGGTCCAGGAACTCCCCACCTACGTCCGTGACACCACCCACGCCCTCCACCTCCTCCAGGACTTCCAATTCCCTGGCCCCCAACACCTCATATTCACCATGGACGTCCAGTCCCTGTACACCTGCATTCCGCATGGAGATGGCCTCAAGGCCCTCCGCTTCTTCCTGTCCCGCAGGCGCGACCAGGCCCCCTCCACCGACACTCTCATCCGCCTAGCGGAACTCGTCCTCACACTCAACAACTTCTCTTTTGACTCCTCCCACTTCCTACAGACTAAGGGGGTGGCCATGGGCACCCGCATGGGCCCCAGCTATGCCTGCCTCTTTGTAGGTTACGTGGAACAGTCCCTCTTCCGCACCTACACAGGCCCCAAACCCCACCTCTTCCTCCGGTACATTGATGACTGTATCGGCGCCACCTCTTGCTCCCCAGAGGAGCTCGAACAGTTCATCCACTTCACCAACACCTTCCACCCCAACCTTCAGTTCACCTGGGCCATCTCCAGCACATCCCTCACCTTCCTGGACCTCTCAGTCTCCATCTCAGGCAACCAGCTTGTAACTGATGTCCATTTCAAGCCCACCGACTCCCACAGCTACCTAGAATACACCTCCTCCCACCCACCCTCCTGCAAAAATTCCATCCCCTATTCCCAATTCCTCCGCCTCCGCCGCATCTGCTCCCACGATAAGACATTCCACTCCCGCACATCCCAGATGTCCAAGTTCTTTAAGGACCGCAACTTTCCCCCCACAGTGATCGAGAACGCCTTTGACCGCGTCTCCCGTATTCCCCGCAACACATCCCTCACAACCCGCCCCCGCCACAACCGCCCCAAGAGGATCCCCCTCGTTCTCACACACCACCCTACCAACCTCCGGATACAACGCATCATCCTCTGACACTTCCGCCATTTACAATCCAACCCCACCACCCAAGACATTTTTCCATCCCCACCCCTGTCTGCTTTCCGGAGAGACCACTCTCTCCGTGACTCCCTTGTTCGCTCCACACTGCCCTCCAACCCCACCACACCCGGCACCTTCTCCTGCAACCACAGGAAATGCTACACTTGTCCCCTCACCTCCTCCCTCACCCCCATCCCAGGCCCCAAGATGACATTCCACATTAAGCAGAGGTTCACCTGCACATCTGCCAATGTGGTATACTGCATCCACTGTACCCGGTGCGGCTTCCTCTACATTGGGGAAACCAAGCGGAGGCTTGGGGACCGCTTTGCAGAACACCTCCGCTCAGTTCGCAACAAACAACTGCACCTCCCAGTCGCAAACCATTTCCACTCCCCCTCCCATTCTCTAGATGACATGTCCATCATGGGCCTCCTGCACTGCCACAATGATGCCACCCGAAGGTTGCAGGAACAGCAACTCATATTCTGCCTGGGAACCCTGCAGCCATATGGTATCAATGTGGACTTCACCAGTTTCAAAATATCCCCTTCCCCTACTGCATCCCTAAACCAGCCCAGTTCGTCCCCTCCCCCCACTGCACCACACAACCAGCCCAGCTCTTCCCCCCCACCCACTGCATCCCAAAACCAGTCCAACCTGTCTCTGCTTCCCTAACCGGTTCTTCCTCTCACCCATCCCTTCCTCCCACCCCAAGCCGCACCCCCAGCTACCTACTAACCTCATCCCACCTCCTTGACCAGTCCGTCTTCCCTGGACTGACCTATCCCCTCCCTACCTCCCCACCTATCTTCTTTACTCTCCATCTTCGGTCCGCCTCCCCCTCTCTCCCTATTTATTCCAGTTCCCTCTCCCCATCCCCCTCTCTGATGAAGGGTCTAGGCCCGAAACGTCAGCTTTTGTGCTCCTGAGATGCTGCTTGGCCTGCTGTGTTCATCCAGCCTCACATTTTATTATCTTGGAATTCTCCAGCATCTGCAGTTCCCATTATCTCAGCCACATATCTGTCTTGTCAGCAATATAGTTTCAGACAATTAATACGCTCAGTATTTGACTGGTCAGAAGACAAATATTCTTTATACAATAATCGTACCTTGATATTCGGTCTGTTGGCCACTGCTGATGCTTTCCATTCATAATGAGCTGGTGGTGGCTTTTTATTTATTAGTGGTCTTGGTCGCTGATTCATCGCACATTTAGCTTTCTGTATCTTTGGAGCTTGCATGTAAAGGTCAAAGTTTTAAAAAATTATTGAAGATACTTTGTTAATGTGCAGGAAACACCAGATGGCTGGCGTATATCCAACGTATCTGGTGAAAATTTTCATTCATTAGTTTCTAGATTTCTACATAAATATGTCAAACGAAATCATTTTTCTTCATTGGTCATGCACAAAGTCAAAATTACTCCCAATGCCTTTTCACTCCCTTTTAAAGGGGCAATAGTGGGGTAATTAGCTAACCAACACAGCCTGCCTTGCATAACAATTACACCAGTTTTGTTCTAACCTGATTGTGAACTGGCTGCTGTAAGTCTCGATGCAGGCGACTTCTTCCCATGGATGACTGTGTGGCTAAATTCTTCCTTTATTAGCTGCATTTTGTTTAGAAATATGTAAACACAAACATTGTTGTTTATTTTACAGGCAGAAAAGTATAAAGATCATGAAGATCAGCAACAAGATTTCAATCACTATTATTTCTCTCACAGGAGGTTTTTTTTATAATTAAATCTTCCAACTTTTGCGAAAGTTCTTGTTTTCAAACTAATTATTCAGAAGATGCTGACAGTAACCCTTAGCCAGATAGTTAATATCTCTTCCTGTATATGGAGCTCCCAATATATCATTAAAATTCTTATTCACTAAAATACATTCAAAGTTTTTGAGGAGATTTGTAGCTTGGGTTGTGGATGGGGGTGTCATCTTCCTCGCCAAGCTGGTGTGTTTGATTGCAAACACGAACTGCCAATTCCTCCATGACAGACCACAACAAGAAGACACATGTCCTGACACACTAGTCACCCTGCCATGCATCAGAGACATATCAGATATGATCACAAGATTACTCTGAACTCTAAGTATCAGGGTAGCCCACAAACCAACAACCACCCTGTGAAAGCTACTGACAAACATGAAGGATGCCATGCCCACAACCAATAAAAATAATTTAATATACAAAATGCCACGGAAGGACTGTGAGAAACATTACATCAGCCAAACTAGAAGAAAACTGACAGTAAGGAAACACAAATACCAAATAACCACCAAGAGACATGACCAGTTCTCACTGCTCTCAATACACATGGACAAAAAAGGATATGGATTTGACTGGGACAACAAATTCATAACAGAGGTAATGGGAACTGCAGATGCTGGAGAATCCGAGATAACAAAGTGTGGAGCTGCATGAACACAGCAGGCCAAGCATCATCTTAGGAGCAGAAAAGCTGACATTTTGGGCCTAGACCCTTTATCAGAAATGGGGCGGGGGAGAGGATTCTGAAATAAATAGGGGGAGAGGGGGAGCCGGATCGAAGATGGATAGAGGACAAGATAGGTGGAGAGGAGACAGACAAGTTAAAAAGGCGGGGATGGAGCCAGTAGAGGTGAGTGATAACAGCACAAGCCAAACAGTTACATGCCAGGAAATTGCAGGAGGCCTCGCATTCCAACTGGAATTCCATCAACAAACATACTGAACTGGACCCGAAATACAACCCACTGAGAAACAGAACCAGAAGTGATGCCAACCACCCCAACAAACTGAGGCATATAAATAAATAAATAAGTAACTAGCGGGAAAGAACACCAACACTTCACTGGAGGCGCACTGATGAAGTTACCCAGCATGGTGATGAAGCGTCTGCAATCAAACACACCAGCTCAGCGAGCAAGTCTACAACCTCATTAACATACAGCAAATAATTCAAGTTCTAAATAAAATTTAGAAGAATGAAAATGTACCTCAGCACTGAGGTATTTTCTAATACGCTTCTCCAAGAACTTCTTTTTTAAAATTGAATTGATGGATGGTCGATCACGGGGGTTTACTTTAAACAGCTGGGCTAATAACATCTTCAAGTCATAGGTGTATCTGGAATTTACTGGGGCATAGCGACCTCTACAGATCCTCAACACTAACTGATGCAAATTATTGCCTTCGAACTGAAAAAAAACACTGAAATTATTTTCACAATAAAGTGATCAACATATAATTAACTTCAATCTTCCAAACATTTTGCATTTTTCTTCTTTGTGACATTCATTCTTAAAAATTTACCTTTATTCTCACTCACACCTAGAAGGCCACAATTAATCAGGACAAAATAAAACAAATTTTCCCAGTTTTTAAAGTTCTGGGAGGGATAGCAGAAGGTTAAAAAATATTATGCAGACATTGGGATGGAAATCTGATGTCTTCCCATTGCCCAGCACTATTGCGAATGGCAAAATCCTTAGCAGAATAGCTCCCCATCATGGATAACAGGCAGTTGGGGCAGGGGATCATGGCTGGAGGGGGAGAAGAGGCTTCCTTGGTGAGAAAACAGGGCCCCAGTGGCAAGGACCATTCCCAGGTTCAGGCAATGCCAAGGAAACAGCTGTGCTGCCCACCAGTTTAGGTTGGGCCTGATTTGAATTGTCCCATGCTATCACCCATAAAGCTCTTGCCTTCTTGATGGACCTCAGCATGAGGCATCAAGTCCTTGGTGAAGTAGTCTCAGAACTGAATACCGTCATTCAGTGGCACTGAGACAGTTTTTGCTGAGCTGCAAGCCCACTGACTGTGTTGGCAGCTCTTGGTGGTGAGCTGCATTGATCCTGTTAATTGGCTCATGACAGAAAAATGCTGCATCAGGGCCTGGCTGCCTGTTGGAACAGGATCACCTCACATTTTTCGCTCTAATGCAGGACTATTATCTCCTCTCAAACATTCAAGCTAAGGATTTCATTTTTAGTGAGAATGCATCTACCAATTCTCAAATTTATACGCTGCAGTAAATCTGTTGTTCATTGGGCTGATAAATTTTAATTCATATTCTTAGCTACAAGAGCTGTGAGATCAAAATGAGGCTATCTTATATTTATTTACAGGAATATGGGTCTCTACTGTTAAAGCCAAGGTTTCTGCAGTTTTGTTTTATGCATTTCAGGGTTTAAAGGTGACATCAACAAGGCCAGCATAATTTTCCCATTCCTAATTGCCCATGAGAATATGGCAGTAATCTATCTAATTAAATTGTTGTAGTCCATGTGAAGTTATTCCAACTGTTTTGTTGCATATAGAATTCTACGAGTTTGATCCAGCAATGGTGATGGAACAATGGTATATTTCCTAGGCAGGATGATGTGTAAAATATATTCAGTCTTCCCCTGCAGCTGGTGCTCTTGCCTTGCTAAGTGCTAGATGCTGTGGGTGTGGGTGGTGCTGCTGAATAAGCCTCACTGAGTTGCCCTTGTGTATTTTGCAGGCGGTGTCCACCACTGCCATGGTGCATTGGAGGTAGAGAAAGTCAATGTTTAAGGTGATGGGCAAGATACTTCAATACCTAAGGAGTTGTGAACAGTATCAAACACCATGGAATCATCAGAGAATATCCCTAGCTTTGACCGTAAGTTGGAGAGAAGGTCATTGATAGATAATTAGACCTAAATCACATTCATAAGGAACTGCTGCAACAATATCCTGGGACTGACATAATTGGCCTTAATGACCACAATCACCTTCCTTTGTGCTGGTTATGACTCAACCCCAGGAATTCTTTTTTTTGCTGAAGGCGAACAAAGGCTGTAATGAGGTCTAGATGTTCAGTGGTCTTGATGGAACCAACAATGAATGTAACTTAAGTTACGCATTTTAAATCAAACTGTTCAGATACATCAGGAGCTGGTGAAACTTGAATCCTGGCCTTCAGACCCAGAGCTAGGGATATTACTACTGCACCACAAGTGTCCTAAAAACTCAACTTTATTTTCACACAGCCAGTCACACAGAGATCCACCAAGTAAGTAGGTTATTGCTGTGTAAGTGCTGTGTTTTTACACTGTGGATGATACCGTCCATTAATTTGTTGATAATTGAGAGTTGAGTGACGAGGTGGCGTTTCACCAGATTGGAATTTGTCCTGCATTTTATTGGACAGGACATGGCTGAGCAATGATATCCCCAATGTAGTAGCTGTACTGGAACAGCCTGGCTAATAGTACGGTTAGCTCTGCTGCATAAGAATCCGGCATTACAGCCAAGGTTCTGTTAGCACTCACTCTCTTTGTTTCAACAGTACAAAGACTCCAGCTATTCACAAAATATGCTAACAATTTAGATGAACGTAACATGTAAACTAGATGTAATACCTCAAAATTTCCAGATGGCACAAAGCTGGGTGAAAGGATCAGTTGTGAGAAGGATACAGCCATGTTGCAGTGTGATTTAGATAGGTTGGGTGAGTGGGAAAATGCATGGCAGGTGCAGTATGATGCAGATAATAGTGAGGTTATCGCTTTGGTAACAAAAGTAGGAAGGCAGATTATTATTTGAATCGCTGTTAATTGAGAGAGGGGAACATTCAATGAGACCTGGGTGCCCTTGCGCATCAGTCGCTGAAAGTAAGCCAGCAGGTGCAGCAGAGAGTAAAGAAGGCAAACTGTATGTTGGCCTTCATTGTGAGAGGATCTGAGTGCAAGAACAAGGATGTGTTGCTGTAATTATACAGGGCATTGATGAGGCCACACCTGGAATATGTTAAGTCTTGTGGTCTGCCATTTCTTGATAATTTATTTAGACTTATCCATGGTAAACATACATCATATCACGAGATTGTTGTAGCCTCATATATATACTTCTAGAATATAATCTACTGGTTGTGTTAGGTAGGATACCAATCAGTTTAAAGCAACAAAGTATTGCACTCATGCTGGCAACATCACATAAATGTTATGCATAAAAGCAGGGATAGCCTTTATATTGCAAGTCAAAGCTCTTTAGGGGAGGAAACTGCCATCCTTACCTGGTCTTGGCCTATATGTGACTCCAGGCCCACAGCAAAAATGGTTTATCTTAACTGCCCTCTGGACAGTTAGGGATGGGTCATTAATGCTGGTCTAGCTACCAACACCTTCACCCAGGAATGAATTTTGACAAAAGAAAATAATTGGAGATGATCCACCAATGAACATCTGTGGCCTTACCACCTATATAATAAGCACAATTAATGTAAAAGATTAGATTAGCCAGAAAAAAATACACCCTGGCTTACTCCAAAATCCGGAAAATCTTTGCACAAATCATGCATGGTGCAATGAGGGGAGGGATAAATATCCATGCATTCACTCGCACATTCACTTTATCGTTTTTCAACATTTACTGTTTCAACTCTTCCAAAGACAGAGCAGAGAAACTATGTAGAAATTCACTCCAGTGCATATAAACCTGCAAATGTATCATATACCTGTGCCCTAAATTCCAGCAGTTATCCACTTGTATGTAACGTGTAGAACCGAGGTAAAGTGTAATTGTTCAAAACAGTTACGTTGTCTCATTTAAGTGAATATTACTTCAATGTCTTAGATACATTGCTTATATTGGCAGATGTTCACCCCCTTATTCTTGAATTTATGATGTAAATTAGTTTTCTAGAACACTGGGATGCTCTCCAATACATACCCTTGCTGTTACATCTAATTACTATACTTACTGGATGATTCAGAGTGGCTAACTCATACAGGACACATCCGAGAGACCAAATATCACTAAAAAAAAATAAAACGGTTTCACATACATGAAGACAAACTGTAATACTGAGGTGTAAATAGTTGTGATTAGATTATGCCTTCTCTTTTTTATAGATTTAAGCATAATTATGAATTATTACAAAGATTTTCACAAAGCTTGACTTTCATACACATTTTAAAACATGAATATATAGAACTGGGAAAAACACTGGTCAGCTTATAATTAAAATTGTCTCTCTTCAAAACATATTCTGTTTAAATATGTTTTACACTAGTCAAAAAGACATGGGGCATTTGAAAGACATTGTATGATCTTTGCAAACTTACACTACAGCTTCTGCCTATACCCTGATCATTATACTCTCAACTAAGCAGGTTCTATTTAAATTCATGCAATGTGAAGGATAAAACACTTAACAGAGAGAGAGGACTTAAATGACTCATTATCATTACATTTACATTTGGGACAAGGTTCAAGCCAAAGATATGGTCTTCAAAATGACTCAGCAAACTGAAATGCCTATTTACACAGCAATCTTTTCATACAAGAAGGATTTCTACACCAAGAATAATTTTCTGACTAGATTAAAGAAAGTTAATAGGGTAGTTGTAACGTCACAGGACTAATACTGCCAAAGTAATACCATGGGTTCAAATTCCATTATGGCAGATGGGGATATTTAAATTCAAATAACTGAACACCTGGAATCGGAAGCTGGTTTCAGTAATGGTGACCATGAAACTAAAAACCCTTATGCGTTACTAATGTCCTTTAAGGAAAGAAACCTGCCAAATTTATCAGGTCTGGTCTCCATGTGACGCCAGATTCACATGTAACGTGGTTGACTCTTAACTGTCCTCTGATGGCAAGCAAGCCACTTGGTTCATGGGCAGTTGGGGATGGGCAACAAATGTAAACAGGGCTATCATCTGATGTTCCATTCTGGTGGACCCCAGTCTCCGTTTTCCTGATTGATAGGATGGTCTCCATGTTCTGTTGGAAGCGCCAACATAGTTGGATGCCTCAATTCAAAGAATTTCAGACAGAAACATGGAAAATAGGTGCAGGAATAGGCCTTTCAGCCCTTCAAGCCCGCACCACCATTCAATATGATCATGTCTGATCATGCAATTTCAGTATCTCAATCCTGCTTTCTCTCTGTAACCCTTGATCCCCTTAGCCATAAGGGCCATGTCCAACTGCCTCTTGAATATATCTAACAAACTTGCCCCAATAGCTTTCTGTGGCAGAGAATTCCACAAGTTCAAAGTTTTCTGAATGAAGAAATCCTTCTTCATCTCAGTCCCAAGTGGCTTCCCCCTCATTCTTAGACTATGGCCCTAGTTCTGGACTTTCCCAATATCAGAAACATTCTTCCCACATCCAACCTATCCAGTCCCATCAGGATTTTCAATGTTTCTATGAGATCCCCCCTCATTCTTATAAGTTCCAGCAAGTACAAGCCCAGTCGATCCAGGCTTCCTTCAAACGACAGTCCTGCTATCCTGGGAATCAATTTGGTGAAACTTCACTGGATTCCCTCAATAGTAAGTACGTTTTTCCTCAGTCTAGGAGACCAAAACTGCACACAATACTCACCAAGGTCCTGTATAACTGCAGGAAGGCATCTCTACTCCAATACTCAAATCCTCTCGCTGTGAAGGCCAGCATGCCATTAGCTATCCTCACCACCTGCTGCACCTGCATGCCAACCTTTACTGTCTGTTCCACCATGACACCCAGGTCTTGTTGTATCTCATCTTTTCTTAAACTGCCACTATTCAGATAATAATCTGCCTTCCTGTTTTTGCAACCAAAGAGGATAACCTCACATTTTCCCACATTATATTCCATCTGCCAAGTATCTGCCCACTGAGCCAGTCTGTCCAAGTCACTCTGCAGCCTCATAGCGTCCTCCTCAAAGCACACATTGCCTCCAGCTTAGCGTCGTCGATTATTAGAACATGCTGAATATCAGACCATTTAAATTTAAATGCCAGTCATATACACTAAGATAGCATTGAATATGAAATGATTGTCTCTCGAGCCTGTACTTGTTGAAGCCTAAAATGTTCCATAGGCATTTAAAATGCAGTCATTTTCCAAAGTCTTCAGTGACTGAGTTTAAGTGAATGTGTACCCAACCAAAATTAGACACAAAGTTTGGGTTGTGCTACAAAGCACAACAAAAATGCAACAGACTGTTTAAAACAAATTTACACTCACGTTTTGTTATTGTATGGTTGGTTCGCACATATCTCAGGGGATAAATAGTATGGCGTTCCTATACATGTATGTGCTAACTCCACAGTACTAGAAGAATAAAAGAGAAAAGCAAATTAAAATGACAAAAAAAGCAACAAAATTATATGATGCAAAATAAAGAACTTGACATTTTCTAAGCCATCCTGAACTCTGGTTGCATTTTAATGCATTGTATGACTCTTAAGACTAAAACAGTATGTTGAAGTAGTTAGCATTTTAATTGATTTAAAACATACACAATATTTTTGAATAATGACCAGCTTTATTTGACTCACATCTGACTTAATAGTTAACCACCCGCCCCCCCAAAGAAAAGAAGATACAATAATTTCAGATCTTATTGGCCCACTTCTGTTGGAAGTAAACTTTGAAATTGTAAGAGAATTTAAAAAGAAAATCTGGACATTTTTCTTATTCTTAAATGGCTTTTCTTCATTTGCTATGACTAAGCTCTTGACAAGTTGCGCCCATTCTACTGTTATGCAAAGTAAAGAATTATAACAGTTATTGTGCAAGGAATTGGTGAAATTGTATATGGAGTACTCTGTGCCATTTTGGTGCCCTTACTTGAGGAAGGATTTAATTGCATTGGACAAAGTTCAGAGAAGCTTTACTACACTAATTCCAGAAATGAAAGGCTTGTATTATGAAGACAGATTGAGCACTTAAAGTCTATAGTCACTAAAGTTTGGCAGGATGAGTGGAGATCTAATTGAGGTATTTAAGATACTAAAGGGGTTTAACAAAGTAGACGTAGAGCAGATGTTTCCCCTTGTGAGGGAGTCTAGAATGACAGGTCATAGTCTTAGGCTAAGGGGTAGCAGATTTAAAACAAAAATCCACTCAGATATAGTAGGAACTGCTGATGCTGGAGTCTAGGGTAACAAGGTGCAGAGCTGGATGAACACAGCAGGCCAGACAACATCAGAGGAGCAGGAAAGCTGACATTTTAGGTCTAGATTCTTCTTCAGAAATGAGGGAAGGGAAGGAGGAATTACTTCTCTCGAACTTGATACATTCATTACTCCAGAGTGCATTAAACTCTGGGACATGGCACAAATTTAAGGAGGAGATAGCCAGGTTTTTAATTAGTAATGGGTTAAAGGGTTATGGGGACTGGACAGAAAAGTGGAATTAAGTCTAAGATGAGGTCAGCTATGATCATATCAAATGGCAGAGAAGGCCCTAGGGGCTGAATTATCTACTCTTGCTCCTGGTTCTTATATTCTAAAGCAAAAACTTACTGGAAACCTGATTATGGAAGTAAAGAAAACTTGGCAAGATCAGGAAATAACTTAATGGTTGTGGCAGGGAACATATCCCCTGGCCTGAAAACCAGTAGCAGCCTTACCACAGACCGATCTGCTTATCTTGACATTAGTGTCTTCCCGTGGAATCAAGGTTTTAAAATCCTGTCATTGAGAGTTGGTGGTTATTTACAGGCTGGCAGCACTCCCCAGCAATATCATCAGAGAGCCGGCAAGGGGTGATCACTGGTAAGGGATGAAGGGAGGTTAACAGTCAGGCCGTAGGGGATGCGAGGATAATCTTCCACAGACTTCTTCCTCCCAGATGGTAGAGCACTTCATCTGGAGCACGGTGCGTGAGAATGATGGACCAGCCGGCACCAAGCTACGCCAAAGGCCATCTGTTTACTTAATGGCTGCCCACAAAGTAAGCCCGCATTGTCCTACCTGCTGCTGACTGAGTTCCAGAAACAGTGGAATCAGAGTCTTAATTGGTTACTTAAGAGCTCCGGATGGGAATATTCCCTTCACGCTTCCTGCCGGAGCTGGATCTGCAGGAGTCAGCATGACACTGCCAAGAATCCTATCTTAATCCTATACTCAGCTTTCAAATTCGACCTTCCAAAGTGCATCACCTCGCATTTATCTAGGTTGAACTCCATCTGCCACCTCTCAGCCCATCTCTGCATCCTGTCAATGTCCCGCTGCAGCCTACAACAGCCCTCTATACTGTCAACGACACCTCCAACCTTCGTGTCGTCTGCAAACTTGCTGACCCATCCTTCAATCCCCTCATCCAAGTCATTAATAAAAATTACAAACAGTAGAGGCCCAAGGACAGAGCCCTGTGGAACACCACTCACCACTGACTTCCAGGCAGAATATTTTCCTTCTACTACCACTCACTGTCTTCTGTTGGCCAACCAGTTCTGTATCCAGACAGCTAATCAATGGTCGGCACAACATCGTGGGCTGAAGGGCCTGTTCTATGCTGTTATGTTCTATGCTCTATGTTCTATGATAGTGGGATCTCCAACTCCCACTCATTTTCTCCCACTTCTGAAAAAAACCTCCATGGAGGGACCACTAAATTCTATCCTTAAGTAAATAATTGTGATTGACATGGGCATGGATTTGAGAAATAACATTATGATCAGGAGATCTGGAGGGGGAAATGGGTATTGTGGCTTCTTTTTTTACAGAAGTTGGCACAGATAGGTGTTTTAAAAAGGCCAGGAGCTGCACTGAGGAGAGGAATCCACCAATACACAAAGTAATGTTGTGTAAGACCTTTACAACCCTGGAGAAATGTATTGATGCTGACACAGTGCTGCTCCCACCTGGACTTAAATAGCACAGTATGGGGCAAAGGTTATTACATTTAGAGAGAGAAGCATGAGTGGAATATATTCTTAATAATCTAACAGTGGGCTTAGAGCCTGATATATCTCAGATTACTGTGTATATTTGTACTTAGTATTAATAAGAAACAGAGTTCTAAGGAAGTCTAAGCTTAAAGACGAGTCTGTCATAAACGCAAACTCCTGGGTGTGGACATAAAACCAAATGACAAAAGGAGAACAATCAATTCTACTGTCACGATCACCATCAGGAAGCAATACATTTATTTGTATACCCAAAGTGCAAGAAACCCAGCACCCCATAAAATCCAATTCAATATTACAGGTTTGCAAAATTTGCAGAAACTGTTTATGATATAATCTTAAAATAGAACTAACTTTGTAGCAGGATAAATTATAATGAGGACAATAAGGAAGAGAAGGATAGATTACTGGAGCTTGCAAGAAAATATCATAAAAACATAGCCAGGCAACGGAATAAAAATGGTAGTGTGCAGTTTAGCAACATTTCCTTGCTGATACTGATGGTTTTAATGTAAAAAGACCCTATTATGAGCCATTTGTTTAAAAGCTTCTGTTTTACAGATATTCAATGCAATTTATGAGTGCAACATGGTTGTCAGCCAAAGTTACACAGTCAGTTCAAACTCTTGTGCTGCTTCTTCTGGGAGGTCCTACATGATACACTAGTAGGTCAGAGGCTAGGAATAGTGCAGTGGTAAGTCACTTCCTGACTCTCCAAAACCTGTCCACATTCTAATAGATACAAGACAGGAGTGTGATGGAATACTCCCCATTTGCCTGGATGAGTGCAATCCCAACATTCAAGAAGCTTGGCAAGGCTTGTTCATCTAGGACAAAGCAGCCCGCTTGATGGGCATGACACCCACAAGCATCCACTCTCCCCAGCACCAATGTTCAGTAGCAGCAGTGTTCACTATCTGCAAGATGCACAGCACAAATTCAGCAAAGATCCTCAGACAGCACCTTCCAAACCCATAACCACTTCCATGTAGAAGGGCAAGGGCAGCAGAGCTACGGGAACACAACCACCTTCAAGTTCCCCTCCAAGCCACTCGCTGTCCTGACTTGGAAATATATTGCCATTCCTTCATTGTTGCTGGGTCAAAATCCTGGAAATCCTTGCCCACCAATGGTATTGTAGATCAACCCACAGCATGTGGACTGCAGTGGTTCAAGAAGGCAGCTCCTCATCAGCTTCTCAAGGGCAACTAGGGATGGGCAACAAATGCTGACCAGCCTGCAATGCCCATATCCCACAAATGATTTTTTTTAAAATTGTGGAGAGAATCAGGCACTTCCCCACAGAGTATTGGACCTCCCACTCAATTAAGAGCCCACTAGGATTGGCATTCCGCTTCTGAGATAACCAGTACTTGCAGCACAATTGAGAACAGTGGCCACAGCTGGTATTTCTCTGGATCTGCAGGAGGCTTGGCTGTGGTTCCCCAGACCTACATGAGTGGAGGTGGGGTACAGGTCACAGGCTAGGTGGAGGTAGGGAGTGGTCATAGAGAAGGTGGAGATGCAATAGAGATAAGGGACATGGGTGTCACCAAGGGCATTTTGTCCATAACCCCTTACCCATCTTGTAAAATTCTCGACACATCGTCCTGAAAAACCGTATTGGGTCATGATTTAATTTTTTCTTTTCAATGAGTAGTCCTGACCTTTCAAAATGCTTCACATAACAGAGAAGTCCTTCGTTCCTGGTAACATCAGAGTAAACCTTTTCTTACAAGTTAACTTGCTTAAGCTTAAAAGCCCGTCCTTTAATGCTTTTAGTTAATTGAAACTTACTTGTTCAACATTCGTGCAATTCCAAAGTCTCCAAGTTTTACAGTTACTCCTTTATTACAAAGGAAAATGTTCTATGGATAAAAATATATTCCATTTTATTCACCACACTAAACACAGTAGCTTAAATTCCCATAACAACCACAGCTTTTGGACTTAGCAAACTATGGTAATGTTCTCCAAGTTCATAATCTACTGTTTACTCCTAATATGAAATTGAATTGAGTTTTTGCTGAGCGCTAAAAAATGATTTCATGAGACTGAATAATATATCTTTATATAGCAGCAAATTATTAATGTATATTAGGGTAAAGAAAGGAATGTTTTACTGTAGTTCAGTTCACTGGAATTCCATGAAGTGTCAGAGTACAGCAGAGAGACATTGAAAAATGGTTAAATACTCTACGAAGAGGAAGACTACATAGTCTCTGGACAGCTCTTGAAGGCTTACTGGTGTCATTAAGGATTTCTCAGCATGAGGAAATGCAAGAAAAATGTGGAAAGAAGGAAAGTAAACAAAATCATCAAAACTTCACAAAGACAAATGCTCAAGGGTTTAGAAACATGCAAAGGTACAAGAGGCCAATAAATAGAGCAGTTGGCAACCAGCCACAGCTTGTGTGAAGAAATCCTCTTATCTGTCTCCTTAAACTTATCTTTTGACTTCAATGTTGATGGCAAATGTAGTTGGTCTGAAAATATGCACAACCATCTGAGAAAGTTAATTTAATGCCTACATGAACCTTAGAGTGCAAAGTATATGTTTCACAATACTTTAACCAAGAATGTAAATTTACGTTCCAAAAGAAACAATAAAAAAGTAGAAAAAATGCAAATGACAGACATTGATTTTAATAACAGTGAGCAGAGTACAGTAAAAAGAAGTTACAATACCAATATCTACCAGCATAAAGGATTATATACCATTCACAAAGAACGGAAAAGTGAACAACCAGTACAGGAGTCCCCACAAAGTTAGAATTTCTAAAAATTTGGAAATCCCTCACTAGGTTGATACTAAACCATGAGAAACACAATAGCCTGGTGTTGTATTGACTTGTATTGACAATGTATTGACTTCTAATTATTTTAGATATATTGCTATACTTGCAGAAATTTAATCAACTTCAGTCCAAATGATTTCAGTATATCATTAATATTTCAAAACGACCGTGGACAATTCAACACCACAGCCTTTTAAGTAGACTGTACCCGGTTATATGGTTTAAAATAATATCAGTATTTAGAACCACAAAATGTTTGGAATGTAAAATGCTCTTGATAACACCAAAAAAATGCAGATTTTATTCCAAAACAACTAAATATTTCTAATTATTATTATTTCAGAGCTATTTTTTTGCCCCTCCAACATTTACCTGTGTTTTGATATCTCTGTGCAGGATCTTTCTGTCATGAATGTGTTTCAGCCCTAAGCAAATTTGCACAAACCAGTCCAAGACCTAAAAAAGGGTTATGGATATCAGTCATACATTTTTGAGTATAAAGCAATTAATTATGAAAGCCACCAGCTCAAGATTAACATTTAAAACACACAGCTCCCAGGCACCACATGGCATGTTCGCAGTCATTGTAATTTTATTAAAGCATAAATATAGCTCTCATTAAAGAGAGGTGACACCCTACTTAACATTCAGAAGTCACAGCCCAATGACATCTTGGGTGCATTCACTTAAAATAAAAGTGTGTCCTGCATTGACTGCACCCTAGCAACCGAATCATTACAGGAAGAGTCAAGACAAGCTTTTTACACGTACCTTCCTCAGAACTCTTTGTGCGCCCAGTCTCCCCTTACTGCCATAGAGCTCCCAACCAGAACATTCCCCACAGATCACCTTCAGCTTTGATTACCGTTGACAATGCAAATGCTTGCTAACTTTTGTTCCCACTGATGTCAGCTGGGACTCTGAAAATGTTTATAATGATGCGCTGCCGCTAAATTCAATAAGGCCTCCAGATTTTCTGACAATCTAGTTGCCACCACAAACCTTGAGCCTCACACAGACATTATTCACTAAAATCAAGCTCAAGGATTTACTAATGCTTGGACAAGTACAACATGTATTTATCCTTAATATATTAAAAAATCCCAAAGCATTCCCTACAGAAAAGCACAGGTCAAAATTAGAGGAAGAGTGAGATACTTTATCAAATACTTGGCTGAAAAAAGAAGCAAACCAGAAAGATATTTAGAAATGGAGCTCCACAGGGTAGAAAAGACTGAATGCTCCTAAACAAAAACGGAAATTGCTGGAGAAACTCAGCGGATCTGGCAGAATTTCTTGAAAGAAAGCTGTCTTGGGTCCGGTCACCTTTCTTCACAAACTTCTGAAGCTGTGCCATGAAATGTTGGAAAAGACTGCAGTGATTTTTTTAACAAATCACAGAGGCTTAGAGAGTCACAGAGTCATACAGCATGGAAACAAATATTCAGCCCAACTCGTCCATGCCAACAAGGTTTTCCAAACTAAACTAGTCCCACTTGTCGGTGCTTGGCTCATATGCTTCTAAACCTTTCCTATTCGGGTACCTGTCCAAATGTCTTTGAAATGTTGTAAATGTACCTGCATCTACCAATTGAGCGTTCATTTCACATTTGAACCACAATCTGTGTGAAAAGGTTGTCCCTCAGGTCCCTTTTAAATCCTTTTCCTCTCACCTTCAAAACTTTCCCCTTAGTTTTGAACTCCCCCATCCTAGGGAAAAGACCTTTCCTATTCACCTTATGTGTGCCCCTCATGATTTTATAAACCTCTATAAGGTCACCCCTCCACCTCCGACGCTCCAGTGAAAAATGTCCTTGCCTATCCAGCCTCTCTTCAAACTCTCCATTCCCAATAAATTCCTTGCAAATCTTTACTGCTCCCTTTCCAATTTAGTAATCCTTTCTATAGCAGGGCAATTATAACTGTATTCCCAAAGTGGCCTCATCAATGTCCTGTATGACCGCAACACCATGTCTAAATTCCAATACTCAACGGTCTGAGCAATAAAGGCATTTATTTGTAAGCAAGGATAAATGATTTTGATTTTAATACATTGTAATTGCAACCCAATGGGGGTGGTAGGGCCAAAGTGATGGAAACAGAATTTAGTGCAAGAAAAGGTGTCACCAACAGAGTTTAATATGAGATAGAATTTGTTTCAGGTGCAGCTCAGAAAAATGATCTCTTTAAGTTAACTATAGAATGATTAAGAAATAAATCACCATGAATAAATGTAAACTCGTTCCAAAATCTCCAGGCTAAACAATGAAGTAACAGTGTCTCAGCTGTCAGTGCCCATTAATGTAAACTCCATTCTAAGCTCCAAAAAGAAATAATATACAAAGTTTGATGTAAAAAAATGGTATATCAAGGAACAAAAATTGGTGTTCCATTCAGTTTCGTTAAATTAGTTCTTACCTGCTCCTCTGTAAAGTAAACTCCATGTTGCATGTTAATTCTGTGCATCAGGTCACCACCATCACAATATTCCATTACTATAAACAGGCTTTGCCCCTCTGTAAATGAGAGGTCAATATTATTCCATTTGTCAATCATTCCGAAGTGTTTCTTTTTACAGGTGAATCCTGTAAGGAAACATACTGTTTTATCTTCACATTTTTAAATAGATTTTAAGAAAGCTTATTGCCAGCCTTTCCCAGTCCGAGATCATAGATTTTACTTTAATTCTTGGAAACTTTTGTACCAGTTGTGGGAGCTGGAGGAGTTAAAAACTCAACTGCTATAAAAGAAAACTGTCCCAGTATTTCCAACTCCAAGACCTCTGAAATATTTTACCAGCGGAGATGACTGTTATCCTGTCACAAAACGCGCAGCTAATGCCCATAATGAGTAGGAATCGGAGTGAGCCATTCATCCCTTTGAGCCTGCTCCACCATTCAAGTGGATCACAGCTAATCCAAAATTCTTTATTATATCTAGTTTCGAAACTCTTGATCCTACTGAGCAAGAATCTATCTGTCTCAGTCTTAAATGTACACAAAACATCTGCCCGCAGCTCTCTGTGGCAAGAAGTTCCAAAGACATTGATTGCATTGTCTATCAGTATGAAGATATGTTAAAGGAGATTTCTGGAGGGATTTATGAGATGGATGGATTGGCCAGGATTTAGGGGATGGAAAACCAATACTTTCCTTGCATGAATCACCTGGTCTTTCTTTACAAGAAAGTGACAATACTGAACTTCACAAAACCCAGGGCTCCCTGAAGTGTCAGCCTAGATTATGTGTGACCTCCATAACATCAGGGTCATTAGTTTTTATTTTTAATGTAACCCTTTAAGGACTCTGAGTTAGCTCTACCTCCTAATATCAGCTTGCTGCAAAGGAAAATAGGAGAGAAAAGATAGTGATAAGTGTTAGCTCTGTCCATATTTCAGAGTTGGGCAGTTGAGGCATAGAGCTAAGCAGAATAGGAAATTTTCTGAGGAACAGAATTATAGTGAAGTGGATTGCAGGTATCTTTCAGGGCTTGTATTGGTGGTTGACTAAGTCAAGCCAGCAGATGACTAAAATTCTGCAGTATTTGGCATTTCTATCAGACAAAGACCTTCAAATGAGTCCAAATATTTAACAATGTTGGGGTGCTTCATTTTGTCCATTAGTGTCACTTCTTTAAGGGCAGCTTCTCTTTCTTTCTGGTGCACCTGAAAATAAACACAAAAAAGGAAATCTGTAGAAAGTAATAATCAGCAGGCCAGGCAGCATCTGTGGAGATTAAAATAGAGTTACTATGTCAGGTTGTTGGTCTTTCATCAGAATCGGCAAAGGTTAGAGGAATAGCAGGTTTTAAGCAAATAAAGGTAAATTTGCCATAGTCTTACTGGGCTTTAGACTGTCCTCTCTGATGGTGGTTTAACCAGAGGCTCATCATGTCTTAGATGAGGGGAGAGTCCTTCATGGAAACCTCAGCCTGTGCAGGAATTGAACCTATGCTGGAGGCATTACTGTGAATCACACAGCAGCTGACCAGCTAACTGAGTTAACCGATCCCCAATTTAAGCAAATATGGAGACAAGGGGAAGAAAGAACAAAATGATAGGTCCATCATAGAGTAGACACAATTATTAAAAGACAAAAATGAATAACAGGCAAGTCAAAAGGTAACCGTAACCCTAAGCTTAATCCTAACCCTAACTCTAAACCATCAAAAGGTAATGGTGGAAGATTAAAATATCAGCCTAGAGGAGCTGTAAATGCTAACAGAACTAACACCAAGAACAGGCATCCATAAATATGGAAGTGTTAATGATCTGATATTGTCAAACTCAATGATAAATCTTCAAGGCTATAAACTGCTAATTTTAAAGATGAGTTAGTATTCCTTGAGCTTTTGTGCAGTTTAATGGCTGCTAGAGGCTTAAGGTAAAGGGGGTGGACAGGGATCAGAAAGGGCAACTAAAACTTCAAGAAGAGAGCTCACTGTCACTGCTTTTTTGAAGGCAATTAGGGATGTGCAATAAACACCGATCTTGGCAGCACATCCCTTGAACAAATTATAAAAGTTACATTATTTTCAAGTAAGTACAAATGAATGCCATTTATCCTGGGAGGAATGTTTGAGATCCTGAGCACTGGGAAGGTGAAAGTGAATGGTAGGTAATCCATCTCCTGCATTTACATGAAAAGGTGTGTGGGATGAGAATGATTTTGGAGCTCATGAAGATGTGAAAAGGACAGTCTTTCCAGGGAAAGAGACAAAAATATTTTTTACTAGTGGCATTGCCCTAGAGGCAGAAATAATAATGGATGCTCCAATGAACATAAAATCTGGGAGTGTGGAATGTCAGGGCAGAGGGAAGCTCTGTTCAGGTTCTGGGAGGCAGAGTTAAAAGTAAAAGTGTAACGACTGTGATGACAACTAGATTTGGTGAAAAGAAAAAAAAAATTCTGAATTTACATAAATGGGGTCCGTTTATTATATTATATTATATTATTTATAACACAGCATTATCAAAAAGACTGCAACTGAGGCAGAGAAAATGGAAGACTAGAACAGAGTCAATATTTTATTTAGAAGGTCAAAAATCACGTGACACCAGTTTATAGTCCAATTTCTGGGGATAATAATATCCATTACAAATCCACCGACTCCCACAGCTACCTGGACTATACATCCTCACACGCCACTTCTTGTAAAGACTCCATCCCACTCCATCCCATTCTTTGAGTTCCTCCATCTCCGTTTCATATGTTCAGATGAGGCCAACTTTGACAAGGGAGCATCCACTTTCTTCCTCAACCGAAGGTTCCCCAGCTTCACTGTCGACAGGGACCTCAACCGGGTCCATCCCATCTCCCACACTTCCACCCTCACTCCTTCTCTTCCCTCCCGCAACAGCGACAGGGTTCCCCTTATCCTCACCTACCATCCCACCAGCATCCACAGACAGATCATCAAACGCCATTTCTGCCACCTCCAGCAAGATGCCGCCACCAGACACTTATTCCCCTCCCCTCCCTTGTCCGCCTTCCGCAGGGACTGTTCCCTCCGGGACACACTGGTCCACACTTCCTTCACCCCCAACACCTCCCGATAGTCCCACAGCACTTTCCCCTGTAACCGGCGAAGGTGCAACACTGCACATTTACCTCCTCCCTCCCCAGTATCCAAGGGCCCAAACATACCTTCCAGGTGAAGCAACACTTCACCTGCACTTCCCAGAATCTAGTCCACCGCATTTGCCGCTCACAATGTGGTCTCCTCTACATTGAGGAAAGGAAGTGTAGACTTGGAGACCGCTTCGCAGAACACCTACATTCTGCTCGCAAAAAAGACCCTGAACTACTTGTTGCCTGCCACTTCAATGCAGCACCTTGCTCCCTGGCCAACACCTCTGTTTCTGGCTTGCAACAGTGTTCCAGTGAAGCTCAACACAAGCTGAAGGAACACCTCATTTTCCGCTTGGGGACCGTACAAACCTCTGGACTCAGTATTGAGTCCAATAATTTTAGGGCATAAACTCTCCCATGTCCCAGCCCCCACCCAACACACCAGGCCTTTTTACCACATAGCCTGCCGTTACACACCCCCTGATGTTAGTCACTAAGTGCCCATTAACAACTACTCACCCTGCCAGTAATTCCACTGTCTGTCCAAATGTCTTTCTCTCTCTTTGGGCTCTATCCTATCGTTTACTCCCTACCCCACCCACTTCCCTATTGTCTGCATATAAACTGACGTTTTCCCAGCCACTATCAGTTCTGAGAAAGGGTCACCAGACCCGAAACATTAACTCTGTTTTCTCCTTCACAGATGCTGTCAGACCTGCTGAGCTTTTACAGCAACTTTGTTTTAATAGTCCAACAGGTTTATTTGAAGACACAATCTTCCGGAGTCTCATGCATTCTTCAGGTGTCAAGACAGAGAAGATAACAAAGAACAGGCAACTATAGGTCACTTAGTTTAACAACTCTTTTTGGGAAAATGTTAAAACAGTATGACGGTCAGGCAGCATCACAGGAGTCAGAAAGTCAACGTTTCGGGTCAGGAGTTCTGAAAGAGGGTCCTGATCCGAAATGTCAACTTTCCTACTCTGATGCTGCCTGACCTGCTGTGTTCCTACTGCTCTACATTGTGTTAACGCTGACTCCAGCATCTGCAAGTTCTTGGTATCTCAAAATATTATTAAGGATGTGATTGCAGAGAATTTAGAAATGCATAGTATGGTCAAGCAGAGTCAGTATGGCTTCATATGCTTGACAAATTTAAGAAAGTGCCAAGCAGCATAAAAGGAAAGCAACTGATGTAACTTTTTTGTTTGCTAAGTATCATATTTTTGGCTTTTTAATAAATAAAAAGAACCCACGGTGTTGGAGGCAGTACATTTGAATTGTTAGAGGATTGGCTCGTTGATAGAAGACAGAGAGTTGGAATAAGGGGAAGCATTTTCATGATGGCAACCTGTAACTAGTGGTGTACCACAGGGACCAGTTATATGGACATAATTATTTACAATATATTAAATCCATTGGATAAGGGAAATGAATGAACTATCATCAAGTTTGTGGATGACACAAAATTAGACAGATAGGCAAGTGAGGTTAGGAAAGTGGGTAAAGATGTGGCAAATGGAATACAATGTGGGCAAGTGTGAGGTCATGCACTTTGTTAGGAAGAATAGAGGCTTAGACTATTTTCTATATGGCAGAATATTCAGAAATCTGAAGTGCAAAGGGACTGGGAAGTCCTAGTCCAAGAACCTCTTCAGGTTAACTCGCAGGTTGAGTCAGTAGTTAAGAAGGCAAATGCAATGCTGGCAATTATTTCGAGAGGACTAGAATATAAAAGCAGGGATGTATTTTTGAGGCTTTAAAAGTGTCTGGTCAGACCACATTTAGAATATTGTGAGCAGTTTTGGGCCCATATCTGATGAAGGATATAATAGCCTTGGACCGGGTCCAGAGGAGGTCATAAGAATGATCCCAGGAATGAAAGGCTTAACATATGAGGAACGTTTGAAGACCCTGGGTCTATACTCGATGAAGGTTAGAAGGATGAGACGGAATCAAATCAAAAAATTTACAGAATACTGAAAGACCTGGATTGAGTGGACATTAGGAAGATGTTTCAATTAGCAGGAGAGACTATGATGCAAGGGCACAGCCTTAAAGTAAAGGGAACACCCTTTAGAACGGAAGTGAGGAGAAATTTCTTCAGCCAGAGAGTGATGAATCTGTGAAATTCATTGCTACAGAAGGCAGTGAAAGTCAGGTCATTGTGTATATTTAAGACAGAGATAGATAAGTTCTTGATTGTTAAGGGGATCAAAGGTTACAGGAAGAAGGTGGGAGAATGGGGTTGAGAAACATATCACCCATGACAGAAATGGCAGAATAGACTTGATGGGCCGAATCTGCTGCTATGACTTGTGGTCTTATGATGACGATGATGCAAAGAAGCTGCAGAAGACTATACATAGGTTAAGTGAGTGGGCAAAAATTTAGCAGATGGAATATAATGGGGAAATGTGAGGAAGAATAGAGGAGCTGAACATTATTTAAATAAAGAACGAGTGCAGCAAACTACAGAACAGATGTTTTTGGGAATCCTCTTCCATGAAACATAAAAAAGCTGCCATTCAGGTTCAGCAGGTAATAGGGATGACAAAGAAATATTGGTCGTATTGTGAAAGGGAATGGAGGTTAATGTAAGGGGACGTTACTAAAATTATGAAATGCACTCGCATGAGCATAATTGGAATACTGTGAACAGTTATGGGCCCCTTATCTAAAGAAAGATACATCAGCATTGGAGACAATTCAGGGAGTGTTCACTAGGCTGATACCAGGAAGGAAGGATCTGTCTTCTGAGGAAAGGTTGACTAGATTGGGCCTCCACACGTTGGAAACTAGGAGAAAGAGAGGCAACCTTACTGAAACATACAAGATTTCTACAGGGCCTTACTGGGTAAATGTGGAGAAGTTGTTTCTCTTTGTGGGATAGTCTAGGAATGCAGTGCATCATCTCCAAATAACCTATCACACCTTTAAGACACAGATGAGGAAAACTTCTTTCTCTTTGAGAGTTGCAAATCTATGGAATTCTTTACCGCAGAGAGCTGTTGAGGCATGATTGTTAAGTGTATTCCAGGTTGAAATTAACAGATTTTCAATCAGTAAGGGAATCGAGCGTCATGGAGAAATAAAGGTAACAGGATAGAGGAGTTGAGGATTATCAAATGATCATGATCTGTGAATGATGCAGCAAATTTGATATGAATAGTCCATTTCTGTTCCTATGTCTTACAGTCCGACACTTATGTAGGAGTTAGAAATTCAAGGTGACTGGGGGACGGTGGTCTTATATTCGTTGCTGGTTCATCCGCAGAAATTGAGATAGAGAAGGGAAGGCAGGAATGTATCAACTGAAGGCAAAAGGAAAGTAGCAATTGGAAGAAATGTTTCTTAATTCAGGGCAAGCACGGTACTCTACATCATTGCTACCAGTAATGAATGAGAAAAAGAAATGAAGGCATGGACATATGCAGGTCTGGAACATAGGATGGTCCACATATCCCACACAGTTAGTACCCAGACGGGTTCCCATTTGAAGGAAATGAGTGGAGTCAAGGGATTTGTGAAATATAAAAACATATTTGGCCAGACAGAGGGTGACAGTAATGGATGAGGACTGGTTAGGCCACTTTACAAGGAGGAACTGGAAGGTCCATAGGCTACCCTGGCAAAGAGTAAAGGTATAGAGGAAACTGATGGCGAAAAGATGATGATTAGGGTTAGAAACCTGGTGAATAACAAGTTGCATGAACACGTTTGATACATTTTGTTGCAATAATTCATTACAATTAAATTAATTCTTGTAAAAAGACTAGAATTTGAATCTTTTTATCTTGCACTCATTAAAATTCCAATATAAAAAAACAGATTTGAAATAAGAGACCCCATTTTATGCAGAATGTAAAATGGATGCTGATTGGATGGGCCATAATTAGCATGAAGAAGAAGTAAGAACATTTAGCTGGCTCTCTGATGAAGAGCCTAGGCCCGAAACGTCAGCTTTTGTGCTCCTGAGATGCTGCTTGGCCTGCTGTGTTCATCCAGCTTCACACTTTGTTATCTTACATTTAGCTGCCAACAGTAGGCTCTTTTGGTGCAGTGATACTGTTCCTGCCTCTGCGCCAGAAGATCCAAGTTCAAATCCCACCTGCTCCACAGATGCATAATAACACCTCTAAACAGGGTGATCTGAAAACTGATTAACCGTCAATCTTAATTCTCAGACTAGGGTGCAGCCATGGGGATGCAGCAGAGTGCAGCTGTCTCCATAATCCTTTTGTTTTGTAAAGGTGAAATGTATTCACAAAATTCCATTTATCTTTATAAAACAGGGTCTTGAGTATTTGTGCATGTAGCTTCTAGCATGCACAATCCATCACACAGCGGGCTCAGCCGATGATCTCATACTTGTTTCTGGTGAATGTGATGTACTGTCAAGCCAAAAAGCTGTTTCGCTTCCAACACAAATGAGTCATGTGATAAGTAAGTTTCAGTGCCAATGTGATGGCAGGTATATATGCTGCATATGTCACAAAAACCATATCAAACAACATTTCCCATTGACCATTTGCAGTGGACAGCGTGACGGGTCATAGAGTCATACAGCCATACAGCACAGATATAGACACCTTGGTACAACTCATCCATGCCAACCAAGTTTCCCAAATTAAATCAAAGATAATAGGAACTGCAGATGCTGGAGAATCCGAAATAACAAAGTGTAGAGCTGGATGAACACAGCAGGCCAAGCAGCATCATAGGAGCACAAAAGCTGATGTTTCGGGCCTAGACCCTTCATCAGAAAGGAATTTCTGAAGAAGGGTCTAGGCCCGAAACGTCAGCTTTTGTCCTCCTAAGATGCTGCTTGGCCTGCTGTGTTCATCCAGCTCTACACTTTGTTCTCCCAAATTAAACTTGTTTACCTTTCCTATTCATGTGCCTGTCCAAATGTCTTTTAAATGTAACTGTACCTGCATCTACCACTTCCTCTGGCAGTCATTCCACATACGACCCACCCTCTGTGTGAAAAAGTTGTCCCTCAAGTCCTTCTTGAATCTTTTCCCTCTCACCTTAAAAATATGCCTCCTGGTTTTGTACTCCCCCACCCCTGGGAAAAGACCTTTGCTATTCACCTTATCTATGCCCCTGACAATTTTATAAACCTTTACTAGGGCACCTCTCAAACTCCTATGCTCCAGAGAACAATGTTCCAGCCTATCTGGGCTCTCTCCATAACTCAAACGCTTCAGGCCTGGCAACAACCTGGTAAATCTTTTCTGAACCCTCCTCAATTTAATAATATCCTTCCATAACACGGCAACCAGAACTGCACACAGTACTCTGAAAGTGGCCTCACCAATGTCTTGTACAACCTCAAAATGATGTCCCGACTCCTACATTCAATGGTCTGACCAATAAAGTCTGGTTTGAATGCAGGTGGGGCATGGGAGAGGAGACAAATCACTGTCTAGAGGCTGGGCAGACATTTCAATAAAATATTGGGATGACATTCTTTTATTGTAACAGTGATTCTATTTTAATCACAGTGAACAGGAATTCCCTCGGTGGGTGAAAGGAGGCTAAAGGGCTGAATCCATGAGATAAGGGAAATGATATGGCAGTCCTATGCTGAGCATTTTCAACATTTTCTGTTTTATTTCAGACTGCATCTTCAATATTCTCTTTTTACATGAGATAAATAGCTTTACAACACTGCTTGTGCGCTGAGCTGTACCTGTCCTATCTTCTAATTCTAACAGGGGTTTATAGGTGAACACATGATCAGAACCTGGCACCAGGGACAGGATTCCTTAATTAATATCTGCTTTCCCTTGACCATCTTTCCACCCATTACCTTTACCCCGCAACACCATTTGCCCCAGTCTCCATCATAAGACGCTACCATAACTGTACCATCTCTCTCCATATCTACTGCCTCCTGACTTTATGCTTTCGCACTGGACATACAGCTGCCTGCAGGCAAGAAGTCTACAGAAAACAGTTACAAAATATCCTTCAGCTAAAACTGCAGCATGGTCAGAAGACACTTATTGCTGGGCTTCCTAAGTTCACACCACAATTACACCCAGATAACCATCTTCCACTCACTCACTCACTCAAACAGTGGAATGCACCTCACAGATGACTTTGGGATGAAAGCAACCATTTCACTTCAGTAATCAAAAACTTAATGGATTTTCACTTCAGTTAAACAAATATTGATACTCACTATTTAGAGACAGATTGCAGTATCAGTATAAGTGCACAAAAGTATTCTAGCTTTTATGTTTTCCATCTCTGTTTTGCAGATCCAAAATCCCTGTTCTCCTGACTCTAGCCCATGTAAATCTCTCCAGTTACCCCAATAATGATAACCTTACTTTCAATCATCTCACCCCTATGTTTTAATATCCCTACACAAATACTCTCATTACATCTGCCTCCTCACTTTTTCATAAGCATCACTGAAATTCATTTACTGTGACCAAGCTTTCGGTCACCCCTCCTATGAATGAACAAATGAACAAATGAAAAAGTATAGCACAGGAACACGCCCTTTGGCCCTCCAAGCCTGTGCTAACCATCATGTCCTAATTAATCTAAAAACAAACCTGCCATATTTTCAATCCGTATCCCTCTATTCCCTCCTTGTTTATGTACCAATCTAGGTGCCTCTTAAATGTCTTCAATGTGCCCGCTTCCACCACCTCTTCTAGTACTGCATTCCAGGCTGCTACCACTCTCTGCGTGAAAAACATCCCTCACATCTCCCTTAAGCTTCCCCCCTCTGACCTTGAGCCTGTGTCCCCTTGTAATTGAAACTCAACTCTAGGAAAATGCCTCTGGCATTCCACCCTACTTATACTTCTCATAATTTTGTAGACCTCTATCGGGTCTCCTCTCAGCCGCCATCTTTCCAGTGAAAACAATCTCTCCCAGGCTCACCATTTTACTTCATGTCTCCTTACACTATTTTTCAACATTAAAGTGGCAATACAACAGCAAGCTGTTGAAGATAACAATGATTATGATTAGGATCCACATCTGCTTTATGATTTTCATCAAGTTGCTGTTATCATTTGGAAATCTGAAATATTGATGAATTTCTTATATTGGAAGACACCTTCCCCATTCTTTAGACAGCTTGTTGGCATCGTCCACTTCAGGTCTGATACCAAATTGGACATCAATCCTCTTTTGAATCTTCATACATTGAATAATCAAATCTTACCAATCAATCATGGACTAGGAAGTATCAAGTGATTAATCATGATAAATCCACTCCTTATCATTTTAATCATGGATCATTATATAATTGTAGAGAATTTTATTATCATTTCAATAAACTCTATTAAATAAGAATGTTTTTTTCTGTGAACACAAAATACAAACGGCTTTAAAAATGTGTTATTAAGAACATTAAACAATTTACTTGCCTCACAAAAACAATAAAATGTAGATAAATATTTACATATCAGATATCTACTGAGGTTTGCATACAATATAATCCAATAGAAATAAACTTCTTTTCAATCTCAACCTCACCTTTGCAATTTTAATTTCTTTTACTACAACGTGCTTGTTGTTGTCTTTAGCTTTCACTAAGAAAGCTTTTCCAAATGCTCCTTCTCCAAGGAGTTTAATGACTTCATATTTATCCATTGTGGCAGTTAATCTTCAAGAAATCTGAAATAGAAAAATACACTTTTCTACTAATAAACTGACTTACAAAACATTTCTTCCTGCAAGCTTTGCATGTTATAATTGACACAAAATTGTGGTGTGGCTTGGATGATAAATTGCGTGCACTTTTTTGGGAGACGGGTTCATATCACTTCAGATTGCTCCAGGCCACAATAGAACCCAATATGTTACAGTCAGAATTTTATGAAACTCCCAGGCCAACCAGATAGCAGCTATTCAATGTTCAACATAATTTTTACATAAGTTTGTTTATAGAAATATCCCAGAAAGACTATGACCCAATTTTTGCCAACAATCAAACATATTTCTGACTTAAGCTGGTCAGTGATTAAAGCTCTGCAGAGGCAGGTGAGCTAGATTGCACAAAACTCATTTTGCCGTAGGTGCAAGGAGGGTGAAATTTGTTTTGGACAGACAGCTGTGTTAAATAAACAATGAAAAATCACAGCTGTTTTTGCACTCTAAGCAATATCATTTTTCTATTAAAAACCAAAAGAACTGAGGATGCTGTAAATCAGGAAGAAAAACTGAAGTTGCTGGAAAAGCTCAGCAGGTCAGGCAATTTTATATTGACTTGAACAATGAACTAGACCAGGTATGAAGCAGGCTACTCATTTTTTATCGGGCACTTACCTCCAAAAGCCTATTGGAACTGTTATCCTTGTAAATGGATACCCATCAGTGTACAGGCAATATTATTCACAGGACAAACCATTAGCCTAAGAGTGATGACTGTCAATTCTCATAAAATTCATCTGTTCACTAATGTCCTGTGAGGCAAGCGAACCAAAGACTGTCTACCTCTTATTTTTAATAATTTACCTATATTTAATGACCCTACCTCCACTGCCATCTGAGGCACAACCGTCAAGTTGCACAACCTCTGAGAGAAAAGTAAATCACCTCATTTCAGTTCTAAATGGCAATCTTTAATATTAAAACAGTGTTCTCTGGTTCTAGACTCATGAAAAGAGGAATTATACTTTCCACATCTCTCTTGCAAAGACCATTCAGGACCTTAAACATCAATTAAAACACCCTTCACCCTTCTAAACTACAATAGGGTCAAACACACACTGTCCAATCTTTCCTCATAAGATTGCAGGTATTCATCAGTAAACCTCCTCTGACCTATCTCCAACGAATTTGCATCCTTCCTTAAATAAGGAGACCAAAACAGCTCACAGTAATTTTGTTTCAACAATATCTTGTACAATAGAAGCATAATATTTTTACTGTTACGTTTAATTCCTCTTGTCATAAAGGATAGCATCCCATTTGGCTTCCTGATAATTTGCTATTTCCACATATTAATGGTTTATAATTCATGAACTAGAGCACCTAGATTTAAGAATCTCAGAATTCTGTAGAAATTTTCCAATTAAATAATACTGTTTTCTTCATTCTTTCTGCCAATGTGAACAAATTGCATTTTCATACTCACATTAAAGTCTACTAGCCTATTTTTGCCGACTTGCTTAACTTATCAATATTGGTCTGCATCCTTGTCACACCATCTTCATGACTTTCTTTCATGTACTTTCATCATCTGCAAATTTAACCAAGGTGCCTGCATTCCCTCATCTAAATCATTGATATAAATTGTAAAAATTGAGAACTCAGCGTAGATTCTTATGGTATCTCACTTGTCATGTCCTGCCAGTCTGAAGACCAATTCATGCATACTTTGTTTAAGCCAGTCAGCCAAAATTGCATCCATGATAGCATGTTACCCTCTATGCCATGAGATCCTACTGTGCACTATAATCTCTTATGCAGCATCTTGTTAAATACCTTCTGGAAATCCAAATACAGTACATCAATGTACTCCACTTTACCCACTGTGCAGGTTACTCCTTCACGGAATTCCAATAAATTACTCAAATGCAATCTCCCCATCACAAAACTACGCTGATTCTTCCCAAATATCTTGCATCGTTCCTTGTGCCCAGTTAGAATCTCCGCAGCTATTGATTCCCTAATTTCCACTTCCCCAATGATAGATGTCATGTTAAATAGCCTCTAGAGTCCTTTCTCCTACCTCCCGTAATGTTTTACATGTGCCACTTTCCAGTATGATAGAACCTTTATAGAATCCAATAAATTTTGGAAAATTATCACCAATGTACCTACTACCTCATTAGTCAACTCTTTTATGGCTCTAGAACATAGTCCATCAGAATGCAGAGACTTATCAACCTGCAGCTCCATCAATTTGCTCAGTAAGTTACAAGTTTTCCTTGTAATTATAATTTCACTGGCCTATTTCAACTGTTCCAGCGTTAGCTTTCCAAAAATGTACTTAATTTTCCAGTAATTTTCATGCAGCTAATGCACTTTCACCTTAAAGTTTCAATCAACTCACTCCAGAAATTAAGTATCCAACAGTGCAAATACCCTTTTAACACCGGAAAACAGTTAGTGATTGCCAATCTAGGCCGCATCTCATTTCTTCAGGTTATGACTTCCTGTTTCAGACTTTAAGTATATGTTAAAATATTTTTCTTGCTTGTCTCTTAAGCCATCTCCCAGTCTATCTTCTTTTGTGTCTCTCTGCATCATTGAATCCCACCACTCTAATTGACTCTCTTTCTCAGTCCCTCTTCGGTTTATTTCTCAATCTCTTAATCTCATTGACAAACAAATATTTCTACAATTGTTCACTGGAGTTCCAAATGTCTTGTTGTCCTCTCTGTATGCCTCTTAGCTCACACTTACAGCAACTTTGTTAGCAAAGGTGTTTAATATCTGAACATGCATGATTAAGTCTAACGAGCATTTTTTTAGATGCATCCTCCAGCAAACTCTCAAGCAGATCAATGACAGATAAAATTCAGTAGAAATTAAGTGTAAAATACTTATCTAGGAAGAAAACATGAGCATAGAAGTATCACGTCACTACTTATATAAATAGCAAATTTGATTTAATTGATGTTTAATATACTTCCAAAACTAACTGCCAGCTAATTTGTAGGTTAACATGATGAAAATGCTGTCTTCAAGCATAATTGCTTTTGATGTGTGAAAATACAATCCCAATATATTTAATGCTATGTTCAACATGTATTTATTAAAATCTGGCATTTGGATAGAAAGTTATCTTCAGTAGTTGAGGAGTGATATGGTTCTAACAGTTCTTTGTATGTTCTTCATGATTCTCATTCACCTTTCCTCAAGCATTCATATTTTCTTAAGACGGATTAATTAATTGCGATTATATTGTGAAGTCCTTTTAATATGTTGTTTCTTGATGTCACAAATTAAATATTAGCATAATTCCTTTCCTCACACATTTTCTAATCAAAGGTCAAGAGCAAGCTCAATCAATGATTTATAATGTCATGAATTCAATTCCCAGTCTATGCTGAGTTATCTCAACTCAGTTAGGATTGCAATCTGCTCAGAATTAAAAAGGTTTCTGGAAAATAGTAATATCCCACAAGGATCTTTGTTTGGGACTGAATTATTCACAATATTCCCTAATAGTTTAGATACAATAGAAAACCATATATTCAAGTTTGCCAGTGATGGAAGCACTGGTAGCATTGTGGGTAATTCAGGATTTACAAAGGACCAAAATTGGGCCAAAATCAGATAAATTCAAGTATTTTTTAAATGGTGAAAAGCCAGGAACACTGGCAATCCAAAAAACATGTAGGCATCCACAGAACAGAATTTAGGAGCGTGAGTTGTCCATTCAGCCCTTCGAACCTGCTCTGCCATACGATATGATCATGGTTGAACTACATGTAAATCTTTTTGAAATCATTCAATGTTTTGGCCTCAATTGCTTTCTGTGGCAGATAATTCCACTGGTTCACTACTCTCTGGGTGAAGAAATTTCTCTTCATTTCAATCCTAAATGGCCTAACCCACATCCTTCGAATGTGGCCCCACGTTCTGGACTCACCTGTCATCAGAAATAACGTACACAAGATCATTATAATGTAGTACTTACATACAAAATTGAAAAGGATAATGGAAAAGCTAAACTATAAAAAAAAGATAGTTTTGCTTCTGAAAATCTTTCACTTACATCGTGATTTTCAACCAATGAAGTACCTGTAAAGGGTAATTACTTTTATATTGTAGGAAACAAATTGATTTGGACAAAACAAACTAGATATTTGATAAAATAAGCCAGATATGACTAATATATTGCTGTTCGTTCAGTGCCACTGTATCAAAAATTCAGAAACTCTCTCCCTAAAAGCATTGTGGGTGCACCCACAGCACAATCATTACAACAGTTCAAGAGGGCAGCTCACCACCACCTTCTCAAGAGCAGCCAAGGATAGGCAATAAATGTTGGTCCCACCAGAAAAGTCCTCATCCCAGAAAGAATAAAAAAGTCTTATTTTGTTGTTTTGATTGAGGGATAAATAAATGCCAGAATACCATGAATAACCCTAAAACAACCCCTGCAGACACTGGAGATCTGAAATAAAAACAGAAACTGCTGGAGAAACTTAGGTCTGGCAGCATCCCTGAAGAGAAAGCAGGGCTAATATTTCAAGTCCAATAACTCTTCATAAGAACAGAGCAACTTCTCTGCTTGCCTTTGAAATAGTGCAATGGATTTTTTACATATATTTGAAAGGTAAGTTGGAAGCATGAGCTTACGACCTCATCAAAAATACAGCATCTGCAAGAGTACATCTCTCTTTTAGTACTGCACCGAAATGTTAGCCATGATTTGAGTTCAAGTCCTGGCATGAACCAAAAACCTTGTGGCTCAGAAACGAGAGCACTATTGACTGAACCACAATCAGCAGCAGACAAGTTACACAAAACCCTGCCTTGACCACTTTATATAGTTCTGGCCCCACACTTCAGAAATTATATACTGGCTCTGAAAGGAGTGCAGTGCAACTTCAGCACAGTGTAACTGAGGCTCAATAGTTGAATTAAAAGGAAAGATTACACAAACAAGGCTCATATTCCCTGGAAAAGAGACAATAATGGCAATTTGATTGCGATTTTTCTGATTTATCGAAAGAACTGATAGGTTAGATAAAGCAAAGCTTTATCTTCTGGTAGGGAAGTCTAAAGAGGCATGGCCTTAAGGTCAAAGCCAGACACTAAGGTAGAAGCTAGGAAATACTTCTTTACTCAAAGGGTGGTGGAAATATGGAATTCTCCCAGGAAAAGTATTAAACGCTTTTCTTTTAAATTATTCATAAGGGATATGGGTATCATTAGTTCGGCCAACATTTATTATCCATCTCTAATTGCTCTGTAGAAGCTGGGTTAGGATTGAACTGCTATGTAGGGATCCTTACAGTGCTATAGGAAAGGAGTATTGACCGAGTGACAATGAGGGAATGGTATTCTACTTTCAAATCAGGATGGTGATTAGTTTGGAGGGGAACTTGCAGATGGTGATGCTCCGATTACCTCTGTTGATGTCTTCTTCCTGGAGGCCATGGGTTTTGAAGGCACTGCCAAGATGCCTTGCTGAGTTACTATAGTGTATCGTGTAGACGGTATACACTGCTGGCATTTTGTGGTCGTGGTAAAGGAGTGAATATTGAAAGTGGTTGATGGAGTAGCAATCAAGTGGGCTGCTGCTTTGTCCTAGATGATATTAAGTTTCTTGAGTGTTGTCAGAGCCATACCCATGCAGAGAAGTGGAAATTATTCCATCACACTCAAGACACCCGCCTTGTAAAAGGTGTGCAAGCACTAGGGAGACAGGATGTGAATCATTGCTCCGTCCTTTCAGGATAGATGTTGGGAAGTCACGTTGAGGTTGTACAGGACATTGGTGAGGCCTCTTCTGGAATAGTGTTCAGTTCTGGTCATCCAGTTATAGGAAGGATATTATTGAGCTGGAGAGGGTTTAGAAGAGATTTACCCGGATGTTGCCAAGTACGGAAGGTTTGAGTTATAAAGAAAGGCTAGATAGGCTGGGACATTTTTCACTGGAGTGTTAGAGGTTAAGAGGCGACATTATAGAATTTTATAAAATAATGAGGGGTATAGGTAGAATGAATTTCCTGATAAAGTGGTGAATGTAGGTACAATACAATGTGTAAAAAAAATTTGGATAAGTACATGAACAGGAAAGGTTTGGAGGGATGCGGGCCAGGAGCAGGCAGGTGGGACTAGTTTAGTTTGGGATTATGTTCAGCATGGACTGGTTGGACCGAAGGGTCTGTTTCTGTGCTGTGTGATGCTATGACTCTGAGAATTCCCAGATTCTGACTTGTGTCCACTGTATTTACATACATCATGTATAGATCATAAGGGGTGGGAGCAAAAGTAAACCATTCTGCCCATCGCATCTACTCCCCCATTCAATGAGTTGATGGCCAATCTGATAAAGGCACTTCCCTGCTTTTTCCCTATAAGAACTGATTCCATTGCTGATTAAGAACTCTCTCTTTCAATCTGCAATATTCTTAACAATTCAGACTTGATAGGCTTCTGAGGTAAAGAATTCCACAGATGCACTAGCTTCACAGAAGAAATTCCTCTTCATCTCTGTCTTAAATGAGTGACCCCCTACTCTGAGATTATGCTCTCTGGTTTTGGTCTATTCCACAAGGAGAGAAAACCTCTCAACATCAACCCTGTCAAGTCTCCTAAGAACCTCATACATTTCAGTAAGCTCTTTCATTCTTCTAAAGTTGAATGAGTGCAGGTTTCATCCATTCAATTGCTCCTCATAAGAAATCCCTTAATATCCAAGATCAAACCAGTAAATTTTCTCTGATTGGCATCCAGATATTTTGCATTAGATAAGCGGTCCAAAATTGTTCACGGTATTCTAGGAGTGATCTGCCTTGTGCGGGATTTCCCCATGTTTCTCCATTCCCTTTGAAATAAACCCCACCAACAATCCATTTGCCTTCCCTGTTTGAAACAATATATTTCTAGCCTCTGGTATTAATAAATTTTCAGCCAAGAAAGATGAAATGATTTAGACAACAAATCAGCCGTTTTCACATTGAGTGATGGAAAAAGTTTGATATGCAGACTGGCTTACTCCTGTTCTGGTTCCTATAATGTTTCTCTACTTGAAGACTCTCATATTCTTTTTTGGTTATAATTTTAAATCTGTGCTTTCTAACTACAATGATCAGTTTTCTCTGATATTCTTATCAAAGGTCTTCGTGTTTTTGAACAATTCTATTAGATCTCTCTAAACACTGATTGTACTAAAGCAAACACCACAGACTTCCTCCTAATATTTAGCACTTTAAATTCTAAATTATTTTAGGAGGTGCTTATAATGTAACTTCATAGTTTGAAGACCAAAACACAAGCACACAAAGTTGCAGATTTTGCTTAAAGAACAAAACAAATGTTTATTAACAAAAGAAATGATGATGTTATAATAAAAAACAAACACAAATTCAATTATTTTTAAATATACAGTAAAAGTATAATCCCGTTAATCCCCAAATACAGCTCTATAAATTTAAAATAAAAGTAACAGCTTTTGAGTTACACCCAAACATTTAGTTGATACAGTATTGAAAATTACATTTTGTATAGTACCCAAAAATACCACTCTTTCAATACTCACACCAAGGTCCATGTCTATAATACCTCTGTAAATTTAAGTCAATCTTTGTTTCAAGTTTTAGACTGAAACAGGTAGCTCCTTGCTGCTGCTATGCACAAGCCTGAGCTTAAATGAACAATCTTCAAATAATCTCCTCCTGGCTTTGTATTGGTCTGGGTCTCACGCGAATTCTTTGCTCTATGGTAATGTTATTTCTTTCCATTCATAGAAGCATTGCTTTGCACACCCATCTTCAGCCAAGTATTTCACAAGACTGCTCAAATCTCAAAATAAACTACAAACTAAAGTTTCTAAGCATTTCCCTTAACCTTTAACAAACTTCTCTTGACCTTCTAAACAAGAGTTTGTTTATCTTGTTTGGTTGTAACACCCTACCAATGTAAGCAAAAAAAATTCAATTTAAACTAAGACCACAAAAGGTATTCTTTAAACAAATTACCATGGCTACAGAAATATTTCCAAGTTACTTCTTAACTTTAGACACACAGAAAACCCATATGTTGCCAACTCAATAAAAACAAATTACAAGCTTGTGTTATGTTAAAAAATATAAATAACATTCTTCATCACGCTTGTCCCTATCTTCCACCAAGACCAATAAGACATTGTATCTAATATTGTTGAGAAACAAATGTCTGTGATAATAGAAATAACAAGGTGTAGACCTGAATGAAGACAGCAGACCAAGCAGCATCAGAGGAGCAAGAAGGCTGATGTTTCAAGTCTAGACCCTTCTTCAAAAATGGGGGAGGGGAAGGGGACTGTGAAATAAATAGGGAGAAAGGGGGAGGCGAATAGAAGATGGATAGAGGAGAAGATAGGTGGAAAGGAGACAGACAGGTCAAATAGGCGGGGGTAGAGCCAGTAAAGGTGAGTATAGGTGGGGAGTTAGGGAGGGGATAGAGCAGTCCAGGGAGGACAGACAGATCGAGGAGGCAGGTTGAGGCTGGTAAGTAGGAGATAGGGGTAGGGCTTGAGGTGGGAGGAGCGGGTAAGTAGGAGGAAGGACAGGTTAGGGAGGCGGGGATGAGCTGGGCTGGTTTTGGGATGCATTTGGGGGAGGGGAGATTTTGAAGCTTGTGAAGTCCACATTGATATCATTGGGCTGCAGGGTTCCCAAGCGGAATATGAGTTGCTGTTCCTGCAACCTTCGGGTGGCATCGCTGTGGCACTGGAGGAAGCCCAGGATGGACATGTCGTGCAAGGAGTGGAAGGGGGGAGTAGAAATGGTTCGCAACTGGGAGATGCAGTTGTTTGTCACGAACCGACTGTAGGTGTTCCACAAAGTGGTCCCCAAGCCACCGCTTGGTTTCCCCGATGTACAGGAGGCCATAACGGGAACAGCAGATATAGTACACCACATTAGCAGATATGCAGGTGAACATCTGTTTGATGTTGAAGGTCTTCTTGGGACCTGGGACAGCGGTGAGGGGGAGGTATAGAGGCAGGTGTAGCACTTCCTGCGGTTGCAGGGAAAAGTGCCGGGGGTGGTAGGGTTAGTGGGGAGTGTGGAGCAGACAAGGGAGCCACGGAGAGAGTGGTCCCTCTGGAAGGCAGATAAGAGTGGGGAGGGAAAAATGTTTTTGGTAGTGGGGTCAGATTGCAAATGGCGGAAGTGCTGGAGGATGATGCTTTGGATCTGGAGGTTGGTGGGGTCGTACGTGAGGACGAGGGGGATTCTGATGTGGTTGTTATTGCGGAGACGGGGTGTGAGGGATGAGTTGCAGGAAATGCGAGAGACACAGTCAAGGGCGTTTTCGGCCACTGTGGAGGGGAAGCCGTGGTCCTTGAAAAACGAGGATGTCTGGGATGTCCGGGAGTGGAATGCCTCATCTTGGGAGCAGATGTGGCAGAGGTGAAGGAATTGGAAATAGGGGATGGCATGTTTCAGGAAGGTGGGAGGGAGGAGGTGTATTCCAGGTAGTCGTGGGAGTTGGTGGGCTTGAAATGGATATCGGTTTCCAGGTGGTTGCCAGAGATGGAAACAGAGAGGTTCAGGAAAGAGAGGGAGGAATCGGAGATGGTTCAGGTGAACTTAAGGTTGGGGTAGAAGGTGTTCGTGAAGTAGGTGAAATGTTCAAGCTCCTTGTAGGAGTACGAGGCGGTGCTGATACAGTCATCAATTTAACGGAGGAAAAGGTGGGATATAGGGCCAGCGAAGCTTTGGAAGATGGACTGTTCCACATATCCTACAAAGAGGCAGGATAGCTTGGGCCCATGCAGGTACTTTTGGCCACCCACTTTGTCTGTAGGAAGTGGGAGGAATTGAAGATGAAGTTGTTAAGGGTGAGGACAAGTTCAGCTGAGCAGATGAGGGTGTCAGTGGAGGGGGACTGGTTGGGCCTGCGGGACAGGAAGAAGCTGAGTGCCTTTAGGCTATCTGCATGGGGGAAGCAAGTGGATACGGACTGGATGTCAATGGTAAAATGAGGTGTTGTGGACCAGGGAATCGTAAGTTTTAGAGGAGGTGGAGGGTGTGGGTGATGTCACAGACATAGGTGGGGAGTTCCTGGACCAAGGGAAAGAGAATGGAGTTGAGATAACTGGAGATAAGTTCAGTGAGACAGGAGCAGGCGGAGACAATGGGTCGACCAGGGCAGTCAGGTTTGTGGATTTTTGGAAGGAGATAGAAACGGGCGATGCAGGGTTGTGGATGAAGAAGTTGGAGGCTGTGGGTGGGAGGTCACCTGAAGTGATGAGGTTGTGAATGGTTTGGGAGATGACGTTTTGGTGGTTGGGGGTGGGGTCATGATCAAGGAGGGGTAGGAGGAGGTGTCCATGAGCTGGCATCTGACCTCAGAATAATTCTTTTGTAGGAATGAAGGATCCTCATCATTTAGTGGAAGCTGAGCAAAATTGTGACTCAACTACAGACTTCCACCAGATAATTCAAACAAAAAATAATCTTACTGGATTATGAGTTTACATAGCAAAGGAATATGTTGAAGTCCAAATGTTTACGACAATACTTTCAAAGTGAGGAGAAAATTAGGAGAACCATCAATAGGAGACAATTTCAAATAGAAGACTCAAACTAGTACAATAATAGGAATTAAACTAAAATAGAAGACTTGCATATAGATTAGAAAACAGTAATTTGTCCAATGCACAATGACACAATGTTCAGTACCATCTGCAACTCCTCAGGTCCTGAAGCAGCCAGTATGTATATGCAATGAGATCTGGACCAACAATGGGCTGAAAAATGTTCTGTGGATGTTAATTATTGCAGTGCCAAGCAATGACTAGCTCCAACAATAAAAAAAACCCACCCATTCTTTGACAGTCAACAGCATTGCCATCATGGAAGCTCACCAGCAGTGTCCTGGGATTACCATTGACCAGACATATAACTGGACTAGACATATAAATACTCCAGTTATGGCAGCAGGTTAATGGCCAGGAATTCTGGAGTGTGTAATTCATTTGCAGAGTTCCCACAACCTGCCCACCATTTACAAGGCACAAGTCAGGAGTGTGATGTCTGGATTGGATAATTGCCTGAACTATTCCTGCTCCATTAACATTTAAGAGACTTTGACACCACCCAAGGAAAAGCGATGGCCTAGTGGTATTATTGCTGGACTGTTAATCCATAGATCCAGGTAATGTTCTGGGGACTCGGGCTTGAATCCTGCCGCGGTAAATGGTGGAATTTGATTTCAATAAAAATCTGGGACTAAGATTCTAATGATGAACATGAAACCATTGTTGACTGGTAGTAAAAATGCCCTTAAGAGAAGGAAACTGCCATCCTTACCTGGCAAGGCATGTGACTCCAGACCCATAGTGATGTGGCGGGCCCTTAACTGCCCTTTGGGTAATTAGGGATGGGCCATAAATGCTGGCCTAGCCAACAATGCCCTCATCCCTTAAATGAATTCCGAAAAAAAATAGGTTTGATCCATTACACACTCCATTACACACCTTCACTACTCACTTCCTCTGGTGCTGATTCACATTGGCCCTAACAAACTGGTAGCCTCTAACATTGAGAAGGACAAGGGCAGGAATTGCATGGGAACATCTCTACTTGCCAGTTACCCTCCAAGTCAAACACCATCCTGACTTGGAAATGTATGCATTTCCTCACTGTGTTTAGGGCAAAATCCTGGAACTGGCTTGCTAACTGCATTGTGGCGAACCAAACAGATAGCCAGCCACCAATTTCACAAAGTCAACTAGAGACAGACAATAAATGTTGACAATAACACACATCCTGTGAAAAATAAATAAAATATCGTGTGTGGGGTGGGGGTGAAGAGGGGAGAGATAAAAAGCTGTATAATCTACAGCAACAGTCACACTCAAGGATCCTGAAAATTCTCAGTATTAAATCCATTTATTACCAACAACTATCTTTAAAATGGGAGTTCAAAAATCAGGATCAGCCTGAAGACGCACCTTCTTCTCGATCTTGATTTAATATTTACAAACGTTGTTCTGTCAAGTCTGGATCAGCAGGATCTACACCCAACCAACCACCTGGGAGCTTTTGTATTTAACAGAAAGCGACAGAATTAATTCTTCTGGCGTGTACATTTAGTACTGTCTGCTACCACATCGTGACAATTCCAACCTTTCTTTTCAAATCAACTGCTTTTTCGGGAACAAATAACAAACAAACATTCGCCTCGCCCAGGCCGTTGCCATGACAATGGGGAGGAACAAACTTCACTGACAACAACTGAGATCAAGCTCACCTTGAAGGCAATTTTTTTTTAAGCGTTTCAAAGAAAACGTTTTCAAAATACTTACAAAGATCAGTCAAGGCAAAGGCTCGGTTGTTTTGGTGGTGAATATTGTAGAGGATCCTCTCTGCGTGAGTCCTGGATTTTGGACTCACCTACAGTGCGAGCAAGCCAAGGCCCACTGCTCCAGGCTACAGGACTACAGTGTCCAACATGCAGTGCAACAGGAGCCTTGCAGCCACTTAGTCTCTGTGATTGGCCAGTTTAAAGTGTCCAGACTGCCACTTGGCAAAGAGCAACAAAAAATTCAAACGCTCCTTCCAAGCAAAATAAACACCGTGTGTCCTTCTGTCTGCTCCGAACACCAAATTTCTCTACTCACGTTGCAGTCCCCTCTCCATGTGGGGTAGCGAGAAAACCAAGTGTGCATTTGAGTTTTCAAGAATCTCTCCCGTCAGCCCACAGCCTGACTGGTAAGCTGCCCCATCGTTTTAATTCACCGCCCCATTCCCACTTTCAGTATCCCCATCCTCAGCCTCCAAGTATGATTCCTACGAAGCTCGGTGGAGCAACAGCATATTATCTTCAGATTGTGCACTTTACAACCATACGAGCAGACGAATGAGGACCAGGAGTATACCTTTCAGCCCATTGAGCTGCTCCACCATTCTAAAAGATCATGGCTGATTTGAATACTTCACCTATCCCAGATAACCTTTCATCCCTTTTTTTCCTAAATCAAAATTTCATTTACCTTTCACCTGAAAATATTCAAAGACGCTACTTCCACCCACATTTTAAAGGGGAGTTCTCAATCCTTTGCAAGACAGAAGTCTCCTCATCTTTGTCTTAAATAGGCTTATTTTTCAAAAGTGACTCCCTGGTTCCAGTTTCTCCCATGGGAAGAAACAACCTTTCCACATCTGCCCTGTTATCCAAAATGAACATTGTGTTCAACAGTTTGACGTCACATCTGTCCCCCTTTCTTTAACGATCTGAAGGAATTGAGGGCACTGTTGTTAAGTATCCAGATAACCCAAAGCTAGATGGAGGGACAAGTAGTGTTGATGAAGCAGAGAGTCCACAGAAGAAATGAGACAAGAAAGAAGTGAGTCATGAAATGGCAGATGGAATGCAATGTAGGAAAGTGCAAGGTTATAGACTTTGGTACAAATAGGAGTGTTGACTACTTTCTGAATGCAAAACAGCTTCAGAAAACTGATGCACAAAGGAGTTAGAGAAGTCCTAATTCAGGATTCTTTTAACATTAAATGCAGTTGAGGGTAGGAAGGCAAATGCAATGTTAGCATTCATATCAAGAGGGCTAGAATACAAGCACAGAGATTGAATGCTGCGGCTGTGTAAGATTCTAGTCAGACCTTATTTGGAATATTGCGAGCAGTTTTGGACCCAGTATCTGAGTAAAGGATATGTTGGTATTGGAGGAGGGCCAGAGGAGGTTTACAGGAGTGATCCCAGGGATGAAGAGCTTGTCACATAAGAAGTGGTTGAAGACTCCGAGTCTGTACTCAGTGGGAGTTTAGAGTTGAGAGGTATCTGACTGAAACTTACAGAATATTGAGAGACCTGAATGAAGCAGGCATACAGAAGATGTTTCAACTAGTATGGAAGACTAAGACTCAAGGGCACAGCCTCAAAGTAAAGGCATCACCCCTCAAAATTGAGATGAGGAGGAATAGAAGGATGTGTAGGCCAAGTCATTGAGTGTATTTAAGACAGAACTAGATAGTTTGGTGATTAATAAAGGGATCAAAGGGTGGCAGGATAAGACAGGACAATGGGGTTAAGATATCAGCCATGATCAAATGTCAGAGCAGACTTGATGGGCTGAATTGCATAATTCTGTTCCTCTACCTTCTGGCCTTCATTTTGGGACAAGAGCTGGTGATGATGATTCTGCTATTCACTCTGACATCAGCTCCAGACTAATCTTTTGTTTTCTACTTCCATTATTATCTCTTTTTGCTTTGCAACATTATCTCTATTATCATTTAATGTCAGCTCCTTACAAACATTCACAAAATATTCCCTTTGGTTTTTCAACCCACCTGCACCACCATTCCCATCCTCCAACAAACCAATCAACCACTTTCCCTGACTGTACATGCTTAAAACCCACCATCATGTTCCAATACTGTGGGAGCACCAACATTGTATGGGTTGCATTATACTTACATTGTTTGCTAGAAGCCTGGCTCAAATCCATTAAGAAAACTTAGGAGAAAGAAACAGGGTTTTCTCTTTTACACCCAACATTTCTTTAAGCCTCACCATTTATTAACAGTGATGCAGGAATCCCACCAGTACACATTTTGGAGATGCTTCAGCACCTCAAAGGCAATCAAGAATGGGCAATAACTTCTAGTGTCACTGACATCGCACAAAAGAATAACCAAAAAGGACAGGAATGAAAGTTTCAATGATAGATGAGCAGACACAGCCCAGACTCAAACTATATAACAGATGTAGATAAATTCAGTCTAGCAGATGTGTGGCGTGTCATCAGAAGCTCATTACATTAGATAAGGGGTCTAACAGTTCAGGGACAATTAATGAGAATTATCATGAGGTAAAGATTGGTCTTGAAGGTGTGCATATGAAAACTATTGCATCGTTTTCAGAAGTTGCTACCAGGCCACAGAGAAGTGAGAAATAGAAAGGGGTTCTCAGGGTAGGTGAGTGAGGACACTAGAGTGAACAATGCCACAGTAGGTAGCCATTGCAGGTTATTTGCTGAGATAGTAGAACCAGGAGAGTGTAACACATTCAGCTAAATAACAGCAAAGATGGATTTAGAGGAGGACGATGTGGACAGATGTGTCAAGGGCACAGTGACAAGGGATAGTTTACTTACCCCTTTGGCACATAGGATACAATCTGTGACTTTGATAAGAGGAGCAGGGTCAGACTTGAAACAAGGAGTTCTGGGAAAGTTGAGCACAGAATAACTACTTTAAAATGGGAACTTTAAAAAAGTATAAACTCTATGTATCTTTTCTGGGTTTTCTGATTATTTCAGCCAGGTATCTGGCAAACAAGGCAAATGACTACAACAGTTAAAAGCAAACAGGCTTTATTTTGTTTTGTAGCATTTTAATTATTCAGTCAGTTAGAATAGCACTTCAAAGGTTATCCTCCAGCAAATTCTTCAACTCATCCACCCAATCTGGCTCATCAGCTTCCTCAAAATCTCTGTAACATTAAAAAAAAGAGACATTCAGCAGTCAGTGCAACAGCTGTGAAGTACAAAGACGTGGCACTTTAATGTTTATTCTGTTCTGGCTTGACCTGGATGATACTGTAGTAATAGGCCCAGAACTGAAAGCTGGGGTACTTTGTACTACAGATACTTCCATATACCAATGGTTGCACGAGTGAGGTAATTCTGGCTGAACAAGTTGTCAGAAACTTAACTGTGCTCTAGGCTTCTAAAATATGCAAATTTAGGCAGTTAAGCTGCAACAATGCATCTGACTCCAAGGTCCCCCAAGCATTATGCCTTACCATCCTAATGGAGAATCGGTATGAAACTAGCTGTAAAACATGAAGTAACATTCATATCGGCAGAATCACAACAGTAATAAATAGTGTGGCTCATAATTTAGTAGGATTGTTTCCAAATTTGTATGAATACCATCAATATAACTGACCAAATTTGTGAAAAATTTCAATCTTCAGTGGTGCAGGAATCAATGGGAAGGAGCTTAGAAATTAGAAAATGAATTGGACAATTGGATGCTGCAATTCATGGAAAGATTAATGTAAATGGGTTTAGGGACCTTGACATCTAGAATTCCCTTGTAGTCCACGATCTCTTAACTAGAAATAATCGACTGGGTTGAATTGCATATTCAAGCCAAACCAACAGAAGTTCTCCCGATAATGACTTTTCAGAAGCTTAGATTGGAGTTGCAGGCTCATATATAATAATGGGTTCCTGGTGTTGAACAAATATTATAGTCATTGTGATGAGGGACAGGCCAATGTGATTGATATACTTTTTAGGACTAATTTCCTCTAAATATGCCACATTTGCACTTGTTTTCTAAGCTGCATGTCTAAGTAACTCTGACAGCTTTTGAACTTACGTGTCTTCATCATCAGACCTGGGTTCCAATCTTTCTGGATCCAATTCAATTGTTTCCATTTCACCATCAACATTATCAGCCTTTCCAACAGCAGGTGATAGTGGGCCAATGAGATAGGCTCCTGATGCTAAAGCAAAAAAGTTACATTGTTTCAAATGTTAATGAAAAAAGATCAATATCCAAGTTATTGTAAATATAACTTAAACATTAGACAGTCATTCCTACAGACTAAATAATGTCGAGTCGAGAAAACAACACAGACCTAATTTATCACTAGAAATTGACACAATTAACTTGCAGCCTAGCAATTTCTGGCTTCTGTTGAATTCTATCACCATGGGGGTGAAATTTAGCTTCAGAGTTACACAAAATGAGTGACTGCCAGAAAACAGGCATTTTATTCTACTCTCAACTTTCTTTCCCATTGGCCACTGCCAAAGTTAATGTTCACTACCTACATTTCTATCATCCCACTGTGATCAGGAATTTTCTTTCATTTCTCCTCAGTAATAAAAGTGCCATTATAGACTCTATTTTGGTTAAGCCACATTCCACAGCTTCTTAATCTATATTTGTTATGCATGGTCACAGTTATCAAATATCTATCTGCCTCCATTTTTAACCTCTAGCTACAATCCGAGTTTGATCCTTTCACAAGTGAGAACATATTCTCCCTATCTGCTTTGTTCAGCCCCTTCGTGTTGAACTGAATTTTCTCTCAGCCGTCTCTTCAAGGAAAACAGTTCTAACTTGTCCTGTCCATTTTCATAACTGAATTCTTCACCCCAGAACCATTCCCACAAATCTTTTCCACATTTCTCTAATGCTTCCATATCCTTCCAGAAATGTAGTGACTAGAATAGTTCACAACACTCCAGCAAGATCAACATAACCTTTTGTTGAGTCCTGAGAACTATGCCCTATTAATAAAGCCCAGGATACTCTATGCTTTATTAACCACTCTCTCAACCTGTCCTGTCCCTTCAATGCTTCATGCTCATATAAATCTTGGTCCCAATGTTCCTACATGCTGTTTAGAATTCCATCTTTTTTATGTTGTCTCTCCATGATCTTCCCAGCAAGGTGAATCATTTTTCTGCATTGAAACTTCCTGCCACGTATATGCTAAGTCCACTAACTTGTCAACATACTTTTGAAGTTCTACACTATCTCCTCTTAGTTTTCTTTGTTTCCAAGTTTTGTATCATCTGCAAACATTGAAATTATCCCCTAAATACCACAGTGTAGGTCACTAATATAGGAAGTATCAGGAAAAGTAAGGGTCCCAAAATTGATTGAAGACAAATACAAACCCTCCCCCAGCCCGAAAAAGACCCATTAACTACTACTCCATTTCCTGCCATACACCCAATTCCCATATCTAAGTTGCTATGGTGTCTGATCAACTGGAATATATTTACAAGTTTGTTCTATGTTCATTCTAAATACATAAAACAGCACAGCACAGTACAGGCCCTTCGGCCGACGACATTGTTCCAACGTATTATCCTAAGATCAATTTACCCTGTACACCCTACATTCTACTGTCCCCCATGTACCTATCCAAGAGTCGTTTAAAAGTCTCTAAAGTATCTGACTCCACTACCACTGCTGGCAGTGCATTCTACACACCCACTACATTAAAAAAATGTTGAACTGCTACAGTGGTGAAATAAAGTGATCGCTTCTTGATAATGTAGATTAGATCCAGCAAAAGAGAATGAATTAAATCAATCCACATTAATTTTTGCTACAGAGGAAGAGGTTTAGCTTGACAGAATGATTTAAACAAAATTAACATTGTATTATACTGAGCTTTGGATTCCTGCTTAAAACTATACTGTCAAGAATCGAAAACAGATGCAGTCTGTCAACATGAATAATTTACAAACTCCCATTTGAAGAACACCCACTCATCAAGTGGTAAATTAATTTTTAATACAACCAGTTCATCACATTATTTTTGTCAAAGATGAAAAAGACAAAATAAACGCATCCTTCCATGCAACACTCTCTTAAATCCCAAGTTCTAGGTTTTTTTTATCCATTTTCTTTGACTTGTTATCTCCCTTGTTCAAGAAACGCAAAAACAGTAGTAGACCTTTTTGTTCTCAAGGCTGCTTGGCCATTCAATAGATCACAGTTAATCTGTACCTGAACTCCATTTAAGTGCATTTTATCCCTTGATGCTCTCATCTAACTAGGTTAATCAATCATGGCTTTAAAAAGCTCAATTGGCCGTATTTTAGGGCAGAGAGTTCCAGATTTCCACAATAATTCATGTGAAGAAGTACTTCTTGACATCACCCCTGCTCAGTCTAGCTTTAATTTTAAGGTTGGGTCTCTCACTCTGGTCTCAACTGCCAGTTGAAACAGTTCCTCTGTATCTATCATTTTCAATCCCTTAAAAAAAAAGCATTTACTCAATTATAGACTATCCTTCAAGCCTTCAAACTCAAGGAATTGTAAACAAATTTTATACAATCTGTCCTTGGAATTTACGCTCAAGCCTCAAGGCATACTTACAAAGCTGCATTGCATCCCTTTTAAAATTAAGATCTCTCTCCTGCAGTTCAATGCCGACCACAGTACTCCAGATATGATCAGACTGATACATTGTATCACTGCAAGATCACTTCCACAATTTTGAATTCCAATTCCGCTCTCCTCCTCGGAAGATAGAAGTCAATATCTATTAGAATTAGACTTTGATTCCTTTTTTACCTGCACACTAACTTTTAGCCATCTGTGTCGATGAACATGTTAATTGACATTTGTTTCTTCATAGCTCAGCCTCCACTGCTAAGATCAGAGCCAGAGTGGATACAATTTCACATTTCTTCATTCAATCCACTCACTTAATGCATCTGTTTCCCTCCAATCCTGTCCATATCCACACAACTTACTGAGCCTCTTAAAGTGTATTTCATCAACTTGGATAGAACTCTAGTTTTCATTGAAGTTATTGCTGTATAGTGAAAATATGAGACCCTTTTGATGTTTCTGTATCTTTCTATTTAAGATTTTCTCTGTCTGTTAGCTTCTTCCTTGTCTTTTTCTATCATCATTTCTGTCCAATCATCAATCTACTCAATGGTTCAATCAATTTGTAAATTTCACACCTTTACACTAGTTACTCTTTAATTTTTATTTAACAATAGTTTTGTATTTGCTTTGTACTTTTATTTGCTTTCACAATTTCAACATGACAAAGACCAACTATTTCCACTCTGGAACACTGCTTGACAGCTGCTACAGAAACACTATTGCGTTTGTGACCTCTGATTTCAGCTATATCCAGACTAGGATTTCACATTTATCTGAAACTCCACTCTCCACGTTTCAACTCAGACCAAATCCTGTTCCCCAATCACCCCAATGCTTGCTGACCTTTACTGGCTCCAGTCACGCATCACCTTGATTTCAAAATTTTGTTTCAAGATTTCAAGCCTCTGCAGGGCCTAGCCCCTCCACATCTCTGCAACTGTCTGCAGCCCCACAGCCCTAAGCTCCTCCAATTCTGAAGTCCTGACCACCCTTATTTTAAGTGCTCCATCACTGGTGGCCAAGCCATTAGCTGCCTAGCCCTCCGCTCCAAATACCATCCTTACATCTCTTCACCTCACTGTAATTCACTATCTTCCTTTAAGACACTACTTAACACCTATTTTACAAAACAAAGCTTTTGGTCACCTGACCTAACATCTCCAGATAAAAACAAGGGGCCTGCGGATGCTCTAAATCAGAAACGAGAACAGAAATCACTGGAAATGCTCAGCAGGTCTGGTAGCATCTGTGGAGAGAAATCAGAGTTAACATTTATGGTTGAGTGATCATTCCCCAGTTATGGGGAATGTTTTTGGGTCAAGTGACCCTTCCTAATAACTGGGGAAAGGTCACTCAACCCTAAACATTAACTCTGATTTCTCTCCACAGATATTGCCAGATCTGCTGAGCTTTTTCATCAATTTCTGCTTATGTTTCTAATACCTCCAGATATTAGTGTCAATTTTTATTTTATACTGCTCCTGTGAAGTGCCCCAGCATTTCATTATGTTGAAGGCCCTTTGCAAGTATTTACTGTTGGGGGGGGGTTGTATTTCTTCCGGATTGTGGAGATTTGGGTGTGGCCATCAGATGCGCCATTCAGACAGCAATGAGCAAATGCCCAGCCTGGGAAAGGATAGTCACCGCCCAGGGGGCTAACAAAAAGTGATTTCCCTTGCACAGAAGAATAGAACAAGAAGTGAGTGATCACAAACATTTGTGTCTGTCGTCTTTTCGAACAAATAAGTGGCACTGAGGGATATAGTGCTCGCAGATTATACAATTGCGAAGGAACATAAAATGTTGTGACACAAGACTCAAGTTAAAGCAGATGAGACAGCACACCCCAGAACAATGCAATTTGCACTAACAAAAATTGTTAAGGGTATTGAAAAAGGGACCGGCACATTTTAATTATTTTCACAGAATTGTTTTCTATCTTTATCATTTCAAATGTTTTGTTTCAGAAAGATTTATAATGGGCAGAGATGCAACATAATATCAGGTGCGTTAATTTGTACTTAGTTACACTTTATTCAGTGGATAAGGTTTGAAAGAAACTTTTCTCATCTGATTTTTTTCAATTATAAGGTATTCTGAGATTCTGCTGTAAAGGTAAATGACAACTAAAAATGTATTGCTATTTACAGCTACTTGTTTCATCACAGAGAAAGTGTATGAATGGATCCATCCACACGTCGTACCTTTCTATATCTGATGCATTTTCCCATAGGAAGTCAGTGCTGCTTATGTTATCACTGTGCGCCCCCACCGACTAATATTAGAACCACAAGGGGTCACCTGTTGCACAAACAGAAGTGATACGCCTGTTATTGATGCCTCTACCCGGGGGTCCTGCCAAAGGCATCCCTCACTGGCCATTTCACTCAGGTCACTGGGCAGCGACTGAGGGGGTGGGTAAAGCACCAGGGCTATTTCTGAGCACACCTCTGGGTCAATGGTTTTGTAACCCATTTCAGAGCCATCAGGCTGCCACATGATATTAAGTTCAAGCTTGAAGCACTTCCCTGGCAGTGATACCGCAGTCATTGCAACTGCATGGACTGCATGCATGCACCCCTTCATGTGGGGTGGTAATAAATGCAGCTTTCTACATTATGAACTCACATGTTATAGCAACACAAAATATGTTTAGCTGGCAACCATGTACAAATTTACAAACAGATATAGTTTATACAAATATGGCACACACCACTAACCTCAGAATAATGGTCAACAGTGACAAGGGAAACTTTTGCAACTGGACAGACCTAAATGGATCACTGCAATCTTTAAATATTTATTGGAATATTTCTTGTACCATTTATCAAAGTACTGTATTGAATATTGTTAAAATTAGATTCCATTTATTAGCACCATTTTCAGGAAGATACAGCTGGGGTAGGTAGGAATAGTCACAATGGCTGATTTTCAGAGATATGTAAATACTAAATGAAATTACAATCAAATTTAGTGAGAAAAATTGATGACCGTGGAAACAAAAGTTACAGAACCTGCAAAGAGACTGACATAGTTTAGTTATATTTATATTTGCTGCATTAATGATTTTTACCAGACATCCTATCAAAGACTTTAAATATTTCTTCGAAAAAAATTCTTGAACCAAATTCTTACCTCCTTTATCTATTGTGTAGGTCTTAAATGCAAAGTTTGAGTTAACATTCCTTAAGAAATTCAGTACTGTTTCAGGAGGATGTTGGCTCCACCGTTTTCGAGGGTTACTTTTCGGATAAATTGTCACATTATCACCTAATAAATAGAATGCGTCAGCGTCACAAAATGAAGCAGAACTTCCTTGCAAGAACGTTTTGCAAAACCATACAAGACAGGGAGAACAGTTACCGCTGCTCACGTCCTCAACAGCCAAGTTGGATGTCAGTTTCGCATTTTCAAGTATATTTAACACGGTTGCTGGGGGAAAGTCACCCCATTTCTTTCGACCCGGCACACTACAAGAAGTTTTGCCACTTTGGATTATCACATGGTCCCCCTTTGGTATTACTGGTAATGAAATAAACAGGGTTACAAATTGCAATAACAATGGACAAATATAACAGTGTGGAGCTGGCAGAACACAGCAGGCCAGGCAGCATCAGAGGAGTGGGAAAGCTGACGTTTCAGGTCAGGACCATTCTTCAGAAAATTGTCTGAAGAAGGGCCCCAACCTGAAACGTCAGCTTTCCTGCTCCTCCGATGCTGCCTAGCTTGCTGTGTTCCTCCAGCTTCATGCTCTGTTATCTTTGACTCCAGCATCGGCAGTTCTTACTATCTCTGAGAACATACACAAAGACAGCATGAAAATAAAAGTCATTTGATTCTCTAATTCTGCTAGTTACACAACATATGTACAATTTAAATTGACTGGGGATTCAAATCTCATACTTTTGAGCGAACTGAATATGTAGCTATGTTAATCAATCTGCTTATTTCCACATAATAAGTTCATTAATGTACAAAAACTGATGTATCGTATTTCCGGCATTAATAAACGTCACAAAAATGAACTATAAAACCAGCAACAAGAAAAGAAAAATGGTAAGATGTAAACATGGAGAAGACCAAGCGGAGTGCTTTCAATTAGGAAATGTTTATAAATTATTGCAAAATAACACATATATGTCAAGGTTAGCATCAGTATGAGAAGTGACAGTGAAAGCTCTGCAGTTCATAATTGTTGATGAAGGCAAACAAAGCCAGCCTAATCCATCACATTTGGGAATTTCACTGTGAAAATATCAACAGAACTGTTGCTTTAAAGAACTACTCTACCTTCCATGTGAGAAGCTGTTTCTTCCAATGCTTTTTGAGCTAAGCTCTTGGCAATGCTTTCTCCTTCTGCTGGGTTCCATTTTCTAACATCGGGTGAAGGCTTTGTGGTTTCCTTGGAAGGTAAGATCAGGTCACACACAAAAAGCAAAAAGGGAAGCACCAACACTAAAAATAAACGGCCTTGCAAACCAAGAAAGCAATTTTTCCTAAGGACTTTACAAATTGGGCAGCAAATTGATGCTGTCATCTATCAATATTTGGCACCTGACTTACAGTAGAGATTCCAAAATTGGCACACCCAAACCACATCAAGTGCTACACACCTCTTCTGATATTTTAGTAGAATTGTCCTGTTATGGCAATTAAGCTTAGTATCTTATGGCAGAATGTGAAGCATGTTGTGGCACTAGACATTAAAGATCCCCTATCTATTTACTTGATTCGTACCTTCACTCAATGCCAGTAGACTCAGTGATGAGCAAATCAATGGGCTGCACTGAGCAAGTTCAAATTGCACATCACGGATAGCCTGGTTTGATACTATTCTCTACGTTTTACAGGAGGCTTCAGTAATGCTGACTAGAATACATACAGTCCTGCCCTTCTAATTTAGGCAATACTGAATGTTTAATGTTTCTAAATCATGGTGATTATTAGAGCTGAATGACTAAATGAAATGAATCACCCCACACTCAGTCTACTTCCAGTAGACAAGCATTTATTGATGTTCCTTTGGAGGTCTAGAAGCTTCTTCGTTGAACAAACGAAAGACGTAAACTCTTATACATTTGTTTTCAGCTGACCTTAGTGTTTACAAACCAATTGCAAACCAACCGTGTTATTGATTGATTACATATATATCCAATCAGGTCAATCATGAAACTGCATGATTATTTTGATTTTCATTGATAGGTCTTGCCATGATCTCATGATGTTAATCAGAGTGCTTATTCCTGGGCTCTCACAATGCATCTTATGCAACCACAACAGTATTCTAGACAGCATTATCAAAGCTTCCTGTAAAACATGGAGAATAGTTGTAGCAAACAAGGCTATCCATTATGTACAATTTGGATTTGCTCAGTACATGCATATTTGATTTGCTCTTCACGGAGTCTACTGGCAAAGAATGAAGTTAGGAGTCACGTAAATAGATAGGGGATCTTTAATGTCTCATGACACTGCTGACTTCTGCACCTGTTATTCAATTCTCTCTACAAAGTGGGGGCTTCTTCCTGCAGTCTAAGGCTGTCTGTCCATTGGAATTCAGTTAAATCCCTTAATGTCTGTTACATTTAAAATTCCATTATTTATACATGTAAATGATCACCTAAAGGGTCTTGACCAATCTAAGTCACGTTTTTCTCCCTCTATCCCATATTAAATAGAAAAAAGCCTTTAAATTAGCTTGCAAGAAAGGCTTCTGTGAGTGCTTCCAAGGATCAAAACTATATCTGTATAAGCAGTGGCTGCATTTTTGCTGCTTCTTAATAAGATCCCATTGTGTGATTTTTATGAGACACTTAATATCTCATCTAGTTGTTATGAGCATGAAGGCCACAATTCTGACTGTGTAAATTACTGCTTCAGTGAACAATTTTCTTTAGCCATTTTTACCGCAATTAAAAACCGCAGGCTGCCATTTTCTGTTCACTGAGAACAGGCAGCTCTAACACTCAGAGGGAAAAGAAGAAGAGTGTGACAAGGATGACGGAAATGTCGATGTCTGGGTAAGAATATAAAATGGCTGTTATAAAATTTTTAGAATGACAATAGTCTCCTTATATAAAGTTATTGCTCATGGCTTTTTATTTTGTTTTTGCCTTAACAGTAACGCCCATAAATAATGGCGTGAATTAAGTTAATGCATCTGGAGGATTTGGATTGTTAATAGTAGTTTGAAGAATAGCAACACCTAAGCAATGACACAAAATGGAGTTGATCAGCAAATGTTCTATAGTATCTCATCAAGCATGAAGATCTATGTCAGTCAATTCAGTATGAGGTTAAATGTGATAATTCAGTCTTAACATAGAACATAACAGCGCAGTACAGACCCTTCGGCCCTTGATGTTGCACCGACCTGTGAAACCAATCTGAAGCCCATCTAACCTACACTATTCCATTATCATCCATTTTCCAATGACCATTTAAATGCGCTTAAACTTGGTGAGTCTACTACTGTTGCAGGCAGGGCATTCCATGCCCTTACTACTCTCTGTGCAAAGAACCTACTTCTGACATCTGTCCTATATCTATCCCTCCTTAATTCAAAGCTATGTCCCCTCGTGCTAGCCATCACCATCCAAGGAAAAAGGCTCTCACTGTCCACCCTATCTAATCCTCTGATCATCTTGTATGTCTCTATTAAGTCACTAACGAAAATAGCCCTAAGTCCCTCAGCCTTTCCTCATAAGACCTTCCATTCATACCAGGCAACATCCCAGTAAATCTCCTCTGCACACTTTCCAATGCTTCCACATCCTTCCTATAATGCGGTGACCAGAACTGTATGCAATACTCCAAGTGCGGCTGCACCAGAGTATTGTACAGCTGCAACATGACTTCATGGCTCCAAAACTCAATCCCTCCACCAATAAAACCTAACACATCGTATGCCTTCTTAATAACCCTGTCAACCTGGGTGGCAACTTTCAGGGATCTATGTACATGAACACCAAGATCTCTCTGCTCATCCAAACTACCAAGAATCTTACCATTAACTCAGTACTCTATTTTCCTGATACTCCTTCCAAACTGAATCACCTCACAGTTTTCTGTATTAAACTCCATTTGCCACCTTCCAGCCCAGCTCTGCAGCTTATCTATGTCCCAAACTAACTTGTAACATCCTTCCGCAATATCCACAACTCCGACTTTAGCGTCATCCGCAAATTTACGAACCCATCTTTTTACGCCCTCATCCAGGTCATTTATAAAAATGACAAACAGCAGTGGCCCCAAAACAGATCCTTGCGGTGCACCACTAGTAACTCCAGGATAAACATTTCCCATCTACCACCACCCTCCGTCTTCTTACAGCAAGCCAATTTCTGATCCAAATTGCTAAATCACCATCAATCCTTTGCCTCCGTATTTTCTGCAATAGCCTACCGTGGGGAACCTTATCAAACACTTTACTGAAATCCATATACACTACATCAACCACTTTACCCTCATCCACCTGTTTGGTTACCTTCTCAAAGAACTCAACAAGGTTTGTGAGGCATGATCTACCCTTCACAAAACCGTGTTGACTATCCCTAATCAAATTATGCCTTTCTAGATGATTATAAATCCTATCTCTTATAATCCTTTCCAACACTTTACCCACAACCGAAGTAAGGCTCACTGGTCTGTAATTAACAGGGTTTCCCTCCTCCCCTTCTTGAACAAGGGGACAACATTTGCTATCCTCCAGTCTTCTGGCACTATTCCTGTAGACAATGACAGCATAAAGATCAAAGCCAACGGCTCTGCAATCTCCTCCCTAGCTTTCCAGAGAATCCTAGGATAAATCCCATCCAGCCCAGGGAACTTATCTATTTTCACACTTTTTAGAATTGATAACAACTCCTCCTTACGAACCTCAATCTCGTCTAGTCTAATAGCCTGTATCTCAGTATTCTACTCGGCAACACTGTCTTTTTCCTGTGTGAATACTGACAAAAAATATTCATTTAGCGGCTCTCCTATCACTTTGGACCCCACGCACAACTTCCCACTACTGTCCTTGACTGGCCCTAATCTTACTCTAGTCAATCTTTTATTCCTGACATACCTATAGAAAGCTTTAGGGTTTTCCTTGATCCTACCTGCCAAAGACTTCTCATGTCCCCTCCTGGCTCTTATTAGATCTCTCTTTAGGTCCTTCCTGGCTAACTTGTAACTCTCAAGTGTCCTAACTGAGCCTTCACGCCACATCTTTACATAAGCCTCCATTTTCCTCTTGACAAGAGATTCAACATCTTTAGTAAGCCACGGTTCCCTTGCTCGACCACTTCCTCCCTGCCTGACGGGTACATACTTATCAAGGACATGCAGTAGCTATTCCTTGAACAAGCTCCACATTTCAAATGTGCCCAGCTCCTGCACCTTCCTTCCCTATCCTATGCATCTTAAATCTTGCCTAATCACCTCACAATTGCCTTTTCCCCAGCTATAACTCTTGACCTGCAGTATATACCTATTCCTTTCCATCACTAAAGTAAACACAACCGAATTATGGTCACTATCACCAAAGTGCTCACCTACCTCCAAATCTAACACCTGGCCTGGTTCATTACCCAAATCCAATGTGGCCTTGCCTCTTGTTGGCCTATCTACATACTGTGTCAGGAAACCCTCCTGCACACATTGGACAAAAACTGACCCATCTAAGGTATTCGAACATTTCCAGTCCATATTTGGAATGTTAAAGTCCCAAATAACAACTACCCTGTTATTTTCGCTCCTATCCAGAATCATCTTGGCAATCTTTTCCTCTACATCTCTGAAACTTCTCGGAGGCCTACACAAAACTCCAAACAGGGTGACCACTCGTTTCCTGTTTCTAACCTCAGCCCATACGACCTCAGTAGACGAGTCACCATCAAACATCCTTTCTGCCACCGTAATACTGACCTTGACTAACAATGCCACACCTCCACCTCTTTTACCATCTTCCCTGATCTTACTGAAACAACTAAACCCCGAAACCTGCAACAACCATTCCTGTCCCTGCTCTATCCATGTCTCCGAAATGGCCACAACATCAAAGTCCCAGGTACCAACCCATGCTGCAAGTTCACCCACCTTATTCCGGATGCCCCTGGCGTTGAAGTAGACACACTTCAAACCACCTTCCTGCCTGCTGGTACACTCCTGTGACCTTGAAACCTCATTCATGGCCTCGCCTCTCTCAACCTCCTGTACACTGGAACTACAATTCAGGTCCCCATCCCCCTGATGAATTAGTTTAAACCCTCCCAAAGAACATTAGCAAATTCCTCCTCCCAGCCCCCACCCCCCCCAAGGATATTGGTACCCCTCTGGTTCAGGTGTAGACCCTTCCTTTTGTAGAGGCTCTACCTATCCCAGAATGAACCCCAATTATCCAGGCATCTGAGTCCCTCTGTCCTGCTCCATCCCTATAGCCACATGTTCAACTGCTCTCTCTTCCTATTCCTCGCCTTGCTAGAACATGGTACAGGTGACAAGCCAGACACAACAACTGTTTGTTCTGGCTTTAAACTTCTGCCCTAGCTCCTTGAATTTCTGCCTTACATCCCCATCCCTTTTCCTACCTATGTCGTTGATGCCTTTGTGGATCACAACTTGGGGCTGCTCCCCCTCCCCCTCCCCCTTAAGGATCCCAAAAACACAATCCAAGAATCACAGACCCTGGCACCTGGGAGGCAACACACCAACCGTGAGTTTCTCTCGTTCCCACAGAATCTCCTATCTGTCCCCCTTAACTATGGAGTCCCCAATGACTAATGCTCTCCTCATGTTCCCACTTCCCTTGTGAGCAACAGGGACAGACTCTGTGCCAGAGATCTGTACCCCATGGCTTACCCCTGGTCAGTTGTCCCCCGCAACAGTATCCACAATGGTATACTTGTTATTGAGGGGAATGGCCACAGGGGATCCCTGCACTGTCTGCCTGTTCCCTTTCTGTCCCCTGGCTGTAACCCATCTACCTTTTTCCTGTACCTGAGGTGTGACTACCTCCCTGTAAATCCTCTCAATTACCCCCTCAGCCTCCTGAATGATCCGAAGTTCATCCAGCTCCAGTTCCCTTTCCGAGGAGCTGGAGTTGGGTGCACTTCCCGCAGCTGAAGTCAGTAGGGACACTAGTGGTGAACCTTACCTCCCACGTTCTACAGGAGCAGCTTGCAAATGCCCTAACATCCATTGCCACTGCTCTAAATTCCCAAACAGACTATTGGGAAAAAAAACTAGTAACCTTACCAAATCGGCGCTCAGAACCTTTTTTTTGGTTAGAGGAGGAGGGTGGGTGGGTGGGAGAGACACTACCTAAGTAGTGTTTTGGGTAAAGCAACAGCCTAAATATATTACCTCACTTACCCAGCCATCCCGAGTCCATTCCTGCTCAGCGTGCGCTCCGCTGTTAAGTTTTTAAAGGATTAACTTACCCTTCCAGCAGACCCCTGGTCCTCACTCTCACTGCTCCCACTGCTGCTGCAAAAATGGAGCCTTTCCTTCCCAGGCTGCACTACGCTTCCTCTTGGACTCCCGCCACAGAAACAATGGAAAGGCCACAGTCACGCGAGGCAAGACTTTTATACTTGAAAAGCTTATCTTCCCAGCCTACCCTCCTGCTTCCTCCCTGACTACCACTGCTGAAACAACTGAAAAATTAACAATCTCAACTGAGCCTGCAATGCATAGACAATATAGCTTACCTTCTTCATAGATTTTCTTATTGTTATGGACCAGACCAGATCCCCTCGAAATATTTTAAGAAGGCAGCCTATACCCTAACTTTTTCTTATGTTAAAGGCAAATGTAAAATGCTGTGTTCCAGATGCAATTTGACTGGCCAAACTAATCAACGTTGAGCAAGCACTAATTATTCAAACTATAGTTAACTACAGTTAAAATACAACAAAAGAATAACAACTCTATTGGGAAAAATTAACAGAATAATAGATACAGTAACTGTTCCTAATTAACTGCTCCAATATCGTAATTTCCCATCAACACACCCTTTGACAAAAAGGCAAATTTGGAAATCAGGTTTTGTCATATGCAATGCCTATAATAGGAAAGAAAATCCCTAGCTTCCAGCTGTAACGACTAGAGCATGAAAAATAGTTTATATTTCTTCAAAACACCAGCAGCTTCTGCTTAAAGCTAAACCTAAGAGCTAACAAAAAAAGCTAGAAATCCTGATCTGAGAGAGCTAGCTTCACTCAGCCAGGCTGCTTTTATTGTTCTAATTTTTAAAAAAACCCTAGGCCTCAAAAGCTATTTACATTACCAGACTCCTCAGTGCCCTGTTGTTCAATCTCTGTTAAATGAAAACCAGGACAAAATACAACAAGCCGCAGCATCATTACACAACTCTCAGAATGTCTGCACTTTAACCACATGACAGTTCCAGATGCACAAGTTAAAACAGTGAACATCAAAAGGTTATTCAAATGGGACATGTAAATCCATCTGCACTTTCTATCACAGACATTATGCGTAGGAGAGGGAATCATGGCTACAGTGGCATTCCTTACATCTCCTGTTATAACGTTTATACACAATGTGTATCTTGCAAGTAGCAGTAATTAATGATTAAAGCATATTTACCAAGAATTCATACAAACCATATTTGCACTTCCACCAGCGTTGGGAGAGACATCTTCACATTTACTTGGTATACTGGCTGAAATGGATTGAAATTTACAAACTTGTATATGGATTAATTCCATAACATATTGAATAGAAATATCATGTAGCATTTTTTCCCAAGCATTAGTTTCTGAATGCTTTTAATACCTTTCACGATCCTCCTGCATTTATCTTGTGCTATTTTCTTTTTGGCTTTTACTTCACAGAACTCCTTCTTAACCATCTAAAAGAACAGAATGAACATAACAAAACATACCTGAGAAGGAGCTCAAATTTGAGTGAAGCAACATGGTTAAAAGGAATTGAAAGAGTAGAAATTAAAAACAGAATGAAGCACAGGCAAGCATCAAATTGTAACAGAGAATAATGTCCGAAATGCATAATTCAAGGCACTCTATCCTATCATTTACTCCGTACCCCACCCACCTCCTTATTTTCTGCATATAAACTGATGTTTTCCCAGCCACCATCAGTTCTGAGAAAGGGTCACCAGATCTGAAATATTAACTGTTCTCTCCGTTACAGATGCTGCCAGACCTGCTGAGCTTTTCCAGTAACTTTGTTTTTGTCAAATGAATTTTTGGGATTCTCTCCGGCAAAGCGCTGTGCGAGTTCAGTCATTGATCATGTTCAAGTAATCAGAAGATTGCTGGAGCATTCATGGGATATGGAGGTAGCATGAACAAGCAACAAAGAGAAACCATGATGTAGTTAAATGCAGAGTAAGTTTGACAGCCTGAATAGTCTCCTCCTGTTCCTGTAGCCAAGAACTAACACAATAAAACCAACAATAAAAAAGTGCTAAGGATGGAAATTACAATTTAATCCTCAAACACTGGAAATGTAAAAGCCAGTCCACATCGAAAACGAGTAAGATATTTCATGAATAATTCTTCATCCAATTAGAAAAACAGCACTGGGATATGTCTCACCTCAGGTGATAAAAACTTGTTAATAAGCTTTGCGAAGCAATTCCTAGCAAGAATAGTGCTGACAGAGGGACGATCCTTTGGATTTCTTTTGAACATTCGCTTTATGATGTATTGCAGTTCGTAGGAGTAATGTCTTGGAATTGGAGTGTAAGTCCCTTTGCAGATTTTCAGGATGAGATTCTTCCAACTATTAGACTGGAACTGATGAAGAAAAAAGCACTGAACATCTTTATTTGTAGTATACAGGAAAAAAGATATTTACTTTTCACAATATAACTTCAAAACATGACCTACACTTCTTGAAAATACATTCAATGGAGCATTTCAGGACACTTTCACTGAATAACAGGTTGTATGAATAGTCTTTTTTTAAGGCAATAGATTTTTTAAAGAAATAATTTTTTGGCTGGATGATTTTTTTTTAAAGCTTCTGTCTTGATCTACCTATATTAACTACCTTCAGAGATTCTGTATTTAAAAACAATCCCCATCTGGTTAAAATTGGAAAATGTTCTGCTTTAATTAAAAATCCTCGACCAGCCACAATTAATTCATTTTACCCTCTTCACTATCTTTGCACACAACTATTCTAACCTCCTCTTGGCTGATCTTTCACATTTTCCTGCTTGTAAATTTGGATTTATGTAATATACTGTACTCCTGTCTTAGCTCACAGCCAGTTCCAGTCCCCTCTCACCCCTGTGCTTGTTGACTTACATTAAACCCCAGCCAAATAACGCTGTGATTTTAAAATTCTCATGCATGTTTTCAGTTCCATCCATGACCTTGCCCATTTTATACTGCGTGTGGGAAGTCATACAATCATAAACCTCTACGGTGCAGATATAGGCTAGCCCACTGAGTCTGTATCGATACTCCAAAGAGCATTCCAGCCAGACACTCACACATATTTACTACGGCTAATCCACCTAGACTTCACATCGCTGGGCAAAACAGGGCAGTTTAGCATAGCCATTCCACCTAATCCTGCACATCTTTGGATTGTGAGAAGAAACCAGAGCACCTGGCACAAAACCCTCTCAGACAGGGAGAGAATGTGCAACCTCCAGACAGTCACACAAAGCTGGAATCGAACCTGGGTCCCTGCTGCTGTGAGGCAGCAGTGTTATTCACCGTGCCACCCCCAAGTGCCTTGGGATGTATGACAACATTAATGGTGCTAAATAAATATCAGTTGTTTATGTTGCAGCAGAGGACTTGCTGACTGTTCTTCTGAAAACTGCTACTTACAGGATGCCGTAGAGTGCAGAGTTCATACAAGACACATCCCAAGGCCCAAATATCACTGGAAAAGTAAAAGACGAATCTGTTATAAATCATACAAATTGAATTACAATAAAAAAATCAAACTCGTTGTATTATAGATAGGTAGAACGTAGACAACGTTGCATGTTTACACCTTCACTAGTTGAGTGCTACATTCCCTTCAAAAAAAAATTATCTTCCTTTAAGTAGTTGTAATAATGAGGATGCTGTGACAATGTGCACTTTAAGCACTTTTCCCCATTTGCTTTCCAGATGCTGCTGGCTCTTGCTAGGGTACAACTACAGAGGCACCTGTAACCATCCAGTACCGCAGTCAAAAAGAGGCCTAACAGAGTGTACAGTTAGGTTGTTTGTTTTACAGGATGAATCTCAGCCAAGGGTAATCCCGTCTATGAACAGTATTCACATTTGTATCTTCCAGTAAGAATGAGTTGTTAATCATTTTGTCAACAATCTTCTTGGTACACAATCGATTGTGATTTAATCCAGCTATCTCAACTGGTTAATCACTGCTTCACTAACGAAACACACAACCCATTTTCATTCCACATGATGTAAACGTCATGTGTATTTCATCATCTTGCTCAATAATATAGCTTTTAATAAGGAGCAAATTAACACTGGTTACATAGATGCTAAAATAGAAACAGAAATTTTAGCATTGAAAGATATCCCACTTTACCTGAATTTAAGCTAATTTTGGAAGCCAGTTTTACACATTCCCATTTCCCTATGACCTCCCAAAACTGATAAATTTGAGTCATCTCCTCAGGGCAAAAATAAGTGTGATATCATACTACACTATCCCATCTCCTGAATTATGTCTCCGATTGTTAAGCAGAACCTAAACAACGTTATTTCTTTTTGCTGTCAACGCCATTCATTAAAAAACGTAACTGAAGCTACCTGTCCTGTGTTACTCCAGCTAAGAAATTGTTGAGCGAATGAGTACAATAGCTGATAAAAAAGTTTGTAAATGTGCTTGCCAATCAACTTTATGAAAATAAGTGAATTTTTCTGGTTAATTTGACCTGTCTTGCTGGCTAGCAGCTGGAATGTTTAAAAACAGTCAGTGCAGTAAGTACACCATGTCCTCCATACAGTATTAATCACCTCATTTCTCAATTAAGTTTGTACCTTTTGTTATTGTAAGGTTTATTCTCCCAAATTTCTGGAGATACATAGTATGGTGTTCCTACATAGGTGTGAGCAAAGGCCATGGGACTGTAGAGAGGAAAGAAACAATACAATAAAGAGCAGACAACTATTATTGACAACCAATCAGATTATACAGCATGGTGGCACGGAATTACATGGAATGTGGAGTGTATTACTTGCTAGATTGTTAGGGCTCTTCAAAAACAAATTTACACTAAGACACATCAGGCTAGTAACAATCACAGAATCATGAACAATCTTGCCTGTTCAGTAGATGTGCAGATCCAAAGTCTCCCAGTTTGACCACTCCAGTTTTAGTGAGGAATATGTTCTGTAATTTAAAAGCAGGCAATGAGCGTGAATTTTTATGCTAATGTTTCTTTAAAAAAATCATATTGGGATGTGGACATCGCTGGTGGGGCCAGCATTTATTGTACATTGCTAGTTAGAGCATAAGACCATAAGTCATAGGAGTGGAAGTAAGGCCATTCGGCCCATCATGTCCACTCCGCCATTTAAATCATGGCTGATGGGCATTTCACCTCCACTTCCCTGCACTCTCCCCATAGCCCTTGATTCCTTCTGAGATCAAGAATTTGTCGATCTCTGCCTTGAAGGCATCCAACGTCCCGGCCTCCACTGTACTCCGTGGCAATGAATTCCACAAGCCCACCACTCTCTGGCTGAAGAAATGTCGTCTCATTTCCGTTTTAAATTTACCCCTCTAACTTTAAGTCTGTGCCCACAGGTCCTAGTCTCCCCGCCTAACAGAAACAACTTCCTAGCGTCCACCCCTTCTAAGCCATACATTATCTTGTAAGTTTCTATTAGATCTCCCCTCAACTTTCTAAACTCTAATGATTACAATCCCAGGATCCTTAGCCGTTCATCATACGTTAAACCTACCATTCCAGGGATCATCCGTGTGAATCTCCGCTGGACACGCTCCAGGGCTAGTATGTCCTTCCTGAGGTGTGGGGCCCAAAATTGGACACGGTATTCTAAATGGGGCCTAACTAGAGCTTTATAAAGCCTCAGAAGCACATCGCTGCTTTCATATTCCAACCATCTTGAGATAAACAACAACATTACATTTGCTTTCTTAATCACAGACTCTACCTGCAAGTTAACCTTTAGAGAATCCAGGACCAACACTCCCAGATCCCTTTGTACTTCTGCTTTACCAATTTTCTCACCATTTAGAATAGTCCATGCCTGTATTCTTTTTTCCAAAGTGCAAAATCTCACATTTACTCACATTGAATTTCATCAGCCATTTCCTGGACCACTCTCCTAAACTGTCTCAAGCTTTCTTCAGCTTCCCCACCTCCTCAGTACTACCTGCCTGTCCAACTATCTTCGATTCATTGGCAAACTTTGCCAGAATGCCCCCAGTCCCTTCATCCAGATCATTAATATATAAGGTGAACAGCTGTGGCCCCAATACTGAACCTTGCGGGACATCACTCGTCACTGGTTGCCATTCCAAAAAAGAGCCTTTTATCCTAACTCTCTGCCTTCTGTCAGGCAGCCAATCCTCAATCCAAGCCAGTAGCTCACCTCGAACACCATGGGCTCTCACTTTGCTCAACAGCCTCCCGTGAGGCACCGTATCAAAGGCCTTTTGGAAGTCTGGGTAGATAACATCTACTGGGTTTCCCTGGTTTAACATACTTGTTACCTCTTCAAAAGAATTCTAACAGGTTTGTCAGGCACGACTTCCCCTTACTAAATCCATGCTGACTTGTTCTAATCTGACCCTGCACTTCCAGGAATTTAGAAATCTCATCCTTGATAATGGATTCAAGAATTTTACCAACAGTTGCCAGTTGCCTTTGAGAACATGGTGTTGAACTACTTTCTTCAAGTATTCCAGTCCATTTTGTGTAGGTACACCCACAATGCTGTCAGGGAGGAAGGTTGAAGATTTTGACAGGGACACTGAAAGATTGGCAATATTGTTCCAAGTCAGAATAGTGTATGGTATGGAAGGGAATTGCAAGCAGTAATGTTTCCATGTGTCTGTATCTGTTGCTGTTCCCCATCTCGGTGGTAATGGCTGGTGAGGAGATGATGTGCAGCAGTAGCTGAAAACGAATTTGAATGAGCAAAATAGAGATTGAACTGAAGCCTGTGAACGGAAAGAACACCAGGACCAGTAAAATACTTGAATTAATGGAATGAAGATACGATGAACAATACAAATTCAAAACTGCTTTGAAACTATTTCCCCACTAACAATGTGGTATGCGGTTAGTGTGGACAAAATGGCAACATTCCAGACTGGGTGTAAGGAAATTATTAATGTACAAATTTAATATAAGTCAGCATTATGTCACATGACATAACAATAAAATAATGTTCTGTTATGAATTATAGAGTCATAGAGCTGTACAGCCTGGGAACAGACCCTTGAGACCAACTCGATCATGCCAACTAGACATCCTAAATTAATCTGACATTTGGCCCATACCCTTCTAAACTCTTCCTATTTGTATATCCATCCAAATGCCTTTTAAATGTTGTAATTGTACCAGCCTTCACCACTTCCTCTGGCAGCTGATTCCATATATGCACCACCCTCACTCAGATCCCTTTTAAATCTTTACCCTCTCACCTTAAACCTATGGCCTCTAGTTTTGGACTCCATTACTTTGGGAAAAAGGCCTTGGCTATTTTCCTTATCCATGCCCCTCACGATTTTATAAACCTCTAAGAGGTCACCCCTCAGACTCCGACGCTCCAGACAAAACAGCCCCAACCTATTCATCCCCTCCCTATAGCTCAACCCCCACACGCCCCCCCCCCCCCCCCCCCCCCACCCCACAAAACGGGCAACATCCTTGTAAATTTTTTCCGAACCCTTTCAATTTTGGCAACATTCTTCCTATAGCAGGGAAACTAGAACTGCACTCAGTATTCCAAAAGTGGCTTAACCAATGTCCTGAAAAGCCACAACATGGCCTCCCAGCGCCAATACTCAATGCACTGTCTAATAAAAGCAAGCAAAGCAAACACCTTCTTCTCTATCCTGTCTATATGAGACTCTACTTTCAAGGAACCATAAAGCTGCACTTCAAGGTCTCTTCGTTTAGCAACATTCCCCAGGACCTTACCATTAAGTGTATAAGTCCTAAACTGATTTGCCTTTCCAAAATGCAGCACCTCGCATTTATGGCTAATGAGAACAAGTGCAGCAAACTGAAAAAAAACCATGGGCAACAGCAACATGTTACAACAACAAGCTGGCCAGTGACAGGGTAACAGGATAGCAATCTTATTGTCAATTCAAATGGGGCTAGTTAGCTATTTCAACACAGATCGGGAGTCAAACCTGTGAGCTTTTCATCTCATGTAGCTCAGTTAAAAATGGGCAATGTTGTAAACACACAGTCACAGGCAGGTATCACAGAGTGTAAAACCAGTGTCAGATTTCTTTGATATTGTATGCATCATTTTTATCTGCAATGTCAGATTTTTGCATAGATCTTTAACAAAGCCAAATGACACTATAATTTGAGGGCTCTGGTCTAACTTGTCTCTATATTACTCTCTGTACATTCAGTCACTGTCAGTTGGTTAATTTGCAAGGAGCCAGCCAGACTGTTGGCCAACTAATCAACAAGGTAACATAATAGTAATCTAAGGTTTTTCAGGCACAGTGGTATGTACCTACCTCTGCACCAAGAGGCCTGGGTTCAAGTCCTATCTGCTCTGGAGATGTGTATTAACAGGTTGATTAGAAAAAAAGTATCTATAATAGTAATCTAAGCAATTTTGGGCAGCGTGGTGGCTCAGTGGTTTGCACTACTGCCTAACAGCTCCAGGAGCCTGGGTTCAATTCCACCCTCAGGTGATTGTCTATGTGGAGTTTGTAAGTTCTCCCTACGTCTCGTGGGTTTCCTTCGGGTGCTCCAGTTTCCTCCCACAGTCCAGGCTATGTGGATTGGCCATGCTAAATTGTCCATAGTGTTCAGGGATGTGTAGATCAGGTGAGTTATAGGGGATAGATCTGGGTGGGATGCTGCGAGGGTTGGCACGGACTTGTTAGGCCAAAGGGCCTGTTTCCACACTATACAGATTCTATGATCTATGATTCTATGAATCATTTAACCCAGGCTCTTTATGGAACTCTGAGATGTCACATTTGTGTACACTGTTGTTATTAAATGTCTAGATATCTGGCTCAATAAGAACCAGACACTGTTGTGTGTCACATGGGCTAACAACAGAAAACAATACAAAACACACCATAAAACCTCAAAACATTGTTTGAAGATACTAACAATAAACTCCAACCAAATACAATACTTAACTGAAATCAAAAGCTAGAAATCGCTGTTAGTGTTTACTGGTTAATGACTGTAGTCAGCTCCTCTAATTGAGGCATTTTCCTGTTACACAATGTAAGCTAATGCCTCCATTAAGATCCTTGATGAAAAAGAATTAAACAAGCCAGTTAAGCATTACTGATAAAAGATACTGATTTTCCAAATTCTTATTCATTGTAAACTTTAAGTAACACAAAGGCAAGCTTCATAAATTTAGCTTTTATATCCTATCAGATTAGCCTGGACTCAAGCAATCATTTTGTTATTCTTATTAAAGATCCAAAGTTATTTTAATACCTTGGATTTGATATCTCTGTGTAGAACTCGTTTGTCATGTATGTGTTTCATTCCAAGGCAAATTTGCACAAATAGATTCAACACCTGTAAAATGCAAAATAACAAAATAATTTCTCTGCTATCAATTCCTAACAGGGAGTACTTCATCAAAGAGGCACTCTGGATTCTGGGCAAATTATTATTTTATAGAGGTAGGTTTTTAAAATATTTTGCAATTATCAAAATTGTGCTGATTGTTCAGGCTGATTTTAAAAAAGAAATATTTCAGTTGGGGTATAATGCTATGTAAAAGAGCAAAATCAAAGAGATAAATATTTTTATGTTCCATATAGTGAAATTGTGATGGACAAAGTGGCTACAATCGCAGGGATGTTCTTGGCAAACAGGGGACTCAGGTGACTGGTCAGAAAGCTAGGGCAACCGAGTTTCTGCCACTTCTTGCCATCTGGCAAGTAATTTGATACTGTTGGAGCTGCTGTCCCTTTAAAGGATAAGCATCCATAGGTATTGCTGGCCAGTTGGAGAGCCAGCAGCTGGTGGTCCCAGGGTAAGTGCCTGTGGTTTTTATTTGGGAGTGGTAGTTGAGCCAAAAAGGGGTTAATTCCAAATGAGCTACCTCACAAGCATAATACCCAATTAGGAAGGCCCATTCCCCCAAAGATGTAGGAGAAGCAAGGGCAATCTTGCAGTTTCCCATGGTTTAATCTAACATCTGGCCAGGTCCAGACATCCCATAAGTGTTGCCAGAACTAGGCACACCACAATTCACACAAGTGAATCCTGCCCCTCTGAGTCTGTGATTAGGTGTCACTCATGGGTTTTATCACAGGCTATATACCGTTTCCTCTGGAAGTAGTTTCTCCTTTTGTTGCAGGAGTTTTTCTGTGAGATCTCCACCATCACAGTATTCCATCACTATATAAAGATGCCCTTCAGCTGCAATAGGAAAATAAACCATAACATTAAATATGCAATGGTGCATAGGATAGTGAAACCATAAATTAATTAGATCCTGAAGCAACAATTTATTATATTGCAGGATTCTTTTTATCTAAAACCATAATATTTCATCACAAATTATGAAGTAGAAAAAACATTCAAGAGCAAAAATGGGCCTTTATGTCTCTTACTCATCTCTAGGGTTAGTAGCTATATGTTTCTGTTCCACAGGAGATTCCTTCGAGCCCTTTTCATCTAAGCCTATCCACATGTCTATTCCTTTCCTCCCTGCACCTATCAAGCTTTCCTTTAAATGCATCTAAGTTATTCAGTTAAATTATTCTCACTACTTGTGGAATAAATTAAATCTTATTTCCTTTAATTATGGACTCCCAACAAATGGAAACATCTTCTTCATGTCTATCATTCAACACTTTCCAAATGTAAAGGCTTCTATTTGACCACCTCTTAATCATTTTTCCATGAGAAAAGAGTTCTGTGAAGTTGCTTCAATCTTCCCGGATAGTTACAGCCTCTCTGTGTACATACATAGATGGCTGCTACTTTAAAAGAATAATTATTCATTGTAAGATGTATCAGGCTTTCAGAGCATGAAACGGGGAAGAACAAAATGGTGAATATATTGGATATTAACAAAAATCTGCCAGCCGAAGAGGAAAATAAACAAGAAAGATTCTCCAGCTGATGCAGAACAATATAGCTTTATCTATTTTCTTTTCTCCTAAACACCTTTAAGAACTTACCAGGAATAATACTTATTTAATGGCCTTTTCATATACATTATACATTAATTTACAAATGTGCTTTAATCCACATTCAAAATTAAAATAATCCATCCCCGCCACTGCTCAAGATTTTAAATATTTGTAAGTTTTTTTTCCTTTATTTCCCCTTTTTCATTAGCTTCCTTCATCATATTTCATAACAACGATAAACACTTCATCAATGGGATTAATTCATGCCAAGAGATAATAGGGACTGCAGATGCTGGAGAATCCGAGATAACAAAGTATACAGCTGGATGAACACAGAGGGCAAGCAGCATCTTAGCAGCAGGAAAGCTGATGTTTCAGGCCTAGACCCTTCATCAGAAATTGGGGAGGGGAAGAAGGTTCTGAAATAAATAGGGAGAGAGGGGGAGGTAGATCGAAGATGGATAGAGGAGGAGATAGGTGGAGAGAAGACAGACATGTTAAAGAGGCGCCGATGGAGCCAGTAGAGGTGAGAGTAGGTGGGGAGGTAGAGAGGGGATAGGTCTGTCCACGGAGGATGCACAGGTCAAGGGGGCGGGATGCGTTTGGGACAAAGAAAATGGGGGTGCAGCTTGAGGTGGGAGGAGGGGATAGGTGAGAGAAAGAACAGTTTAGGGAGGCGGGGACGAGCTGGGCTGATTTTGGGACGCATTTGGGGAAGGGCAGATTTTAACTCTTGTGAAGTCCACATTGATATCATTGGGCTGCAGGGTTCCCAAGCGGAATATGAGTTGCTGTTCCTGCATCTTCGGGTGGCATCGCTGTGGCACTGGAGGCGGCCCAGGATGGACATGTTGTGCAAGGAGTGGAAGGGGGAGTAGAAATAGGTCGCAACTGGGTGGTGCAGTCGTTTGTCGCAAACCGAGCATAGGTGTTCCACAAAGTGGTCCCCAAGCCACCGCTTGGTTTCCCCGACGCAGAGGAGGCAATAACGGGTACAGCAGATGCAGTTGACCACATCAGCAGATGTGCAGGTGAACCTGTGCTTGATGTGGAAAGTCGTCTTTTGGCCTGGGATGGGGGTGAGGGGGGAGGTGTGGGGGCAGGTGTAGCACTTCCTGCAGTTTCAGGGAAAAATGCTGGGTGTGGTGGGGCTGGAGGGGAGTGAGGAGTGGACAAGGGAGTCACGGAGAGAGTGGTCCCTCCAGAAAGCAGTGGTGGGGTCAGATTGCAGATGGCGGAAGTGTCGGAGGATGGTGCGTTGGATCTGGAGGTTGGTGGGGTGGTATGTGAGGACGAGGGGGATTCTTTTTTGGTTGTTATTGCGGGGAACGGGGTGTGAGGGATAAGTTGCGGGAAATGCGGGAGACACGGTTGCGGGCGTTCTCGACTACTGCGGGGGGCATGTTGCAGTCCTTAAAAAACAAGGACATCTGAGATGTACAGGAGTGGAATGCCTCAACCTGGGAGCAGATGCAGCGGAGGTGAAGGAATTGGGAATAGAGGATGGCATTTTTGCAGGAAGTGGGTGGGAGGAGGTGTATTCTCGGTAGCTGTGGGAGTCGGTGGGCTTGAAATGGATATCGGTTTCTAGTTGGTTGCCTGAGATGGAGACAGAGAGGTCCAGGAAGGTGTTACAGATGGTCCAGGTGAACCTAAGGTTGGGGTGGAAGGCGTTGGTGAAGTGGATGAACTGTTTGAGCTCCTCATGGGAGCAGGAGATGGCGCCGAAACAGTCATCAATGTAACAGAGGAAGAGGTGGGTTTACAGCCAATGTAGGTACGGAAGAGGGATTGTTCCATGTAAACTACAAAGAGGCAGGCGTAGCTTGGGCCCATGCAGGTACCCACGGCCACCCTCTTTGTCTGTAGGAAGTGGGAGGAATTGAAAGAGAAGTTGTTGTGGGTGAGGATGAGTTCGGATAAGTGGATGAGGGTGTCAGTGGAGGTGGACTGGTCAGGCCTGTGGGACAGGAAGAAGCGGAGGGCCTTTAGGCCATCTGCATGGGGAATGCAGGTGTATACGGACTGGATGTCCATAGTAAAAATGAGGTGTTGGGGACTGGGGAATTGGAAGTTCAGGAGGAGGTGGAGAGTGTGGGTGGTGTATTGGACGTAAGTAGCGAGTTCCTGGACCAAGCGAGAAAATGGAGTCCAGATAGGTGGAGATAAGTTGGGTGGGGCAGGAGCAGGCGGAGACAATGGATCGACCAGGGCAGGCGGGTTTGTGGAAATGGTTTCATACAGCCTATACCAAAAATGAACTACTTGCAAATAATTTTCCTGTCACTGTAGTTGCAGGCATTCTGATAAAGAAATCTTTCCTAGAGAAATTAATGGTATTCAAAGTAGGTAAGTTCCTTAAAGCAAATAACCTACATCCCAGAGTATTGAAAGATATGGCTATAGAGGTAGGAGCTGTATTGGTGATCAATTTTCAAAATTCTAAATACTCTGAATGATTCCTGAAGATTGACAGGTAGCAAATGTAACCCCAGTATTTAAGAAAGAAGGGAGGGGAAGAAAGAAAACTACAGACATGTGAACCTAATATTAGTCATAGGGAAAAGCTAGAACTTACAAGAAAGGATTCACACCAAATTATTTAGAAAATAATGGTGGGATTGGGAAGAATCACCATGGACTTGTGGGTGAAAATCATTCCAAACATATTCAAGTTTTTGAAGAGGCAGTGGATGCTGTATACTTAAATTTTCTGACATTTTCAATAGCATTCCAAGCAGGGATATGGAAATAAAATTGAATCACATGGGATTGTTGGGAATGTACAGCATTGATCATGAACTGGTTAATGGACAGAAAATAGGAGGAATAAGATAATATAATTTTCAGATTGGCGGGCTGGATCTGTGGCAGTGGGTTACTGTAAGGCTCAGTGCGTGGGCCCCAGCTATTCACAATCTAAATCAACGAATTGGAATGGGGTTAAATGTAGTATTTCTAAGCTTACAGATGACACAAACTAGATGGAAATATGAGTTAGGGAGAATACCAATTTGCTACAAAGGAATGCACAGGTGCTAAGTGACTGGAGCAAACATTGGGAAGAAGGAATACAATGTGAAGAAATGTGCGCTTATCAATTTTGGTAGAAAGGGCAGAGAGAGGGATTTCTTAAATTGAGAGAATTTTTGGGAATGTTGAACTTCAAAGGGACTTGCGTGTCTCTATTCATGAGTCACTTAAAGTTAACATGCAGGTATAGCAAGCAATTAAGCAGACAAACAGTATGTTGGCCTTTATAACAAGAGGTTTTGACAACAGGAGTAAAGACATCTTGCACAATTGTGTGTAATTTTGTTCTCTTTATGCGAGGGAAAGACATGCTTGCCATAGAGTAGGAGCAACAAATGTTTGCCAATACTAACTCCTGAGATCATGCTATGAGGAAACAGTAAATTGAGCGGCCCTATGTTACTTAGTGTTTTTGAAGAATGAAAGATGATCTCATTTAAACATAGAAAATTCTTACAGGATCACAGGGTCAATGCAGGATGGGTCAAGGCTGGGGTAGTGGTTAGAAGAAAAGAATACACAGTCTCCAAATAAAAACGGCAAGCCATTAAGAACTAAATTGAGGTGAAATATCTTCACTTACGGGACAGTGAATTGTTTAGAATTCTCAATTGCAGACAGCTGTGGAGGCTCAATCGTTGAATATGTTCAAGACTGAAATTCATAGAGCTCCACATATTAAAAACATCAAGGGGTAACGCAGGTAAATGTTGTTGACATAGAAGATAGGGAGGTGGTGGGATAGTGGTGATATCACAAGACTCATAACCCAGACTCCTAGCATAATGTCCTGGGGATAGAGGTTCAAATCCCACTGTTAACTGCTAATGGTGAAACTGCAATTCAATAAAATCTAAAATTAAAAGCTGATCTAATGATGACTACTGTCATCTATCATAAAAACCCACCTGGTTCACAAATGTCTTTTGGTTAAGGAATTCTGCATCCTTTCTCAGTCTGACCTACATGCGAGTCTGGACCCCATCAATGTGACTAACACTTCACAGTCTTCTGCAATGACCTACAAAAGGCATCTGGCTCATGGGCTACAAGGAATGGGTAACAGATGCTGACCCAGCCACCAATGCCCACAACCCATGAAAGAATAAAAATCAAACAGGGTAGGGAAATCATTTGATTTAATTTTTAGGGATGAAATTTACTCACGTTTGGAAAAATATGGACTTATTCGCAAACAAGAAGCACGCTTTTGTGTGGGAAAGATCATGTCTCACAAACTTGATTGTATTTTTTGAGGACACGAGAAAGAAGATTGATGAGGGAAGTGTCGTAGATGTTATCTGTATTGACTTCAGCAAAGTCTTTGACAAGGCCCCTCATAGTAGACTCTTTCAAAAGTGAAGTCACACTGGATGTGGGGTGAGCTGTTAAAATGGATACAGAACAGGCTCAGTCATAGAAGACAGAGAGTAGTGGTAGAAGAGTGTTTTTTCAGACTGGAGATCTGTGACCAGTGATGCTCCTCAAGGATCAGTACTAGGACACTTGTGTTTTAGATTGATTTGGAACAGAATGGAGGTGGTCTGATTAGTACGTTTGAGGACAATACAAAGAATGGGGGAGTTCTGGGCAGTGAGGAGGATTGCCAGATGAAACAGCACAATATACATAGGCTGGAGACTTGGATGGAGAAATGGTCGATGGAGTTTAATTTGGACAAATGTGAAGTAATGCATTTTGGGAGACCCAATGCAGGACGGAAGTATACAGTAAATGACAGAACCCTTAGTACCATGAACAAATAGAGGTATCTAGGCTTACTGGTCCATAGTTCCCTGAAAGAGGCAACACAAGTGGATAACAAAGTGTGGAGCTGGATGAACACAGCAGGCCAAGCAGCATCTCAGGAGCACAAAAGCTGACGTTTCGGGCCTAGACCCTTCATCAGAGAGGGGGATGGGGAGAGGGAATTGGAATAAATAGGGAGAGAGGGGGAGGCAGACCGAAGATGGAGAGAAAACAAGATAGGTAGAGAGGAGGGTATAGGTGGGGAGGTAGGGAGGGGATAGGTCAGTCCAGGGAAGATGGACAGGTCAAGGAGGCTGGATGAGGTGGTAGGTAGGAAATGGAGGTGCGGCTTGAGGTAGGAGGAAGGGATTGGTGAGAGGAAGAACAGGTTAGGGAAGCAGAGACAGGCTGGGCTGGTTGTGTGGTGCAGTGGGGGGAGGGGAAGAACTGGGCTGGTTTTGGGATGCAGTAGGGGAAGGGGAGATTTTGAAGCTTGTGAAGTCCACGTTGATACCATTGGGCTGCAGGGTTCCCAAACGGAATATGAGTTGCTGTTCCTGCTACCTTCAGGTGGCATCATTGTGGTACTGCAGGAGGCCCATGATGGACATGTCGTCTGAAGAATGGGAGGGGGAGTTGAAATGGTTCGTGACTGGGAGGTGCAGTTGTTTGTTGCGAACCGAGCGGAGGTGTTCTGCAAAGGGGTCCCCAAGCCTCTGCTTGGTTTCCCCAATGTAGAGGATGCTACACCCGGCGCAATGGATACAATATACCACATTGGCAGATGTGCAGGTGAATATCTGTTTGATATGGAAGGTCATCCTGGGGCCTGGGATGGGGGTGAGGGAGGAGGTGTGGGGGCAAGTGTAGCACTTCCTGCGGTTGCAGGGGAAGGTGCCAGGTGTGGTGGGGTTGGAGGGGAGTGTGGAGCGGACAAGGGGGTCGCGGAGAGTGTGGTCTCTCCGGAAGGCAGACAAGGGTGGGGATGGAAAAATGGTTTGGATGGTGGGGTCGGATTGTAGATGGCGGCAGTGTCGGAGGATGATACGTTGTATCCGGAGGTTGTTGGAGGATGATACGTGTTCTTCCCCTCCCCCCGCTGCATCACAAAACCAGCCCAGCCTGTCTCTGCTTCCCTAACCTGTTCTTCCTCTCACCAATCCCGTCCTCCCACCCCAAGCCTCACCTCCATTTCCTACCTACCACCTCATCCCGCCTCCTTGACCTGTCCATCTTCCCTGGACTGACCTATCCCCTCCCTACCTCCCCACCTATACTCTCCTCTCTACCTATCTTGTTTTCTCTCCATCTTCGGTCCGCCTACCCCTTTCTCCCTATTTATTCCAATTCCCTCTCCCCATCCCCCTCTCTGATGAAGGGTCTAGGCCCGAAACGTCAGCTTTTGTGCTCCTGAGATGCTGCTTGGCCTGCTGTGTTCATCCAGCTCCACACTTTGTTATCTAGGATTCTCCAGCATCTGCAGTTCCCATTATCACGAACACAAGTGGATAAGCTGGTTAAGAATGCATATGCCAAGCTTGCCTTCATTGGTCAGGGCAGAGTGAATGGGGACATGGGTTTAGGTAAAAGGGGATAAGCTTAAAGGAGATGTGAGAAGCAAGCCCTTTGCGCACAGAGGGTGATAAGTGCCTGGAATAAACTGCCAGAGGTGGCGGTGGAGGGGAATACAATAGTAGAGACATCTTGTCAGATACATGAATAGGCAGGGAATACAGGAAAATGGATCGCATTGAGGCAAAGATTTTTAATTTAAAAAGGCATCATGTGTTGGCACAGTCTTGGTGGGCTGAAAGGCCTGTTCCTGTGCTGTACTGTTCTTTGTTCCAAAACTGCCATAATCTCATTCAATCATAGACAGAGTTCGAAGAGCTAAATGGCCTCATGTTCTAACGCCAAAAGTCTAGACTACCGACAGATTCTGGTGGGCGAAAGCAGCACTCGTGTCTATAAACATAATATAGCTATTAATAAAATCAAAAGGGAAGTTGGGAGAACTATCTTTACACAGAGAATGTATTTAGAATGTGGAACCAGCTATCACAAGGAATAGTTGACACAAGCTTCAATGATGTATTTAAGGGAAATTTAGATAACGTCTGGGAAAACGGAATGGAAAAAATATATAGAAAAGTTTAGCTAAAGAGAGATGGGGGAGACTTATGCGCAGCATGTAAAACTGTTTTAATGCTGTGAATTCTGTGAAGGTCATTTCCTTTGGAAAATAGCAATAAGCAGAGGAACATTAGAATAAGTTAAAGAGCAATATTGGAGAAGGAATTGTTGAGGATAATTACTTCCACGAATTCTCACCTTCAAATGAGTCTATAAATGTAACAATGTTGGGATGCTTCATTTTTGCTAGGAGGATGGCTTCTCTCCGTGATCTTTGTAATCCAGAGGGATTCTAAATAAGTAAGATAAAAAAGAGATAGGTGGCTCCTTGCCTCATTGTGAAAAGTAAACAACATCCAGGAACTTCATCTTTGCTACAATTAAATCATAAGCCATATGGTGTACTTAAATGGTGTGCCATTGCTACTCAATGTGCATCCCCTACCTAGTGCTGACTTGACAGATTGCTAGTAAAGTATTCTTATCATTGATTTTTCACAGGCTCAAAAATGCCAGTGCAACACTTGCGTACATAACCTGGGCTTCTGCATTTTCAGACATACCACCTTTCCATAAGACATAGGAGTGGAAGTAAGGCCATTCGGCCCATCAAGTCCATTCTGCCATTTAAATCATGGCTGATGGGCGTTTCAACTCCACTTCCCTGCACTCTCCCCGGTCCACGTTTCAGGTCCAGAATTAAACCGAGCTCTTGTTGCTCCATTGAAATGGACATAGAATATCTTGTTAAAAGAAAACCCAAAAGAACAGTGGACACTGAAAATCAGAAACAAAACAAAAATTGCTGGAAAAGCTCAGCAGGTCTGGCAACATTTGTGAACAGAAATCACAGTTAACATTTCAGGTCCAGTGGCCCTTTTTCAGAACTCAATGCTGCCAGACCTGCTGAGATTTTCCAGCAATTCCAGTTTTCGTTATAGAAGGTCTCATGACACTTTTCAAAGAAAATCAGTAACTTTTCTCCAAAAGTTCACATCATTATTTACCTTTGAAAGATGAATTTCCTTCATGACATATTGCTGACTTTCATTATTTGCTTGGACCAAAAGCGCTCTGCCAAAGGAACCTTCCCCAATAACCTTTAATACAGTGTAAGCATCCATCCTCAAGTAATTGTCTGAAAAACAATTGCAGATGTGTTATCAGCAAAGCAGTTTGTACTATTTTACACTTTATTGAACTTTAAGTAAAAAAATTGTTGAATATGGTGATCCTAAGATGCTGCTTGGCTTGCTGTGTTTATCCAGCTCCACACTTTGTTATCTCGGATTCTCCAGCATCTGCAGCTCCCATTATCTCTCCTGTTAGTAGGTCTTGCCTGCACAAGTACATAAATTGCCTGCCACTTTTGTCAAGCATAGGTACTGAAACTCAAAAGTAATTTGTTGAAAATGTCCCGTCCTACAACACTAACGATAACAATTTGTACTGACTTTTACAATTTGAGTTTCATTCAAAGTATGGATACGGGAGACAGCTATGCACTATATATATATAAACCATCTCCAGTGGAAAGCAGACACACCCTAGACCGGTTTTCCTTAAACAAGGAGGGATGTGGACTTTAAATCTTGAACCATATTTAAGAAGATTGGTGGGAGTGGTGATGGCGTGGGGGGGGGGGGGTGTTGTTATTGCTCAGATACGGGATTTTTAACCATTTGGAAATTTGCAAAGAGGATACCGAATGTTTGGATCTAACATATGATCGCACTAAGTCACTATCCAACCCCCGCCAAGCTACAATAAATCCACGTCACAGCAAAGGCACGAATACAATGTTACTGCATAAGCAGCAGTGATAGTTGACAGTGGGCGGATAGTAATGAATGATACACTTCACACGTAAGGTTTTATATCGTGAGCTACCCAGCCTTCATCGATGGAAGGTACAATAGGATCGCTATTTGATATGGGGACGATACGAACTGTAACTTCATCAAATTCTCCAAAATAAGCATATCGATGGGGGTAGCAAGCTGGAGATGTCGCAATTTTTAAAAAAAATTCGTTTTTTTTTCAATTCTGCTTCGAGAATTTTTTTGCCGGGGGCAGGTGCGGAAACATATTTGGAGAGATGTGGATACGAGAGGAATTCCTGGCTCACGTAACCTACCGAAAGTCTGATACAATGTAACACGCGTCTGGCATTCAAAAGCGAGTTTTTAATCCTAGTGCTACTCTTCAACTGCACCGGAAACGAAACCGTCAATTAAACTACGAGAAAACATTAAACCACACCCCAAATTTGACACAAAACGGAAATAATCTGCAAACGAGGTCATGGGAAGGCGTTCACCATCATCACGTGTTAGGGCTATAGAAAGCTTGTGCAATGAGCCAGTGACCCAGGTCAATGTGTTAAAATAGCTGTGAAACGAACGTTCATTTCATTGTTATTTATGCTGAAAGGACGCAGTGTTAGATTTTAAAAATCCCAAAGTTACTGTTCAGGTTTTGGTTTCTGTCACAAATTTTATTGAAGGGCGCAAAATTTGCTATGTTTTATGAGGTGAGCTGAAATAACCACGCCACACAACGCTAAGTCTAGATTCGATTTTAAGTATCCAGGATGGGGTGTACAAAGACGTGATGTTAATGCAGTGGATAGAATGCAGCATATTTCTTGAATGACCAGTTTCTAGTCATGGGCACCCGCATGGGCCCAAGTTATGCCTGCCTCTTTGTAGGTTTCGTGGAACAATCCCTCGTCCGTAGCTACACTGTCCCTAAATCCCACCTTTTCCTCTGTTACGTTGATGACTGCATCGGCGCTGCTTTGTGTCCCACAAGGAGCTGGAACAGTTCATCCCCTTCACCAACAGCTTCCACCGCAAGCTCAAGTTCACCTGGACCATCTCCAACACATCCCTCACCTTCCTGGACCTCTCTGTCTCCATGTCAGGCAACCACCTAGAAACCAAGATAATAAAACATGAGGCTGGATGAACACAGCAGGCCAAGCAGCATCTCAGGAGCACAAAAGTTGACGTTTCGGGCCTAGACCCTTCACCGGAGAGGGAACTGGAATAAATAGGGAGAGAGGGGGAGGCGGACCGAAGATGGAGAGAAAAGAACATTGGTGGAGAGAGTATAGGTGGGGAGGGGATAGGTCAGTCCAGGGAAGATGGACAGGTCAAGGAGGTGGGATGAGGTTAGTAGGTAGTGGGGGGGTGCGGCTAGGGGTGGGAGGAAGGGATGGGTGAGAGGAAGAACCGGTTAGGGAGGCAGAGACAGGTTGGACTGGTTTTGGGATGCAGTGGGTGGGGGGGGGAAAGAGCTGGGCTGGTTGTGTGGTGCAGTGGGGGGAGGGGACGAACTGGGCTGGTTTAGGGATGCAGTAGGGGAAGGGGAGATTTTGAAACTGGTGAAGTCCACATTGATACCATTAGGCTGCAGGGTTCCCAGGTGGAATATGAGTTGCTGTTCCTGCAACCTTCGGGTGGCATCATTGTGGCACTGCAGGAGGCCCATGATGGACATGTCATCTAGAGAATGGGAGGGGAAGTGGAAATGGTTTGCGACTGGGAGGTGCAGTTGTTTGTTGCGAACTGAGCGGAGGTGTTCTGCAAAGCGGTCTCCAAGCCTTCCCTGCCCCCTCTCAAAACTGTCCTCAAGATATCAGATCATCACAGAATTAGAGGCAAAAAAAAATCTTTCAAATGATGGCACAGACTCAGTGGATACAAACCAGGTATTTAATATGCTGAGTCGAAAACCTACATGTAGGAAACAAGCTACTTAAAAGATCAAATGCAAGAATGGCACTGTATGCCAAAAAAACTCAATGACTTTAAATGAAACTGGCAAAATGTGTGCTGCTCCAACAAACAAAGCTTAACACCAAGATAAAGCAACCAGCTTGATTAACAGCATATTCACTTTCTCCACCACTAAAGGCACAGTAGTAGCAGTGCAAGATGAAGTGCAAATTTCACCAAGACTCCTTCGCACTTTTCAGACCCATAACCACTTCCATTTGGATGGATAAGAGCAACAGATACATAGAAATGCCACTACCTGCAAGCTCATCCAGGTACAAATCCTAACTGCCTTCAAGGTGTCTGAACAGGTTAAAAATTAACTGATTCAAGCAGAAATACTTAGGTTGAAACATCCAATAAATGTCTAAGCAATACTTAAAAGAAATCCAGCCGAAGAGTATCAAGAATCATTTAATGAAAATAAGCACAATACAAAGAGATAAATACAAAGTTTCAGTTGAGAATGATATCGAATTTCTAAGCCAAAGCAAAATTAAAAATTAAAAACACATTTGCATTGTTATTTCGTAAGGTTTATACTTGTTGCAAGCTTATTAAAAATTACCACATTATGTCTCGCAAAAAAAGACTACTTTTAAAACCGAGACAATACTTCACACCGGTGAATCCCACTAGTTTTATTTTCTTCAATAAGAGAAAATTCTAAGTAAAGAGATGTTTGATTCAATTAGTGTTTGCTCAAACTTAAATTCCAGGACTGAGATAGCTTAGTCAAAGCCTTAAATTAATAGCTTTATTAAACACCCATTATGTCTACCAGTATCTTCCAATCTCCTTTGCAACCATATTGCATATTTTATACAAGATTAGAAATGTGCACATCAAGCATTAATAACTGAAGAATTAAACATTTATATCTGCAGAAATTTTGTTGAGGTTGGAAGAATGGGTCACTTTTGCACATTACCAACCATTAATAAAAGCAAAACATAAAAAATGGTGGGGAAAAGCTCAGCAGTTAGACAATGCCTGTGCAGAGAGTCAAATGAGTCAGTTTTTCAAGTGAGAGTGACTTTTCATCAAAACTGGGAAATGTCAGTGAGGGGTGGGAGACAAGGATTTTAAAAGAACACTGTAAAAGAATGGAAGACAGAAGAGAATGAAGAACCAAAATGGTTACTATTCTAGGTCCAGAGGGAGTGGAGATGAGGCAAGAAATAAAACTTGATGTGCCTGGACCAGTTATGTTGCTAAATGAAAGGAGGAAGACTTAAAACAAGCAAAGAAAGAAAACAATATTTCCTATTCACCCACTGCTCAAATAATTGATTACAACTCTAACATTTCCCAGTTCTGACAAAAACCCAGTGGCCTGAAACATGAACCATTTCTCTCTCAGATGATGCTTAACAAATCTTATTTGTATTTACTTCAGAATTAGAACCTACAGCACTTTGCTTGATTAAAAAAAAGGATTTTTTTTCTTACAACACTGGATCAAGAAGTTAGAATTTCTTCAGCTAAAGACAAGAATATGCATAGTATTGAACTCCAATAGACTTGGGAGTTTTAAAACCATGCTCATTTTCATCCATCAGTTTTCTAGGTCTTTGTCATAGTGCAGAGCATTAAAGTATTTGAAAACAACTGTAGCCATAAACACTAAATTTTCTACACTTTTGTTGAAGGCAGTATAAAATTCAGAATATTAACTATTTAGAAATGGCTAGGAAACAATTATGCAGAAGCAGACTGCACTGCAATTGGACTAAATGATGCTTTGGGACACAAGGTGCATTTAATTAAAATGTTAACAGATAATCCATATTCATTTGAAAATATCAGTTCATTCTTGTAGTGCATTATTCATCCTGAATGAGTAGGCTGTAGATACTTCTCCCAATTTTTTTAGATCCTCCAGTGAAGACACACACGGATCATGGTCCTGCAACATTAATGGCATTTGGGAAGATGCCTTTTCAATGCGTTGTGAACGACGCACAGGCGTCAGAAATTTCAGTACGTTGATTGCAGAGTTTCTGTTTTCCAACGGAGTCATATTTTTGTTACTGCAGAAAAGAATCGATTGGTTATGAAGACAAACAGGACCAAGTTATGAGTTATCAAGTCAATACAATATTAAACATATTTAATCCCAGAGTAATTAACTCATAATTGAAAATAAAAATGAACAGATAAAGTACAACTATTTTACAGAACTGAATCTTGCCAAACCCTCAATCCTTACAGAACATTGCCAAACATCCCTTTGAGCTATTGAGATGCACAAAATATTACTATTTAAAAAGAAAGTAGTTAAAAATCAAACATTTTCCTACCATTTAATCCTAGGGGTTGCTTTCACACTATACTTAACAGATGATCCTCTATTTTCTATTTTACTTGGTGTCAATATTTGCTTCAGTGGGGTCTTCATGTTGTCAACTGTTACATCATCCACTCCACAATCATCCTCATCATCAGCTTCATTTACCACTTGTTCCATAGAAGGAGAATGCAGTTCTTTCATTGTGGTCGCCAGTTCTTCCCTTGCATAAAGTTGCAGTTCACCTGCTGCAAGGTCTGCTTTTCCATCACAGGAAACTTGCTGTTTAATAAACAAGGGGGCTCCATCATTTTCTTTGGGAACATTGTGATCATCAGTTGCAGCAATACACATTTCTTGGTTCTCTAGAGGGAGATCCTGTTTGTCATTTGTGCAGCCCATATTTTCCTCTATAGAAGGCCTCTCCTCAATATCTGCCAGCTCCACTTTTTTTCCTTCAGGAACACTCTGTTCAGTGACACAACACAGTTCCAGCTTTGGATCTTTCAGTACTCCATCTTCAGTTTTGTTCATTGCTATTGGTGACAAGAAATACATATCAAACTTGTAACTTTGCACTGTGATTCTTAAATGTTATGCTTTAAATAATTTTCAAAATACAAGCAGTTTTGAATTGACTGGATGTCCTTAATTTTTGCCCGATGTGGATCTGAAAGGATTGAAATCATTATTGAATTGGTCTCAAAGACAACAAATTCTAGAAACCACATTTTAAAAGCCTGTCTTAAAATTCCTGGAAACCATTGTAAATTGGAAATTCACTTTAAGATTATCAACTGCACAAATGCTATGAGCTAAAAAACTGCGGTGATAATGTTACAGTTTAGTCAAGGGACCAAAGAAATTCAAAGATTTCTTTGGAAATTTTGTACCTTTGAAAACAAAAGGGAAGTCTCCAAAATGAAAAGCTGAAAAACCGTGAGTAATGAGAATGCAAGTTCTGAAGAATTTCAAAACAAATAGGCCAGCCAACCACTTTTCTGGTAAAGATTCTTCAAAATTAGTTAATTTGGTGGTAGAAATTCCGTCTATTAGCACTGCAAGTTTATTTCCCTGAAAGCATCTAATTTCCTCTTAATCATTGATTTTTCTTTCCACTTCAACTAATCATTGATTGTCTCTATTTCCACTATTCTCATGAGCAGCAAATTCCAGTTCAATGCTGTGTGAAAAAAATTCTTCCTCATACTTCCCCTGTACCGCTTGACCAAAACCTGAGATCTGTGCTCATTTAACAAGAACAGCTTTTCCTGGTCCAGTCTATCCAAAAATATCATTCTTCAATACATCCACCAGATCTCCTTTGCTTCAAAACAACCTCAAGTTGGACACAATACAGTTTCTCCAACCCAACCTTGCAGCCAAGATCCTCTGTCCCTAGACCCAGGGTCAGTGGTTAGCATTGATGCCTCAGTCCCAGGTTCGATTCCAGCCTTGGGTGGCTGTCTATGTGGAGTTTGCACATTCTCCCCATGTCTGCGTGGGTTTCCTCTGACTGCTCCGGTTTCCTCCCACAGTCCAAAGACATGCAGACTAAGTGGTTTGGCCATGTTTAAATTGCCCACTATGTCCAGAGATTAGCATGAAAAAAATGCAGGGTTACAGGGACAGGGCAGGGGTGTGGATAAGATGTTCTATGGCAGGGCATGTAAACGTGATGGGCTGAATGGCCTGCTTCCACATTCTATGAAGTCCCTACAGCTTCTCAACATCCCTCATATGCATCTTAATTAAAAAGTCAAGGTGACCAAACATACCCAATTACAGCTTTATAATGGTTCAGCATAACCTTTACTTTTGTGCTCAATACATACTTCTGAAGTTCAAGATTCCGTACACTTTCTAATTGCACTCAATTCCCTGGCATCCTCAATGATCAGTAGCTAGCATTGCCACCTCACAGCGCCAGGGACCCGGGTTCAATTCCACCTTTGGGAGACTGCCTGTGTGGAGTCTACATTTTCCCCGTGTCTGCATGGGTTTCCTCCCACAATCCAAAGATGTGCAAGTGAAGTGAATTGGTCATGCTAAGTTGCCCTTAGTGTTCAGGGCTGTGTAAATCAGGTGGGTTATAGGGGGATGGGTCTGGGTATGATGCTGTAAGGGTCTGTGTTGATTTGTCAGGCCAAAAGGCCTGTTTTCATGCTGTGATTCGATGATCCATGCTCCTGGTGCCTTCAGTGCAGCAGTGCTCTCAGAATAACTGACGTAAAGGAAGTAAAGTATACAATATAGATGACTGATTTGAAAGAGTGACACACACTTCCGTGCAGAATACTGCAATAACTTGTAGCAAATCATTAATTGCTGATTATTACTTACGTGATGGCTGTAAACAAATATGTATAATTGTGCATTCCTGAAAATTAGATGTCAGAAAATAGCTATTCTCATTAACAATAAGGGGAAAAAAGACGTGTGTTGAAATAATCGAGAGATTCTGAATGGCACATTTTAAAGGCACTTCACAGCCAATCAGGTACTTCTGAAGCATAGAAAACACGGCTGCAATTTGTGTACATAAAAGTCACAAAAACACCAAGATGTTAATGAACAGATAATGTTTTGTGATGTTGCTTGAGGGATAAATATCAGCCATCACAAGGATGATAATTTTTCTGTTCTTCTGGGAAAGCGTGAGCTGGAATTTCTCAGAAGATAAATGGGGAGTGCAGCATTCATTCAGTACTTTTGTGAAGTCATACGGTAGGATTTTAATCCACAAACCTCTGATGCAGAAGTGAGTGCGCTACCCAGTCGAGTCATAGCTGACAAATAAATTCAGGTCAAAAGACCTACATCCATCAAAAGTCTCCAACTACTGAATATTTTCAGTATTTCAGATGCCAAGTATACATTTTATTCATTCCTGGGATGTGCGTGTCACTGGTTTGGTCAGCATTATCTGCCCATCCTCAATTATCCTTGACCTGATACAGCATTTCAGATAGCAGTTAAGAGTCATATTGCTGTGGGTCTAGAAAATCACATGTAGAGCAGATTTCCTTCCCCAACAGGCATTAGTGAACCAGATACTTTTGACAATTACATCATTTACATGGTCACGATTAGACTAGCTTTTAATTCCCGATTCTTGTGACATTCAGGTTTAACCATCTATCAATAGAATTCAAACTAGTGTTCCCAGAGCATTAGGTTGGGACTCTAGATTAAGTTCAGTCAAATATCGGAACATCACCCCCATACATGATTCAGGAAAGGTGCACAATTGGCTCAGCTGTAGAGAATGATCCCTCTCTAGGAGCACTCATTTTCCAGAACATATACATAAAGAAGGCATCAACTTACCCACATGAGTTTTTTTGGGAGTTTTGGTGTTTTTCAAAATATCTACAAGTGTATTGCGTAATTCATTTGCAGGCTGTAAAACAAAATTAAAAAACACTTAACATTTGCAAAAAAGTGCACCACAATTAATTACAATTATCAACCAAGCCTCCACTGCACAATCGTGACATCAATCTATGACAATCTGCTGCAGATGATGCAAGAAGATCAATAGAAACACTCAATCATTTAAAAAAGTTTGCAAAACTTATAACTATCTATTATGTAGACAATAAAACATTTGCAGCAACTCAAATCCTAAATTAAACCAGCTTTTTTGCCCAAGCACTTTCTTCAGCATTCAGAGAAATCAATCTTGCTACTAATGCCAACATCTTGGGCCAGTTTTTAAATATGGGTTAATCGGTGAAAATATGGGTTTTTCTAGGGTAAAGAAAAGAAAGAAAGGATAAAGAAAAAGGAGGAATGGAGTTTGGTGCGAATTGCATAAAAAATGTATCACTGCTGTTCAACTTAAAATTTAAATTAATTTTAAAATAGTGTGAGATGTATAAAGTAATTTTGCTTGAGATAAACTTTTGTTATTAATCATGTTGAAAAAATATGAATACCACAGTTTCTCATGCTTTGCCCCTGCATTTCTAATTGTTGAAAAAGCTTTTTAATTGGAAAATTGAATTTACTTAAGTAAATAAAACTAAGTATTTTAATATCTAGTCTATTAAATCATTGCATGGAAGTAAACTTTCAATCAATTAATAAACAAACAGAGGTCACAATTTGAGTACACTGGGTACAATTTCCAGCTTTAATTCAATAAAAAATGCTAAATTGTTGAAACCAGACTGTATTATTTGCTGACCTAAATCAAGGAGACAACTATAATGGCACTCTCGCAATGTAAGCTAATTTACTCGAACAGTTAATTTTAGAATGCCTTTACTGGTTGGTGTGGCATATCAACTTTAAAAATTTCCAGAGAACCAGCCAGTCCTACACCTAAATGTGCTCTCTGAGACAGACAGATTCAGCTCAAGCCATCTGCAATTCTGGCAAGAATCTATTCCATCAAACTGACCAGATGATTAACATTATCTAATTTTTAAAAAGACATAAGCAAATGCAATCATGCCAGCACCAAATAAAAATGATTTTCATTTTGCTGCTGCACACATGAAGAATTTGGTACAGGAATACAGAGCAGAGATTACAATATGGCTGAACACAGACAAATACTGTAGAAACTAGAATGCAAAAATCTTGGACAAACAAATTTGTACACATTGAAAGCATAGATGTACCAGCATTTGTGTCTTTGTCACTTCAGGAATAAACCTAACATGCCAACCAAGACTTGTAGCATGTATAAGTGAAAAATGTTTCATTAATATCTTGGAAAGACCAGTTTTTTGTACATTTGATTGTGAACTGAAATGGGAAAATGGAAGAATGTGGAGAAGAGAGAAAGAGGGAGATGGGGTGGGATGAGATGAGGGGAAGCAAGTCCTGTCAAAGTCAAAAAGGATCATCTCAGTGAAACATTTGAACGGAGGTGATTTCACTGCATTCTACATTTGTGTATAGAGGTAGAGGTAATCTTAAGGGGCTTAGAGTTAAATGTTGATGGTTCTTAATTTTTTTCCCCTGTAGCTGGAATTTATTTGTAACAAGCTGACATTCTTGTTAAGTACAGAAACCTGGTTTGTGCTTTCTATTAATCTGTGTATAGAAAGACAAAATCATTAATTATTGCGATAACTCCAGTAATAGCAAGGCATGATTTCCAGTGCACTACTGCAGTGAGACAGGACAATCCTAATTATTAAAAATATAGAGAAATAAAGTAAGAGATTCTCAAAGTTAGCAGTACCTGTGCGCCTATCTTGATGGCTTGTTCATAAATAGTCATGACATCGTGGACAGATCCTTTGCGTTGTTCAAGCTGTGCAAGACAGATCCAGTATCTTGCAAACTTCTTGGCTTTTGGAACACTCTCAATGAAAGCTTGAAGAGATCTCAAACAATCTTCACTTGGACAACCCTAAGGAAATAAGAATTCAGATATGAAAGATCCACTTCTGTGCTCTAATTTTTGAATTGGCTGGTCCAGAGAGTGAAAAAACACAACTTATGTTACAATTTCTCATGCAAATTAAACTTCAGGAATTTAATTAGAACTAAAAACAAAAAGGTCCAGATTATCAAGATCCCTTCGACCATCCAACTTCTTGAAAAGGGTAAATAAAGTTTGCAGTTGGAAAAATGAAAACCTTTATCCTTTGGTAATTGCAAAGAAATACATGTGAAATCTAGTCTTTTCCATTTACCATAACATACTCAAAATACGTTACAAGGGAGCTGAACAACACCTTATTGAAGCATACTGTTGACAAGAGCTAGTGTTTGCAATTTCAGGATCAAAGACATTTAAAATAACTCAACTCCTTAAAATAGCTGATTGCCATTAGTATGATATCAGTCTAAGAGCCAGAATCATGTATCAAAAGTGATTCATAATTCCTCAGAAGTGACAATGTGGCAACGGGTTGGGAGGGCAAAGAACTTCAGTTGTGCACTGGAATGCATCAGGTCCTAACTGGCTATCACAAAGTGTATTCCAGAAATATTTCATTGGTTGAATATTAATGATAAGTCAAGATGATAATTCTTTTCTGGCCTGTTGATACTCTTTGATGACTTTAATGACAGATTGTACTATATGATGTCTTAATTCTACTACCTCAATACTTTCCTCTAATCTCTCAAGTCTTCCGAAATGCTTTTTCTATCCTTAAATCACCTTTGTTGTTTTTCTTATCAAAGGTTCTAAATCAAAATACAATTTTACCTCATTAATCTGCTTCAGATATTTAGAAAGAGTCTGATTAATTTGTTCCACAAGTTCGGTCCGATTCTCCTCCTCAACAATTGTTGTCCAACGCGATTCCACTGGTTCTTCCACTACTTTCTTTCTTTGCAATGTCGTTGTTGGTCTTTTTACTAATTTCCCTTTTGACGCTATCGATTGTGTTAGCTGTGTTCCACTTTAGGACAAAAGTAGTTAAACCAATTTATATAACTGAAACCATCAGAAATCTTTGGAACTGCAAATTTTAATCCAGATATTGGTGTTAAAGCTTCTATTCTGCATAAATAGTATGTTTGCATTGTGTAAAATATTTCAATTTTTATGCTAAAGTCCAAAAAATAAACTCTCCCTGTGACAAGTGTACAGTCATTACAGTTTCCATTGATTAAAGTAAAGTCCTAAGAGGTGGGAAAAATGAAGAACATATACATAAAGCAGTTCCTAATCGAAGTTAAACACTGAATGCATTTTTTTCCAATATAAAAAGTGTAATAGATTTGAGATTATAATACAGGACTTAGTTCAGTTTTTGAGAACTGTCTGAACAGAAACAAAATTTACACCACTTCTGGTTTCAATATTTCAGAGCAGCAATTATTAAAAATTAATATAATTATCAGCTGCTACACCACTATATCAGAATTTTTTTTAAAAAGTTACCTCTTCACTTCAACGGGCACTTTCTGTTTTAGAGGTTTTAGGTTACCAACGGCTTTTGAAAAATTCCATGATGGGTGTCTTGCAGATACACTGTTAGAGGGGTTTTGGAATGGCACAGTAGTTTTCTTTGTACTGATTGTCTGTGTTGCTACTATTGCAGTGTTGCCATGGCCTGACTGTGTAAAATCTATCTTTGTATTTAGCACATCAGTTACAAGTGGTTTCTGGCTGCTTGTAGTGCAGAGGCCAGTTGCTGCAGTCAAACTCTTTTGTTTACTCTGGGACGTGACATTCATTGTCCTCCAAAGAGGATGCACGTTTTCTACTCCCTTCGGTCTAGGCTTGTGCATTATGCCTCTGGATTCTTTATTGTGCATTTCTGCAGAGGCATGTGTTACAAGATCAGTTTTCTCCTGTTTCCTCTCCTTTTGCCGAGAACCTAATCTAAAGGACTGGATTTTAGATTCTACAATCTTACCACGAAATGAGCCTAATACTGGCTTGCTAAAAGTAGTATTAGTCAGCTTTGATTGATTGTTCTTTTCAACAATCATTAATTTGGCCCGCTCATTTTTGACTGCAAGAAAGGATTGGCTGAGTGTGGCTTTCTGGACTTTTGGTTGACTTTTTGATTTTTGATCTACATCAGAATTGTACTTTTGGCCAAAAGGTAGCATCTTTGATTCTGTGCTTTGTTGAGCAGATTTGCTTTTGTTAACAGCTACATTGGCATTTCCTTTCAATTTTTGTTCTACTTTCAAAGTATTCTCTTGAGCAGCTAATAGCTGTTTCTCAGGTGGAGTGATTTGCTTTGTAGGCATTGCTGTTTCCCTACTGGCTGAATTATTAACAAATGGGCTTTCCATTTTCAACAATGTGGATTCAGATTGAGTAGAGAATTGGGATATGGTTCTGTTTTGCAGTGACTTATTATTTTGAATATTTTGTTTTGTTTCAATCTTCTTCCCTCCAGACACCTATAAATGAAAATGAGGCAACGTTACTTCACAAAAAAAAACTGTTCATGGGACGAGGACATCACTGTCTAATGAATTTATTGCACGTCCCTAAATGTCCAGTAGGCAGTTAAAAGTCAACCACATTGCTGTGGATCAGGAGTCACCTGGATAGATTACCTACAGTGTGGAAACAGGCCCTTCGGCCCAACAAGTCCCCACCGCCCCTTACAGCATCCCACCCAGACCCATCCCCCTATAACCCACACACCCCTGAACACTATGGGCAATTTAGCATGGCCGATCCACCTAGCCTGCACATCTTTGGACTGTGGGAGGAAACCGGAGCACCTGGAGGAAACCCACACAGATGAGGAGAATGTGCCAACTCCACACAGACGGTTAACCAAGGCTGGAATTGAACGTGGGTCCCTGGCACTGTGAGGCTGCAGTGCTAACCACTGAGCCACTGTGCTGCCCTGATATTCATAAATCAAAATTTGACTATTATAGATTTTTTAAAACTGAATTCAAATGCCATCATTAGACTATTTTTGTGGATAGAATCTGCTTTTTGCCAAATTTATTGTTGATTTTTCCTCTCACTGTTTCACTGGATTTCTTGGAGGAAAGGTTTTGGCATCAGGAGCTAGTTTATGTCACAGTCAACTGCTATTAGTCAGTTCTGTTATAACACGTGTTACAGCCCATTCACATTGGCGAAACACGATTGACAAACAGAGGAACGCCATTTCTAAAATGCGAACTTGTGTTGGCTATAACTTGATTCCATTGGTGAGCTAAGTACACATTAACATCACATGATTGTTTCATGGGCTTTGTCACGAATGTATATGTTAGCGCCAAAAGGGTCTCTGCGCTGGCATCCCGTGATCATTTTGTGGGCTGTGTGGTGAGGTGCTTTCTGAGATAAGTACAATACAATCTCCTCCCCCATTGAGTCATCGTGACCTTTTTTTTGCCCCCCCAAGGTAAAGTGTTTAAAATTTACTTTTATTTCATTATTGGATATGCATTAAACATTTATTCCAATTTTGATATCCTTTGTGTTAGGCTTATCAATGATTTTTGAGCAATTTTGATGGGTTTTTTTGGTGGTCTGCCCCAACCCCATTTTTCCCATTGGGGCCCATTATTTCTATAGTGTGATTTTCTATAACCGACTGTACTGAAAGGTTTAAAGCTAGAAACTATTGGTATACAATGGAAAAATGAGTGGACAAGTGGGTGCGTTCATACCCACTTACAATAACAACACTGTGCAGTTTTTTTTGGTCAACCCTTTCACAACCAACACACCTAACTTACACATTCCTGAACACTATGGATAATTTAGAATGGTCAATCCACCTAACTTGCACATCATTTTTACAGTTAGGAAACGATAACATCCTGGTGAAACCCACACAGACATAGGGAAAACATGGCCAGATAGTTGCCCCAGGGTGGAAATGAACCCAGGTCCATGGTGCCGTTGGATAGATGCTGCTCGCTTTGCAAAGATAACAGCAAACAACATTTGTGTGTAGCCAGTTTTATTGAGTGCAATAAAAAATGTCTATTCCACGATTCTAGCTCTTTTTGCAGTGTTTACACTCAAGTCCATAGTTAGACTTAACCAATCGAGCAGTGGATGAAGATCTGTGGAATCTGATAATACTACAAACAATCGTTCGCATTTACCCAAGCAAATAACTGGAGGCTGACACTTCAATACTTGTGAAGATTCTACTGAGTAATTCAAATGAAAAAAAAAGTGTTTACTTCTTTACATTTATCAACGGAAAGTACATAGGGGCCTGAATTCAAATGTCCAATTAATGAACACTCGTACTTATGAGCATGATCCCAGACAATGTAATAATTTTGAAAATCCAATACGTAAACACTTTCTGTACTTTCTATATTGTTCTGCATTGTGTCCCAACTTGCGTACAAATTAACTTGTGAACGGACTCAACTACGGAACCTGTTTACAACCTGGGACAGACTGTCCTGTAAAACTACAACTGTAAAGCTTTCAAATGTAAAGCCAACAGAGCAATTTCTATCCAAAGATAGAACACATGAAAAAGGAGGAAATCTATATTTTTCTTCCAGTACCTACCATTGCCTCTTTCTGCCTTGTAGAAGCCTGAAGTTTCTCGATGTTTGTCTTGTCTCTCAAATACACCCTTCAAAAGAAAATGATGATCAGTATAAATCAGGAAAATATTGTAGTCAGAAATTGCTTGCCTCCTTCAAATCAAATAACTTAAAGAAAACAAATACACTTACCATTAGCATTAAAAATAGTTCAACATCTATAAGGGGAAACATTTTTGAAAAGACATTTTCACTGTCATGACATCACAATGACAAGACAGCATTGTACAATTTCAAATGAAGGGAGTGAAAAGATAAGATTGCAAATTATAAACTGATGCTCATTAAATCGTGGTGAACCAGATAACCTCATCAGGTTATATACGAAGTTACTGGAATAGAACTAAATCAGAAAATAAACAAATGTTACTCAGAATGCTACCAGCATAGATGTAAATAAATTTCTTGTCCGAGGAGCACTAAAGTAAGGCACAAGTACAACAAGCAATTAGGAAGGCAAGCGGTCTTGATTGCAAGGACATTGGAATAGATATCCAAAGTACATTTGGAAAGCGGAGATGGCTTTAGCTGCTGCGGAGGTATAAGGACTTTGCCTACACAGGCAAATTGCAGAAGCCGGGGCCATTCTCTTTAGGTGTTTTAGGAGTTTCTAGGTGTTTGAAATCACAAGAGGTATGGACAGAGTAAAATGTAGTTGTTCCCTTTAGCAAAATGGTCTAAACTAAGATTAGAAAGGGTAAGTGGCAAAAGAACTAAATGAAGACAGATTTGATTGTTTTTACACACAGGTTATTCCAACATCTGGAAATATACAATCTAGAGTGCCTAGTGAAGGCAGATCAAACATGATTTTCAAAAGAGAATTGGATAATTATTTGAAGATAAATAAATTTACAGAACTACAATAAAAAACCAAACAAGCATATCTTACTGCAGAAAGCCAGAGACACAACTTACTGAACAACCAACAGCAGTGATCATGAGACACAGAAGTAGATCATCAAGTCTGTTTCAACATTCAATGAAATCATGACTTGATCTAATAAACCTCAATTCTTCAACTCATTTCTGAAGGGTCTAGGCACGAACCGTCAGCTTTCCTGCTCATCTGCTGCTTCGCCTGCTGTGTTCATCCAGCTCTACACCTTGTTATCTCAACTCTTCTTTCCTGTCTTTTCCCCATAACCCTTGATTCCCTTACTGATTAGAACTATTTGAACCTTATAATCGACTTAACAAACCAGCCTCGACCTAGGGTATAACTCTGCTGGAAATACAGAATCTGCAAAGATAAAGGGCACATTATGACGGCTCAAATAAAATAGAAAGCTGGTATGTCGCACCCGGGGCGGGGAAACAATACAAGATTTAAAATGTCAAGGAACATAGTAAGCCTTTTTGCATTTGAATCTATTTATTGCGCTTGCAGCAAAAAAGTGATGGCTTCAAAATCTCCCATACCCCAGCAGTTATTGCCAAAATTTTAAAACAGGTAGAAGCATTGACACAGAAGGTTAGGGAATGCCTCTCGATGCACAGAATTAGATATTGTGGTGGAGCTCAAACTGGGGAACCTCTGAAAGCAGGATTTAGAAGTGTCAAGAGATAATGGAACTGCAGATGCTGGAGAATCCGAGATAAAGGTGTGGGCAGGAGGGGAGTGTGATTTCACTGGCAACTCAATTTAATACACACAGAGATCATCCATCACCTGTTTTCCAAACGGCTCCTAGCTCGAATCGCCACGTTGTTAGCAGACTTCTTTCTCTGCAGATACTCTTCTAATTTCTGGCGCCTTTGATCTGGGGGTGGGGTAAAGGCAAAAAAGAAGCAGTCATGACACCATCAGTGCAACCACATTTTTAGCAACGGCCAGCAAACTGAAGCGGCAACAGCACCAGCAACGTTAACATAGAAATAAAACAACCGCCTCGATCGACCGTTCCTTCCTAACCCCGGAGCAACATTTGTAAGTGACCCGGTGGAAACCACTCGCCCCAAAAGCACTAAAGTACCGGCGTATGACAGGGGTTGCCGAGGCTTCGCCCCGGTAACAGTGTGAGCGGCTAGCATGTTGCACCTATGTTTGTAAAATCGGAGCGGCTTTCCGCTGCCGTTAACTCTCCCCGCTCCAGCCAATCGCGCTGCTCTGTCCCCGTTTGAATTTCGCTCCCGCGCCACCGATTGGCTGCGCTACCGCCTTCCCCTCGCCCCTCAAAACAAGCCACATGACCTCGCACAAACTGACCAATCCGCTCATTCCGAGACTGGTCAGGCACGTAACTTTGAAATGGCGTTGTGAGCATGCGTAGTTGCGGGCGGGGGGAGAAGAGGCGTGACAAGGACAAGGAGACTATGACCATGTACCGTAGTTGCGCAGGCGTGGGTGTCTGGGATGAGTGCGTGTTCTGAAATGGAATGCGATGTTATAAAGTATGGAATGTGTAAAGCGTTACTTTCTGATTCCTTTTCCTCTGGCTTAACCACGTGTGGCTTGCTGCTCCGCGTACATTGCAAACTTGCCAATTCTAGTCGCAGATAACAAAGTGTGAAGCTGGATGAACACAGCAGGCCAAGCAGCATCTCAGGAGCACAAAAGCTGACGTTTCGGGCCTAGACCCTTCATCAGAGAGGGGGATGGGGACAGGGTTCTGGAATAAATAGGGAGACAGGGGGAGGCGGACCGAAGATGGAGAAAAGTAGATAGGTGGAGAGGAGAATTTAGGTGGGGAGGGATAGGCCAGTCCAGGGAAGACGGACCCGTCAAGGAGGCGGGATGAGGTTAGTAGGTAGGAAATGGAGGTGCGGCTTGAGGTGGGAGGAAGGGATGGGTGAGAGGAAGAACGGGGTAGGTAAGGAGGCGGGGACAAGCTGGGCTGGTTTTAGGATGCAGTGGGGGGAGTGTGGGCAAATTGAAAGGAAAGAAAAAGAAATTGGATTATTATCTAGAGAAAAATTGTAGAATAAAGGCAGGAGAGTGCAAGTAGTTTAACTTCTGCAGAATTATTGCACTGGCACAATGGGCTAAATGGCTGTCTCATGTGCTGTAACCATTTGGTGAACACTTTTAATATTCCTGTAGAACTGTTGTTACAAAGCATGCTTTCTGAATTTTCTTTTTTTCCCCTTCTGGTCAAGTATCCATCATCATTGAGACAATAAAGCTGAGTGTATTTGGGGATGTAGGGAGGAGATAGATCAGTCTGGGGATGATGGACAGGTCAAGGGGGTGGGATGAGGTCAGTAAGTAGGAGATGGGGGTAGGACTTGAAGTGGGAGGAAGGAGGAGTTGGGGATGAGCTGGGATAATGGGAACTGCAGATGCTGCAAGAGCCAACATAAAAGTGTGGAGCTGGATGAACACAGCAGGCCAAGCATTTGGGATGCGGGGGGAGGAGGGGAGATTTTCATGCTTGTGAAGTCCACATTGATACTATTGGGCTGCAGGGTTCCCAAGTGGAATATGAAATGCTGTTCCTGCAACCCAACAACTCATTCTGTTTGCGAACCCTGCAGCCTAATGGTATCAATGTGGACTTTACAAGCTTCAGAATCTCTCCTCCCCCCACTGCATCCCAAAACCAGCCCAGCTTGTCCCTGCTTCCCTAACCTGTCCTTCCTCCCACCTTTCCCCTCCTCCCATCTCAAGCCGCACTCCCATTTCCTTCCTACTAACGTCATCCCGCCCCCTTGACCTGTCCGTCCTCCCTGGACTGATTTATCCCCTCCTTACCTCCCCACCTACACTCACCTCTATTGGCTTCATTCCTGCCTATTTGACCTGTCTGTCTCCTCTCTGCCTATCTTCTTGTCATTCCATCTTCTATCCACCTCCCCTTTCTTTCTATTTATTTCAGAATCCTCTTCCCCCTCCCCCATTTCTGAAGAAGGGTCTAGACCCAAAATGTCAGCCTTCGTGCTCCTCTGATGCTGCTTGGCCTGCTGTGTTCATCCAACTCTACACCTTGTTATCTCAGATTCTCCAGCATCTGCAGTTCCTACTACCTTCCGGACTCTTATCGAGTTCAACAACTTTAGGGCTTGAGCTCTCCCATATACTTACGCCAATCCCCCCACAACCAGGCCTTGCCATCGCATAGGCTGACGTTACACAACCCATTGTTAGCAACTAAGAATCCCCATTAATAGCTGGAAGCCAGATCATTATCACTCCTTTAAATAAAAACCAGAACAACTGTGGATGCTGTAAATCAGAAACAGTTCTGAGGAAGGGTCACGGGATCTGAAACGTTAACTCAGTTTTTTCCTTCAGAGGTACTGCTAGTCCTGCTGATCTTTTCCAGCAACTTTGTTTTTGTTCCATTATCACTCCTTTGTCTGTCTAAGGGCTCTTCTCTCTCTCTCTCTCTCTCTCTCTCTCTCTCTCTCTTTGGGCTCTCTCTCCACTTATCCTTTACTCCCTCCTGTCCCTTACTGGACATAAATGGACATTTTGCTACCTACCAGCAGTTTTGAGGAAGGCTCACTGAACCAGAAGCATTAATTCTGATTTCAGTCCACAAATGATGCCAGATCTGCTGAGCTTTTCCAGCAATTGCCATTCTTTTTGCTCCCTCCAACTGTTGTTGGAATCCACCCATTCAAAACTGGCTGGCACAGACCAAGTTGAGAGGTGGCATAGAAGGTGCACTGCCAGTAGGCTGTGTTTATCTTCAGCATGGCACGTAAAGCTGGGTTGCAATATCAAAAGTGTTTAGGCTTCGAGTTTCAATATAGCTATGAAATGGACTGGTGCAATAAACAGTATAAAATGGCATAGTCATGTCATATAGTTCTTACAGCATGGAAAAAAAGACCTTTCTGCCTATTGTCTCTGTGATTGTCATGAGTCATCTATCTGTTCTAATCCCATTTTCCAGTTCTTTGCAGTGTAACCTTGTGTGTCTTCGATATCTTGCTGGTTCCAGTCTGTACTACCCCTTTTAGACAGAGTTCCAGCTACCTACCAACTTCTAGGAAAATCACAAGATCCTCAAATCTCAAAACCACCTGCTCTTTACCTTTAAAAGCCTAGTTATTGACCCTTCTGCTAAGCAGAAATGTTTCTCCCGATCTGTCCTGTCAACGCCCTCAGAACTTTATACACCTCAAATCGGGTTCATACACATACCCATCTCTCAATCTTCTCCGTGCAAACTACCTGCAGTTACTTAGTCTCCCTTCATAGCTGAATCACTCCAGCTCAGGCAACATCCTAATGAATTTGCATTACACCATCTGTAGTGCAATCGTAACGTTCTTGTATGTGAGAACAGGCTCCTGTATCAGAGGGTGATAACCTATAATGGTGTTCAGTCCTTGAGGTACTTCAAAGACACTTGCAGCTCAGAAGAGTTTTTTTGGAGGTTTGTAGGGCATGAAGATATTTTTGCACTAATGGATAAGGTCTGAAATGCACTTATTGTATGGTAGAGGCAAAATCAATTGAAACATTCAAAAGGGAATTAGACTGTAATCAAAAAAGGAAGTTTGTGCAGGATTATGGGGAAAGGGCAGGAGTATGGTACTCAGTGATTCGTAATTGTTTGTAGCACAGAGGCAAATATGAGCTGAATAGCTGTCATCTGCACTGTAACAATTCTTTGATTCTGTATCATTACAGAGGTAACATCTTGGCTCTGAAGTGATTTGGACAGGATATAATGAACTGAGTTCTGAGTGAGCTCAACTTTACAGAAAGATAGGCTCATGAATGAGAAAAATGTTCTAAAATTCTGTATCCTGTGAAAGCACACTAGGTGGCAGCAATTTAAACTTAGATCAAGTGAATCCACTAACGTGTATCCGTTATGACCTCTTGAGACCCTCAGTTACAATGCTGTTTTGAATTCAAACCCAGCTATCTAACAGCTGTACTTTTTCTGCTGTTTGTGTAGAATCTAACTAAATAACTAAAATAGTGAGTGGTATACAAAGCTGTGTAGAACGGATTTGAAGACAATATTAATGATATCAAATTAGTTACTATTTGATGTGTAAACATTCATGTAGAAGATGAGGCTTCAGGGCTTAATATGTTTTAATATTATTGTACTTAAAACATTGCTAAAGGGGGCAAGTTTAGATAATCAAGGGGTAGCTTATAGAAACCTATAAATATTTTAACAGGACCAGACAATGCAAATGCAGGAATGATGCTCCTGATGACTGAGGAATCCAGAACCAGGAGTCACAGTGCAAGGAGATGAGGTAGGTTTTCATTTAAGATGAAAAATTTCTCCACCCAGACAGTAGCGATCCTTTGGAATTCACTGCCACAGGAAGCAGTTGAGGTCAAAAGATTGAATGTTTTCAAGAAGGTGTTAGATCTAGTTCTTACACCTAAAGAGATGAAAAGGTAGGGGGATAAGCAATAACAGTATATTGAGTTGGATTAAGAGGTGGCCTAGTCCTGTTCTCATTTTCCATGTTGCCAGTAAGAAGTTAAACCTTTTCATTTTGTACTCAGCAGAGGGATGCAAGAAGCAGACTTGAGAAAAAAAGGACACAATTGCACACAGCATGAGACGAGGGTGCTGATTATTTGGTTATCATTGGCATGGAAATATAGCAAGCACAATATCCAGCAATCTTAATTCTCAGACCAGGCAGGTAAATCCGGATTCTATATAGTTACAGAGATAGCATAACGGCTAAGTGACTTAGGCAGGATATAATGAACTGAATTCTGGGTGAGCTCAACTTTACAGAAAGATAGACTTGCAGATGAGAAAACAGTTTTAAAATTCTGTATCCTGTAAAAGCACGCTAGATGGCAGCAATTCAAACTTGGAGATCAAGTGAATGAACAGACTGTTAATCTGTTATGACCTTTTGAGGACCTCGGTCACAATTCTGATTAGTCAGGGTGTTGTCATGGGGAAACAGCAATCATTGGCTGTCTCCTTGACTTTTCTCATGATAAAAGTAGAACATGTACAAATTCTTTCTGCCTATGTTAAACATTGTCCTATGTTGATCCTCAGAACTTTGGGTAAATGTCTTCCAAGTCGGACTTCGGGATACACCACAATGCAGAGTCGCCGAGCAGAGGCTGATAGCCACGTTCAGTCCCCATGAGGATGGCCTCAACTTGGACCTTTGGTTCATGTCGCATTACACCCCACCACACTATACACTCACTCATGCATACATACACTCAGACAGACATACACACACATACACACACACTCACTCTCTCACCCTATCTCTCTCTCTCTCTCACTCACACACACTCTCTGTCCCCCCCGTCTCTCTCTCACACTCTCTCTTCTCTCTCTCTCTCTCTCTCTCTCTCTCTACACCCCCCACCCACACACGCGCGCACACACACATTCTCTCTCTCTCTCCCCCTCACTCTCTCTTTCACTCTCTCACACACATATGTATGAATCTAGGGGGTGGATTTGTATTTGCAGACACATTTTATTTTGTTCAGAAAAGCCCCCAATTAATAGATAGTTGGTCAGTATGGCATTTTATAAATTTCTACTTTAGACAATACAACCGGTCTGACTCCAAACTGAAACACAAACAGATTCTAAACAAAGTCTCACACCTAACGTGCATTGTCTGACCTAAAATGTTACCTTTTCTTTACACTGATAAAACCTTTAGTTCTCTCAGGACCGTGACTTGAAAGGAATTCTGGGATTTACATAAATATGTTAATCAATTTAAACCTTCTAACTGAATAAGGATTTAATAGCGTCTTAAGTTTGTTTAGTACATCCTCATCAATGGTGTGAACCTTTGATCTTTTACTTATAAATTCTGTGTCTGATACGAGCTCTCTCACTAACACCTGAAGAAGGACTGAGGCTCCAAAAGCTTGTATTTTCAAATAAACCTATTGAACTTTAACCTGGTGTCGTGTGATTTCTGACCTTGTCCACCCCAGTCCAACATCGACACCTCCACATCATTTGTATTGATATGTAGCTTCTAGTATGCACAAACATTTCATTCTGCGAGCCTTGTTGATGGTCCTAAGTTAGCTTTTGGTAGTTCTTAGCACTATCCAGATTAGTTAATCATTTATTTCCCATCACAGAATAACATCCAGGCTGGTCGAGCATGATTGGCACACAATCTACTGCAAATAGTCAAAGGGATTGTGGTTGTTACACCCCAATAACTCCAAAAGCTTGTGTCTTCAAATAAACCTGTTGGACTGTGAGTGGTGTCGTGTGATTTCTGACCTTGTCCATCCCAGTCCAACACCATCACCTCCATGTCATAGCAAATGATACGGCCTAAATACCTGGCACTACACCTATTATGAAACTCAAATCATCATTTTGCCTATCATATAAATAAATGATGATAGCATCCTGTTAGTGGAGAAAACCATTTGTGAGTTCACTGCATGGTGATAAGCATGAGACCGCTGGATTCACCTGCTGCTCTAATTTTTGAGGTTGCTTTGCCCTTCTAGGGTACTACTCTTGGCCAAAAGGTGTTGAAATAGGCATTTTCATGAATTTTCACAATATAGAGAAAGTGATGATTTGATCAAGGTAACTGTTATCATGCAGGATAGTTTTGATATGCCCTATTTCAGCATCAAGCTAGCAAGTGACTAGGTGATTATTCATGAAGTTGTTCGTAAAACTGATCTTGTAGTGAGTGGAATGTAAGCTTTCAGTAGATAGTTGAGAACCCATTGGTGGATTTCTCAACTAATACATCAAGGAAACAATGCTAGTTTAATTACTCCATTTTAATAGCAAATTTGAGTATAGGATGGAGATTATTAAACTGTGTTTAAAGAAATTCTTTGGGGCAGCAGTATGTTCAGGTACTGCAAATGCGTCAAATAGATATCAGAGTTTTGCAAGAGGGAGTAGGTTAGTGGTCATTCTCCCTGAAATGCATTTCTCATGGTAACCAACAAAGATGTTAGTAAGAGTTGGACCTTGAGCGGATTCTGTGGCAATGTGCACATGGTGTAGTTGAATCTGAATGCACAAGTGCTAAGTTCATGAATTTGAATGTATTTTCAGATGCTGTTAGCACATTTAAGTTGCCACATAATAATGCAAATGTCAATGACTTCTTTAAGTAGTATGCTAGTGAATAAGCTAAGCGTCATGGAGCTCGCTGATCAATGTTGCATCCCTATGGCAATACCCTGACCAATCAGAACTTACCTGCCTGATCTGAGAACTAAGATTGATAGTTAACTGTTCATGCTGCATCTCCATGCCAATGATGGCCCAACAAATCCAGACCCTCTTTTCACGTTTTATAAAATGGTATATTTCTTGAACCTAATTCTGATTAGTGCAAGGTCAAAAAATCCAACTTCTTGTCTCTTTTTAGCAATGTTTCATTTTTTCCTGCTAATTTTAACAATTATTAATTTGATCCTTCAACATTCATAAACTTTTAAAAAATTTTTAATGGGATAAAGTTGATTAGATTCTTGTCTCATCTGCCCAAGTGAAGTACAATGGTGGGAATCCTTCCAGAACAATCATATACCATTAACAGGGAACCCCTGGGTACAAGTTCCACACCTGGGAATAGGTAACATTCCTGAGCAGGTTAATTAGAAAATATGTTCACCATTAACAGGACACCCCTGACTTTTGCACCATTTATGTAACCAAAAGGAAAATCTGACAGTTTCTGCAAGATTTCCCTCAACTCATTCAAATGTTATTTAACAAACGGGTGGCAAGGCTGAAAATCTAACCCAGCACATTAATGAAGGCTCAACAAGCAATATTAACACATTAGCATTACATTAGAATGTAAACAAAATCATAAGATATGGAAGAAGTTGATAGACCATGCTCCGGCATCTAATAACGTCATGGCTGATTTTTGTCCTCAGATCAACTTCCTGTCATTATTCTCTTGATAGAATTTGGATACCAAGGCAATCAATATTTGACTTGGATGTGCTCAGCAGAGCAAATACAGCTGTCTGGTACAGAGAATGTCAAAGGTTCATAGCACATTGCCTGGAGAAAGTTCTTGTTCAGAGTCCGAAATGGATGCCCTTTATTTCTGAGTCTGAGACACCTTCTAGAAACCCTGCCCCCAGCCCAAGGCAGGTAAATGTCCTTCTGTCACCTATTGTACGAACCCCCTTCAAAACTTTGATTCAATGATATTTATGAAGTAATAGAGTCATATAGCATGGAAACAAACCCTTCAGTCCAACCAAACCATGCCGATCATAATCCTAAACTAAACTAGTCCCACCCGCCGGCGCTTGGACCATATCCTTCCAAACATGTATGATCAATGAAGGCAAGCACGTTAAACACCTTCTTAACCACCCTATCTGTATATGATACAAACTTCAAAGAATTCAAGGCTGAACCTCTAGTTCTCTTCTATAACACTATACAGAGCTTTCTTTTAATTGTATAAGTTCTGCCTTTGTTTGTGTAACCAAAACACAATACCTCACATTTATGCAAATTAAACTCCATCTGCCACACTTCAACCCATTGATCCAAATGATAAGATCTCTTTGTAATCTTAAATAACCTTCTTCATTGTCCACTATACCACCCATCTTGGTATCTCCTTCCATTCTTCCTAATTCTTCCTAATTCCAGAAAATATAGGCTTGATTTATTCAATTGCTCCTCATTGGATAATTCCCACATCCCAGAACCATATACTTTGTAACTCTACGCTTTAATTTCATTTCTGCTTTTACTGTCGGTACATTCGCATTATCCTTTCAACAAAGCAGTAACTCTGCCTTTAAAAATGAAGAATCCTTTGTGGTACTGTTACTATTATAGTTTTCTGTATTTTAATCATGGATGAATATTCACAGGATGGCATATATAATGGATGTTTTACTGTGTTCTAAAAGTCTACTTATTCAGGATGGTATGCTGTTACATCGGATGGTATTACATTGAAGACGTGGTGTAGAAACAGGCCGTTTGGTCATACTAGTGTTTAAGCTCCATTCAAGCTTCATCCCAACTTTTCTAATTTGAATCTATCATACTATCTACCTAATCCCTTGTTCTTTCTATGGTTGTCCAGCTTCCCTTTATAGGCATGGAATAGAGTCCATAGCATACCTAGGGAAACAAGCCCTTGGGCTGAACAAGTCCACACCAACCCTCATAGCATCCCACCCATTCTCATTCCCTAAACCTACCTAATCTACACATCCCTGGACACTATGGGCAATTTAGCATGGCCAATCCACCTAGCCTGCACATCTTTGGACTGTGGGAGGAAACCGGAGCACTTGGATGAAACGCATGCAAATACAGGGTCAATGTGCAAACTCCACACAGACAGTTGCCTGAGAAGGAGTTGAACTCGGGCCCCTGGTGCTGTGAGGCTGCAGTGCTAACCAATGAGTCACTGTGCCACCCAAGCATTGATACTCTTTGTTTCAGCTATCCCCTAGTGAGTTCCTCACCAATATCTTACGATGCAGTCCCTGGGCAGTGAGCTTACCAAACCCACGCCCATCCACAGATATTGCCATGTTACCAGCCTCACTGCACGTCATGGCACATCTTCAACCCACTTTCAATACAATTCTGCACTTCAATGCTGTAATTTGGAGCACACCAAGAACTTGCATTGGAATGCTGCTGCAAGGATACTTTGTGCGCAGAGACAGGCACCAGCTCATGGATTTCACTAGGGTGTAACTTGGGGCTCTTCACCTGTTGTTAGTAGTACATGAATGCTCACAACATCTCTGCCTTGCCTTGCCTTTTTGTATTTTTCTTCTTTGGCCAGAGCTTAAAAGTTAATATTATTGTATTTCTGTCTTGTCCTGACGTTTAGCGCTGCCAAAAGCAAAGCAAATTGGCATGGTTGTCAGTAATGATCAATCAGGAAGGTGGACATCTTGCTGTGTGGTACCACGCTATGTCAATTTCACACCTGCACCATGAGCCAGCATCATACCTAGCAAACAATCTGCATGTGCTTCTACTAAATGGGCAAGTCTCAGAGAGTAACAGGAATAGTCATAGAGTCATACAGCATGGAAACAGACTCTTTGGTCCAACTAGTACCTCAGTCAATCAAGGGAGAAACCCTAGAGTCAGGGGATCCTGGCACAGTAAGTCGAGAGACGATTCCAATGTCTGTCTAGAGACTTGGGCACAGTTTGTCCGCCGCTTGGCGTGGTCAGGGTCAGGGGGTGTTTGTACCTCTACAGTCCAGGCATTAAGTCATATCGAGTCCTGTGGATCCAGTACAACCAGTGCTGAGTACCAATGGTTACAGCTATGGATTGCAGATCTGGGTGTGTATTCAGCAGACACTGTGTGTGCTGGACCTGGCTCTCCATAGCTGTCACCAGCCTGTCCGTAGAGATTTCTGGCTGCTTGCATGCCAGAAGCAGCACAGTACAATTAGCACTAGTGGAGTCCTTCAACTTTTGAGTCAATTTCCCAGTGCCTCTAATTAACCTGCTGTTCCCGTATTTGTGTGTGCATTTTAAAGTTCTTAATTTCCAAAACTCAACAGGTCCTCTCCTGTCTGGCCTGAGCATGTTCCTGATCTATGCCAATCCTGTGCTTGGTAATGAGGCCGGGGCATTTCTTTCAAGATCAGTTGTGGAGATGTGGCAGTGATGTGTATTGACCAGCAAGAGTTCCTGACTCTAATTTAGATAAAATACATACCAAGCTGTCAGTGTCTGAGCTGTTGGAGGGTGTGAGAGGCAGCTGTGTTTGAGCATCCTCTGAGGGCTTTTTCCTAGGAGACAGAGGATGAAATGTTTTGCAGTCCACTTTCCGGATGGCGGGGTCTGTGCAAAATGTCATTGGTCCCTGGGGTGACAAGAGAAAGAACGTGTTGCTAAAAAAGGGTAGAAATTCAGGTTTGTTAAGAGTACATTCATAGTGAAGGTAATGGGAGAACAGCACAGCATGGACAATGAATCTTACTTGGTTGTGGGACTTGGAGATTTAGGCAAAACCACAGGAATGGTCCTCACCAGCAACGTCTAGGGCATGTCAGGCTCCCCACCACCCAATTTGATTCTTTCCACCCTAAATGTGGGCCATTTTCTCTAAGAATGATTGGTATGGAGGAATTGAGTAAGAGGCTGGCACAGCTAGCGTTGGTGGAGGGGGGCAAAAGATGGCAAGGTATCGAACGGCTGAGTAGGTAGTGCATGGGTGGGAGGATTAGGTGGCTGAGAGCAAGGTTGCTTGTCGTAGTGAGAGTCAGCTTGGTTAGAGGTGAGTGCGATAGCAAAGATAAAGAAGGTGGGAAGTAGCAGAGAAAAGACGTTGGCCAAAAAAACAAAGAAATGCTGATGCTGGAAATCTGAAGCAAAAATATGTAGTTGGAGAAACTCAGTAGGTTTGGCAGAATTTGTGGCGAGAAAGCTAATGTCAGTGTTTCGGGTACAGTGACCTTCAGTACACTTCAGAAAGATTACTCTCTCAATGTGGATATGGTCATTGACCTATTTTTTGTTACAACATTGCTGTGCATTCCTTTAGATTGTAGAAATCGCACTAACCTATGTGGTAACCTTAGACTAGGCTGGCAAAATCTGATGCTGTGGCCTCTTCTATTAGTCCTGAGGTCCTAATTAACAATGTGTGTTGCCAGTTTTTCTTCTGCTTGACATATGTAGAACAATTTTCAGAAACTGTGCAAGGCAGCTTTGGATTTACTTGGCATGTTGCACAACGGCATTTAAAAATGGTACCAGTATTGGGAAGTGATAATGGGAACTGCAGATGCTGGAGAATCCAAGATAATAAAATGTGAGGCTGGATGAACACAGCAGGCCAAGCAGCATCTCAGGAGAACAAAAGCTGATGTTTCGGGCCTAGACCCTTCATCAGAGAGGGGGATGGGGAGAGGGAACTGGAATAAATAGGGACAGAGGGGGAGGCGGACCGAAGATGGAGAGAAAAGAAGATAGGTGGAGAGAGTATAGGTGGGGAGGTAGGGAGGGGATAGGTCAGTCCAGGGAAGACGGACTGGTCAAGGAGGTGGGATGAGGTTAGTAGGTAGGAGATGGAGATGCGGCTTGGGGTGGGAGGAAGGGATGGGTGAGAAGAAGAACAGGTTAGGGAGGCAGAGACAGGCTGGACTGGTTTTGGGATGCAGTGGGTGGGGGGGGAAGAGCTGGGCTGGCTGTGTGGTGCAGTGGGGGGAGGGAACGAACTGGGCTGGTTTTGGGATGCGGTGGGGGAAGGGGAGATTTTGAAGCTGGTGAAGTCCACATTGATATCATTAGGCTGCAGGGTTCCCAGGCGGAATATGAGTTGCTGTTCCTGCAACCTTCAGGTGGCATCATTGTGGTACTGCAGGAGGCCCATGATGGACATGTCATCTAAAGAATGGGAGGGGGCGTGGAAATGGTTTGCGACTGGGACGTGCAGTTGTTTATTGCGAACCGAGTGGAGGTGTTCTGCAAAGCGGTCCCCAAGCCTCCGCTTGGTTTCCCCAATTTCCCCAATTCCCAGTATTGGGAATCTCAGCATGTCCCAACAGTGGTGAGTATGATGGTAGAGGGAAGATATGAACTGGGTGTCGTTAGAATATTGTTTGTATGTATTAAGGTGTGTTTCAGAAAATAGCATGAGAAATCTCACTAAGTCTCACGGAAGGAACTCTTCATGAAACTGAGCAAAATTGCTACTTGGCCAACATCCAGCAAATGGAACATTCTTTATACGCCCTCTCCACCAAAACAGAATAACAGAATTGTTACAGTGCAGAAAGAAGCCACTCAGCCCATCAGTGCCATCGCCGGCTCTTCAAACAAGCGTTGCCTGGTGCCAATCTCCTGCTTTCCCCCGTACCCTTGCACATCCAATGCTCTCTTAAATGTCTTTAATCACTTTAAAGACCTCTGTTGGATCACCCATCAGCCTTCTGTTTTCAGGAAAATAGAAAAAGATTATATTTAAAATGGAACAAATTAGGGTAAGTGGTGTAGACATTTTCTAAACAATCAGCTGAAAGGTATTATTACACAACTCTGGAGGTTGTGCTGGGATTCCAGTGACTAGCACTGTGGGGCTGCTGCAGTAAGGTGGAGTGTCCAATAGATGGGGGTGTCGCGGCTGCCGGAAGTGAGCCGGTGTTTGGTCGCTCCAGTTCCGGGGGCCGGGGATGGATCGGTTCGTGTGGGCGAGCGGACTCTTGGAGATTAACGAGACCCTGGTGATACAGCAGCGCGGAGTCCGCTTGTACGATGGTGACGACAAGGTAAAAGTGAACCGAGCTGGGTTCAGGGCCTGGAGCCGAGTCTCAGGCAGAGTCAGGCCCTTTGGTAACTCAGTGTCTGCAGCCTTAGCTGGAGCTGTGACAGTGGGGAATGAGATGGAGAGGCTATTAACACTGTTATGTTCGCACTTTCAGGGGAGGCCTGATTCTTACATTAAAAACAAAACACATTTCACATAACATTTAGTGTCATCTTCTTTTCAATTAAATCTGCATTTATTACCATCGAAAAGGGGCTCATTGGCACAGCACTACAGCATCTTTGCTGGAAATGTAATGGGTGGTGGTGTCACTGGCACCAATTAGGAAGTTTTTTTGTTGACCTCCAGTCCATGAAAGGATAGGGCTGAAGTTGCCAGATTTGGTTAGACCTCTAGGCATGATGAGGCAATTCGTCCATGGTTCACCCTTTTGCAAAGCCAAAAGTGACAGCACAAGTTAGGCACGTTCTCTCTCTGTTTCTCTCTCAATATCATTACAGATGTGCTCAAACCCTGGTTGCATTTTGTATGCTATACCCTCACTAATTGCTAATGTGCCAGTGCTGGTGGCCGGTTCCCCATGGAGTTCAGCACTTGTGCCATCAATCCTCAGGAGCTAGAATCAACACTTTGAATATCTTTTAGAGTGCATTCTTATGTGGTCACTTTCCCTAGATCTAGTTTTTAATATGATAGAAACCAATAAACACCATTGCTAGTTACCATGCTTTTCTATTAGTGGGAAGGATGAATACTGATGCTGGCCTTAGAGGCAGTAATGGGATTGCCTCATCTAAGTCAGTAGCTAGAAGATTACTTTGCACTGATCTTAGATGTTAGGTGTGTTAGTTGCAACAAAAAGAGTCCAGGAACTCTAGAATAAATCACTTAGATTTTCTGACAGAAAGGTGTTTTGTGAAGGACACATAATTTTGTATTTAAAGGGGTCTTAATGTGTTTGTGAAAATAGGAAAATACATTGGAATTTGGGATAAGGACTATCTTTCTTGAGTTAGGTGATGCATAACTAAATACCTTAAATTTAGCTTACTTCAATATCCAGGACAGGGGAGCCAATTTACCCCAGAAAGGTAAAGAAAGCAAAATAACAGCAGTTATTTGGCAGTATGGAAATTGACCATTGCTTAAAATAAATGAGACAGTGTCTCGGTGGTTAGCACTGTTGCTTCACAGCATGAGGGACCCAGGTTTGATTCCAGCGTTGCACGGCTGTCTGTGTGGAGTTTGTAAATTCTCTCCACTCTGCATGGGTTTCTTGCAGGTGCTCCGGTTTCCACCCACAGTACAGAGATGTGCAGGTTATGTAGATTGGCCATGCCACAGTGCCCAACAATGTGTAGGGTAGATGGGTTAACCATGGGAAATGTAACATTATGGAGATAGCATAGAGGGGTGGGTCTGGGTGGTATGCTCTTTGGAGGGTTGGTGTGGACTCGTTGGACCAAATGGCCCCCCTCTGCACTGTAGGGGATTCTATGAAAGCTTTCCATTTTGTCTTCGGGAGAATTCACAAGAATACCAATTCATTGGGAAAACCAGCATTTTTGCTACATGAAAGGGAAACGGTTGGTTGGCAAAAAGATTCTGATTGGAGAGGTGTTGCCATGGAGAAATACACCAGATAGTGATGACTGACAGTTAACTGCTAGGCTTTGATTAAATTTTATCCTGAGAAATTTCCCTGACACACGAGTCAGCAAATGGTTGCCACCTACCTTGTTGAGTTGAAACAAGCTCATTACATGTTCATTTTGTATGCAAAGAGTAGGACCCAGTATATTAATATGTGGTTTCATGTACACACAAGTGCAGCATACCGTGAGCCCCACTGACAACTTCAAAATTGCTAAATCCCTAATTCTTTACACACTCAAGCTTGTCTGTAATAGTTCAGTTGCAGAATCACATCTAATATTGGATGCTGAATTGAAACTAAATGGACTTGTCAACCAATCAGCACTCTCCTTTCATGCAGTATAAATTATTTCTCTTTAATTGACATTCTTACAGATTGTTATCATGTGCAAGTTGAAAAGCTTTGACAAAATATTTTATCATCATCAATGATCAAAGTAGTAATGTTATTTAAAAGAAACAGTTGGATAGATCCTTTATTCCTGGTCGTTACTTTACAGCAATAGTACTTCATGCCTTCCTAGGCATTGCACCTCTGACTGTAGCCTACATAAGGATTCAAAACAAAGTAGTTTTTACAAGAACAGTCTCTGCCTTGGAATCATATGTTTGTCTTCTCTTTCACCAATCACTGTTTATTGTTAGAGTTGTAAAATATAGCTTGCTGCTAGATCTCAGTATATGGTGCGTTAAGCATGTAGAAGAATAAAGGAATGTCCACTGGTGACAGCTAGCATGGATATATGTATTCTCCCATCCTGAGGGGAAAAAATATGCCTGTGCATGGCACCTTGCCAGATAAAATGGGAATCACTCTCTTAGCTGTTCTACTTAAAAATAGTTCTTTTTGTAAAATTATATTTTAAAAACGCTTGTTACCCTCATGATTTTCTGTCCTAAAATTAGTGTTTTCATTTATTGAAAGTTTAAAAATACATCCCCTGTCATAATTCAGTGGTATTGTCAAGCCTGCCTTTTTTTTTCAATATTAATTGTATCTAGACCTAGTAATGCCCACCCCAAGCTTTCTAATAAGATTTTGCCATTCCTGTGAAAGAATACTCTACACTTTGGCCACCAGGTGGCATCTAGGAACAGCATTCGCAGCTTAGGTATGAATAAATATTTTGACTTACTATTTCATTACATTTCGTTTAGAAAAATGAGAATGGACCTCATTCAAACTTATAAAAAGGCTCTTGTGGCACAATAGCACTGTCCATACCCCTGAAGCACGAAAAGTGGGATTGCAGGTGCAGCAGGTATTTAAAAAGACAATGTCATTGCTAGAGGGATGGAGTTTAAAAACAGGGAGCCTATGCTGCAGCTTTATAGGTACTAGTGAGGCCACACTGGAGTACTGTGTGCAGTTTTGGTCTCCTTACTTGAGGAGGGATATACTAGCACAGGAGGAGGTGCAAAGGAGATTCACTCATTTGATTCCAGAGTTGAGAGGGTTGGATTATGAGGAGAGACTGAGTAGACTGGGATTATACTCATTGGAATTCAGAAGAATGAGGGGAGATCTTCAAGAAACATATAAGATTATGAAGGGAATAGATGAGGTGGAGACAGGGAGGTTGTTTGCGCTAGCAGGTGAAACTAGGACTAGAGGGCATTGCCTCAAGATAAAGGGAAGCAGATGTAGGACTGAGGTCAAGAGGAAGTTCTTCACCCAAAGGGTGTGAATCTATGGAATTCCCTGCACAGTGAAGCAGTTGAACCTACCTCACTGAATGTTTTTAAGGCAAGGCTAGATACCTTTTTGAACAGTGAAGGAATTAAGGGTTATGGCGAGCGGGCCAGTTAATGGAGCTGAGCCTCAAAAAGATCAGCCATGTTCTTATTGAATGGTGGGGCAGGCTGAAGGGGCCAGCTGGCCTACTCCTGCTCCTAGTTCTTATGAACCAGGAGACCTAGGTTCAAGTCCCATCTGTTCCAGGAGTTTGTAATAACATCACTGAACAAGTTGATTAGAATATAGGTTTTAAAAAATAAAACCTATAAAATTCTACCAGGATTAGACAGGGTAGATGCAGGCAGCATGTTCCTGATGATCAGGGAGTTCATAACCAGCAGTCACAGTCTCAGGATATTGGGTAAACCATTTTCTTTACCTAGAGAGTGGTGAACCTGTGGAATTCTCAGCCATAGAAAACTGTTGAGGCCAAAACTTTTTAGGCTTTCAAGAAAGTTGTAGGAGTAATTCTTAGGACTAAATAGATGAAATGATGTGGGGAGAAAACAGGTACACTACTGAGTTGGATGATCACTGTAATATTGAGTGTAAGAGCAGGCTTGAAGTGCTGCATGGCCTAACATGCTCCTGTATTCTATGTTTCTGTTACCTGAAATTTCTATTTCCAAATGGAGAAGGTAAACAAAATTAATTTGAAAAATACCTATTTCATAATAAAATTGTATAATTTATCTGTTGGATTTACTTTTGCCGCTTTTTATTCAGGCCTCAGTCAGTTTGAAAAGCCCAGGACTTTAACTGAATATTTGATTGTCAACAGTTAAGCAAAAGCTTTCAGTTTAACCTACATATTCTGAACAAATGCTATCTTTGAAGGTCCCTTTTGAAATTGTAGGTTGGAAGGGTATATTCCCACTTTCTATGAAGATTTGAGAGCTTCATTACGTTTTCCCAACAGGCCTGAAATAAACAGTTTTCAAAGATTTTATTTTAAGCAATTATTGTATTTGTATAAATGTGCTTTTCGGATTTAAATGCCTCAACACAACAAGGAAAATGTGTGAATAGTGATAGATGATATCATTTGAGAGACAGCAATGAGAATCACAAAATACGTTTTTTTGGGGGGATCCTTTAAAAAGGGGACTCAGCATTGACTAAAAATATGAATTCTCTCTTAACTGTCATCAATTTTGATGATATATGTTCAGTTAAACATTTCTTCAAGATCTTCTGTGAGCTTTTAAAAATATAAAACATGGAAGCAGCCTCCCATGCGCTGTGAACCCATCTACTTGTAAATCCCATTCCTTTATTGCCAGGTTCTGGAGTAATATTGCCAGTGCAATTTACTTTGCCTTTTTTTGTCTTTTACTCTTATAAAACTTATTACTTGTAATGAACAGTACCATTGAAGATCTTCTGGCATTGTGGAAACTGTATCTGTTGATGTAATTTCATTAGATGTAATTTGTCTATTGCAGGCAAAATTTGACTTAGGGACACTTCTTCTTAGTACACACAGACTACTATGGAGAGACCATAAAAAGCATGTAAGTTTCTTGGAAATAATTTTGATGTTATTTGTTCCAACATTTTATCAAATTACTGATACTTTTCAAAGATTGTGCGTCGACAGCAACTCATATTTTTATAGTACCTTTCAACACAGTAAAATGTTCCAATGAGCATTAGCAGATAATATTTGACACCAAGAATGCAAATCGCAGTACGAGAAAAAGTGGCCAAATGCTTGGTCAAAGAAGTTGCTTTTGAGAAACTTCTCAAAGAAGGGGAGAGTGAGGGGAAACACTTAGTGAGGGGAGTTCAGCCAAAAGGAAGTATCACCACCAATGTTGGATCATTTGCGGTCAGGGATATTCAAAATTGCAAGAGTGAAGAGATTTTGAAAGGTTGCAGGACTCAAGTAGGGGTGAGGCCATTTAAAAATTTTGAAAACAGGCGCAAGATTTTTAAATTCAATATATTACCTGGCTGGGAGCCTGTCGACGTCAGTGAACACAACGTTGATAAGTGAACGGTACTTGGTGTGCATTGGACTGTGGGCAGTAGAGTTTTGGATAATCTCTGATTTATGGGAGGTGCTGATGAAAAAGAGAAGGCCATTGAGGAGAAATTCAAGGCATTACCACATGTAACAGAGACCTGGACTAGGGTTTCAGCAACGGATGAAGGGAGACAAGGGATGGAGAGAGAAGCATGTGGTCTTGGAACTTAACCTCTGAGTCAAATACAATAGCAAGGTTGTAAATGGTCAGTTTCAGCATCAGATGTTTGCCCGGGAGAGAAATGAAATTAGGAACAAAATTTGTGGCTTGAAACAAAGAAGGTAGTTTTGATTTTGCAATAGTTAATTTGACGAAATAGCTGCGCATTGAGAACTGCAGGGAAAGCAGTATAACACATCAGAAACAGTGGAGTGATTTCAAGAGGTGATGGTGAGGTGGAGCTGGGTGTCATCTGCATTTTTGTTGCACAAATGTTGACATAATGTTGTATTTTGAGGTGATGTCCAGGGGTGTGGATAGCATGGAGAAGAGAAATGGAAATGGGGATGGAAAGATTGGTAACAATGTGGGAACAGGGCAATTCTGGTGACTGTGACCAGGCTTGAGAGGTAAAATAGCTGTTATTTGATTCCGTTCTACTTGGCTGGATGATGTTGGAGCAAGAGTGCCAAAGGAAACACACATGTACGCTGAGATAGTAAGAACTGCACATGTTGGAGTCGGAGATTAGACAGTATGGAGCTGGAGGAAAACAAGCAAGACAGCAGCAGAGGAGCAGGAAAGCCGACGTTTCTGAATTTCTGAAGAAGGATCCTGAACCGAAACATCAGCTTTCCTGCTCCTCTGATGCTGCCTGGCCTGCTGTGTTCCTCCAGCTCCACACTGTTATATATGTATGCTTCAGCGTCTGCCATTCTGATGCTAGCTTTAATAATTTGTACAATTTGAGATTTGATACTGCCATGTCAAGGTAAATAGGTCAGGAATACCCCTTCAATAAGAATCAACCGTAAGATATGTGACATGTCGAGAGAATATTAATAAAGAAAAAGATTGTATTTCCATTATTTGAGCTTTTCTCACTGAACAAATCACCCACCCTTAATTAGCCATCAAGCATGGTGAAACTATGATTAATTTTGAATAAACAGTCATGAAATGTTTCTTTCAAAAAAGCATTAGCTTTTTTCTAGTGGGGATAAAATAACTATGGATACAAGTAGCCCAAGGATAAGTTTTGTGGACTAGGGAATTGTGATTTAAGCCCACCCTCAAATGGCAGGAAATGCAAAATTCTGCTAACCACGCTGCCCTGCTGTCTACCCCTGTTTCCTGTGCTAATCTAAGAAAGTAAGAAATAGGAGTAGGAGTAAATAATTTGGGCATTTGAGCCTTTTATGTTTTTCAATACAATGATCAGCCTCAACGCCCACTTTCCCTCCTGCTCTCCATTGACCCTCTATTCCCTGAGAGGCAAAAAAATCTGTTTATCCCAGCCTTAAGCATATTCCACAAACCTAAAGGGAAGGGGAATTCTACCAATTCACAATGCTTTTGAGTGAGAAATATCTCCTTGTTGCACATGGGTGGCCACAACATTGAATAGATGAAAGGCAATTGGCCTGTGAGAGGAACTATATTAACCTAGATAATCTTTCTGGCATAACATTCTTGCTGACCACATGTCAGTACTTTGAAAAGAAGAATGTAGAAAGGATTGATAGCCTGAGAAACTATAGTAAATGGTATAAACTACATTAAGAATAACAAACTGTGCTGCCAGCGATGTGGAAAAATGTAGTGGGAAGTGTTTCCATTATTTCAGGTGCATTAATAATGAACTGTAAAATTTAGAATTTATTCTAATTCTAAATTGCAAAAGTTATGCTAAGTAGGTTACTTAGTAACATTCTCAGGCTTGAATAAAGTGAGATAAAACATCTGTAAAATGTTATATAACAACTTTAGAGCCAACATTTTTTTTAAAAAAGCCATTGTTTATTACCTTTCATATATACAGATTTATCTTTGGTGTGTAACAATTTTATGTCTGGCATTCAGTATGTTAAAGTTTACTGAATTGGGATTCTGAAGGTAAGTTGTTCTTATGACTGTTTAGATTAAAAGTGCTGATGGGATTTAGCTATTTCTTCACTTGCCTTTCCTACAGGATTGCTGCATCGCTTTATCTTTGTCACAGATCATTTTCTTTGAGGAACAGGCAGCCGGAATAGGAAAAAGGTGAGACTTCGCCATCAAAATAATTTTGAAACATTGGACTTATACAAATTTGCCTTCTGTTTTTCCATGGCCCTGTAACGCTGATGTTGAAAACCATCTTATCATTGATTTTAATATTTCTGGCTTTAAATTGTGACATGCGATTGTACAAGTTGATAACTTTGCTGAAAATGGGCCATTTTGGCACAAAACTGGAAATCATAGACTTTTTACTTTGCCTTTTAAAGTGACCAAAAGTTGGAATTTTATACCCAATAATAGTGTGGCATATTCTTGTTGTGACTAATATGCCTTGAAACAGGGGAATACATGAAAGTGTAACATCAGCTGTGTGTGGGATGGAGGTGCACAAAGGAATGGGCATTAACGGGGGAAAATGCAGAGTGGGTTCTCACAAAGCAGCTAGTGAATTTAGTATGGGAGCAATGTAGCTTTCTCCACTGCTAGATGGACAATTGAGCTTCAAGTAGCAGGGCATTTTAAAATATGTGCAGTTCACCAGGGCTCATTCCTGTAACAGAGCCAAGAACTTTTGGAACATGAAACTGGATTAAATCTTAAAATTCCCATTCTAATTCTCATGTTTAAATTTCTTCACAACCCTGGCTGTCCCTGTTTCTGACACTTTGTTCAGCTCCATGACCTTTGGAAAACATTGTGTTCTTCCAACTTTGGCTTTTGGTGCATCTTCTGATTTCGTTCATTGATCTTAATTGATGCCTTTGGATTTGGCTGTCTAAGCCGCAAGTCTAATTTTTCTGTCTAAAACTGTCTTTCCTCACATCCCCTTTAAGGTACAGTGTTAAAACTATCCATATTGCCAAATATTTGATAACTCGTCCTATCATCTCCTGATTTGGTTTAATTCCAGTTTTTCCTTGATTCTGCGCCTAGGAAGCACCTTTTAGTAGCTGTATAGTTAGAAATTACTGTGGAAATTTAGCAACAGGTTAGGCCATTTAGTTAGTAAACAACCAAACTCCATTTTCATGTCTTGAATTGATAACCATTTTAGCCTCTTCATGTAACAAAAATCCATCAGGCTCAGTTTTAGGATTTTCAGTTGACCTAGGCAACACATCTTTTTTGGAAGAGTCTTTCCACTGGTCTATATGGGAGGAAAAAAGCTTTCTAATGTTGTAACTTAATGGACCAACTGTAATTTAAATGTAACAAAAGCTACTGTAATTAATCTGGACAGCACAATCTAATTGCAGGAAATCCTTTTTAAATTTGTGACTGCTTTCCCAAAAGTCTCAACTTTAAATGAAACAACTTTAAGAGAAGCATTGAGCTCTGCAGGGGCCAGTGAGGAGGGTGAAGGGAGCTCTGAGCTTGGACATAACATATGCTTTGGATTTGTTGGAGCCCCATAGCCAACCAGGAGGGATGGTTCCATTGTGCCTGGGTAGGCCTTGCAGCAGTGGAGGGGGTGTACAGGTGCTGCAGCCTCTCAGTAGGGGGAACTGGTTGCTAGAGGTTTGTTGTTGGTGTACAGCCTGACGTGACAGTGTATGAAGTGTATCTGGGAGTGGTCGGTGGCTTCAGCCTGTGCCTTGGAGCTTGGTGAATGGAGGCTCTCTGGTACAGGGAGCAGTGCTGCACAGGTAGAGACACAGAGTGTGGAAAGGTGTGCCAAATCTCACCAGTTGGATCATGTATGGTAATGCCATCAGAATGGAGGTCTCAATGTTCCACTGAGATTTCAGGTCCCAATAATGTCCTGACATTAAAGTGAAACAATGTTGAATGAAGGTTTCCTGTAATCTGCAGCTTGTGTAAAGATACTCTGATTGGAAATCAGAGTCCAGTTTAGCATGTAGCCTACAATATTGTTATAATAGTTGTTAGCCATTTTAAAGTTGCTATTCCTGCTAGTTGAAAAATACACTTAGGTTTAGTGAGGGCACACAATTTCAGTGCATGTAATAGACTGCAGTTGAAATCTGTAAAGTATAAAATGAATTTATGCTAAGTTAGAACAACATTGACACCATTTTTAGGATCAGCGATTGAAATTGGAGCACCAGACATTATGCTGATATAATGACAAAACGATAAGGGCTTAAAACAAGACCAAAAAAGCAGAGACAACAGAGGGGAAGAAAAAAAAAATCTGAGATTGTGGAATTGCTTACCACAAAGGACTCTGTTGATCAGAGTGAGTTCTGGGGGTGATTACAAGGTGATGGGGTGAGGACCTAAATGGAGAGTTGATGTTTGAAATGGTATGGGAGTGGTGTAGTAAAGTGGAAATTATTTGCAAAAAAAGCTGCTGGTTGGAGAGATAAAACGTAAGTTGCTTCAAATGAAGAATGATTGGCAAGATGAATTACCATATGCAAGGAATAATTATTTTGTATGAAGGACCATCATTTTCATTGCTGTAACTCATTCTTAAAGATTTTCCTTGTGAGTTAAAGCTTTTATCTATAAATTTAGAATTAACTTTCCGGTATTTGCTGTTCTTTAGAGAGTTTCAGTGTAAAAATACGCTCTAAAATGTGGTGTTATTGTATTGGATGGATGGTATTCCTCTAGTTTCTGATTTTGATAATTGCCATTTAGTTCTGTAAAATAATTGTAGGCTTTAACTATATCTAAAGTGATCTACTATATCTAAGCTTAAAAATCCCATTTGGAAAATGTAATGGAACTGGACGAATTGATTGTGAGCCAATAAGAGGATTGGAATGAAAGCCAGAGAAATACTCTTTAATTTCAGAGATGTTATATTCAATTTGGAATAATAACTTGGGCAATGTTTATCCCAAGAGATTCCAAGTTTATATATTTTTCATACTTAAAAGGATATTTGGTGTGTTTCTCTTGGCAATAGAAGGAACTGAAGGTTTTGTTTTGCTAGGAAGCGTGTGCTCTAACAAAGGTTTTACAGTAATTAATGAGTTTAGTTTATTATTCTACTGGGAAGGGCCTGCAATCCTTTGGCTGTTGATCTTTTGGCTTCCCCAGATTAATGATGGCTTTCTGGAAAAAGGGGGAGATAGAAGGGCAAGTTGATAAAACATAGCGATGTAAAGTTAGAAGTATAGCAGATAGTTAGGGTTGTGTTGAAGTCCGGATTGAGATATTTGATAACTTCCAGCAGTCAGATGTGAAAGGTTTGTGGACGCAGCACCCTCATCTTTCCACTTTTGTTTTTAAAATGTAACATAATTGTAACAACAATACTATACTTTGGGCCTCAATAAGTAGCACGTGGAAAGTTTAAGAAGCCACATTATACGCTTTATTGTTTATTTTTATTTAAAGGGGTTTTATTTATTATACTTAAAATGTAACACAACATTCTGCCAAAGAATCACCTGCCTGATAGCTCTTCCTGGTCCTGCACTCCTATCTCTGTAGTACGCCAAAATATGTTTCCTTTTTCCTGCTTAGATCTGCATATTGTCCTTCAGTAATATTATCAAGTTCCACTTGTATGCTGATGATACTCAGTACTACCTCATCTGCACCTCTCCTAATCTACTATGATGTCGAAAAGCTTGTTTGGTGTCTAGTAGTGCATGAACTGAAATCTCCTCCAAATAAGTATTGGGAGGACTCTAACCATTGTCTTCTGATTCCACTGGAAACACAGCTCCCCAGCTTCTGACTAATCTCTCTTCCTGCCAGCTGCCTGAGAATGAAGCAGTCTGTTTGCAATCTTATTAGCTGATTTGACTCTGAGACAAGCTCCTGACTTGTACATATTGTTAAAAGGGGAAACAGTTGCAGAATTTTGTCTTGACTCATCAGAATTATGATGCAAGGAACAGACTTGAAAAAAGGAACGGCATATTAAAGAACACAAGAAGAGGCTGCTGATTGGCTGGGTCATCAGTGGCATGCAAATACAGCAAGAACAGTTACCTATCAATCTTAATTCTCACACCAGGCAAGTAAAGGCTGATTGGTAAGGTTCTCGCCATGAGGATGCAGCAGGAGATCGGCTGTGTCAATGACACCTTTCTTTTTTGTTGACAAGGTGTAATGCATGTAGAAATTCTTTTCTGCCTACATAAAGGAGGAGGCAATGGTTTAGTGGTATTACCGCTAGACTGTTAAGCCAGAGACCCAGCTAATGGTGTGGGGACATGTGTTCAAATTCCACCACAGCAGATAGTGGCATCTGAATTTAATTTTTAAAAATCTGGAATTAAGAGTCTAATTGTCAATTGTTGGAAAACCCATCTGGTCCACTAATGTCCTTTAGGAAAAGAAATCTGTCATCCATTCCTGGCCTGGCCTACATGTGACTCCAGATCCACAGGTTGACTCTTAACTGCCCTTTGGGCAATTAGGGATGGGCAATAATTGCTGACCTAGCCATCGATGCCCACAACCCATAAATGAATTAACAAAAAAAGAGCTGTATGTGTTTAGAGATAACACATCTGGAGCTGAAGGAACACTGCAAGCATCAGAGGAGCAGGAAAGTTGACATTTCTTAAGAAGAAGTGTTCCACCACGAAAAGTGAACTTTCCTGCTCCTCTGATGCTACCTGTCCTGCTATGTTTCTCCAGCTCCACACTGTTATCTCTGACTCCAGTGTCTGCAGTTCTTGCTACTTTGTATGTATTTATATCTGTAGTTTCTAGCATGCACAAATTTATCATGCTGCAGCTGATGATCTCTTGGGTTTACTGCATAGTTTCACCTGAAGTTCAAATTTGAGAGTTACCTTCCACTTCCAGACTAATCTGAGGTAGATTGGCAACTGCATAGGGCCAAAGTAGTGGACATAGGCCCTCTCATGAGTTTTAGCAAAACGCAGTGAGTGGTGACTCCATGAGAGCTCAAATACACGGCAATGCCCATCTCTAGGCCCAGCTGTTGCTAACATTTGTTGATTACCAGGAGAACTGCATCTTTGGACGTAATGTGGTAGGTTTCAGTACCCGTGTGCTGCCAGGTTTGTAGACCATACGTCCCAAGGATTGTAGAAGGTACATATGTATTTACACAATCCTGCTTTGTAAGAATGAAAATAATTTTAACATGCATTGCACCTTTTTTGCTTAAAATGAAAAGGTTCAAGGAGACAGCCAATTCTCTGCTGCATCCCCATAGTTTCTCCCTGATCAATCAGAATTTGCCTGCTTGACCTGAGAATTAAGATTGACAGTTCACTGTTTTTGCTGCATTCCATGCCAATGATGGCCCAATCAATCAGCACCCTCTTGTCACGCTGTATGAGGGAGTGTTCCTGTTTTCAAATGTTTCTTGTGTTCTAGTTCTGATGATTGCAAGACAAAAACATTGCTTTTTGTTTCCTTTTAGCAATGTTTTAAGCTCTGTACTACCACACAATTATTTATATTCCTGACCTATATCCACACCATCACTTAGACCACTTACTTCCACCTTGATATAATCATCAAACTTGCCTCTACTTCAGTTCATTAGCTGCAGAAACCACATCTCCCCTTGCATTAATCTTCCAGTTCGCTCATGACAGGCCTCCTAGCTTTCACTTTTAACCGCGTTAGGATTTAGCTTTAAACTCATCTGGAACTCTGGCCATATCTTAACTTCCATCAAGTCTCATACATCCATCACTGCACGTGCACAAGCACCTACATTGGCTCCTGGACCGGCAATATTGTGATTTTAAAGATCTCATCTTTGTATTCAAATACCCTACAATGTCTTGCCACTCCCTATCACTGTAACCTCATCTAGCTAACAATCCTCCAAGACCTTTGTGCTCCTCTTATTCTGACTTCTTGTACACTCAGGATTTTCTTTGTCCTACAATTTGGTGTCTTCAGCTGCCTAAGATTCTAAGATTTTCTCCATAACTTTGCCATGTCTTCCTTCCTTATGGATCATCCTTAAAGCTTACCGCTTTGACAAACTGTTGGTTACCTTGTTTTTGCTTCAATGTCAAATTTTATTTTGTGATCTCCAGTGCAGCAACTTTGGGCATTTTATTATGTTGAATGCGCTTTATTATTATAAATTATTCATTTAGCCAATAGTCAGCTCAGTGAAATTGGTTGAATGGTCTTGTGCTATAAACCTCTTTGGTTCTGTGACTTGTGGATTGAGTGTCTGTGCTTTAAAATCTTGCAGTTCCACAGATGATTGTAATATTCTTGCATTTTAACTTTATTTAACTAGTAATTGTATTGTGTTCTTTGTCCTTCTTGTAATTTCTTTTTGTTGCCCCCTTGACAGTACTGCAAAAGAAAATTATCAAATCCACATTTTCAGTTCTTTCGATTTCCTTATCTTTTAATAGTTAATATGTTTATTGTATGGCATGCTCCTTTTGATGTTATATCTGCAGCATGCTGAGGAGTGTGGGCAAATTGAAAGGAAAGAAAAAGAAATTGGATTATTATCTAGAGAAAAATTTGTAGAATAAAAGGCAGGAGTGCAAGTAGTTAATTAACTTCTGCAGAATTATTGCACTGGCACAATGGGCTGAATGGCTGTCTCGTGCTGTAACCGTTTGGTGAACACTCTTTTAATATTCCTGTGAACTATTGTTACAAAGCATGCTTTCTGAATTTTCTTTCCTTTTTTCCCTTCTGGTCAAGTATCCATCATCATTGAGCATTTTTTCAAGGGACGACCAACAGAGAATGAGAGAATCACACACTTAGAAGAAATTGTCCAACAGCGCTCTTGTTGAATTGTGTAATGTTCTGGCTAAATTGTGATGTAGAGGTGTCAACATGACCGTCTATTGTCGGTTCTTCATTTACAGTGCTGCACTTTGTACTTGATCAAGGAAATGACTGAAAAAGCAAACTCTTTTATTTTGTTTCCAGTGCCAAAATAGTAGTTCATCTTCAACCGGCTTCTCCCAACAAAGAGCCTGGTCCATATCGGAGTAGCAAATACTCTTACATCAAGTTGTCTTTCAAGGAACATGGACAGATTGAGGTAATTATTATGCTGACTGCTAAAATGTATGTAAAACAATTCACTGCTTTTTTAAAAGTTTGTTAGTGCCTAAATGAGAGTTTCACCAATAAAAAAAATTCCATGAATGTTGACCAGGCAGGACGATAGTACTTCAGTTTGGCCGACATGATTGGCATGACTTTGCAAATTCCAGATTCCTGTTGCACTATTTGTTTTATAATAAAATCCCCAAGAAAGAACAACATCATGCAAATAGTACTCATTTATCTCTTTGGAGGTTCAACATCAGCTTTAAGAGAAGTTGAACATTACCATTTTTTTTGAGGAAGGAATGGCTATACCCAGTTATAAAGGTGTATGGTGAGAGGCAGTCTCACTCAGCAGTGTGATTACGCACTTCCTCTGATTCCTTCTTGCAATATTATGTTAAAATTATATGTAAAATGAGTTTGTCTATTTGATCCTATGGAGCAAAGATCTCAAAACTTCAAAAGCGGCTCATTGTTTAAATGGTCAGTAACTGCAAACCTTGAGGACTAATTTTGATTGAGTGAAATCCTGCAATCCTTTTAGGATTTTGCATTGGTTCCAGTTTTTAAATGTTCTCATTTAAGTTGGCTGTTTTCCTTTAATTAGTACACCAAAAAAATCCATTTGATAAATGTGTATTTAGCTAGCAGTCACTTTTATATGGAAATCTGATTTGAGGCATTTTTAACCTGTTGTTCTCACTTAATCATCTCCAGAGTTTCATTCTTCTAACTGCCTCCCCTTGTTCATCTTTTACAACTGCTAAGTACCTGGTATGTGGTTTTTCTATAAGTTTTCCTAATTTGGTTTCCTGACTTCCATTTCTCAGCTGCGTTTATTTGTCTTGTGTTATTTAACTGATTCATTTTGCCATGTTCTACTGCCATTCTCTGTTGGCTTACTATTATACATGTTTAAGCTCAATGATTTTACAAGCCGTCTTTTTAAATTTCAGAACAATTCATTTAGTTCCACATACTTAACTTGCCTAACATGAACTTGATTTCTCTGGAACAAGGAGTCAAGCTTGGCTGTTGACTAGGAATCTGCACTCTAGCATTTTCACTTCCTATCTCCCATATCCCTTTCAGGCTGTTCTCTGTTCGCCAACTTTAAAGATCAAAATTGACCTAACATATCCTCTCACTCACCTCTTGCTAACAATCTGGCAATTAAATTGCATTTTCCCATGCATGTTTAGCCAGTGTATGTGCCACGTTTACATTGACTGTCATTCATAAGTTCATAACCGAGAGAAACCAGGATAATTTCTCTTGGCCTCTTTATTCCATTATATCCCTTTTCTTCTATTCTACCTGACTTTCTGCCCTTTTTACTAATACTGCACTTCAGTCTTCTCAGTTGTTCTGGTTATAGATTTGTCTTTTATTTCTTCCTTCATTAATGCATCAATTTTCAACTTAAAAGCATCAGTGCCATTTTCTTCAGCCACTCTTGCTGTGACATGAGGTGATCTAATATGTATTAGAAACTCTTCATTATTTATTTTGATCTTCTAGGAGCTGAGCTGTGGTTATGTCCCCCTAATTTTGGACTCATCCACAAGTGGAAGTAGTTTCTCCCACTCTACTTAACCTCTTCGCACTTTTAAAGACAGTTTTCTTGTTAGTGTTCAGTTGTATAATCACATACTGGGCCATTAAATCAAAACATGGTCTAACAATCTAGAGATATGAGTTCAAACCCCATCACAGCAGCTGATGAGTCTGTATTGTTTAAATAAACTTTGAATTTAAAAAATGCTAGTCATCTGTCTGGTGCACTAATGAGCTTTACGGAAGGAAATGTGCCGTAATTACCCAATCTGGTCTATGTGCCTCCAGATCCAGACCAATGTGTTTGACTTTTAACTATCAGCATGTAACTCAGTTGTATTGAAGATACGTAACTCGCCATAACTTTGTTGACCAATTCAGGATGTGCAATAAACACTGCTGCTGCCAGCGATGCTCCTGTGCCATGCATGAATTAGATAAAAGGAATGAATTCTCTTCTCATGGAAAACCTAGCCTGCTTGATAATTGTGTCCTCAGACCTGGTAACTGCCCATTAAATCTTCTCCTTGGTGTTCTAGCATCCTATTTGTAGTTTGGACACCAGACTTTGCTCAGTACTGTCGTGTATTCTATATAAATTTAATTCCATATAAATTCAATATAAACTTAACGTTGCAGCCCTGCTTTTAAAGTCTATTTCTCCAGAGAGATATCTCCATAAAAAATACTATTTGGCAAGGCTATTTAAATGCTGGCAGCCTATGTCATAGGAAGATGAAAGTAGACCATAGAGTGTACAAAGCTACTGTGGAGCAGACATGTTATCTATTTAATGTACATTAAGAAAGCTTGTATTTTTGTAGCGATTTGACATATTACTCATTACGATCAGTGTTTATTAGTTGTGGCTAAAGGATGCTTTTAGAGCACCAGTACTTTTTAATTTTAACTAAGTTCATCTTTGTTGTTGAAATTAAACCTTGTAATCACTGAAATCTTATAGTATTTTCTTCTAATTATTGCCCAGCAGAAGTGCTGATGGACTTGCCTCTCAGTTTTTATATTTATTCCCCAAGTTATCTTTTCTGAGTTTGTTCCCACCGGAAGCAAATTGAGTCGGGAAAGAGCAAAGGGTTGATTTTATTTCTGGGAGTTTCAGGGCAGTGTGCCAATTGATTTTAACTCCAAGGTGTCCCATGCTTAATGTGACATTATTTCTCACTCAACATGTTAGGCATAAAAATTTCTTTGCGCAGCTGGGTCTCTGCACAAATCTTATTAAATTCAAGGTTCAGATTGATAGTAGGTGACGATGGATAAGACACAATTTACAAGAGATTTCAAGAAGTATGTTGGTTGATGAATCATTCAAACCTTGAGTTCATCTCTGCTATTTCAGATTTGTTTATATAAGATTACTCATTCTCCCTCCACTATTTTTTTTCTTCTTACTGGTATCCTATCTTGCAGATACTGATTATGGCAGGGTGTGTGCTTAACCTGGGTTATTGTTTATCCATGCGGTTATTTAATCATGGAGAAACTTACAACCAACCCAAATCCTGTCTTCTCCAACATCCACACATGTAATTCCCAGTATGAGTGTTATCTTTTATGGTCTATAGTAAGAGCGCCAAATACTGTGATTACTCTTTGGGATGTCTAGTGTGTCTACGGTTAAGATTTTTTAATTTTGTAAAATGTATTCAAACCCCCAAACCAGCTACGATTTAAATACCTTGTGTTGTTTCTAATATTTAAAGTGCCTTACACATACAAGATGCTTTAACTTTATTATAATAGTTCTAATTGTAAATTACTATGCGATGTTTCAGAATCGTTTTATCAAAACTGTTGTTATGAATAACTGTTTGATATTTAGCTTTGTTTTTAAAGTTTTATAGACGATTATCAGAAGAATTGTCTCAAAAGCGATGGGAGCGAATTTCAGTATCTCAACCGATGCAGTCACCCAGTAGATCACAAGTAGGTGTTAACACTAGACTTCCTGCCTTAATTTATTGTAATCATTTAAAATGTTTATTGTTCATTTATGAAAATTTATGTAAGGCCTCCCTGCATACACCACTTATCTTGTATTTCTTCACTGCTTTAGCTAGTGCTCATAAGTAACAGTGTTTGTGTTAATGAATGGATAATTGTCAGATTAAGAAGCTGTCATTGGGAAGGAAAAGAATTTGGGATGAGGAAGGTGTATTGGGGAGACTGGTTTGCCAATTATGTTGGTCAATGATGCATTTTTGATTTACATATCAGGATGAATGTTTTCCCAAGTGCAGCACATATTTGGTCAGATGCAGAGTTAAAACTTCATGTGACCTGTTTTGAAAAGCACTTGGGTTTCATTCTCGACTAATCTGTTTTTCAGTTGAATCGTCTTTGTTGCAGTTCTCAGTCAGTTAAAAAGGAATCAAAGAGCTGTGGTTGCTGGAAATCAGAAATAAAAACAGAAAATTCCGGATAAACAGCATCTGTGGAGAGAAAGCAGAGTTAACGTTTTGGGTCCAGTGACCCTTTCTCAGAACTGATTGTAGCCTGGACAAGCATGGTATATATGCTGAAGATGGGTTTTAGGGTTGGAGTAGTAAATGATAGGTGGAGATGGAGCTCAGAGAGATAATTAGTGGCTGAAAATGGGTTGATTGTAGTAGCAGCCCATGTGATGACATAGTCTGGTGTGTGGGGGTGAGGTAAGGACATGCTCAGCCACTAAACTTATTGAACTTGATATTGAGTCCTCAAGGCTGCTGGGTCCCTTGGGGGAAATCTTGCCATTTCATGGGCTGCTATCACAACCAACCCATTGTCAGCCACTAATGGTCCCTATTAGCAACTATTGATTCTCCCAAGGCTGCACTTTACCCATTCTCTGCCCAACTGTTGTTTTCTCTCTTTGGGCTCAGTTCACTTAATGCTGTTAAAGATGTCAGAAAACTAATTTTAGAAAGTACAGAGCTGAAGTTAATTGACATACTTAAGCTACGTTATGCCTAAATATTTGTGCTTGAATGCTGGTTTTATATATTGTATTGTAAATGCATTTATTATTTATCTGTTAAAAGAATATTTTGTAGTTTAGACTAATAAATGTAATCAATGTATGACAATATTTAATAAATAGTTCTGATTCCCTTTCACCCCTTTTCCTTCACCTAGCAATCCAATCTAACTCAATCATTAACTGCAAAAGTGAATTCCACAACCTTAATTCTTTGTAAAAATTTTGTGCCATTGTTGACACACAGTTTCACTTTAGCAACATTATAATGCAATGTTGTTACTTGATATAATGTTTCCTTACTCATAAAACAGAATATTGGGCTTAACTTAAGCCAACTGAAGTGGATATATATTTCAAAAGTAAAAAGAAAGTATGTAACTATGGTGAAAGAATAGGGGAATGAAATGAAAGGCAGCTGTTTCAATCCATGGCTGCAGACACAATGAGCCACTGACCTTGTTCTGTGCTGTGTGGATTCGTTCAATGAAGTGTTAGGTATAGTTCAATCCAGTAATTCCTCATAGGGAATTAGTTCTTGATTTTAATAAGGCCAGTGAAGGAAAAAAGCAGAACCTATGTTTTGCTGTCCCTTCAGGCAGGGAAAGAAACAACCTAGAGATACTGATGCAAGAGCAGGGTTACTGAACATTGAGCAGGTTGCCCAACCCAGGCATCTCAGACAAGGAACAGTGCACAACAGAGAGGAAGATAATCAAACTTTAAAAAGGGACGCAAAAGCCAGACTCTGATTTCAACTGCTAATAATAAAAATAACCGAGTTCCCTTCAAAGTTCATTTCCTGTGAGAGCATTTAACAATCACATGTGGTAGGAAGTAACTGCATTCGTAAGAGAACAAAAACTTGAGTAGAATGTGTGGCACTTTTGATGTTAAATTAATAAAAAATTCCTATTCTTGCAGACAGGAAAAGTGAGGGCTGCTGGAATTGTGGGTATTGAAAGGAAGTTGGAGGAAAAACGAAAGGAGACCGACAAAAACATCTCTGAAGTAAGTGGTTGTGAATGTTCAAGGTCAGTCATCCGTCTGAATCCGCTGTAACCATTTCCTGTCAAATAATAGAGTGAACACTGTGTCAAAATGGATCTCACTGAGATTGTTTCACCCTGAAAAAACCAGAATAAGTGTCTAGTGGTTAGGAAGGAAATGTTATTTATATGAGTACTTTTTTAAAACATTATATTGTGGTTTATGAGTACTCTAAAGCTTAAACCTAAATGGCTTTGTGCAAATTTTCCTGATTTGGCTCCTATATTAAATTGTAGCACAAAATTAAACACAGTAAAATTAAGGCACTGATATTTCTATTCCAAAGCTGTGGTGATTAATATATCTGAGTGTCTTGGATATATTTGAATGATGCTAAGACAACATGATAATGACATTGTGCGTTCCTGTGAAGGCATTTGCTGTTAATGAAGATTGTCTTTGAGAAATTGATAAATCATTTTATGGAAGAATAATTTCTGATTGATCAGTATCCAGTCTATATTATGGAACTCAGTATAAATACCATATCTGTCATATAAGTAGATTTTCCCAGCATTAAAAAAGCAATATGGGGGAATCTCGAATAACAAGGAGTAGAGCTGGATGAACACAGCATGCCAAGCAGCATCAGAGGAGCAGGAAGGCTGACGTTTCAGGCCTAGACCCTTCTTCAGAAGAATCTGCTTGGCCTGCTGTATTCATCCAGCTCTACTCCTTGTTATCTCAGATTCTCCAGCATCTGCAGTTCCTACTATCTCTGGGTGAATCTGGGTCTTAATTTGATAAAGTAGTTTTTTCAAGTGTCAGGAGATTAGCACTAACAGCTGTAGAGTACATTTAAGTTAACCTTTTTTGTTCCTAAACTGCAGAGCGAAAGCTGTGGTATTTTTTCTCAAATGAGAGAATGCCTCAAAGGAGGGTCAAGTGTACTACTTGCCAACTCTAGTTAGGTGTCTGTGATGATCATGGGAACAAAGCACAGCAGAACTCTGAAAACCAAGTAGATCTGAAAATAAAGACTAACCCACACCCAAGTAAAAATGTGTCTTGTTGATGAATGAATGTCAGTTTTCTTTTGTATTGTAAAGAAAGTAAATATCTTAATGTGTTGAAATAAATTATAGAAACTATTTGAGTTAGACATATTTCTCAATCTTTCTTACAGAAAAATAATAGCTTTGTAGCAGATTGCTACATTTTAAAAATTTATTATAGATTGTATTTAGGGTGGACAGGTGTAATGTAAGGTGTAATCTGTCCTGTTTTTGTGATTGTAAAACCAGGTTACACTCGCATTTGGTGGTTTGGTTATAGAAGCCACCAGGCAATTCACATTACAGTGCCGTCCATGCATTCTGACTCTTATAAACTAAATCCACAGTTCTGAAATTGAATTTGAACAAAAAGAAATCTGGATCAATCTCCTATTGGGAAATTCTTTGGGTTTAAAGTACTAGAACGAATTTCTTGTTTCAGTAATGTGTATACTTCGTAGAATCACAGAAGCAAATGTGGAAGCAGGCTGTTCAGCCCATCACCTCCACGCCGACTGTCCAAAGAACATCCTATCCAGACCTATCCCCTCTACCTTACCCCCGTAACCCTGCCATTCCCATGGCCATTCCACCAAACCTACACACGTCTGGATACTATGGGAAAATTTGCATGGCCAATCTACCTAGTCTGTGCATCTTTGGACTAAGGGAGGAAACCAGAGCACCTGCAGGAAACCCGCGCAGACACGGAGATTATGCAGACTCCACACAGATGGTCACCCAAGGCTGGAATCAAACTCAGGTTTAACCTGCCACTGTGAGGCAGTAGTGCTAACCACTAAACCACTGTGCCACCTCCATGCATTATGAAAATTTTATTCAGCAAAATAAATTGATACACATTTCACTACATATTGAGTCAAAGTGCAATTACTAATCAAAAACAAACCAAGAAAAACTCCAGTATAAAATAATATTGTATTTTTAATTTATTTTCAAGTCCTTTGGATATGACAAGCTATTTTGAATTTACAGATGAATTACATCATATTTAGTGACCCCAGGTTCTAGTAAAGGTTTCCTGCCAGAGCTGTTTGTCTCTGATAAGAATCCTGCAGTTCAATGCTATTTATCACAGGAAGTTCCTGTTAGGTGTGTGCCCATTCCCTTTTGTTCCCAGACTCTGAATAAATGCATCACTGGAGAAACAATATTATGTAGACTTTTCTGCTGGATGTTTTCTTAAATAAAAAGGTCCTGGAAATTTCCATGGGCCCTTCAACTTATCATCTCAAAGATTTCATATTCATTTGTGTTATTTTAGATCACATTGTTTAAACTGAGGATTGCAACATAGATATAGAATTTGAGCCTCTTTAGCCGACATCCCTTTAAAATAAGGAAAACCTTAAATGTTCCATGATATAGAAATGCTAATTATTGGTTTTCTTTTTTCATTGCAAATATCTAGGGAATTTGGCACTCTCAATGCAACTTATATTTATAAGTTTAATTTGTACCTGGCAGCTCTATGTTGTCTTTGTAAATGCAGTCAGATACTTTATGAAAGTATACTTGCACTATTAGGATAGGCTTGAGGCACTCCCAAAAAACAAAATACTTAGAAGTTCCAATTGCCTTTTGACTGCAGTTTAGGAGTTTGACGTTGCTTTTACATTAATGTGTGGATTATATTAAGGCTGTGCTTTACAAGTTTTCATATATAGCCAGTGGCAGGCGGAACGTATATTTGATGTCACCTGCAAAAATACATTGAAATGCCATCAGACGTTCCAATCCAGTCACGCTATTTAGTCACCATCTGTTCTGAAGGGCTGATTTTAAATAAAAACAAAAGTTGTTTGAACAAACTTTACATGATGGAATACGTACTGGTAACACATTAATAAATAAGCATTTTAACCCTTCTAAGGTATGCCCAAACCTTTAGGCAAAGAGTAAGTTTGAAACTTTTTGCTTGTCACAATTCAACTGACTGATTGGATATGATCCAAGGGAAAACTAAATTTTTGGAGAGTTTGTAGATCTAGATACAGAATCCAGATTTTTTTTAAAAAGGATCTCTTAACATTGGGAGATGGTAGATGGGATGAATCTACTTTTTAGAACATGGGAGGCCATTAGATTTTTGAATGTTTGTTGTTTCAACTGTTGTGCTGCAATTTGTCACAACTGTCAAAATATGAGCAGAGTTTTCAGAGCAGTTTGTTGGATGTGGATTGGCCTGAAGTTACTTCAGGAAGATCAAAGCCCTAATTAAAAAGATTTATTTTTTTCAGCTTTGTAGTTACAGACCATCAACCAAGGAAAAGCATCAAGAAAAACCTGCTACCATACTAATGTAGCAGAGATGTTGTCTTCACTTGTTTTTGGCTATGTAATTATGGTTGCTAAGCATTTCAGAAACTAGCTAGGACGGGTAACCTGAAAGTTGACCTCAGATTAACAATAATCCTAATTGCTAATACAAGATGCTTTTCATTCAGCTAGCCATTACTGGATTGTCACTTCAGGAATATAAACTTCTTTTAAACATCTTCATCTGAGAGTTAATGAAAACACTGAAGCAGCACTTGCGACCTGCAAGTTAACCAGTTAACTTTTGCACATAGTGTTGGTGATTATTGACAGTGTTCAGAAGCCAGTGATGAAAGAGAATAATTTTCCATGTTTCAGACATCCATTACTGTAACTCTTGAAAAATAGACTCCTTGATAAGATGAGTCCCGCAGAGGGCGAATGTTTATTTCACGTGATGTTCTTTAATCCCTTATGTGACAAATAGTAAATGAGACTTCTCTCATCTCCCATTTAGTTCAATGTGTGATTTCCTGTGTAACCAGACTTCCAGGGAAAAGCATGCACTTGTTGAAACCTGTATTAATTTTCACAGTGAGTAATGCAACATTGTCAAACAATTTTAGAGGCAAATAATTTGCTAGCCAAGACTTTAGACTGGGGAGGTGTGTGAAGTGGAAATTTTTGAATTCTGCTCCAAACTGTTGTGAAGTTGGAGAGGCAGGTGGGCCATGTGGTCAACACCGGTGTGGGGCAAGCCAAACCATTTTCCCCGTGTGAATTCTGTGGGTGTCCTATGGCTGTGCATTAGGTTTGGAGGAACAGAAGACAAGTTCATTCTCATAGTGAAGCAGATGAGATAACCGAGCAGGTTGATGACTGTGTCACAGGTGAAACAATTAGTATGAATTTCCAGAAAGCATCTGATAAAGTGCCACATAAAACAATGACTTTGAGCATTACATTGAGGTGATTCGTACAAGAAATTTGAAGCCCATGGAATAAAAGGGATTGACAGCATGAATATGAATTTGACTGAGTGACAGATAATGGTAAATGGTTGTTCTTTTGTCAGACTGGAAGAGGTGTGAGATCGCAGTCAAAGAACCAGACGAGCAAGATCAGTGAGTGGTGAAAGTAGCCTCTTTATTGTACAATCACGGCAGCATGATGTGAGGCGAAAATAGAATCCCAAAATCGTAGCTCAAAAGTAGCCTCTTTTATACAGAATTTGAGCATACATCAACATTCTAACACTTGAGTGCTAAGTAATGACTATTGTACAAAATTTGTCTTGCAGGACATCAGACTGTTTAAACACTTGCTGAGTGTTTATCTCAAGAGGGTTGGAATATAAAAGCAGCGATGTGCTTCTGAGGCTTTATAAGGCTCTAGTTAGGCCCCATTTAGAATACTGTGTCCAATTTTGGTCCCCACACCTCAGGAAGGACATACTATCCCTGGAGCATGTCCAGCGGAGATTCACACGGATGATCCCTGGAATGGTAGGTTTATCGAATGATGAATGGCTAAGGATCCTGGGATTGTACTCTATATTAGAGTTTAGAAGGTTGAGGGGAGATCTAATAGAAACTTACAAGATAATGTATGAATTAGAAGGGGTGGACGCTAGGAAGTTGTGTTGAAATCCTGGAGTGGAATGAGACTGAAATGATGGTGCTAAGCCAGTGACTAACGCACAGTTCCAAAGGAGCTGCAGAAACTGACAAATTGAGGATGTAGGGACAAAATTCATTGAAGGTGACAGGCAAGTTGACAAAGTCAAAATGGCTTCAGGGATTCTGGACATATATAAATAGAAATAAGTAAACAAAAGCAAGGAAGTTTGGTTGAACATTTATAAAACTTAGATTGGCCTCAATGTATTGTTTCCAATTCTAGGCACCCTAATTTAGGATATGAATGCTTTGGAGAGAATACCAGAGAGATGTATAAGAATGGTTCCAGGGATGTGGATTTGAGAAGGAGAAGCTGAGAGGAGATTTTATAGAGGTGTTCCAAGTGATCAAAGGTCAGTACAGAATAAGTAAGGACAAACCAGCCCCAGTAGTGAAATAGTTGATCACCAGAAGACACTGTTTTAAGGTGATTCACACAAGAATCAGTGATGGCATGCAGATAACCTGTAGATCACAGCAAGTGGTTGGAGTGCACTACTTTAGCATGTGGTGGATACAGTTTAATTGTGGCTTTCAAGAGGGTATTGTATAAGGAACTGGAAAGAAACTGGAGTGCTTTAGGAAAAGGTGAGGAGGAGTGGACTGTCTAAATCGCTCCTGTATAGAGTAGGCAGGGATCCAATGGGATGGATGGCCTCCTCTTGTGCTGTGACCATTCTGGAATTCTTGCTGATATGGATGAGAGTGGAAGCAGTTAGAGTATTGACTGTGGGCCATGCTATTTTTGTGGATCCAGGAGAATTCTTACTCTGTGTCCAACAACACCTTTTCGATAATCTTCATGCCTTTTCTTGAGTGGATATTATGGCTCCTTTCAAAAATTTTTACTGCCTGCCACAAATGGCAGCCAGCCGTCACCTTCATTGCTTAATGTTGTTCCATGCTTTCATGTTTGTACCTTGCAAGTTTTCTTCAGCAATCATGGGTGAGAATGAAGAAGTTCACCATAAACCCTAAGATCCTCTTATAGTTATAGCTATAGAAATTGCATCACTGAGTTAGTTGGTGATGTTTTGAATACCGACACTCAGAGACTCAACCACACAATCAATGCAGCACTGGAAGAGTGCTACTCTGCAGGAGTTGCTTTCTTCTGGATGAAGTGATAAACCCAGGTTCTGTCTACTCTCTTACAGCAGTATAAAAGATCCTGCAGCAGTATTCTAAACTTTTAGTTTCTAGCCAGTGTTATTTCAATTAACATGTTCAGTGACATTATGACTCAACTGTAGAGCGGATGGAGACTTGAACCTGGGCCTTCAGGCTCAAAGATAGGGACAATACCACTGTACCACATGCATCCTTCCAATATGGAACCTAAATCAATACCACTAAATCATCATCTGTAATTCATTTCTTGACTATTTGCGGGTGCTTGCTTCATACAAACTGGTTGCTGCATTTTCCCAATTTACCAGAGTGATTATACTTTAAAAGTACATCACTGGATGCAAACCTTCTCATGTGACAGCAGTACAGGCAAAACAGATCCTTTATGCAGAATTCACTCTGAAACCTGTTAGAGCAAGTTCTTTGTTTCTGTGGGAAAAAAAAGGTGATTGTTTTCTTTTCACATTCCAAATGGGGCCTGATGCTTCATAACACTGTTGATATTAGTGCTTCTTATTGAAAAACCTCACACTGGAAAATGTTACATGTTAATAGTGCCAAACGACCCTCTGATTTGATGGTGCTTTGTTTACTTTTGCAGTATAATTGTGAATATTAGTTGTTTTGACAATTGAAAGCTGCACTTCCTGTTGAGGAAACATAATAAAAGACAGTTTCCCATCAAATACTTGCTAATGCTTTGTTTTAGTGTAAAATGTGTTAAATGTGAAACCAAAATACACTTGCAGAGAGGATTTAATTATATATTTGGAAATGTGTACGTTTTCCTCAATTAACTATTCACCATATGGTTATGCTACCTTGCATCAAATTACATAAATTTTACATAGAATAGATAAGCATTGAAAATGGTCATTCAGCCTAGCCAGGCTATGATGGCATAGCAGAACACTCGAGCCTTATCACATCCTTCATTCAACTCCATCGCCATAATCTTTAACTATATTCCCCAAAGGGTGATTTCATTGAAACCTACAAATACTCAAAGGGATAGACAGGGTAGTTGCAGGTAATATGTTCCCTATCTTGAGATTCTAAAACCAGGAACAAAATTCCAAAATGAGTGGAAGGTCACTTAGGACAAAGTTTGAGATTTTATTTTACTCAGATGGGGTAAATCTTTGTAAGTCTTTAATCCAGAGGGCTGCAGAATGTCAGTTATTGAATATGTTTAAATTAGAGTTTGACAAATCTGGAAATTTCAATGATATAAAGGCATGTGGGGGGGGAACATATTGAAATTGATGATTTGGCTATGATAGTATTGAATGGCTGAGCAGGCTGAATGGCCTGCTCTTGTCCTAGTTCAATATTAGTATTTTAATTGCAAGTCTGTTTCTTTTGAAGTTTTGTGCAATTAATTTGTTTCTATAATTATGATTAGTATAAGCAGAATTTTTTTCTCTTTGATTCCATAGGCTTTTGAAGATCTCAGTCAACTTATGAAAAAGGTATGTTTCCACATACTATTTACTATTCCACATTCCTATTTAGCTTATAACGATATTGAGCATTAACTGAAAATGACTATTATTGGACTTTGCTAAATAGTTTATTTATTAATAAATGAAAGCCATGTCCACATTAATTGATGATGGATGCCATGTAATATGATTGCATCTGAGAAAGCATGAATGGCATAATTTTGAAAAATGTATTGGTGACTATTCTTTGGCAAAACAGAAGCCTTCCTAAACAAACGTGAAATGTTTCAGAACCTTAAGTCACACAAGCAGCTCAACACTGTGGTGGGAGGTCAAACACACTCTTCGCCCACAGTGATCAGACACAACTCAAGTTTATTTGTTCATTGGTCTTTTTATTGAGTTTACGCAAGGGGAATCGCATGTATCCAAAGATGGCACATAAATTCCAGTGATTAAATACATGTGGTTACAGTTAAACTATTACAATGCATCAAATTGAGTTGCAGTTATCTGGTCATGGTGATGCCGATTTGTCTAATTCGATGACTAGTGTTATTCAACTATCCTATCATAATCCAGTTTACATACATTATTTATTAGTTCTTGTCTGAGGCTTATATGCTCATATAATCTTGTGGTATCTCTCAAACTCCACTCTGCTGGCTCAGCAGAGATAGCATGTTAGTTGCAGTTGGTTCTAACATCCTGAGCCTGTATTGTGTCTTCAAGACTTCCCGTTTCAACACAACTGAGGAAAAAACAACCCACTTAATTACTACCCCATTCACCATCTTATGACTGTCTTCACAGCAATGCATCACAGCAGACTGTACCATGTACAAGATGCAATGCAACAATTTTCCAAGCACCTCTTGACAGGACTGTCTATCATCCAGGTCGACGAGGGCGGTAGGCGTATGGAAACATCATATCTGCATATTCCCTTCCAAACAATGCACCATCTTGATTTGAACTACTTCAGCACACCTTCATTGGTCACTGGGTGAAAAACCTGGAATTTGTTTCCTTTTGACAGTGCTGATTGGTTCAAGATGGCAGGTCACCACTACCTTCTTGAGGACAATGTGGGTTAGCAATGAACACTGGCTTATCCAGAAATGCTGTCACCGCAGTAGCAAGAAATTCTTGCGACTCTTTATTGAGCAGCCAGCAGAGGTAGTCACTAGCTCTTCATCACCTTCCTTTCTCATGATGGGAGTAGAGTACACTGCAAGGGTCATTGTCATTGCAGTCTCCCAGGTCTTGCTTTGATTCCTTTTCCGCATATATGTTCCTCCTCATCCCACGTACATTTTAAAAGAAATTACAATACAACGCAGTTCTTTTAAAAGAAAAGGAAATAAATGTTAGGTGACAAAGTGGTGCTGCTGAGTCTAGGGTTCTCTATGCAGAGAGTAAGAACGTTTAGAATGATGGTTACACGTCAGCAACTTGAGCATGGCTCTAGAGCACAGCTTTACCAAGGGTTTGTTGATTTCCCTTTCACTTTGAGCTACAAATGGTGTGAGGTTGGTGGGGTGGGGGCGGAAAGAAAACCTTTAGAAAAGGTCAAGAAATTAAAGATAGAAGTACAAACATTTGTTACAAGGCTGTATATTCCTTCACATATAGAGAGGTGGCTCTGATGTGGATCATAGTAGTTTCCAATCTCACCCAATAAATGAAGGCTTGTTAATTACTAATATATGGGCAGATTGTCATCTAGTACAGCATGTATCTCTCTTTATTCATAGTAGCCAACATTTGGAACTGTACTAAAGTGTTTTACTGGTGAATATATTCAGAATGGAACAAGTATTTTTTTCTTCTTTAGGCCAAAGAGATGGTCGATTTGTCAAAATTAATAGCAAACAAAATCAAAGATAAGCAAGGTGATATTTCTGAAGATGAGGTAAGAAATATGTTTAGTTAATTTTAAAGGAACAAAGAATGCCTCATTGGTATCTTTCAGATTGCTGAAGAATGTCATAAATGTCAACAGACAGCCACTGTCATGCAAGCAGATAAGGCAGGGACATTGTACACCGATCCCAAAAGCAAGAGATGATCAGACAGTTGTTGTTCCAGTGTGGATGGGAGTTGTGCATGGGAAGCCTTTGGAATCGCCATTGTGGCAGACTCAGAAGGAAATGCCTAGGAAGTGGAAGATCCATCTGGGCAATTCTCCAATGCCTGGAACCCTCCAAAAGTTTTCATTTAAATAGGAGAATTTAGAGTTCTCTGATGAAATTAAGTAGTTATTCCTCACCTAAACTAACTACACATTCGTCAGACCACTTACACATCTCAGACCCTGACCCAACAATCCCTGGGATCCAAATTCCCCCTCCCCCTTTGCTGGTCATGCACTCCCCCGCTCTGTTCTTGACACCCCTCTGTCCCGCCACTGGACATGTTCTCCTTTTACCCCATGCTGCACTCCATATCCTAACGTCACACTTTTCATATGTATCAGCTGTCAAAGTGGCTGTCTGGATCTTTAAATGTCAAAATATGGCAGCTGACTGCTGTGAAAGGGAGAGTGACTTGCCGTCTCTGACTGTCCTGCACAAAGAGGCTACTGATGAAATGGAAATACCGCTCCATGTTTCTGAAGGAACTCTTATTGGAATCTCCTGTCAGAAATACAGAGTTCCCTTCGTTCATAAAAAAAGAAGGTGGGCTGTCAATTTGTGTGAAATTGCTACACCTTGAAAATCCAACCCACTATGTTTTTTGTGCTATTTCACTTTATCATTGAGCATTTTAATTTAATTCTTATCCAAGTTTCATTGACAATCAAAAAGAAAAGAAAAGGTTATTTGAAAAGCAAGATACGTAGTCACTGGTATAAGTCAGACTTTTCAAGTTTTAATAGGATGATTGGGGTCAAGTGAAAGTTGTAAGATTTCTCAACTTCCTTTGTTGACAAGTCGCAAATTCCCCCTGAGGATTATCCACTACAAGACCAGCTAGCAAAGATGTTGTTTGGAGCTTGTACTTTTAGCTCCTGAATTATCTTCACCTTATTTCAAACTATGTCTGCATAGTTTTGCAGTTGGTTGCGTTCATTGTTGAATTGTTTCAGTTGGAGTTTTAACTATTAGTGCACGTTTGCCTTTCAGTCTTATCTGACTTTGCGCAATTGTCTATTCATTGTCCAGTCTGGTTCTGGTTGACTGAGTCAGCGGGATGCATCAGAAATACTTGTGGCAGCAGGGAGAACTTAACTTGCCACTGCCACAAGATGAATGTGTGTTTTAAAAACGAGCTGCTAGGACTAATCTCAACTACTGTCAGTGAAGCTTTGGATCAGAAGGAAATGGAGGGAGTAACCAAGTGATCAGTTCCCAGAGAAAGGAAGCCAGCTCCCATCCCGATATGTCAGTTGCTGAGCTTTGGCAAAGTTTTCTGGAGGTTAATTCTGGCTTTCCTTTTTTAAATCTCCGATTTTTGTATTGTGGGTGAACTACTGCATGCAGTGGGAAGGCATCTTTCTGATTATCGGTTGTGTCAGATTTCTAGATGCTTGTACGGGACAATGGGGTACTTGATTTATTTACCTGATTTAGTTCAGGTCCAAAGGTAATATATTACAGAAGGTGAATGTTTTTAAACATGGAGACTTTTGAATGTCACCCAACCCTAATAACATCTTCAATTACAACTTAATTGGGGTACACTACTTGAGTTTCTAGAACAATTCAATCTGTAGCATTCTCTTGCTCTGTGTCAATCGGCCTGGATTCACATGTAGGCTCCATCAAGTAAGGATGGCAATTCTTAACAGCACTTAGCTTTTATCTTACTCAACCCATTGTTCACCCATTTAGTCTGCTTCTTTCACATTACATGTATACTTTACCTTATTATGATTACATCTCTCCCATCTAGTTTTTGAAGAAAGTTTTTGCATTACCCTTGAAGATAATTATGGTAGATTCAAAGATATTCACATGTTTTTACAATTTAGCTAGTGAATTCTGATTTGTTGATCTCCCAAACAATAGTCATCTTTGGTTACAGGTGCACTTCATTTTTGCAAGGTGACACTGACAAGTTTTGAGAAGATTTGTAGCTCAGGTTGAGGTTCTGGATGTGAGTTTGCTCGCTGAGCTAGAAGGTTAACTTTCAGATGTTTTGTCACCATTCTAGGTAACATCATCAGTGAGCCTCTGATGTAGCGCTGGTGTTACGACCCACTTTCTATTTATCTGGTTAGGTTTCCTTGGGTTGGTGATGTCATTTCCTGCATGGTTGATTTCATTTCCTGTTCTTTTTCTCAGAGGATGGTAGATTGATTTGGAGCCAATGTGTTTGTTGATGGTGTTCCGGTTAGAATGCCATGCTTCTAGGAATTCTCGTGCGTGCCTCTATGCAGAGAGTAAGAACGTTTAGAATGATAGTTACACGTCAGCAACTTGAGCATGGTTCTAGAGCACAGCTTTACCAAGGGTTTGTTGATTTCCCTTTCAATTTCTGAGCTACGAATGGTGTGAGGTTTGTGGGATGGGAGACACGCACGAGAATTCCTAGAAGCATGGCATTCCAAACGGAACTCCATCAACAAACACATTGATTTGGAGCCAATCTACCATCCGCTGACAAAAAGAACAGGAAATGACATCACCAACCCAAGGAAACCTGACCAGATAAATAGAAAGCGGGACATAACACCAGCGCTTTGTCGGAGGCTCACTGATGATGTTACCTAGAATGGTGATGAAACGTCTGAAAAGGTGACACTGATTTAAGTTTCTGATTTTAAGAAAAACAAAATATCCTGTTTCGTAATTAAAACTCAACTATCTCCATTAATGAATGTATGTTGACATGAAATGGCAAGATGATGTATTGTACTCATAACCACTAGTTTGCTAGCTCAGTTGATAACTGTTTCAGCTAAATGATATAAACAATTCTTTTCAAAAACATATACTTTTAAAACTTTGTTATAGCTTTATTAACCTGTACTGTTGTTTTCATCCTGCCATAATCCATGAAACATCATAAAAATAATGCAACTTATGTATGTTACGAAGTTGAAACGGACGTTTTTATTTCACAGACTATCCGTTTCAAGTCCTATTTGCTGAGCATGGGCATAGCTAATCCAGTTACCAGAGAAACACATGGATCTGGAACACATTACCACATGCAATTGGCTAAACAGCTGGTGGAAATGTTGCAAGTGCCAGTTGAGGTAAATAATGCTCCTTAGCTGCTCTTTCCCACCCATGTGATCAGTACTCTACATGGTAATTCCTGAATGTCACATGGAAACAATGTGAATTTGGACATGAAACTGAGCATTCACAACTATAAACTCAGTGGCAGTATAGTCCAACAATAGTGCAACATTTGTATAACACCTTTTACAAATTGCCGTTGTGAAGCAGCCCAAAGAAATTAAGCAAGTTAAAATTGACACTGAGCCAAAGAAGAAGGCAAGGAGTTTGTTGATAAATGACTAAGAAGAAAAGCAGTGTGTGAGGGCTTTTTGTTATCACTATTTTGTTTGCTTGCTGAATGTTGATGGAGGTATAAGTAAATAAACACACTTGGTGCATACTTCTCCAAGATAGCACAAACAATGAGTCAAACAATTTTTTTTAAAAATAAGTGCGTCACTACATCTGTGGGTTCAGAAATGTCTATTGGATAATACTTCTCTACAATAACCTCTTGTAACAATATAGCAATCTTAATGTTGAAAAATACTCTCAAGATATTTCACACATGACCTCAAAATAAATTATAAGAATTTGAAATTGTATTTTAAGACAGTTCACAGACAATTTCTGCCCTTTCTTTACTTCAGATGGTACCTTACAATTCAGATGCTTAACACGAGCTTCTGTTCTAGACTTGGTAACAGCAAAAGATATAAAAACAGGCAATTGGAATATAGAGACAAATTATTCAGCAAATGAAAATAACCACAGCCGTATGTCTGTGGATTGATAATGACCCTACATATAAATTTATCTCATGTTTATTATCAATTAGAATTTCTAACTATCCAAGAGAAATGCATAAAATAATGTATTATTTTGAATTAGTCTGGTGTACTCCATATAAACCTATCTTGAAATATGTCTGTGCACGTGTGCAATATATCACTGGGCATTTTTCTGCTCTCACTCATTTAAAATTCTCCAGAGACGGCAACCTGGATGACAGAAACAAGTGTGCTATCACCAGGTTTGAGGATGGCACAAGTGTAGGCAAGTAGTGTGGAGAGGGATGTAAACAGGTCAAGTGAGTGAGCAAGAAGGTGGCAGATCGAATGTAGCGTGGAAAAATGTGAAGTTTTGTACTTTATCGGGAAAATAGAAGAGTTGAATGTTATTTAAATGAGGAAAGTTTTCAGAAGGCTTTAGTATAGGCATTGATCATATTAGGCTAACATCGAAGTTTCAGCAGACAATAGGGAAGTTAAGTTGAATGTTGGTCTTTATTTCGAATGAATGGAGCAGAAAAGTAGGGAGGCCTTGGTAAAACTATACAAGGCACAATTCTGACCTGATTGGAATATTGTGGACAGTTTTGGTTCCCTTATCCAATGAATCATATTCTGGCATTGGAAGCAGTCCAGAAAAGGTCACTAGATTGATTCTGGTGTGGAGGAATTTTCTAATGAGGTTGTGTAGAATGGGCCTGTATTCATTGCGTTAGGAGAATGAGAAGAGACGTTATTGAAACATACAAGATTCTTAGGGAGCTTGGCAGGATAGGTGCTGAAAGGTTGTTTCCCCTTTGGGTGAGTCTAGGGCCAGAGTGCATTGTCTCAAAGTATGTGGTCTCTCCGAAGACTGAGATGAGGAGGATTTTATTTCCTCGGAGGGCAGTGAATCTATGGAATTTTACTTAGCACAGAAGGCTGTTGAGTCGGGATTATTAAGTATATTCAAGGCTGAGATGGGGTGGTTTAGTGAGTAGCACTGCTGCCTCACAATGCCAGGAATCCAGGTTCAAATCCAGTCTTGTGCAACTGTCTATGTGGAATTTGCACGTTTTCCCCATGTCTGCAAGGGTTTCTTTGGGGTGTTCCGGTTTGCAGATATGTGCAGAGTGAATGGAAAGGGCATGCTGAATTGCCCTTTAATGGGTAGTGGTGTGTAGGCTAGGTGACTTAGCCGTAGTAAATGTGGGGTTGTAGGGATAGGTTGGGGGGCTGGGTCTGGGTCAGATCCTCTTTGGAGGTTTGGTGTGGACTCAATGGGCTGAATGGCCACTTTCCACACTGTAGGGATTCTGTTATCCTATAAAGGAAATTTAATTTGTAGAGGAACCAAAGGGATAAGGCAGGAAAAAGGAGGTGAGGATTATCAGATCAGCCAATATCTCATTGAATGTTAGAGCAGACTCAGTGGCAGAATGGCTTACTTCTGTTCGTACATCTTATGGTCTTCTGGCTTAAAATTCACTGGGATCAGCAGCAAGTTCAGGCCTGCAGGATTTATGTACCACACACAGAGGTCATAGTTCACAGTCTCTCATATTTGCTCAAAAACTGTTTTTTAAAAAAAAATCTTTTGGTACTGAATAAGAAAAGAACCCCTGTTATACTCTGTTTGTTCTTACAGATTATTTCAATCAAGCTGGGACTTGAATCCATACCTTCTGGCTCTGAAGCAGGGACACTGCTGCTGTGCCACAGAGCCCTATCTTAGTTTTGATGTGCTTGAAGTACAGCCAAAGGTTTTTTCAATTCTGCCAATCTAATGAGAAAGCAGTGTCCTTTAATTTGCCAACATTTAACCTGTTTGCAGCAATTTGACCTCAAGCCTTCAAAAGATATGAAGTTACAGAAAATTGCATATTTGCAGGGAAATAGATTGTATTGTCATATGATGCTTCATTGCTGTTTCTTCCTATTTACTGAGAATCTCATGCAATATCTACTTGTATAATGAAAAATAATGTTGTGAATTTAAACTGTCTCATAAACGGAAAGTGTAACCACATCAAAGCAGTTTTTTAAAAAAAATTGGATGAATGTTATATTAATGGGAATGAGGGAGACATTTTGCTGTATTTGTCAAGAAAAAAATTGTGCACAGCCTTGGTTTTTGCATTAACGTATTATTGAATTTTGACAGGAACAAGGTGGAATGATGGCACTGACAGAGGTTTATTGCTTGACAAACCGAGCTCGAGGGATGGAGGTAACAGTACAACTCATGATAACTTTCCTGTGTTCATATGTGTAAGACAAATCAAATTTATCTGCGTGTAAAGAGAACAGGTTAAAACTGGTATTAGCTTTCAGGCATCAATATTAATATTCAAGACAAATTGATTGCAGACTTTAGTCCTTCTACATGTGCTATTTAAAGTACATTTATGTGACTAAGAAGTGTGGCAAATGACTGTGGAGAGAGGAAAAATACAGGTTTCAGATCAATGGCCTTTTGTCAGAGCTGATTAAAGATGCAACAGGCAAGTACAGTGTCTGGGAAAATATGTGAGAAGGGCAAAAGGAAAGGTCTGCGATAGGGTGGAAGGCAAGACTGCGGACATGAGTAGGAATGTGAAAAGCTATGAAATGGACATGGTAAGAGAAGTAGAAATCCTACTGGAAGAAAGAGCAGTGGGCATTTCTGCAAGAGAATTGGCAATGAATTAAACACAAATAAAAATCAAAACACAGCGGGTGCTGGTAATCTGAAAGTAATGAAGAAATTGTGCTCAACAGAAATTTTATTTATCTATTTTAATTTTCTATATTCCGCATTTGCTGTCTAAGTGTCGACCCTATCACAGAGCTTACTGTTTGTTATCTTGCATTTCTTTAACAGTTCTGTTGAAAGTCATCAACTTGATTCATTAGCTTTGTTCATCTTTTTGCAGATGCTGCCTTGTCTGCTGAGTAGTTCTAGCACTGATTTTATTTCAGTCTCCCAGTATTTTGCTTTTGCTTCAAGTGGCTAGCATTAGAAGTGGGATATTCTAATCTGATGACTTGATGGCAGACAGAGTTTTATTTCTCCAAGCGACTCTTGTACGTGGTCAGCTGATCAAACTTAAATGCTGAAAGATGTGGAGTGGAACTTCCACCATCTGGAATAAGTCACTGTAGGTTTGTGCTTGGTTTATTAAATAGGAAAACTGCTTGAACCAGGAACTTAAAGTGCCAAATTAAAGTATTCAAACATCACTGACAATTTTCCGAGATCAAAATTCACACTTGATCGGTGTTTATATTTTTCACTGTACCTCAAAGAAAGTTGTAATGCAGCAGTGTTTCTTACTCACTTTTCAATCAGTCTTTACTATTTGTAGTAACTTATTTTCTTTCCAATAGCTTCTTTCACCAGAAGATTTGGTGAATGCTTGCAAAATGTTTGAGGCCCTGAATCTACCAATGAGGTGAGTAGGCAAACAAGATTTATATTAACTCACAATGTCATAATGTTGTTTGGAGCGATACCTAGTTTCTAATTTTCCAGCAAGTTTTCTCATTTTTGCAGCAGACTTCAAAATCAGTGAACAAAATTTCTCTCCTATATATTTTACATACTGTTTTGTGTCACAAAGAGTATTATCTTGAAATAGGGATTGTATTTTGAATAGTGAATTTCACTGGGAACATATTTTTAAAAGTCTGTATTGAAAAATGACTGAAACAATGTAAGTATTCTGTTCTTGTACTGTAGATCATTGTGAAATTTTCACATAATTGAAAAATGAAGATTATTAGCAGCAACTACTTTAAATCTTATTTAGTTGATAATATTTCAGGTTTTCTCAATCAAGTTAAAATCTTACCAATTTGTTCATACGTTTAAAAAATGCACTTTAATGCTCAAAGTTGTCCATTTAGTTGCGAGTAAATGGACAGGATTTTGCTTCTAATGTGAGTACTTGTACTTTTAGATGACTGTGTGCTAAATTTACACAGTTTTTTGAAATATGATAAGTGAAATTCCACACGGTCAAGCCAGACTAACACATTATCAGAAATATTTTGTTTTGTAAACACACTGTATTTTGTTAGTGCCTGTATTGTGATACGTAAGCCCCAATTTTAATTAGCGGTACAGGACATTGGTTCAGCCACATTTAGAATACTGCGTACAGTTCTGGTCTCCCTACTACAGGAACAATGTTGTGAGCTGTGAAAGGGTTCAGAAAAGATTTATGAGGATGTTGCCAGGATTTGGATGGTTTGAGCTAAAGGAAGAGGCTATTTTACCTGGAACATCAGAGGCTGAGAGGTGACCTTATAGAAGTTTATAATATCATGAGGGGCATTGATCGGGTAAACAGGCAAGGCCTCTTCCCTGTGGTGGGTGAGTCCAACACTATAGGGCGTAGGTTTAAGGAGAGAGGGGAAAGATTTAAAAGGGACGTACGGGATAGTATTTTCATGCAGAGGGTGATGCATATGTAGAATGATCTGCTAGAAGGATAGTGGAGGCTGGTACAATTACAGCATTTAAAAGGCATCTGGATGGGTAAATGAATAGAAAGGATGTGGAGGGATATGAGCCAAATTCTGGCAAATGGGACTAGATTTATTTCAGATACCTAGTTGGTATGAATGAGTTGGACCGAAGGGTCTGTTTCCATGCTGTACAGCTCTGTGACTCTTGTGGGAACTGAAAAAGCTAGTGACAGAAGTGCAGCATTTGGGAGCGAACAGAACAGTACAGCACAATACAGGCCCCTTGGCCCAGATGTACCAACCTATTATCCGACTAAGATCAATCTACCCTGCATACCCTACATTTTATTATCCTTCATGTGCCTATCCAAGAGTTGCCTAAAAATCTCGAAAGTATCTGAGTCCACTACCACTGCCGGTAGTGCATTCCACCCACCCAACACTGTGTGAAGAACCTAACTCTGACATCTCCCCTATATCTTCCTCCAATCACCTTAAAATTATTCCCCCTTGTAATAGTCATTTTCGCCCTGGGAAAAAGTCTCTGACTATCCACTCTATCTATGCCCCTCATCATCTTGTAAACCTCTATCAAGTCACCTCTCATCCTTCTTCACTCCAATGAAAAAAGCCGTAGCTCCCACAACCTTTCCTCATAAGACCTGACCTCCAGTCCAGGCAGCATCCTGGTAAATCTCCTTTGCACCCTCTCTAAAGCTTCCACATCTTTCCCATAATGTGGTGACCAGAACTGAACACAATATTCCAAGTGTGGTCTAACCAGGGTTTTATAGAGCTGCAGCATAACCTCACGGCACTTAAACTCAATTCCTTTGCCAATGAAAGCCAACATACCATATGCCGCCTTAACAACCCTATCAACTTGAGTCGCAATTTTGAGGGATCTAGGAGGTGGACCCCAAGATCCCCTCTATTCCTCCACACTGCTGAGAATCCTTCCATTAACCCTGTATTCTACATTCAAATTTGACCTTCCAAAATGAATCACTTCACGTTTTTTCAAATGATGATAGTTGAGGAAACTTTGGGATTAGAAGTGCCATTATCAGACCAAGTGCAATAGAGAAACTGCAAGGAGAGTAGAGTTCTCACAGGAGGCAGGTTGAGAAACAATATAATCAAGGAAGTTGATAGGCTAATAGATATTACTTGACAGCCTGTTCCCTGTCCCCAGGGCTTGAAAAAGAACTGCTGGAAATGGACGTTGAGGTCAAGGGAGGGGTGGAAACTGGAAACAAAGTTTGATGCTATTCTCTGATCTGTGATAAGAGCAAGAAGAGCAATGTTGATGCAGTCATCCTTGGTTTAAAAGCTGAAAAGGTGACAAGGTTTGTTGCAAATGGGGTGGGAGGACAGTGTGTTGAGGATGGAGTCAGAATGAAAAAGGTTTTCCTACTTCTGATCACTATACAAAAACTCTGTCTGGATGTTTGTTAAAGTGAATTTCATGATAGAATAGCTTGTTGACACCGTTGAGTCTTGCACAGCTTGAGTGAGGGCTGCTTGGAAGAAAACATTCACAGACTCATAAGGAAGAAGAAAATGATCAATGGTTAAATAATGAATGATCGGTAAGGAGAGCAGCTGTAGAGTTTTATATCTAGCAAGCATAGTGATTATCTGCAGTCATTTCTAAATGCAAAACTATATTTCAGTTAATAGAAATAATTTATTTTTCCTGCAGGTTACGTATTTTTGATAGTGGAGTGATGGTGGTTCAGTTACAGTCCCACAATGAGGATGAAATGATTGCTTCAGCTGTGGAGACAGTAAGAAATTTTCCCTATAATAATCATCAAAGTAATATTTGGATATGCTCAGTGATTAATGACAAGATAACTGGACAGTAATCAGTTGAGAAATGAACCATTGCATAAAACCAACCTAAGTATATGAATTGTGCCATATGATTAATCACAGTAATGTTACTGAAATGCATGAAAAAAAGTGTTGATCCAAATCTATATGCAGGGCTTTAAAGGTTTATCTTGGATGATACTTCAAAAAAAGGTAATATTGAGTTTGCTGTATGTAGGTAGAAAGGTGCAACATTAAATTCTGCTGACTGCAGTGGAGCTGAATATTAGATATTGAACAAATGATGCCGGCCATTTACTCCCGTTATCAAAGCTAAATTTCTCTCTGCCAAAAATTGAAAGAGCACCAGGTTTTTAAAGCATATTTCATCATGTCATGTCTTCCATTCTACATCAGACCCTAGCTCGAAAGATAAGCATGCAAATTACATCACATCAGTTGCCCCCTTGAGAAGTAACAGGTATGTTCTTCTCTGACATGGTCAACACTGGAAACTTAGACCATGACTATGAGCTATCAGAGCAGAAGTAGGCCATTCAGAGTCATTGAGTCAGCTCTGCCAGGTAATCAGAGCATGTCTGATCTGATAATCCTCCTCTTCAATTCTCTGCCTTTTCCCCATAACTCTTGATTCTCTTACTGATTAAAAATCTGTTTATCTCAGCCTTATATATACTTAATGACCCAGCCTGGACAACCCGCAGCGGTAAAGAGTTCCACAGATTCACTACCATCTGAGAGAAAAAGTTCCTCACCTGTGTTAAATGGGTGACTCCTTACTCTAACATAGTGGCATCTGGTCCTAGGTGTTCCCACAGGATGACAGTCTCTCCACATTTAGCCTCTTAAGTTCTCTAAGAATATTATATATTTCAATGAGGTCTCCTCTCATTCTCCTAAATTCCAAAGGGTACAAGCCCAACCTACTCAGCCTCCCATTAATACACAATCCCTCCATAGCTGGGATCGATCTGGTGAAACTTCCCTGGACTGCCTCCGATGCCCATATATCTTACTTTAGATAAAAGGGCCAGAACTGTTCAGGGTTCATCTGTGATCTGACCAGTGCCTCGTACAGTTTTAGTAAAATCACCATTCCGCTTATCTTGCTTATGGCCTGCTGAACTTGGATGCTAGCTTTTTGTGCATCATGCTAGGATCTCCAAATCCCCCTGAGATACAGCTTCCTGCAGTCTTTCCCATTTTAAACAATATTTAGCATCTCTGTTCTTCGTACCAAAATTGTTAACTCTGGCAGTGCTGGTGTAAAGGTCAGAGAGGAGAAGGCATTCTTGGATTGTGTTTACGAGAATTTCCTGCAGTAGCATGCGTCCAGTCCAACAAAATTAGAGTCACTGCTAGACCTGGTTCTTGGAAATAAATTGGACCAAGTCGATCAAGTGTCAGTGGGGGATCATCTGGAGGATAGTCATATAAAGATCTGAAATAAAAACAGAAATTGCTGGAAAAACTCAGCAAAGCTGGCGGCATCTGTGGGACAAAGCAGAGATAACATTTCGAGTCCAATAATCCTTCTTTAGAACGGGGGGACAATGATCATTGTATCATAATGTTTAGGATGACGGTGGAAAATGACATTGATCCAAGCAGAGTAAGAGTAACCAGCTGGCAGACAGCCAATTTCAGTGGGGCTAGAACAGAGCTAGGTCAGACAGCCTGAAACCAAAGGCTGACAAGAAAAGCAGTAGCTGAATAATAAAGGTAGCACCTTCTGTATTCAAGATAACAAAGTGTGAAGCTGGATGAACACAGCAGGCCAAGCAGCATCTTAGGAGCACAAAAGCTGAGTTTCGGGCCTAGACCCTTCATCAGAAATTTACTTTGTTATCTTGGATTCTGCAGCATCTGCAGTACCCATTACCTTCTGTATTCAGATTGGTTCTCAACTGTATGTACAACCTGACAGCTATCATGCATGCGCTTGTTGTTCTTTATCCTAAATATGTATTCTTATCAGTTTAGGTGGAAATCGGGAATAGCAAGGAAAAGAAGTTACAGGTGGAAGTTCCCTGCAGGCCCCTGAAGATTTGTCATGCTGTAGTACAAAGTAGAAATGATAGAATGATTTTGGCACGTAAGAATATGATAGTTAGCAACTCCTTTGTCTGTCCAACTGTCTTTCTCTCTCTTTGGGCTCTATCCTATCGTTTACTCCCTATCCCACCTACCTTCCTATTTTTCTGCATATAAACTGACATTTTCCCAGCCACCATCAGTTCTGAGGAAGGGTCACCGGACCCGAAACGTTGTCTCTGTTTTCTCCTCCACAGATGCTGCCAGACCTGCTGAGCTTTTCCAGCAACTTTGTTTTTGTTCCTGATTTACAACATCTGCAGTACTTTTGGTTTTCTCCATAGGAGCAGACCGTTTTCGATCTACTAATGTGTAATGAGGTATATTTATTGAGATCTCGTTACGAATCCCCTGGATGATTACAAAAGGTAGAATTTCAAATTCAGTTTGAGGAAGAGCAACTCTGGTCCTGACATATGTCCTCAACTTAAATAGAGGTAACTGCAGAAGTATGAAGAAAGAGTTGTCTAAACCAAGCTGGGAAAATAAACTGAGGGGAAGGTCTGTGGATGAGGATGGGTAGATATTTAAGCAGGTACTTTATAACATGCAGCAAAAATGTATTCAGGTCAAAAAGAAGAATGATGAGCTACCTGTGGTGTCCAAAAGTGATCAAGGAGAGCATCCAATCAAAAACTAAAGCATAGAAAGCAGTGAAAACTTGTGGAATGCCAGAGGACTGGGAATTGTTTTTGAAACCAGCAACAGATGAGAAAAAAATACTAATAGAGAGGATAAAAGTTTATTAAGGAAGTAAATTTGCAAGAAATATAAAAATAAGCAGCAAGAGCTTTTACATATATATAAAAAAAGTAAGTAAAGAAAGTGTATGTTTAGAGAATACAACTGGAGAATTGATGACTGCGTGCAAGGAAATGTTAGGTAATTTAAACCAATATTTACATCTGTTATGGTGGAGGCCACGATAAATATCCCAAAGATAACAGATAAGTAGGTGCTAAAGGGAGGAAAGGTCTTATAAAAGTCTCAACCACAGAGGACAAAATATTTGACAAGCTAATGGGACTGAAGGAGAACGGGGTTGCTCGATCCTGATCGCATGCACCCACAAGTTTTAAAGGAAGTGGTTGCAATGGTGATGGAGACTTGGTTGAAGTATTTCACAACTCTGGATTCTGGGAGGCCCTCCAATGGATTGGAGAGCTGCTAACATGATACTACTGTTCAAGAAGAAAGGTGACTCAAAGCAAGAAACTATAAATCAGTTAGATTAACATCTGAAATTGAGAAACATGTTAGTGTCCATTTCTCCGGAAAAATTATGGGTGTTTAAAAACCTTAACACGATCAAACAGAGTCACTATAGTTTTATGAAAGGATATTCCTCGTTGGCGAATTTACTAGAGTTCTTTGAAAATATAACATGCAGACCTGATAAAGGGACCCAGTAGGCGATTTCCTCAAGACATTTGATAGGATGCCATAGGATGCTGAAGCCTGGAAGACATGGTGTTGGGGAAAATGTCATAGCATTTGGTTAACGCAGAAGACAAAGTCAAGATCAATGCATCTTTCTTAGGTTGGCATATGTAAAGAGTGGAGTGTCAGAATGATCATTCCTAGCGTCTCAATTATTTGCTATCTGTATTAATGACTCAGAGGAGGTGACAGTGTAGTGTATCCAAATTTACTGATGATACAAAGCAGATAGGAGAGCATGTTATGATAAGGACATGTGAATAATCTGCAAAGGGATATCATATAGATTGAGTGAGTGGCCAAATACTTGGTATGTGGAGATGAATGTAGGAGAGTGTGAGAACGTGCACTTTGGTGAGAAGAATCAAAAGTTGGTCCAGCATTTAAACAGAGAGACACTTCATAAAGGTACGGCACAGAATAATCTCGTTCTTGTGCATGAAACACAAATGATTAGCATATAGGCGCAGCAAGTAATAGAGAAGAGAAATGGAATTGTGGCTTTTATTATCTCTATTATCCCATTATCTCTGTGGCTTTTATTGCTGGGTGGGTGTAATTTGGAAATAAGGAAGTCTTGTTATAACTGTACAGGGTTTGGTGAGGCTGTAGCTCTAGTACTTTGCAAGGTTTTGATTTCCATATTTGAGAGAATGTACTGACGTTGGAGGCCATTCAAAAGAGCTGATTCAAGGGGTGAAGGGGTTGACTTTTAACGTATGCTGAAACAAGTCATTTCTTTATATGTTAGAATTTAGAAGAATGAGTGGAGATGTTCCTAAAACATACAAGATTCTGAGCAAGCTTAACAGATTAGATATGGAATTTCAAACTGAGGGATGTAAATACAGAATAAAAGAACTCTCATTTAAAATTGAGATGAAAAGGAATGTCTCCTGTCTAACAGTAGTGAATGTCTGGAATTCACTACCGCAGAGAATTGTGGGCTTGAGATCTCTGAAAGTGATTAAAGAAGAGGTAGAGACATTTTTGCAACGTTGGGGAGTTGAGGGCTATGAGATGATCTTACAGAATGGTAAGACAGGCTAAAATGCTGAAATGGCCTACACCTGTGCCCATTTCTCGTGTTTACATGTAGAGAACTGCCTGTGCTGCGCACACAGCACATTGATAAACCACCAGAGTATAAATTTTCAGGCTGTTTAAACACCCACCTAACAAGTTGTCTATCAAATCTGTGTGGGTATTTGTCTTTTTTTTCTGCACACAGGTTTCAGAGAAAGGTTTTATTAGTTCTGAAGAGTATGCTAAGCTTATGGGAATTTCTGTACTCCTGGCCAAAGAAAGGTGAGTAATTAGGATAGAATTATACAATTGAGTATTTTATCAAGCGTTATTACACATTTTTATTGGGGTTTTCTTCCCCCAGGCTACTACTAGCAGAGAAGGTTGGCCACCTGTGTCGTGATGACTCTGTTGAAAGCTTGCGATTTTACCCGAATTTGTTTCTGACGGAAGACTGAAAATTCACATGTGAAAATCTTTTTGGTATTTTGCTTGGAACACAATGATGTATCACAGAATTACTGGATCACTATTGACTCCAGGATGTTGTGCATTAGAATTCAGGCTTCACAACAAGCATACCATAGAAAAACACCACCAGTGATAATGAAAAGGAGGTCAAGAGTCTACTTCACGTGTGTTCAGGGCTTAAGCAAAAACCCTGGACTGAACTATTTGATTTGAATAGAATTGAATTATTTTGTCATACTGTACAACTGGTTTACTTCTGGATTTAAACCTGATGAAAACACACAAATGGAATTTAATTAAAATCTATAATCTAAAATCTCCACAACTTTGAATTCTTATCTTGGGGGTGTATTAGCATTTTGTTGGTGACGCTGTTACGATAATGGAAGTCCTTTTTCAGGTTCCAACAGCAACCCACGTCAAAGTTTGCTTTAATTTTATTATATCAAAATCATCTCTGACAATACTTGTAGATTTTTTTCAATTCTCAGTCATCATCAAAACACAACTTTGCCTTTACTGTTTTCACATTTCTTTCAGGTTCACATTTTTGAGCTCTTCCCTGATTTAACTGTGATTTGTTCAGTTTCGGTTTTGTCCATCTGTTTGATGTTTGTTGCACTTCATTGATGCATTTCCCTATCTGTTGTATTGTATTTTGCAACTGCTTTCAATGTCATACATTTTAGAACATGTAATAAAAAGGTTAGACACGGTCAGAAAGAAGCCACTAAGATGGTAGGACCAATTGGAAGGCTCTGGGAGAAATGTTTCAGATATTCGTAATCCAAGGAATGGGAGGACTTGGATGAAAAGGAAGTGCTACGCAGCACTTCAGTCAAGCTAAAGCACTGGGGATTGGGAGGTGTTGGAAGTAAAAAGGAAAACACATTCAGAAATAAAGCATGGCCCAGATTCTGTCAGAGAGGTTTAGATCCAGCAAAGGATCTATTGAATCTCCAAAATCCTGTGTGAATGTTATTGTTCACCCTGTGCTGAATTAAAAACAATATGTAATTTGGTTGTAGCTCGAGAACATTTGGGTTAAACTTTCAATTTGGCAGGGTATGGATTTTAAAAGATGAAATGAATGCAAGAACAAAATATTTTTGTTCGGTTCCAAATTAGCTAGTTATGATATCTCAATGATTCACGTTGTAATTTGTAATTATTTGGTGCCTGATTTGAATTTACTAGCTTTGCCAGATTAGGAATTTGTAGATTTGATATTGTTCCTATAATATTTAACTAATGATTAGAAACAACATTCAAAAGGACAAATGGATATGGGCCGGTGAGTTATTTGAGCCAAAGGCAAAACGTGGTTGTAGCCAACTAAGGTGGGATTCAGTAGGATCAGTCAGTAAATTATATAAACTGGATAACCCATTTAGAGCAGAAACATTATGTCATGCATGATAGATTAAGACAAGCATATTTAACTTGCAATTCAATGCTCACTTGTAATGCTTCTCCCACCAGTGAGAGCTTGCAGTCAGTCCTCAAAACTCAGGAAGTTGTTTCTTTTATCTATTAGTTTTTTTCACTACTTCAATTTTGTAGGCCAAAATGTTTGAAAGCTGTTTTATTTGTTACTATTAGCAACTTGAGATATATCCTAATTAATGCGACATGGGTTTAAAGCTAGTAGGTAGCTGATGAGATTCCCTCACACACATTAAGTCACCCTTGCTGATTTTGATTAACCCTACTTATTCAAGGTAATCTTATGAATTTGTGTTATCAGCAGGGAGTCTAGCTGCCTTGATTGGCAGAAAGGAAATTTGGGGTTTTGCAGTCCATGATTTTCCCGACCAGGTGTTCAGTGGGCAGTAGCCGTAGGAAGTTTGTATGTACTTCTCATGGGCATTGCTGCCATATGCGGTGTGAACTCAAATTCGAACCTGTTATATAAATGATATTGTCTTACACTCCCAGTTTATTGTGATGCATTGTATTTATTGTGGAAAGCTGAATATCTTGTGCCGCAATTTGGATGTATTGATTTCAGTGATCAGCATTTACTGTGCTCGACTGTTGGGGGAGGACTGTCAAAAATTGACAGAGTAGTGAACAGAAGAGAGGGGAGGGATCCTTAGATCCATAAAATAGAAATTTGCATTTGCTACTATTTATTTGCATGTTAATTCTGTGTTTTCTTTAAGTTCTTGCCAAGACGATTTCTGATTGAAGCGTCAGAAATTGGAGCTCACTACCCAGAAAATTGCATCAGTTATCAAATAAAAACGCATATAACTACCTTGTACTGCAAGCATCTTTCACACCGGTGTGTGCCACCAAACTTGGAGATATGGGCAGCTTTTAAAAAAATTATTTGCAGCTTTATTTTATATTGTAATCACAGATAAAATCTGTTAAATCTATTTGCATTGGTCCTTTTATGAGGGAAGGCATTTGTATTAAGGAACAAAAGAGAAGCAAAATACTGCACAAGCAAAACAAATTATTTCTCAAAAAGTAGTTAATTTTTGTAACAAGACTTTTTAGGTGTTGAAGCATTTGGTTCTGTAATGATAAAAGCAGTTCTCGTATGTGAGCATTTGGTAGTGTCTACTTGTATCTTTCGTTGAATTTTGAGACACACTGCCGTTATGTGCTAAGGAGTGTAGTTGCTGGAACTGTTATCTGTTTAAACAGATAATGAGCACAAAGCTAGGAAAAACTGGTTCAAAATGAATAAGCCTCAAGTGACACTATCAAACCCCTTCCACATACAAATTCATGGCTACATAAACACTGATTAAAAGTTAGCGAATTTTGAGAAGATTTGTAGCTCAGGTTGAGGTTCTGGATGTGAGTTTGCTCGCTGAGCTGGAAGGTTCGTTTTCAGACGTTTCGTCACCATTCTAGGTAACATCATCAGTGAGCCTCCGACGAAGCGCTGGTGTTATGTCCCGCTTTCTATTTATTTCTATTTATTTATTTCTATAAATAGAAAGCGGGACATAACACCAGTTCGTTTTCAAACGAAACGTCTGAAAACGAACCTTCCAGCTCAGCGAGCAAACTCACATCCAGAACTGATTAAAAGTAATTTGTGTTGCTCCAATTAAATGTTTTAGAAGAAAATGGTAAATATGTTGTAGGGAACAGAGATTAAAAGTTCTCATGATAAGTATAAATGGAAAACGTGAAAAGAACAGGAATAGACCAACTGATCCATCATTTCTGTTCCAACAAAGTATTATGCAACCATCATCTAACATCAACCCAACTCTTCTGCAGATTATTCCATGAGAGAGGCAGAAACTTTCTCCAACCAGTTTAGGAAAGAGAGACTGAAAAATCCCACTCCCAAAAGTAAACAAACTTCAGGAGACTGCAACTTCTGCTATTGCTTGCCTTATCCATCCTGCCAATTTCCTATAATTTGAAGGAACTCATCTAGCTTCCTTTTGAAGGCACATAGCACATCCCCACATGCTGTTTATTTCTCCAGTCTACTTGAGATTTTTCTGACAGTCTGCAAGAAGTACTGCATCCTATCATTTAGACTAATCATGTTTCTTATATTTATAACGAAACCTTCCTACTCAATGTCTATGCTCAGTTAGTTGTCTTCCTGTACAGAATTGATTTTGCCTGCCATTTAGAGACTCCAAACTTATATCCTTATGTCAGGATGGTCAGCCCACTGAAATTTAATACTATTGTGAAAGGTGCCATCTCACAACAGGTTGATGTGTTTTTTTCCAAAATTCTCATGAGAACTTGATTTTTCCAGTTTGGCTGAAGCTTGTTGTTTGCACTTTCATGCCTTTGAGTTTGATGGCTGGAATTTGAACTTCCATTTTGGAGACTCGCATGCAAAGTTCCAGCGCAGTTTAGAGGGCATCCTGCGCTGTAAGTGATGTCATGTTCCAGATGAGATGTTAAACCGTGGCCCTCAGGTGGACTGCATTGACTGAGAGCACAGTTGTTCGTCCTGGTTTTTTTCACCAACTGATGAGCACAACTGCCTCTAAGCTGTTGACTCGAGTTCTGTTCCCAACTATTGCAAGTTATGAATTTCAGAGTAGACTCAATAGGCTGAATGATCAATCTCTGCTTCTATGTTTTGTGATCATTAAATTAGATTATCTTGTCAGTACCATGTTTTTTCTGAGGCCTTGCTGAGTGCAAGTTGGCTGCTGTGTTTCCACTGTTAAAACAGCGATTACAATTCGCAAAGTACTCACTCGACTCTAGTAGTCTGGGATGTCCCGAGGCTGTGAAAGATGCTTAAGAAATTTGTGAATTTTTATCATTAACACAGAGAATCAAATTTTAAAAAGATGAATCAGATATTTGAAATTTTATTTCCCTCTTTCTTCTGTTTATAACACAGCATTTGGACTCTCAACCCCTTAAAATGATGGAATGTACTATTATGCCTGAGATTCCTAGACAACTAAATCCCTAATCACAACCATGTTTATGTTGAATGTGCCAGAAGGCATATTCTGCCTTGTGGGGAATAGAGGTAGTCATTATTGAGCTGCTTGTGAGGACTGGAGAGACAGCTTCTGGGAAAGATTAACTCAAAAAAGGAACGTTTTGATCCTGCTATAAAAAGTAAAAGTTGCCAATGTAGTTTCTGTATTTAGATATAATTAGAAATGTGGAAAGCGTAGAATATCAGTATTTTAATACAATACCCGTCTTTGTGGTATGTTTTTAGTGGTCTATATTTTAAATAGAAGTCAAATAGACAACTTTGCAAATGCAATTCTTAACTAGCCCTGAACTGCTTTGTGACTGGCGACATCAACTGAACAAGGAAGTATGTTGATGATTTTATTACTCTTTTGTGGAGAAGACAGAAATAAGAGGGAACACTTGCTTCATCAAACCAGCAATTTATCAGAATCACTCTCTGTAAAGCTCTGAAAGAATTCTAATTGGTTGCTAAAATTGGAATCAGATTCTCAATCACAGATCTACCCCGTCAGCAGTGGGGAAAATGTTGAATTCCTTGTACATTTTCGTCAAGGAACCATTGGGATTAGATTTTATAAATTTTTGCACATGTTGCTTGATTGGTAGGAATGGAGTTTCTGCCTTTGCTAATTATAACAGAACAGTGGTTGTATATGAAATGGCTAAGCATCACTTTTCACTGGGATGTACATTATTGCTACATCACTCAACACAAACTTTTGTTTTCCTTCATTCTTCCCCCAGCCCTGTTTATGCTTATGGATTAAAATAAATGAATTAACAACTATGATAAATAAAATAAGTCATAAATAAATTTTGAATAAAATTTAAATGTGTATCTCTTTGCAGTGACTATCATGGTAACTGTGTCATTGATTTCATTTCTGAGATGAGTTAGTGTCTAAATCAGGGTAAAGCACAAACAGCTGAACAGCTATATGGCAAAACAAAAGGTGTACCTTCATTTTTTGTAACATTCACAAACATCTTTTTTTAAAACTTTTCATGGGATATTGGCTTCTGCAAGCTTTATTGCCAATCCCTAATTTCTCTTGAATAGCTGACCGCTTAAACCTCTGCAAATCCTTGGGGTTTAGAGACACTCCACATGCTGTTTGGGAGAGAATTCTGAGGTTTTGAGCCAGCAACAATGAATGAATGAATGGCAATTATAATTCTATGTCAGTCCAGTGTGTGACTTGGAGGGGAACTTGCAAGTTGCAGGGCACCTTCAATGCTTGTCCTAGACGATAGAGGTTTCAGATTTGGTATCTACTGTCACACAGTTATGCACCACAGAAGAGGTCCAGGAAGTCTGCACAAACTGTCCACACTAATCCTACTTTTCTGTACTTGATATGTAACCTTAAATGTTATGACATTAAGTGCTCATCCATTTACTTTGAGGTTGCAAATTTCTTGCCTTTACCACCCTCCCAGCTTGTGCATTCCAGATTCCCACAACTCTCTGGGTGAGAATTACCGTAAAACCTCTCTTAAACTTCCTTCCCTTAAAATTAAGACCATTCTATATTGGCTGTTCTTTGTGTCATCTGCTTTCTATCTACCCTGTCTACTGCATATACACATACACCCAGCTAGATCCCCCCGCTTCAACATTTATTTGGTCCAAAGAAAACCCAAGGAACTGTTGGAGAAGCTTTGGTTAGTTAATGAAGTTGGTATTGTAGTGGGTACACAATGGTGCCCCGCTGCATCAGTGCTGAAGGGACTGAATTTTGAGGGTGGTGGATGGGGTGCAGTCTAGCTGGGTAATTTATCCTGGATGATCTTGTGCTCCTTGAGTGTTGTTGGAGCTACATTGAGCCAGGTCAGGGGAGGGTGTTCAATCATGCTTTGACTGGTGGCTTGTAACAGAACCACAGGCATTGGGAAGACAGGACATGTATTATTGTAGAAATCCTAGCCCCTTTTAAACACTATGTGGCTGGTCCTGTTCAGTTTCTGTTCAATGGTAATCCCCAGGTTGTTAATACTGGTGGAGTTCAGCAGTGGTAATTTGATTGGGTCTCAAAGGGAGATGGTTAGAATCTATCTTGTTGTGGTGGCAATTGTCTAATGTGAATGTTACTTGGCAATTGTCAGCCCACGCCTGGATATTATTCAAGTTTTGTTGAAAATGTACATAGAGTGCTTCAGTATCTGAGGAATCACAGAACATGTCGGATGTTGTGTAGTCATCTCCATTTCAGATGTTATGCTGGAGGGAAGGAAGTTAATGAAACGGCTGAAGATGCTTGGGTCTAGAACACCAATGTATGGAACTTTTATAGTGATGCATGTGACTGAGATGATTGACTTCCAACAACAACAACCATCCTTCTTTATGTTAGGTATGACTCCAATCGGAGGAGAGTTTTCCCTCTGCTTCCCATTGACGGCAATTTTGCTGGAGCTCCTTGATGTTTTACGTGGTAAAATGTTACCTTGATGTCAGTGACAATCACTCCTGCATCACCTTTGGATTTCAACTCTTCAGATCATGTTTGGGCAAAAGCTGCCATGAGGTCAGGACCCAAGTGGTCTTAACAACCGAAACTGAGCATCAGTTGAACAGGTTCCATTTGTTAGCAGTATACGTGACCCCTTCCATTACTTTTGCTGATGATCGAGATTAGATAATTGATTTCATTGGATTTGTCTGCATTTTCGTGAACTGGATGGACCTGGGCATCTTTCCACATTATCTAGGCAACACAAATAGTAAATATGAATTGGAACAGGCTCGCTGTGGGTACAACTAGTTCTGGATCACAAATCTTCAGTGCTATTGTAGGAATGTAGTCAGAGGCCACGGTCAATGGAATATCTAAAGCCTTCAGCTGTACCTTGATATTACCAAGCAAATCAGAAAAGTAAAAGACATAGAAGTAGGCCATTCAGCCCAATGAGTCTGCTCCGCCATTCAATGAGATTGTGGCTGATCTGTCATTCCTCAACTTCACACACCTGTCTTTTCAAAATAATCCCTCATTCATTTACTGATTTTAAAAAGTGTCTATCTCAGTCTTTATTATATTTAATGACCCAACTGCAAAAACTCTCTGCAGTAAAGAATTTCACAGATTGACTACCTTCTGAGAAAACAAATTCTTCTTCATCTCTGTCTTAAAGAGCAACCCTTTATTATGGGACTATGCCCTCTGGCCTGACCCTTTCTCACAAGGAGAAACCACCTCACCGCATCAGCCCTCTCGACCCCCTAAGTGCCTTATATAAATGTTTCGATAAGATCTCCTTTCATTCAACTAAACTCCAATTAGTAAAAGACCAACCTACTCAATCTTTCATCATATGCCGGTTCTTCCATACCTGAGATCAGCCTGATGAAGTCTCTCTTGACTGCCTCCAAGCCAATACATCTTCCCTAAGATTAAGGGGGCCACAGCTGTTCACAGCATTCCACATTTAGTCTTGCCAATGTCTTGTCGCATTTTTGCTGGACCTCCTTACTGTTATACTCCATTTCACTTAAAATGAAGGCCAACATTTTATTTCCTCCTTTTATTACCTGTTGAATTGGAATGCTAGCTTTTTGTGATTCATGCATGAGGACCCATAGATCCCTCGTTACTGCAGCTACTGGAATTCTTTTCCCCATTTAAATAATATTCAATTCTTCCATTCCTCCTGCCTAAGTGCATAACTTCACATTTTCCCAAATTATATTTCATCTGCTATGTTTTTGCCGATCCACTTTAACCTGTCTGAATCCCTTGGCAATTCCTTGTGTCATCTTCATTTCTTGACCTCCCACCTATTTTTGTGTCACCTTCATCCTCTGTCATCCAAGTCAATAATATACCATGCAAATGATTGTAGCCCCAGTATTGATCCCTGTGGCACTCAATTAGTTACAGGTCACCCGCCTAAGAATGTTTCCTTCATCTCAACTCTCCAACCACTTATTAGTTAGCCAGTCCTCTATCCATGCTAATATATTACCTCCAGCCCCATGGGGGGGGGGGGGGGTTCTTTTTGAAGTAATCTAATGTGCGGTACCTTATTGAATGCCTTTTGGAAATCCAAATATATGACATCTCTTGATCCATACCAACTCTGCTTTTTACTTGCTTGAAAATTGTAATAAATTTGTTAGGTGTGATTTCCCCTTCATGAAGCCATGCTGACTCTGCTTGGTTATAATATGGGTTTCTAAATGATCTGCTATTGGATCCTGCATAATACACGCTAAAATTTTTCTAAAAACAGGTTAACTGGCCTATTTTTAGCTGTTTTTGTCTCTCTCACTTTTTAAATAAAGGTGTAACATTGGCAGTTTTTCAATAACTTAGGATTTCTCCAGAATCGAAGGATCCTTGGAAGATTGACCTTGACTTGAGGCTGTATTTGACTAAACCTGGCATCAAGGATCCCTAGCAAAAGTGGAATCAAAGAATATCAAGGTGCAAACTCTCTGTTGGTTGGAGTCATACCTGGAACAAGAAAGATGGTTGTGGTTGTTGGAGACCAGTCATCTCAGCTCCAGGACGTCGCTGGTGGAGTTCCTCAGGGTAGTGTCCTCACCCCAATCATATTCAACTGCTTCATCAATAACCTTCCCTCCATCATAAGGTCAGAAGGGGAGATGTTCACTGATGATTGCACAATAGTGAGCACCATTAATGACTCCTCAGACACTGAAGCAGTCCATGTTCAAATGCAACAAGATCTGAACAATATGCAGGCCTGGGTTGACAAGTGGCAAGTCACATTCGCATCACACAAATGCCAGGCTAGGCACATTACCAATAAAAGACAATCTTACCACTGCCCCTTGACGTTCCATGGTGTTACCATTGCTGAATTTCCCCTCTATCAACATCCTGATGCACTAGGCTCTGCCATCATTAAGGTGAGGGCTATTTCTGACCTGCTAGTTGTTTCATTGTGCGGGACCATTCACGGCTGGATGTGACAAGATTAAAGAGCTCACATCTGATATATTAATTGTGGGTTTGCTTAGTCCAGTTTGCAAGTAATCCTGCCATGTAACTTTGCCAGGTTGAAAGCTCAATTTTAGGCTGGTGCTTTTCCTACCACGGCTCCTGCACTCTTTATTAAACCAGGATTAATCCCCTGGCTGGATGGTAATCACGGTGTGGGGATGAGCTGAGTTTATATATTGTGATTAACTACACTGCTGCTTTCAGCTTCTCATCAATGCCAAGTTGTAGGTTGCTGGATCTGTTTGCAGTCTATCTCATTTAGCATAGTGGTAATGCCACACAATAGGATGGAGACCACCTCACTGTGAAGCAGAAGTTTGTTTCTACAAAGACTGTGACAAATGACTCTGCCACTACTATCAATACTGACAGGTACATCTGTAATACTTGAGGACATGATAATGTAGGATTTTCCCTCTTGTTGGTTCCCCCACTGCCTAATAGCTGGTAATAACAACTATGTACTTCAGGACTCAGCTAACTCAATCAGTAATGATGCTACTCAGCCATTCTTGGTGATGGGCATTGAAGTCTCCCAACCAGAGTTCCTTGCCAATGCTGCAGTGCTTCTTCCAGTTGGTGTTCAACATGAAAGAGTGCTGCTTCATCAGTTGAATTTGGGTGGTAGGTGATAATCAAAGGAAGGTTTCCTTGCCCATGTCTGAACGGATGCCATGGAGTTTAGAGTCAATGTTGAGGGCATCTTGTTCCTGAATATGTATTGCACCTCTGCTGGGTCTGTCCTGCCCCGGGACAGGATATACCTAAGGATGGTGATGTGGTGTCTAGAATAATCTCTGTGAAGTATTGTTTCATGAATATCACTAAGTCAGGCTGTTGCTTGACTAGTTTGTGGGATGGACCTCCCAATTTTGTCATAGGCCTTGAGTGACAATGATATTGCATGTTTGGAGGCTGGGTGTGCCATTTTGTCTTTAACACCTAAGCTGATGCCAAGTAGTCTGATTTCAGTGTTTTATTTGTTATTATTTATATTTATTCCTACGTAACTACTTTATCATTCCCTGATATTTGCATTGCCTGAGGAAGTCATTTGTTGTCTCCTGCCTTCCATCCTATCAAAGATCTTCCCTTTAGTTTCTTCATTCACTCTGTTCAACAGCCAACCCATGACCCACCACTCCTCCCCAGTTGCCCCCACTTGCTGAGAAACTTATATTTCTAATAGCTCTGGCAAAACGACATTGACCTGCACAATAACTTTACTTCACTCTCCAGAGTTGCTGTGTATTTCCATCATGTTGTGATTTCATTTCAGATTTCCAGCACTCCCATCCTAACTATAATCCTGCTGAATATAGACCAAGTTTATTCATTCTTACTTGGGTAAAACAAAGCCAACTGAGTTGTAAACAAAATTGCATTGTTTTTATTGACCATTCTTAACCACTTCATTTTAAGCTTGAGTAAATATGCCTCATCCATTGCTCTTTAAAATAACAATGCAACAGATTTCATAAATACCAAATACTTTAAAATAGCTCTGAATTGGTAACTTGTTTTTACAGACTCCAATTCTTTGTTCCGTGCCCCCCATCTCAACCTTTTTTCCTTATCTGAAAGTAACGGCTTAAACATATCAGTGCATGCGTTGGGAGGAGGAGTAGACTTCTTGGCCCCTCAAGTGGGCCGTGTCATTTGATATGAGCAAGGTTAATTTAATTGTGCTCCTGACTCCACTTTCTTGGCTACTGACACCCCCATGCCACAATACCATTTTGATTTCTTTGTTAGTCAAGAATGTATTTACTTCAGCCTTAAAAATATTCAATGATCCTGCCTCCTCCCACTCTCTGGGGAAGCGGGTTTCAAGACTCATGATCCTTAAACAGAAAATCTCATCAATTTAAATGGGAGACCTCTAATTTTCAATCTGTGCCTCAACTTCTAGTCTCTCCCACAAGGGATCCTTTCAGTCTTCACACTTTGCCAAGACCCCTCCGGATGTTGTATGATCCAATTAATTTGAAGTATGATTCATAGGCACATGTTCTTTGTCAATTTGATTTTTTTTAATAGGTAACTTTAATCACTAAATGTTGCTGTCCTGTCTGACTGCAGTACTGTCAGTTCCTCACTTTAAAGCCACCCTTGGACTCTTCAAGCAGGGCCTACCGAGAATATCTGAAAGACAAAAGACCCTATCTAAGGAGTAGATTTTACGACAATCATCATTCAGGCTAGCCTACAGGACAGACTGAGTCTTGAACATTATTGCTTGTGTAGGTGGGTTCTGCATACTGTACAAATACTCACATTGGGGAAACAATGCACATTTTCTTAATCAGAGCTTAAGTCCTTGTTATTGTGTCAAACTGATGTTCTTGCTGTGTGCCAAGGACTGCATAATCCGCAGGGGATGGAAGCTGTGATTAAAAAAAACTATATTCATTGCCAGCAATACAAAACTCTGTTGTTGAGCATCTTGTCCATTGAGCACACAGTTTATTTTCAATAAACAAAACTGCAGCTGAGCAATATGAAAGGTAACTTCACCAGAATTGAAATCTGAAATTCATCACTCCAGAGTCATCCCAGAGTTCAGATGGAGTCTCTGCCTTTACTTTGCTGTTACCAACAGTCTCCTTAAGTCACTTTCCCATTCCCTCCAACAACAAGCAGGGGGTACGTACCTTTCTTTACAATTAAAATTGACACCTGTCTCTGCTGAATCCCTGTGCTGGCTGACATTGTAAATAATTCCCTTTCCTTGGACACTGTCACTCTCTGTTTCAGAAATACCCTCATCTAGAAACCCACCCTTGACCCCTTTGTCTTTGTGAACTACAATCTTATTTCTAACTTCCCCTTCTTCTCCAAAGTCCTTGAATGTACTGTCTCCTTCCAAATCCATTCCCAGCATTCATACAATTTGATGTTTGACCCTTACTTCCAACTCTAAGTCCCTCCTGGTCACTATCACTGGTTCAAATGGACTGTGTGCAACATCATGCTTCTGTTCGGCCCTAAGTGGAGCTTTCATATCTGTAGTCTTTTCATCACAAACTGTACCTACTTCTATTTTCATCATTTTGTTTGCAAATCCCCTAACCGTGTCTTTGCAACCTCCAGAACAAGTGGCTCCCCCACCATCTAGACTCCGGACAATTCAGCTCATCAAAAACTCTGCAACCCTTTCTCAAAACAATTTCCATTAGGTGAGGTGCTGTCTTTAAGGCGAGACATTAAATTCTCAAGTGGATGCAAGAACTTTGACTGCACTCCTGATATTTGCTCTTCAGTAGGAGGGTGGAAGGCGGCTCATTTTCAGATACTGTCTGTCGGAACTTGAATTCAAATTGACAGTTATATGTTCAATCTTAGAACAGTGACTACACTTCATTCACTGTAATGCTTTGTCTGGTCCTTGGGTGGTGAGGTACTGTAGAAAACCAACTTCTTTCTTTCACCATTCTCGCTATACCCAATGAATAACAGTGGCATCTAGATCCCCTACATCAAGTCTTCATCTTCATCCTCGTCTTATTTTCTTCATGTCTTCACCCTTTGCCACCTCTGTAACTTCTTCCAGCTCAACAGCCTCTGTGCATTCCTTCAACTTTGACCTCATATCTCACTTTCTTCACCCTGCCATTCAACCCTTTATTCTGGAATTTCTCATCTAATCAGAATTCGCTGATAACTCAGCCTGAACCCATTGCTCATCCTTCACTTTTACTTTTGCTAGCCATACGGAGGTACAAATCATGGATGGGGGGAGGAGAGATGGAGAGAGCAAATAATAGAACATATTAGTGTCCTGGGCTTCATAAATAGGACACAGAGTACAACAGCCTGGATGTGATGCTGATCTTGTACAAAGACATTTGATAAGGTATAGGTTTAAGGTGAGAGGAGAAAGATTTAAAAGGGACCTAAGGAGCAACTTCAACACGCAGAGGGTGACGCATGTATGGAACAAGCAGCCAGAGGAAGTGGAGGAGACGGGTACAATTACATTTAAAAGGCATTTGGATGGGTAAATGAGTAGGAAGGGTTTAGAGGGATATGGGCCAAATGCTGGCAAGTTAGGCGGCATGGTGGCTCAGTGGTTAGCACTGCAGCCACACAGCGCCAGGGACCCAGGTTCGATTCCAGCCTCGGGCGACTGTCTGTGTGGAGTTTGCACATTCTCCTCGTGTCTGCGTGGGTTCCCTCCGGGTGCTCCGGTTTCCTCCCACAGTCCAAAGCTGTGCAGGCTAAGTGGATTGGCCATGCTAAATTGCCGGTAGTGTTCAGGGGTGTGTGGGTTATAGGGGGATGGGTCTGGGTGGGATGCTTCAAGGGGCGGTGTGGACTTGTTGGGCCGAAGGGCCTGTTTCCACACTGTAGGGAATCTAATATAATAGAACATAGAACATAGAACATTACAGCACAGTACAGGCCATTCGGCCCTCGATGTTGTGCCGACCTGTCATACCAATCTCAAGCCCATCTAACCTACACTATTCCATGTATGTCCATATGCTTATCCAATGACGACTTAAATGTACTTAAAGTTGGCGAATCTACTACCATTGCAAGCAAAGCGTTCCACTCCCTTACTACTCTCTGAGTAAAGAAACTACGTCTGACATCTGTCCTATATCTTTCACCCCTCAATTTAAAGCTATGCCATCTCGTGCTCGCCGTCACCATCCTAGGAAAAAGGCTCTCCCTATCCACTCTATCTAACCCTCTGATTATTTTATATGTTTCAATTAAGACACCTCTCAACCTTCTTCTCTCTAATGAAAACAGCCTCAAGTCCCACAGCCTTTCCTTTGTAAGACCTTCCCTCCATACCAGGCAACATCCTAGTAAATTTCCTCTGCACCCTTTCCAAAGCTTCCACATCCTTCTTATAATGCGGTGACTAGAACTGTACACAATACTCCAGGTGTGGCCGCACCAGAGTTTTGTACAGCTTCACCATAACCTCTTGGTTTCGGAACTCGATCCCTCTATTAATAAAAGCTAAAACACTGTATGCCTTCTTAACAGCCCTGTCAACCTGGGTGGCAACTTTCAAGGGTCTGTGTACATGGACACCAAGATATCTCTGCTCATCTACACTACTAAGAATCTTACCATTAGCCCTGTACTTTGCCTTCCGGTTACTCCTACCAAAGTGCATCACCTCACACTTGTCTGCATTAAACTCCATTTGCCACCTCTCAGCCCAGCTCTGCAGCTTATCTATGTCTCTCTGCAACCTACAGCATCTTTCATCACTATCCACAACTCCACCGACCTTAGTGTCATCTGCAAATTTACTAACCCATCCTTCTACGCCCTCATCCAGGTCATTTATAAAAATGACAAACAACAGTGGACCCAACACCGACCCTTGCGGAACACCACTAGTAACTGGTCTCCAGGATGAACATTTCCCATCAACTACCACCCTCTGTCTTCTTTCAGCAAGCCAATTTCCGATCCAAACTGCTATATCGCCCACAATTCCATTCCTCCGCATTTTGTACAATAGCCTACTGTGGGGAACCTTATCGAACGCCTTGCTGAAATCCATATACACCAGATCAACCAGTTTACTCTCCTCTACCTGTTTGGTCACCTTCTCAAAGAACTCAATAAGGTTTGTGAGGCACGACCTTCCCTTCACAAAACCGTGCTGACTATCCCTAATCAATTTATTCTTTTCTAGATGATTATAAATCCTATCCCTTATAACCTTTTCCAACACTTTACCAACAACTGAGGTAAGGCTAACTGGTCTACAATTACCAGGGCCGTCTCTACTCCCGTTCTTGAACAGGGGAACCACATTTGCTATCCTCCAGTCGTCTGGCACTATTCCTGTGGACAATGACGAGTTAAAGATCAATGCCAAAGGCTCGGCAATCTCCTCCCTGGTTTCCAGAGGATCCTAGGATAAATCCCATCTGGCCCAGGGGACTTATCTATCTTCACCCTCTGTAGGATTTCTAATACCTCTTCCTTGTGAACCTCAATCACACCTAGCCTAGTAGCCTGTATCTCAGCATTGTCCTCGACAACATTGTCGTTTTCTAGAGTGAATACAGTCGAAAAATATTCATTTAGTGCTTCCCCTATCTCCTCTGACTCCACACACAACTTCCCACTACTATCCTTGATTGGGCCTAATCTTACTTTTGACATTCTTTTATTCCTTAAATACCTATAGAAACCCTAAGGCTTTCTCCTGATCCTTTCCGCCAACAACTTCTCATGTCTCCTCCTGGCTCTTCTGAGCTCTCTCTTTAGGTCTTTCCTGGCTAACTCGTAGCCCTCAAGTGCCCTAACTGAGCCTTCACATCTCATCCTAACATAAGCCTTCTTCTTCCTCTTGACCAGAGATTCCACCTCGTTCATAAACCACGGCTCCCGCGCTCTACAGCTTCCTCCCTCATTTCTCATTCAATAATTACGTAATTAGGAACCTAAGAAAGAGGGAGCTAAACTTGCAACTTAAAAATGAAACTTTAGAGCATGTTGCATAATGATTTTTATAATCCTACTTATATGTTTGTTGGGGAAGTTAAGGTAATAATTCACAAATTATGCTTCATTATTTAATATTTATTTTATAACTGACATTGATAAACTGTTTGTACATTTCACAGTAAATTTTCATAAATAGAGCTTGATCAGTTTAGGATATCTGGTCAGTATGGATGCGTCAGACCAAAGGGTCTGTTTCTGGCCTGTATAACTCTATAACTCAATGGAACATTGTACATAGTTCTGTGTGCCATGCTATAGGAAGGATGTGAATACATTGGAGAGATAACAGAAGAGATGTAGATGAACGGTTGCAGGGATAAGAAACTTCAGTTTTGAGGATAGATTGGAGAAGCTGGGACTGTTGGCTTTGGAGAGAAGAGGTTAAGATGAGGTCTGACAGAGGTTTTCAAAACCAGGAGGTGTCTTGATAGAATAGACAGGGGGGAGAAAAGCTATTCCGGTTGGTAAGAGCCTCAAGAGCCAAAGGTACAGACATAAAGTGATGTTCAGACAGGGATTGTGATGTGTGAAAAGTCTCTCTCATAAACCAGGGTGGCGTCTGGAATGGACTGCCTGGAAGTGTGATGGAGGCTGAATCAATTGAAACATTGACGAGGACATTAGATGATTATACAAATAGAAACAGTGTACAAGGAGATTGGGACAAGGGAGATAAATGGCATTAGCTCATAATGATCAATGGCTGGACCGAATGGCCTCCTACGTTTTAGTGATTTTGTGACTCTTGCTCTATTCTCAATGTGAGCTTTGCAACTGAAGAACAGTTTGGAGTCTGAAGTTTGGCGTTTCCTTCCCCACAGTCAGACTGTTCCCCATTCGGACACTGCCTGCACTCCTAGTCCCATTCTCTGGGAAACGGAAGAGCCCACCAAAGGCACCGCCCACCGTTACAGTGCCGCTTTGAACCAAAAACTGTCCCTCTGCTAGAGAACCGAAACTCTGGGAAACTTCTGCACTGCAACAGCACGACGGGAACTGGAGCTGCGAGATCGGAATAGAAACGGATTATACAGGGAGAGAAAGTGCGAGCAAATCCCGGACTGTCACAGGCAGAGAGAAAGCGGGCGACCCCCAGATTGTTGGAGGAAGACAGAGACATACACAGACTGTCAGAGACAGAGAGAGACAGTCCCAGACAGACTGAGAGGGAGACAGACTATCAGAGAGAGAGAGAGTCGGTCACAGACAGACAGAGACAGACAAAGACTGTCAGAGAGACAGACAGGGAGAGAGAGAGAGAGACATACTGTCAGAGTGAGAGAGACCGTCACAGACAGGCAGACACAGACTGTCAGAGAGAGACACAGACTGTCAGAGAGAGAGAGAGACGGTCACAGAGGCACAGAGAGAGAGACACAGGCTGTCAGAGAGAGAGACACACACACAGACAGTCACGGACAGACAGAGAGAGACACAGACTGTCAGAGAAAGAGAGAGAGAGACAGATGGTCACAGACAGAGAGAGACACAGACGGTCACAGACAGACGGAGACGCAGACTGTCAGAGACAGAGAGGGAGAGATCGAGAGAGAGACACACGGACTAAAACAAGGGGAGACCTAGACTGTCACAGACAGAGGGAGAGAACCAGACTATATGTCTCTCACACACACACTTCGTCACTCACTCACACAGACTGAGTGACAGAGATAGGGAGACTCAGGCTGTCAGACACACACAGACTGTTAGAAACGGTGACACTGAGAGAGATTGCCATTGTCAGGCAGAGAGACAGGGAGTTATTACCAAGTACAGTTCAAGCAGCAGAATGAGTTGTGGATAAAACTGTAAATAACGCCTGTGGTTATTTTTCTGGAGTTTATTTCATCGGCACCATCTTTAATATGAATGCCTGATTCTAGTTTTTATTTTTGAAGATTTCTGAGGGATCGGCAGTGGTTTCATTTCTGTGGGTTCTATTCAGCTTGATTTAATTTTACTGATTTACAGAAGTACAGCTATTTTGCGAAGTTTAACTGGATTTGTTAAAGTGAAGAGTTTTACTGATTGTGATTTCCTTATAGGGTGTTAGTCGCGTCGGAGGAGACCACTGTAAGGATCATGAAGCTCTGAGTATGAGAGGGGACATGAAGAGTGGGCAGAGGCCGAGTTCCCTCCCCAGTGATCGGAATGAGTCGGGTTCTCTCGGGTTTCACACACATTCTGCTGCTGGCCTTCTCGGGATATGGTAAGTGGAACAGCGATGCAGGCAGTTCAGGGACAGATGGGGCATTGGAGCTTGGCAAACTCTCTCGGTACAGCCAACGATGTGGAAAGAAATCGAAAGCAAATTCAAACAAGGTTACCTCTTGAAAATAGCAATTTGACATTCCCATTGCACTGTGTTGTCAGCAGGTTGTTCGCTGTGAGCAGAGGTTTTGTTTCATTCCCTTCAATCAAGTAGGTGTCGCTGACTGAACTCAAACTTATTGTCCATCCCTTGAGAATTAGCAGTGAGGCTCCCTCTTAAACCACTGTCCTCCATCTGTCCATTTTAGGGCAAAGAGTGCAAAGTGCCTGTGTTTATGGCTATGTGATCCCACTGTAGAACTCCAGTTGCAAAACAATCTTCAGGTGGTAGCCACTCCCTACCCCTGGGTGTGAGAAGGAGATGTGTTTGATTCCCATTCCAGGGTTTGATCACAGGAGACTACCAAGGCATTTTTGGTTCGAGGGATTTCTGAACCGCCCATAGTTTGAGCTTGTCACTGAGTTGTTAGTCTGCCCTTTGTGGGTGACATGAAAGATCCATCCAGAGATAGTAAGAGAACGGGAACAAAGAACAAAGAAAGTTACAGCACAGGACCAGGCCCTTCGGCCCTCCAAGCCTGTGCTGATGTCCTTCTGCTCCCTGCCCATTCATGTATCTGTGTAGATACATCTTAAATGACACTATTATGCCTGCCTCTACTGCCTCTGCTGGCAACTCATTCCAGGCACCCACCACCCTCTGCGTAAAGCTGCAGATGCTGGAGTCAGAGATAACACAGTGTGGAGCTGGAGGAACACAGCAGGCCAGGCAGCGTCAGAGGAGCAGGAAGGTTGATGTTTTGGGTCTAAAGAAGGGTCCCGACCCAAAACGTCAACTTTCCTGCTCTACTGACACTGTCTGTCTGCTATGTTCCTCCAGCTCTCTACTGTGTTATTTGTGAAAGATCCATTGACACTTTTTCAGGAAGAGTGGGATGTTATGTTCTTTATGCCCATATTCCTCAATCAACACCACACATACATGGGGAAAAAGAACCTCAGGTCATTTCTACATGTAAGTTTGAAGGACCCTTGTGCAAAAAAAAGGCTTCTGCAGTCCTACATGTAACAGTGACTGTAGTTCGTTAGTACTTCAATAGTGGTAAAGCCAGGGCCATTGTAATGTCACAAGTGATGCTAAAAGGTGCATGGTATGTTTTCTTTTATGTTGTATCTTTTGAATGAATGACTAGTACACAATGTTCTGTTACTCCAACAACTGCTTTATTATGGACAACCTCTAATATGTAAAATGCGAATAATGAAATTCTGATACGTTTTCGTCATATCTTCCTTCTCAACAATGCACTCTTAGCTCTTTGTTTAGGTGCAGTTAAGATGTTAGACAATAGGCTAATATTATGCAGGACAAAAATTGCTAGAGAATCTCAGCAGGTCTGGTAGCATTGTTGCAAATTCGCGTGGAGTACTTGTGTTTGGGAGGCAGGAAGTTAGGATTTGGTGTTTCTAAAATACTAGGGCTTAAAGCATTGTGTGGTCCCTTTAAAAGATTGTGTGCTTTTCCTGTGCTTAGAGATTTAAAATGGATGTCTGTCAGCAGCAGCTTGAAAGTACACAGAGAGCACCTGAATTGAAACATTTATATCAAAAGGCCACACAGATGACAGGCCAAGCAAGCAGTTATTATCAAGACAACAGGCCTTTGAATTTAGCCAATCAATTTGAACCAGGCACTTTGACGCTAAAAACCAATTACATTTTAATCTGATGGTTTTGACAACATAGGACAAATCGTATTTTAAGAAATATTGATATATCATCAAGGGTATAAAAGAAAGTGACAGTTGGACAAAGCCCAGAACTAACTGCCATCTGCCAGACCTGACAGCCCTCAGCTCTCCAGAGAGAGTTGCTGGCTCTCACAGCCTTCTCTATGTCTTAGATAAAGCACCATCTAAATAGTAACGATGCCCATAGCACAACTGGTTAACATTTGAAGAATCAATGGAGAAATCGCAGAACGTTCCAGAAGACACATAACCTACTGTAATTCTGAGAGTATCAGAGATAATGGGAACTGCAGATGCTGGAGATTCCAAGATAATAAAATGTGAGGCTGGATGAACACAGCAGGCCAAGCAGCATCTCAGGAGCACAAAAGCTGACGTTTCGGGCCTAGACCCTTCATCAGAGAGGGGGATGGGGGGAGGGAACTGGAATAAATAGGGAGAGAGGGGGAGGCGGACCGAAGATGGAGAGTAAAGAAGATAGGTGGAGAAGGTGTGGGTGGGGAGGTAGGGAGGGGATAGGTCAGTCCAGGGAAGACGGACAGGTCAAGGAGGTGGGATGAGGTTAGTAGGTAGCTGGGGGTGCGGCTTGGGGTGGGAGGAAGGGATGGGTGAGAGGAAGAACCGGTTAGGGAGGCAGAGACAGGTTGGACTGGTTTTGGGATGCAGTGGGTGGGGGGGAAGAGCTGGGCTGGTTGTGTGGTGCAGTGGGGGGAGGGGATGAACTGGGCTGGTTTAGGGATGCAGTGGGGGAAGGGGAGATTTTGAAACTGGTGAAGTCCACATTGATACCATATGGCTGCAGGGTTCCCAGGCGGAATATGAGTTGCTGTTCCTGCAACCTTCGGGTGGCATCATTGTGGCAGTGCAGGAGGCCCATGATGGACATGTCATCAAGAGAATGGGAGGGGGAGTGGAAATGGTTTGCGACTGGGAGGTGCAGTTGTTTGTTGCGAACTGAGCGGAGGTGTTCTGCAAAGCGGTCCCCAAGCCTCCGCTTGGTTTCCCCAATGTAGAGGAAGCCGCACCGGGTACAGTGGATGCAGTATACCACATTGGCAGATGTGCAGGTGAACCTCTGCTTAATGTGGAATGTCATCTTGGGGCCTGGGATGGGGGTGAGGGAGGAGGTGTGGGGACAAGTGTAGCATTTCCTGCGGTTGCAGGGGAAGGTGCCGGGTGTGGTGGGGTTGGAGGGCAGTGTGGAGCGAACAAGGGAGTCACGGAGAGAGTGGTCTCTCCGGAAAGCAGACAGGGGTGGGGATGGAAAAATGTCTTGGGTGGTGGGGTCGGATTGTAAATGGCGGAAGTGTCGGAGGATAATGCGTTGTATCCGGAGGTTGGTAGGGTGGTGTGTGAGAACGAGGGGGATCCTCTTGGGGCGGTTGTGGCGGGGGCGGGGTGTGAGGGATGTGTCGCGGGAAATGCGGGAGACGCGGTCAAGGGCGTTCTCAATCACCGTGGGGGGGAAGTTGCGGTCCTTAAAGAACTTGGACATCTGGGATGTGCGGGAGTGGAATGTCTTATCGTGGGAGCAGATGCGGCGGAGGCGGAGGAATTGGGAATAGGGGATGGAATTTTTGCAGGAGGGTGGGTGGGAGGAGGTGTATTCTAGGTAGCTGTGGGAGTCGGTGGGCTTGAAATGGACATCAGTTACAAGCTGGTTGCCTGAGATGGAGACTGAGAGGTCCAGGAAGGTGAGGGATGTGCTGGAGATGGCCCAGGTGAACTGAAGGTTGGGGTGGAAGGTGTTGGTGAAGTGGATGAACTGTTCGAGCTCCTCTGGGGAGCAAGAGGCAGCTCCGCTCAGTTCGCAACAAACAACTGCACCTCCCAGTCGCAAACCATTTCCACTCCCCCTCCCATTCTCTTGATGACATGTCCATCATGGGCCTCCTGCACTGCCACAATGATGCCACCCGAAGGTTGCAGGAACAGCAACTCATATTCCGCCTGGGAACCCTGCAGCCATATGGTATCAATGTGGACTTCACCAGTTTCAAAATCTCCCCTTCCCCCACTGCATCCCTAAACCAGCCCAGTTCATCCCCTCCCCCCACTGCACCACACAACCAGCCCAGCTCTTCCCCCCCACCCACTGCATCCCAAAACCAGTCCAACCTGTCTCTGCCTCCCTAACCGGTTCTTCCTCTCACCCATCCCTTCCTCCCACCCCAAGCCGCACCCCCAGCTACCTACTAACCTCATCCCACCTCCTTGACCTGTCCGTCTTCCCTGGACTGACCTATCCCCTCCCTACCTCCCCACCCACACCTTCTCCACCTATCTTCTTTACTCTCCATCTTCGGTCCGCCTCCCCCTCTCTCCCTATTTATTCCAGTTCCCTCCCCCCATCCCCCTCTCTGATGAAGGGTCTAGGCCCGAAACGTCAGCTTTTGTGCTCCTGAGATGCTGCTTGGCCTGCTGTGTTCATCCAGCCTCACATTTTATTATCTTGTAATTCTGAGAGTCTTTGTTTTTGTACATAAGTGGGATTTGTACTGATTGGAACAGCATGCCATTTGAATCTTATATTATTCTGGAACAGTTAGTAGTTAGAAGAGATTTATTTGGTTTGTTAATGGTTTAGGTAATATGTTCACTGTTAAGAGTTAGATAAATAAATCATTACTTGTTGATTTTAAGGTCAATGTCAAGGATTTATTGCTACTTAACCATTAGAAGTTGCTGAAAGGCAGGTTACACCACTTTTCACACTCCTTTTACAGATTATAGGGCGAGAAACTCTTCTTTGGGTGTTTCAGTTTTAGTTCTCAGAGTGGAGGCTCAATCTCTGCTCTATAACAGATCGGGGGCTCGTTGTCTCAAATCTGGACACATTTAGACAGAATTGGGGTATGAAAAGTCCCAGCAGATTTAAACCCACTTGGGGACTTGTGTCCAACATCATTAAATGAAACTTAAATAAAAAGTGGAAAATCTGTTTTATTTTGGTTGCTTGTTGGTTAAATCAAAAGTGGGGAAACAGCTCTTAACATTGCAAAAGAGGTCCTGTGGTAGAAGATGCTTCCCAAATTTGCCAAGAAAGGTTAGAAAGACAGAAGAAGGTGACACTTTTGGAATTAGCAGACCGGCTAAAATTGGGTTTAACTAGGGATAAAGATGAAATTGTAACAGAGTTACCCAAGCATTTAAGTATGTCAGAGACACTGTCAAGTGCAGAGGAGTTGGAAAAAATTAAATTGCAACTGAGGCAACTGGCATTAGAGGACAAAGAAAGTTAAAGGGAACTGAAAAAGTTTGAATTATGGTTGAGAGCAGAGGAATGAGAAAAGGAGAGAAAAGAAGGGGAAAAGGGAGAGTTAGAATCAGAATTAGAGAGGAAAATCAATTTAAAATGATGGAGTTGAAGGTAGAAGTTAGCCTTAGCGAGGAGGATAATGATGATGAACAAATCCATCGTGGCCAAAGACCTGGTAGGGATATGTACAAATATGTCAAAACATTACCAAAATTCGACGAAAAAGATTTAGAAGCCTTTTTCATTTTCTTTGAGAAATTGGCTAAACAGATGACTTGGCCAGAGACTGTGTGGGTAATTTTAATTCAGACCAAGTTGGCAGGCAGGGCTAGTGAGGTGCTTGCAGTGCCGTCAGAGGAGGTGTCAAGGGAATATGAAGAAATAAAACAGGCTGTTTTGAATGTCTAATGGACTGATACCAGGAGCATGTAGACAATGGTTCAGAAATGTGTCGAGTTTGAAAGAATTAAACAGAGCAACATTTGATAGATGGATGAGAGCATTAAAGATAGAAGACATTATTATTCTGCTGACTGAGTTTAAAAACTCACTTCCAGAAGTGATAAGAACTCATTTTGGGGAACAGAAAGCGGAGGTGATGTGTGAAGGTGCATGAGTGCATAAATTGAAATCTAGCTTCCGACAGCAATTTTATTCTGTGATGGAGAGAAATTGGGAAAGAGGGAGACCCTTCAATGAAAAACAAATATTAGACCACACAGGGAACAGTTTACCTTGCATAAAAAAGGAACCCAAGAGGGCAAAAAGGAGGTGAAAGATATCAGGTGTTTTCACTGCAAAAACGTGAGACATACTAAGTCACAGTGCAGGTGGTTTAAGAAAGGCATTGGGAAAAAGGATGCGGTAAAAGAGGCTAAACCAATGGGAGTAGTTGAGGTAGTGAAAGAAATCCAAAGAGAAGTCGAGGATCTGCAGGAGAGTGCGCAGCCTAGTCACAGACTGGAAAGTAACATAATGCCCAATCTTTTCAAAGACATCAGCCCTCTCTGATGAAGGGTCTAGGCCCGAAACGTCAGCTTTTGTGCTCCTGAGATGCTGCTTGGCCTGCTGTGTTCATCCAGCTTCACACTTTGTTATCTTGGATTCTCCAGCATCTGCAGTTCCCATTATCAGCTGTATGGGTAAGCTTTACTCAGGTAGTACGGGGGGAGTAGGTAAAGAAGTTAAAATATTGAGTGACACAGGAGCTATTCAGTCTCTAATAGTACGAGATGAAAATATTTACACTCCTTCTGAAATATTGCCTGAGAGAGTGGTAATCTGTGGGATAAATGGAGAGAGAATTAGTGTTCCCCTGTGTAAGACAAGGCTAGACAGCCCAATCAAGACTGGGGAAGTGATAGTGGGAGTGACGGAAAAATTGGCTACTCCAGGAATACAGTTTATTCTTGGAAATGATACGACTGGATTGCAGATGGGAGTGATGCCCATTGTAGTGGAAAAGCCAAAAGAAAACCAGGGAACTGAGGATTTAAAAGAAAAATGCCCTGGAATTTTTTCCGGACTGTGTGGTGACAAGATCTCACAGCCATAAGCTAAAACAAGAAGGGAAAGCAAAGGAGAAAGATGAAGAAGTTGAGGTCCAGTTAGCTAACACTCTGTTTGATGAAATGGTAAAAGACAAACTTAAGCAGGTAGAGGATTAGGCAGAGGTGTTTTGTTCTGAAAGATTAATAGAGTTACAACAAAAAGGTGAGGCAATAAAGGATTTATATCATAAAGCCTACTCAGAAAAAGAATCAAAGTATATTCCACAGTGTTACTACCTTAAGGATAGACTCTTAAGTTGGAAATAGAATCTGCGGCACGTTAGTGCAAATGGGAAATGTGTGGAAGTCCGTTAGATGGTGTTGCCAACAGAATACAGACAGGAAATATTGTGGATAGCACACAAATTACCTGTAGGAGGTTATCTAGGACTGAGGAAGACTCAGGCTAAGTTGCAGAAGCATTTCTGTTGGCCTGGATTACATAAAGATGTGGTTGGATTTTGCTGTCCCTGTCATACGTGTTTGATGGTAGGAAAGACATAGGCTGTGATAAAACCGGCGCCTTTAGTGCCACTTCCTGCGTTTGAAGAACGTTTCATGTAGCTTATGATCAATTGCGTAGGTCCCTCTCTAAAACCTAAAGTGAGAACCAATATTTGTTAACCATAATGGATGTGTTTACAAGGTTTCCACAGGCAATTCCATTATGAAATGTCAAAAATGGTTGTGGAAGAGTTGAAGATAACAAAGTGTGGAGCTGGATGAACACAGCAGGCCAAGCAGCATCTTAGGAGCACAAAAGCTGACATTTTGGGCCTAGATCCTTCAGAAAAGGGGGATGGGGAAAGGGTTCTGAAATAAATAGGGAGAGAGGGGGAGGTGGATTGAAGATGGAGAGAAAAGAAGATAGGTGGAGAGGAGAGTATGGGTGGGGAGGTAGAGAGGGGATTGGTCAGTCTGGGGAGGATGGACATATCAAGGGATGAGGATAGTAGGTGGGAAATGGGGGTGCAACTTGAGGTGGGAGGAAGGGATGGGTGAGAGGAAGAACAGGGTAGGCAGGCGGGGATGAGCTGGGCTGGTTTTGGGATGCAGTGGGGGGGAGGGGAGATTTTGAAGCTGGTGAAGTCCACATTGATACCATTGGGCTGCAGCGTTCCCAGGCGGAATATGAGTTGCTGTTCCTGCAACCTTCGGGTGGCATCATTGTGGCACTGCAGGAGACCCATGATGGACATGTCATCTAAAGAATGGGAGGGGGAGTGGAAATGGTTCGTTGTTTGCTTTCATTGTCCGTTATGGACTACCCAGAGAGACTCAGTCCAACCAAGAGTTCAATTTTACTGCCAAATTATTTAAGGAGGTTGTGGATGGTTTAAGCATCAAACACTTTAAATCCAGTGCATACCATCCTGAATTCCAGCGATAAAGATATCCCATTTATATTATTTGCTTTCAGAGTTGCTCCAAATGAATCCACTCAGTTGACCCCATTTGAATTGAGATTTGGACACAAAGTAAGAGGACCTTTAAAATTAATTAAGAAAAAGTTGATAGGTCCAAAGTTAGAGATCGCACAGTCAGATTATGTTTCTGAGGTGAGCAAATGATTAAACAGAGTAAGTGAATTAGCTAGACAACATTTGAAGGTGGCAGAGCACCTAATGAAGCATGAAGCAGATAAGAAATCCAGAATTTGTACATTTGCCCATGGGGTTAATGTATTGGTGCTGTTACCAGTGGTAGGAGACCAGTTATAAACAAGTCTTAGGGGTCCTATCAGATTGAGAAGAAGTTAAGTCAGGTGAGTTATCTGGTAAAGATGCCAGATATGGAAAAAACTTTATCAGGTGTGTCATGTGAACATACTGAAATGTTACTACGACAGGAAAAGGCAATCAGAGAAACAGGTATTAGTTACTGCCACTCAGAGGGAGGAATCAAATCCAGATGATTTGGATTTTGAGGTGCCTCAGAATAAACTGAATAATGAGGAAGTCCTTAAGGAATGTGAGAGGGTAGTGAGCTATCTGTCCCAAGGACAGAGAACTGAATTGAAAGACTTGTTGCAGTGCTATGAGGACCAATGTGGAAATAGAATGGGGAGGACTAATGCCATAGTACATGAGGTTGACATAAGGGATGCTGTTCCAATAAAACAACACCCCTCAAGGCTTAATCCTTTCAAAGCAGCACAGGCTCAGAAGGAGGTGGAAGCAATGCTCCAAGAAGACATCATAGAGTTTGCCGACTATGTTGGTACACAACAATTTTGCATAGATTATTAGAAGGTCAATACTGTGACCAAATCTGACTCATACCCAATTCCAAGGCTGGAGGATTATGTGGAAAAAGTAGAACAAGCCACATACGTCACAAAATTGGACTTGCTTCATGGTTGCTGGCAAATAACTTTGTTGGAGAGAGTGAAAAAAGTTTCTGCTTTTGTAACCCCAAATGGGCTCTACCAATTTGAAGTCATGCTGTTTGGAATGAAAATCACATCAGCCACTTTTCAAAGATTTATGAACTGAGTTGCTACAGGATTGACTATTGTGCCATTGACGTAGATGACTCAGTGATCTTTAGCCATTCATGAAAAGATCACGTGGAGTATTTGGCAGAGCTCTTTGAGAGACTACGGAAAGCAAAGTTGGTCATAAACTTGGCAAAAACAGAATTTGCGAAGGCGGGTGTAATATTTTTAGGGCACAACATTGGATACAGATGGATGAAATGGTGGAAAGTGAAGACAAAGGCCACTGAGGAATTTCCAAGGCCATCCTCAAAGAAGCAAATGCTACAATTTTTAGGATTGAGCGGATTCTACAGGAAATTTGTACCACGTTTTGGTGGAGAAGTGACACCGTTGACAGATTTATTAAAAAAAAACACACGATTTCAGTGGACAGAACAATGCCAACAGGCATTTGAGAATTTAAAGGCAGTATTAACCACTGCATCCATTTTAGTCACACCAAACTTCTTGAAACCCTTTAAAGTTGCCATCAACGTAAGCAATATAGGTATTGGAGCTATGCTGCTACAGGAGGATGACTGTGGAATTGAAAGGCCAATCAGTAATTTTTCAAAGAACCTCAATATCCATCAGAGGAAGTATTTAACCATTGAAAAAGAGTTATTGAATTTGGTCTTACGACAACTGGCCTTACAACATTTTAGTGTTTTCGTTGCAAACAATGCATCAGAGGCAGTTGTTTATACCAAGTACAATCCTTTGACACTTCTGAAAAGATTTAAGGACACGAACACCAGATTATTTCATTGGAGTCTCATATTACAGGCATTTAATTTACAGATTGTACATGTTGCGGGTCATGAAAATGTTATATTGGATGCTTCATCGTAAAATTAGAAGTAAAATATTTATATAAGATAGAAATGGTAATGTTCAATGTTGTGTGTGTGAATATATAAATGTGTAACTCTAGATTAACGGGCTATGGATCTACTAACATATTGGAGTTGAAGTTTTAAAATAAAAAGAATGAAGACATCTTTTCATAATGATGGTTCATTTTTTTCCTTAAGGGGGAGGTGTTATAAAGTTGGGTGGAGTACTTATGGATTGGGAGGGAGGAAGGTAGATAGAATTTAGTGTTTGTAAAATACTAGGGGGGTCACGCATTGTGCAGTCTCTTTAAAAGATCATGTGCTTTTTCTGTGTTTAGAGATTTAAAATGGATGTCTGTGAGCAGCAGCTTGAAAGTTTGCAAGTACACAGAGAGCGCCCGAATTAAAACGTTTGTATCGAAAGGCCGTAGAGTTAGCGGGCCAAGCAGCAGTTTTTATCAAGACAACAGGCTTTTGAAGTTGGCCAATCAATTTGAACCAGGCACTTTGATACCAAAAACCAATTACATTTTAATCTGATGGTTTTGACAACATACGACCAATCCTATTTTAAGAAATATTGATATATCATCAAGGGTAGAAAAGAAACTGGCAGTTGGATGAAGCCTAGAGCTAACTGCTGTCTGCCAGACCTGACAGCCCTCAGTTCTCCAGAGACAGTTGCTGGCTCTCACAGCCTCCTGTATGTCTTAGAGAAAGCACCATCTAAATAACAACAGTACCCACGGCACAACTAGTTAACATTCCTGACGGAAGAGTCAACAGAGAAAGCGCAGAACATTGCAGAAGAACATTCTATAAGTGGGATTTATACTGATTGGAACAGCATACCATTAGAATCTTATATTATTCAGGATTATTTAGTAGTTAGAAGAGATTTATTTTGTTTCTATAACTCTTGGACATAAATGAGGAAAATCTACACACAGCTAAATAGAAAAATCAATGCATAAGTTTTTTTTAAATGGAGCAATGATCAGTTACTGATTTCAAAAGCTTTTTGCTAAGATCCCAAATAAAAGATTAGCATATTAAATTAAACGGCATGAGAGTAGGGCTAGTGTACTGACATGATCAGAGAAGTAGTTGGCAAACAAGAAACAAAGAGTAGAAGTAAATGGAACTTTTACCGAGGGGTCAGCAGTGACTAGCTGGATCAGTCCTTGGATCCCAGCTATTCACAATATATATTAACAGTTTAGGTGTGGAAACTAAATTTAATATCTCCAGGTTTGCAGACAACACATAGGTGGGTGGGACAGTAAAGAGTGAGAGCAGAGATGCTTCTGTGTGATTTGAGTAAACTGAGTGAGTGGGCAAATGCATGGCAGATGAATTGGCTAAATTGTAATATTATCCACTTTGTTTAAAAAACACGGAAGGCAGATTATTACAGATTTGAAAAGGGGGAGGTGCGCTGAGACCTGAGTGCCCTTGTACACCAGTCACTGAAAGTAAGTATTACAGATGCAGCAGGTAATGAAGAAGGCAAATAGTATATTGGGCTTTAGTAGAAGAGGATGGGAGTACAGAACAGGGATATCTTGCTGCAATTGTACAAGGCCTTGGTGAGATCATACTTGGAGTATTGTTTTGGCCTCCTTGTCTCCTATAGGGGTGGCAATGGCCTAGTTGTATTATTGCTGGACTGTTGATACAGAGAGCCAGGTCTTGTCCTGGGGACATGTGTTCAAATCTTGCCATGGGAGAAGGTGGAGTTTGAATTCTTTAAATATCTGGCATTAAAAATCTAATGATGCCCATGAGTCTATTGCTGATTGATGAAAAAACCTATCTTATTCACTAATGTCTTTTAGGGAAGGAGACTGCTATCCTTACCTGGTCTGGCCTATATGTGACTCTGGACCTATAGCAATGTGTGGTTGACTCATAACTGCCCTCTGGGCAATTAGAGATGGGCAATAAATGCTGCCTAGCCAGTGACGCCCTCATCCAATGAATAAAGAAAAACAAAATTTGAGGAAAGATGTTCTGGCTAAGGAAGAAATGAAACAAAAGTTTACCAGACTGATTTCTGGAATGGCAGGGCTGACATATGAAGAGAGTCTGGATCAGTTTCAACTATATTCACTGGAATTTAGAAGAATGAGGGGGGAGTCTCATAGAAACTCATAAAATTCTAATAGGATTAGACAAGGTCTAGGAAGGATGTTCCCCATGACCAAGGAGTCCAGAACCAGTGGCCAGGGTTTAAGAGTACAGGGTACACCATTTAGGACTGAGGGTGAAGAAATTTCTCTTCATCCAGATAGTGGTGAGCTTGTGAAATCTTTTGCCCAGAAAGCAATTGATGCCAAAACATTGGATGTTTTCAAGAAATAGTTAGATATAGTTTTTGGGCTAAAGGTATTTCAGGTATTTTGTATGTTTTTGTTACGGTTTTGGAAATCAGGACTTCAGTTAGTAAATTTCAATCAAGCCTTCACTAAACCCACAGTCCCATTTCTTTCTTTGCCCAACTTTCTGTCCCCTCCTTTCACAGCCTCATCTGTTGCTGCCATAGCTTATTCAGTTGGGATACGAACTCCCTTACCCTGATGTGTTAAATCTTCACCTCAACTCTGTCACTCCCGTCCCCACCCTTGATTTGATTGACTTTCTATCCTCACTGAACTTTACATTCATGTAATTACCCTCACTCACAACCTCACCCATGCCTGCTACCTCCATCAACAGTAGGTCATTTTTAATCAATGCCTTCTCCTCCCCTTTGTGACCCCTATCCCACTGGCCATTCACTAAGCTCACTAAGCTGGTTGTATAATTGTCTCATACTCACTCATATATTTTGTGAAACAAACCTCAATATAATGTCCTCTCTTTTATTGCAGCTGTTTTTGCTGAAGTTAATTATCGACTTTCAAAGCAACCTTGGCACGTGGCCCTAAGTAACCAGACTGTTCAGGTTGACCTCAAAGAAGTGGGTAATGCAAGTGTACAAAACCTAACTGTGTCTCTCATCGACATTAACCGAAACCGAACTGTTGCCACAAAAGTAATCACTGGAAACCAGTCCCAGAGTTCTGTGGAGTTTGAGTGTTTTCATTTCAATTATGCTGGCAACTTTGAGTTTAGAGTCACGGATTTTACAAGCAACAGCACAGCTCAGTGGGCAACTGAGTCATTTCACGTCAAGTGGCCAGAATTTCACACTGAAGTGACAAGGAAAACAGTCTCACAGAGCGTTTTCCAGATCCGAGTATTTACTCGTGAATATTTATGCCCATGGAAAGTAAATATATCGACACTAATCCTGGAAGTTACAAGGATTGAATTCAATGAACCTGGAGCTTATAATGCTGACAAAGCGTTAAAGAAAACGATAAATAAAGAAATTGTATTGTCTAATTCTCAGTGGGTCATATTTGATTGTACTGATTTCAGCCAAGATGCACTTGTAATGATTTCCCTGAGATCTCCCAGGACCAATTCAGTGATCTTATCAAAAGGGCCACTAGTATTTACCCAAATTGTTGGATATAAACTGCTTGTCAATCATTTGAGAACAGCTACATGTGAATCATCTGCAGAGATTGGTGTAGTGACACCACCTTGCACCCACTTACCGGGCAAGATTTCTGTGTATAAAAAACAAAGAGGGACTTCGTTTGGAAGACAGAGTTTTGTAGCTGAGAAGTGGCTGCGTCCCAGGGATAACAAAACCGAATTTGACTGCTCTCTGTTTGACACGGGGAAAAATAACTACTGCTTCGAATATGTTAGTATTCTGAATCACAGCCACACTTCCACCAAAGCTGTAAATTGTGTTACCCTTCAGAAACACACAGGTTTGTATTATTTAAAATTATTCTGTGTCTCCCCTTTCATTCATAAAACAACTTTCCAAAGTTGCTAGAATATAGGAATAGTGATATTAAATAATCTGTGCAAAGTTGGTAGATAATGCAATTAATAACATTTCAATTAATTTATCATTTTCATTGAACGTTTTATTGAAGTAACATATAACATTGTCTTACATTGGTTTGATAATCAGCCCTTCACCAACCAAAAACAATTGTAAAGTATTAAGGTGAATGTACGAGTCTTAATTGAAAAATTACCATGTTGATGTAGTTAACTCAAAATTAATATTTGAAATACTGTACTGAAATACTTTGTTTTCTCAAAATTTGCTAAGTCTTGTTACATTGATCTTGACTTTGTTGGCAGTGATGAAAGGACAGTGATTATCAGTCACCATGAGAAATTGATCAGGTTCTTAAATGTGAACTCATCCTATTCCACATTAGTTTAAATTTGGCACCTCTGACAGGAAATTCAGCAGCAGGCAGTCTAATCAGCCAGGCAGTTGGCAGAATTCTCACAGGACACAAAGCACGAATGGTATCATTCATAACAAAGTAAGTTAATTGACAGTGCACATGGGGAATGAATAAATCCGATTTGACAGCCATTACTAAGATGAGAAGAATCTCATTCTCACAAAGAACAAGAAGCTAGGTAAAGGCGGAGAGGTAGTGCTCCTAATCAAAGGTATTGTTGGCGTATTAGTTACTGAGGACCTAGGTTCAGCGATCAGGATTTAAAATTGGTTTCGATGAAGATGACAGAAAGCAGTCACTAGGGGCTTGGTCTATAGCCTCCCTCCCCTGCCCCCCCCAAACAGTAGCCACAACACAGGAAGAAATATGCAAGAAGAAATAATGGGTGTTTGTAATAAAGGGGAGATAACAACCCTGAATAGTTTTAGTTGATATTTAAACTGGAAAAATCAGATTGGCAATAGTAACCTCAGTGAGGAGTTCAGAGAATCCTTTAGAGATAGTTTCTTAGGTCATTCTGGAACTGACTATGGAGCTGATCTAGACATGTAATTGTGTAATGTGAAGGGATTAATTAATTATTGATCTCAGAGTAAAGGCACCTCTAGGTAACAGTGATCATAATATGATTAGAACATAGAACATAGAACGATACGGCATATCACAGTACAGGGCCTTCAACCTACGATGTTGGGCTGAACTTTTACCCAAATCCTAAAGTCTATCTAACCTCCACCATTACCTTATACTATCAACCATATGCCTAGCTAATAGCCGCTTAAATGCCCCTAATGAGGCCGACTCCATTACACTCTCCAGCAATGCATTCCATGCTCCTACCACTCTCTGAATAGAGAACCTACCTTAGACGTCACCCCTATATCTACCTCCACTCACTCTAAAACTATGCCCCCTTATATTAGCTATCTCCGCCCTAGGAAAAAGTCTCTGGCTGTCCACTCTATCTATACCTCTGATCATTTTGTTCACCTCTATCAAGTCACCTCTCATCCGTTGTCATTCTAAAGAGAAAAGCCCTAGCTCTCTCAACTTTTCCTCATAAGACCTTCCCTCCATTCCAGGCAACATCCTGATAAATTTCCTCTGCACCGTTTCCAATGCTTCTACATCTTTCCAGTAATGAGGCGAACTGAACTGGACACAATACTCCAGATGTGGCCAAACCAGGGTTTTGTATAGCTAGAGCATAACTTCACTGCTCTTGAACTCAATCCCTTTATTAATGAGAGCTAACACACCATATGCCTTCTTAACAACTTTATCCACCTGGGTAGCAGCTTTCAGGGAACTGTGAACATGAACCCCAAAATCGCTCTGCTCCTCCACACTGCCAAGAAGCTTTCCGTTAACCCTGTATTCTGCCTTCAAGTTTGTCTTTCCAAAATGAATCACCTCACACTTTTCAGGGTTAAACTCCATCTGCCACTTCTCAGCCCAGCTCTGCATCCTATCAATGTCCCTTTGTAATCTAGAACAGCCCTCTGCGCTATCCACAACTCAACCCACCTTCGTATCGTCCACAAACTTACTAATCTACCCTTCCAATTCTTTATCCAAGCCATTTACAAAAATCACAAATAGAAGAGGACTCAGAACAGATCCTTGTGGTACACCACTCATAACCGAGCACCATGTTGAATATTTTCCATCCGCTACCATCCTTTGTCTTCTAAGTGTCAGCCAATTCTGAATCCAATCTGCCACATTTCCACCATCCCATGCCTTCCTACTTTCTGCGTGAACCTACCATGGGGAACCTTATCAAACGCCTTACTTAAATCCATGTATACCACATCCAGTGCCCCACTTTCATCCACGTGTTTAGTCGCCTCTTCAAAGAATTCAGTAAGGTTTGTGAGGCATGACCTACCCCTCTCAAATCCATGCTGACTATCACAAATCAAACTGTGCATATCCAAGTGATCATAAATCCTGTCTCGCAGAGCCCATTCCGATAATTTACCCACCACTGATGTAAGAGTAACTGGCCTGTAATTTCCGGGGTTATTCCCTATGCCCTTTCGTAAACAAGGGAATGACGTTTGCCTCTTTCCAATTTTCTGGCACTATACCCGTGGACAATGAGGACGAAAAGATCATCTCCAAAGGCCCTGCAATCTCTTCCCTCGTTTCCCATAGAATCCTTAGATGAATCCCATCAGGCCCAGGGTACTTATCTATCTTCAAGTTCCTCAAAAGTCCTATTACATCTTCCTTACTAACATCCACCTGCTCTAGCCTACCAGCCTGTTTCACACTGTCCTCCTCTACAACTAGGTCCCTCTCAGTTGTGAATACCGAAGAAAACTATTCATTAAGGACCTCTCCAATCTCTTTAGGCTCCGTGCACAAATTCCCTTTACAATCCTTGATCAGCCCTACCCTTTCTCTGATCATTCTTTTATTCCTCACATACATGTAAAAAGCCTTGGAGTTTTCCTTGATCCTATCTGCCAATGTTTTTTCATGCCCAAATATAGCTCTCCTAAGCCCTTTCTTCAGCTCCTTCCTGGATAACATGTATCCTCCAGAACCTTTTCCATTCCTTGTTTCCTAAACCTTACATTAGCATCCTTCTTCCACTTAACCAGTCGTTCGATCTATCTTGAGAACCCAGGCTCCCTCACTCAACCGCATCTTCCCTGCCTGCTAGGGACAAACATTGAGCACACGCAGTATGTATTCCTTAAGCAATCTCCACATTTCTATAGTGCTCTTCCTTGATATCATCTGTTCCCATTTTATGTTACCCAGTTCTTGCATAACAGAATTGTAATTCCCCTTGCCCCAATTATAAACGTTACTGCCTTACAACTTATATACAGCTTACAAGGGAGAAGAGTGAGGCTAACACTAGTATTTTAGATCAAAATAAGGGCAACTCTGCAGCCAAGAAAGCTGAGTTAGTTGAAGTGAGCTCAGATATTAAACTAGGACATAGAGACTCTTTAAGGGATATTTCAGAATACCTATGATAAGCACATGTCTCTGAGAGGAGGACCCATCATCTGTGATAACTAAAGCATTTAAGGAAACCATCAAACTTAAGGAAAAATACACATATTTGCACAAAGTTGAGCGGCAAGTCAGATAACTTGTCATGATATAAAGGAATGAAAAGAATTACTAATTGAAACAAGTAAATTAGAACTTGAGGGGAAGTTAGCTAGAAATGGAAAAACTGATAGAAAGAGTTACGATAGGCCTCTGAAAAGGAAATGAATAAACAACGTAAGTGTTGGCTCTCTAGATTGTGATAATGGAGAACTGACAGAAACTAATAAAGAAAAGACAAATGTAATGAATAACTATTTTCCTTCTGTCCCAATCATAGACGATACAAAAATTATCCCTGTAATGCCTATCAATCAAAAGGTGAATGGAGAGTATAATCTGGTGTGATTATAATCACTAGGGAACAATATTGAGCAAACTGATGGAGCGGTGCTTTAATAAATCTCCGGGTCCAATGGACTTCATTTTTGGGCCTTAAAGAGGTGGCTAATGAGCTAATAGTGGTGGGATTAAATTTCCAAAGTCTGTTTAGATTTTGGAAAAGTTTCATGAAACAAATAAAGCAGCAAATATAACCCCTCTACTCAAGAAGGGAAGGAGGCAGAAAACAGAAAACTAGAAGCCAGTTAGCTTAATGTCTGTTCTAGGGGAATTTTTAGAATCACTGAGTAAGGGGGTTATAACTGGGCACGTGGGAAAAACTCCAGGTGATTGGGAAGAGTCAGTGTGGTTCTGTATAAGGGAAATTGAGTTTAAGCAACTTGCTATGATTTTTTGAAGGAATAACGTACACACTAGATAAAGGAAAATGCATTGACATACTGTACTTTGATTTCCAGAAGATATTTGACAAGGTGCCACAGAAAAGGTTACTGTGCAAAGTGGGGCCGCTGCTATTGATATACCAGCAGGGATAGAAGATTGGCTGCTGGCAGTAGACAGAGTATCATAAATAATCTTCTTTAGATTGACTGCATGTGACAAGTATGTTGAACTAGACCCTCAACATTTTACAATTTGTATTAATTATTTAGGTGAGGGGTACGGAGGCATGGTAGCTAAGTCTGCAGATGGCTCAAAGGCAGGTAGGAAAGCATGTTGTAAAATGAGATATCAAGGATGCCGACCAATATATGTAGATTATGTGAAATGGCAAAAATCAGTCACATTGACTGTAACATTGGAAAATAAAGTTCACTTTAACAGGAAGAATTAAAAAACAGAGTATTATTTAGCTGGTGATTAACCGTAGCATTTCGAAGTGCAGATGGATCTAGATGTTCTAGTGCATGAGCCATAAGAAGTTAGTATGCAGATACAGCCAGAGATCAAGAAAGTATGGAATGGTGTTCTTTATTGTAAAAGTAATTTAAAATAAGTATCAGATGTTATGCTTCAGTTATCCAGGACACTGGCGAGACCACATCTTGAAATCGATGTGCAGTTTTGATCTTATTTAATGAAGCCCACGAATGCACAGGAGGCATTTCCAAGGAGCTTGATGAGATTGATATCCAGAATGAGGAAAGACTGGGCAGGCTGGACTTGTTACTGGGCTGAGAACAAAAAATGCTGGAGATCACATTGGGTTAGGCAGTATCCATGGAGCTAATGATTCGAGTCTATCAGAGCTCCTATATTGTTTTTACTGAAATTTAGAAGAGTGAGAGGTGATTTGATTGAGGCTTTTAAACTCCTTTTAATAGGCTTGATGAGGTGTACATGAACAAGATATTTTCTCTTGTTGATGAGTCCAGAACTAGGACATACTGTTTTAGGGTCACCTTTTTAAATCAAAGATAGCGAGTTTTGAGAAGATTTGTAGCTCAGTTTGAGGTTCTGGATGTGAGTTTGCTCGCTGAGCTGGAAGGTTTGTTTTCAGAGGTTTCATCACCATTCTAGGTAACATCATCAGTGAGCCTCCGGTGAAGCGCTGGTGTTATGTCCCGCTTTCTATTATCTGGTTAGGTTTCCTTGGGTTGGTGATGTCATTTCCTGTGTTGCCAACTCACTGGCAACTGAGGCTCACTGATGATGTTACCTAGAATGGTGATGAAATGTCTGAAAACAAACCTTCCAGCTCAGCGAGCAAACTCACATCCTAAAACAAAGATGACGGGAATTTTGTTTTGTTTCAGAGAGTTGTGCGGCTTTGGAGTTCAACCCTGTAAAGGCAGTGGAGGCAGGATCATTGAATATTTTTAAGGAAGAGAAATTAATGCATGGGGATCACAGCAGGTCAGGCAGTACCCATGGAGAGAAAGCAATCTAGTGTTTTAAGCCTAGATGATACTTCATCAGAACTCTGGATCTTCATCTAGACTGGAAACGTTAGATTGCTCTCTCTCCATGGATGATGCCTGACCTGCTATGACTGCAGCATTGTTTGTTTTCAGTACAGATTCCAGCATCTACTGTGATTTGCTCCTGCATAAATTAATTCTTGTTAGGCAAATGAATCAAGGGCCATTGGGGTCAGATGGGAATGTGGGATTTGGAACATAAGCCTTGATGTTGAAGGGCCAAATGGCCTCCTTTTTCTCGAATAAAAACCAAAAGAACTGTGGATTCTGTAAATCAGGAACAAAAACAAAGTTGCTGGAAAAGCTCAGCAGGTCTGGCAGCATCTGTGCAGGAGAAAACCGAGTTAACGTTTCGAGTCCGGTGAGTTCTGAGGAAGGGTCACCATACTCGAAACGTTAACTTTGTTTTCTCCTCCACGGATGCTGCCAGACCTGCTGAGCTTTGCCAGCAACTTTGTTTTTGTTCCTTCTTCTCTAAGTTTGTTCATAAACTGTATGGACTCTGCACAATCACTTAAATGTGATTTAGAGAGCAAAATATAAATTGTGGCACATAATCAAAGTTAAGATAGACATTCAAATATCAGACCACAAATTCAGAATATTTTAAAGCTTTCAAACAAAATCAGAAGCTTTAAATACTGGTTGGAGGAAATGGGACCCCAAACTTTTAAATTAGTTTTTCAAGACCAGAGAAGTTGTTCATAAATGAGTATTAATTAGTGCACCAGTATAAACTCAATTATTCCTGATTTAACAAAGCTTAACTTTTTCAGTGCTATTTACAGCTTGAACAATGTATTACTAGTTTAAATCCATGACAAGTTAATGATTTTGAAATTATTCCATCTATGAACGTTGCAAAAGCACATCTTGTAGAAATGCAGGGTATATCTGATAGAAATTTTTGAATTTGTATTTCGCTATATATGTGCAGTTGCTAAAAATACACAAAACACATGTATGTGCATATGCTTTAACATTGGAAATTCACATATTGAAGCATGCATCAATGGTCTACTTTCTCTGTGTAGCTCACAAATTGCAGTTGAAGGAACTTTCAAGGGACAACGAGAAGTATTGATCACACTTGAAAGAAATAAATAGTTCCAATTCTTTTTGTTGATTTTTCTTTTTTCCCCAATGGCTCTGATTTTTACTGCAGTTCCAGGAATCATGTGACTCAGTGCCAATCTGTGTGACCTAACCCAGGGATTGTTTGTGGATTAGTTAACATAGAACATAGAACATAGAACAGTACAGCACAGAACAGGCCCTTCAGCCCACAATGTTGTGCCGACCATTGATCCTCATGTATGCACCCTCAAATTTCTGTGACCATATACATGTCCAGCAGTCTCTTAAATGACCCCAATGACCTTACTTCCACAACTGCTGCTGGCAACGCATTCCATGCTCTCACAACTCTCTGCGTAAAGAACCTGCCTCTGACATCCCCTCGATACTTTCCACCAACCAGCTTAAAACTATGACCCCTCGTGCTAGCCATTTCTGCCCTGGGAAATAGTCTCTGGCTATCAACTCTATCTATGCCTCTCATTATCTTGTATACCTCAATTAGGTCCCCTCTCCTCCTCCTTTTCTCCAATGAAAAGACACCGAGCTCAGTCAACCTCTCTTCATAAGATAAGCCCTCCAGTCCAGGCAGCATCCTGGTAAACCTCCTCTGAACCCTCTCCAAAGCATCCACATCTTTCCTATAATAGGGTGCCCAGAACTGGACACAGTATTCCAAGTGCGGTCTAACCAAAGCTTTATAGAGCTGCAACAAGATCTCACGACTCTTAAACTCAATCCCCCTGTTAATGAAAGCCAAAACACCATATGCTTTCTTAACAACCCTGTCCACTTGGGTGGCCATTTTAAGGGATCTATGTATCTGCACACCAAGATCCCTCTGTTCCTCCACGCTGCCAAGAATCCTATCCTTAATCCTGTACTCAGCTTTCAAATTCGACCTTCCAAAATGCATCACCTCGCATTTATCCAGGTTGAACTCCATCTGCCACCTCTCAGCCCATCTCTGCATCCTGTCAATGTCCCGCTGCAGCCTACAACAGCCCTCTACACTGTCAACGACACCTCCGACCTTTGTGTCGTCTGCAAACTTGCTGACCCATCCTTCAATCCCCTCATCCAAGTCATTAATAAAAATTACAAACAGTAGAGGCCCAAGGACAGAGCCCTGTGGAACCCCACTCACCACTGACTTCCAGGCAGAATATTTTCCTTCTACTACCACTCGCTGTCTTCTGTTGGCCAGCCAATTCTGTATCCAAGCAGCTAAGTTCCCCTGTATCCCATTCCTCCTGACCTTCTGAATGAGCCTACCATGGGGAACCTTATCAAATGCCTTAACGTCACAACAAAATCGGTCCTGAAATCCCTTAACATCCCTCACACACATACTCTTAACAGGTGATGTTTCATTGAGTGCCATTTTAACAGAGGCATGCAGTAAAGTAGCAGACAATAAAAATATTATGCAAAAACATTACAGCTGCTTCATTCCATAAATTTACAAGTGATGTTATTTTGATAAATTTAACATGGATATTATTTGTTTTATGTTACAATGATTCAGTATAAGTAATTAGAGTTATAGAGTTATACAGCACGGAGACAGGCCCTTCAGCCCAAACAGGCCCATGCCAACCATGGGGGCAGGATCCTTGACACCAGGGAGGCCAGTGCAAGGGTGGAAGGAGATACAGTAATCAGAAATAGCAAGTTTGACAGACATGTCAGGTTCGGACAGGACAGGGAGTGGGGAATGCCTGTTGGATTAAATTGCATCTATTTCAATGCAAGAGGGCTAACAGTTAAGGCCGATGATCTCAGGGCGTGGATAGGTACATGGGGCTGGGACATTATAGCCATCACAGAAACATGGCTAAGGGAGGTACAGACCTGGCAGCTTAATGCGCCAGGGTACAGGTGCTTTAGGCGGGACAGAGGTGAAGGAAAGAGGGGAGAGCGAGTTGCATTTTTGATTAAAGGGAGTATCACAGCCGTAGTTAGCAATGAAATAACTAAATGATCATGCAGTGAGGCTTTGTAGGTGAAACTAAGAAATAAGAAGGGGATGATGATGTTATTGGAGTTTTACAATAGGCCTCCAAATAGTCAATGGGAATTAGAGGAACAAATATGCAGGGAGATTGTGGAGACTTGCAGGAGAAATAGGGTTGGCACAGTGATTTTCCTAAAAGACTGGGATGCCATTGTGTTAAGGGCTTAGATGGGTGAAATTTGTTAAATATGTTCAGGAACATTTCCTCAAGTAGTATGTAGAGGGCCCTACTTGGAAAGGGGCAAAAGTCTACCAACTGTTGGGAAAAAGGGCAGGACAGATGACTGAGGTGACAGTGAGGGAGCACTTTGGGGGCAATGACCATAGTTCTATTAATTTTAAACTATGATGGTGCAATTACTGTTTGTAATAATGAGCTCTTAATTCATTCAGAAGTTTTAGAAAATGCAGTTTTGTCAGTTCCCTGCACCTCTTCCTCCTTTGAGACCCTCCTTACCTCTTATGGCAATCTTTCTGGTATCGGACCTAATAGCTCATAGTGTGCTTCAATGTCATTATTTATTTTATAATGCTCCTGTGACATGTCTTCAATTCATTTCATTGGAAGCACGGCATGAATATTGAGGCAGCATGGGTACATTTAGCACCATGGATTGCTTTGTTTTTGATACTTGTAAATAATGATCCAGCAATTTAAAGAATCGTTTTGTTTTATTCCTTCATGGCCTGTGAGCATTGCTGGCTAGGCCAGCATCTATTGTCTATCTCTAGTTGCCCTTGAGAAGGCGGTGTGAGCCGCTTATTTGAACTGCTACAATCCATTTGGTGGATGAAGCCCCAAAATGCTATTAGACAAGGAGTTCCAGAATTTGATCCAGAGACAGTGAAGGACTGATGATAGAGTCACAATGGTGTTAATGCTTGGAGCGGTTCTAAGGCCGTCCTGTTGCACCACTTCTCCAAGTAAGCATCATGACTTGGTACCATTCTCTGGCCTTTTCCTCACGCCCCTACAAGTTATTTACCTTTGCATAATCATCCAATGCCCTCCTGAGTGCCTCAGTTGAACCTGCCTCCACCACACTTGCAGCCAGCTAATTGCCAATCCAAACTGTTAGTTATATGAAACGAATTTTCCTCACATCATATTTTCTTTTGCAAATTACTCATAATCTGTGCCTCTGGTTCTTGATCATTTTCCAAGTGGGAACAGTTTCTGCCTATCTATTCTATTCAGCCCCTTTATGACTTTGAAAATTTCTATCAAATCTCCTCTTAGCCTCCATTGTACTCCTTATTTCATGTTGCCTGACCATAATGGTCTGACTGAAATGCATAAGCTCACACTTTTTTGCATTGAACTTTATCTGCCACCTATCTGTCCACTCGACTAATTTGTTTATGTTCTGTTGAAGTTCCACTCTGTCCTCCCCACAGTTTACAATGTTTACAGGTTGCGTTCAAGTCTTTTGTTCTGCAGCATTGAACTTGTCCTCTGCACACCAGATCTAGGTCAATAAAATACATCAGGAAAAGCAAAGGTTACAGTATTGACCTGTGGGGATCTCTATTACAAACTTCCTCCAACCAAAAAAGTATCAATTGACCATTACTTTCTGTTGCCTATTAATCAGCCAATTACTGCTATCCCTTTTTTTTCCATGTTTTACAAATTTTCTCATAAGTTTCTCATGTGGAACTGCATTGAATGTTTTCTGGAAGTCCATGTACGCCATATCATCAGCATTACAAACATCAAGGCTTTCTGTATCTCTTCAAAAACGCCAAGTTAGTTAATTATGATTTCCCCTTAAGAAAGCATGTTGATTCTTTCTAACCAACCTCCTTTTCCATGTGAGTACTAATTCAATCTAAAATAATTGTTTCTAGAGGCTTTTCCACCACTGAAGTTAAAATAATTCTAAGTGTGTTGCTGGGAGGGGAACTTGCGGGCGCTAGCATTGCCCTGTACCTGCTGCCCTCGTTCTTCTCAAGGAGAAAATTCATAGATTTTCCAAGTGTTGCCTGAGAAGTCTTGGTGAGTTACTGCAGTGCATCTTGATCACACACCCTGCTGTCACTACATATTGGTGATGAATGGAATGCATGTTGAAAGTGCTAAATGTGGTGCCAATCAAGCACTCTCTTTTGTTCTGGGTGGTGTTGGAGCTGCACTCATCCAGGAAAGTAGGAAGTAATCCACCACATTCCTAACTCATGCTTTATAGATAGTGGCCAAGAGTTGGGGAGAGAGGAACGTGAGTTAGTCACTGAAGAATTTCCAGCCTCTTGGCATGGTTTTGTGACCACAGTGTTTATATAAGCTGGACAAGTTCAGTTTCTGGTCAGTGGTAAGTCCCAGGATATAGAGTGGAGGTGTCAGTGGTGATGATGGCATTGATTGTAAAGGGGCAATGGTTATTGTAGATGATTATTGCCTAACACATGTGGCATGAATGTTACTTGCCATCTGTCAGTCCAAACCTGGATATTATCTTGTCCTGCTATATATGAACTCCTCAGTAGCTGAAGAGTCATAAATGGTGCTGACTATTGTGCAGTCATCAGTCAACATCCCCTGTTGTGACATTATGTTGGAAGGCAGGTCATTGATGAGCCAGCAGGAAATGGTTAGACTAAGGACACAATCCTGAGGAACTCCTGCTGGGATGTTTGAGATGATTAACCTCTATCTTTCTTTGTGCTACATATAACTCCAATCAATGGAGTGTCTTCCCCTGATTTCCATTAACTCCAGTTTCCCTAGGCTTCTTTTTGTACTTCCAATCAATGAGTGAATGAGCAAGTTGAAATTTTATCTGATTGACCCAGTTTGTTGGGTCACCAAAAAACTGTGCCAACCACTAATGAGTCAAGATCTCAGCAGGGCTATCAAGGCACAAAAAGGACCAGAGATGTGGCACTTTCAATGAATGAGGAAGGGGAAACAATAGGCTGCTCTTTTAACCCTCTGAGAAGCCAGGCTGAGGCCAGGCTACAGCTACCCAGGTTAAAGGTACCCCTCGTAGATATGCTTAGTATACAGAAATCCAGGATACAGGTACCAGGATATAGCTCCCTAAGGGAGTGGCTCAGTGGTTAATACTGCTACCTAACAGTGCCAGGGACCCAGGTTCGATTCCACTCTAGGCAACTGTCTGTGTGGAATTTTCACATTCTCCTCATGTCTGCATGGGTTTCCTCTGGTTGCTCTGGTTTCCTCCCACAGTCCAAAGATGTGCAGGGTGGGTGGATTGGGCATAATGTTCAGGGATGTGTAGATTAGGTAGGATATAGGGGGGATAGCTCTGGGTGGGATGCTCTGAGGGTCAGTGTGGACTTGTTGAGCTGAAGGGCCGGTTTCCACATGATATGGATTCTTTGAAATGCCCAGGTTATAGGAGCTTGGGGTACAGGTATCCAAGATATAAGTGCCCAAATCACTGGGTTAGAGTAATGGGAGAATGGTGAATTAAAACATGTTTGTGTGCAGGCTATCCACTAATAAACCACAAAAAGACATTGAGCTTATTATTACACAATGCAGTATGATTACATTGTAGTTACCTTCAGATAGCACAAATGCAGAACTGTGTCTTAAGTTTGTGACATTTCAGACAGTCCACAGTACTGACACCTCGCTTTGTAGTCAGTCAGATATAGCTTCAGCGTCAGTTCCTAAAGTTTAGCCCAAATATAAATGTTGAACTCTCTTACGTTTCACTGATTGGTCATGTAGTCAGTTATTATAATATCTTCTGTTATTTTGCTATTTGATATTTTATCATGGTGTCCTTTTAAAAGTTATCCTTTTTGATTGTGAGTTATGGAGTTTCAGGCATTTCCCAACAAGCACTATTTGCTCACAGAAGTGTCACAACCGAGCCCAGTCTTTTGCCACCCACTATCTTTGTACATCCACTTTGAGCAGGAGTCACTGCAGTAGAAGTAAGCACTCTGGCTAATTTTCCATTTCCTTAATCCAAGTCTGAAACTTTGCTGCGTGTTTTTTTAGCTCTGCTTAATTTCAATGAACTCTGAACAAACCAGAGATCAGGGATTGAACTGTTACCCTCTGCACATGGTGCATTTACCCATTGAGTTTTTGGGGGTAAAGGGAGCTGCATGCAAGATTGTGGTAAATCCTGTGGAATGGAATTAAACACAAACTGACCCCCAGGTGTAATTATTCAGGAAGTAATTTTTTTTCATGTTTATAGAAAGAGGGAGTGTTTGGCTGTCTTGGAGTCCGTGCAGTGTGACTTGTGGTGACGGAGTACGTGAGAGATACCGACAATGTGTTGTGTCCTTCTCGGGGACAATTCCTTGTAATGGGGAGGAGAAAGAAGTCTCCCCCTGTTCACTTGTGGATTGTGCAGGTAAGTAAATACATTAAAGGTAAATGTTCTACTTTTCAAAGAAAACATTCAAAGCTCTCAGGCTCTTATGCTTCACTTCTGAAGAAGGGTCACTGGAACCTAAAACATTATCTTTGATTTCTCTCCATAGAAGCCAGCAGACCTGCTGAGCTTTTCCCAGCAATTTATGTTTTTATTTCTTCGTTTTCTTTACTTACATGCATTGTATTTATCTGATAGTGGACATGACAGAAGAGTAGGACATTGCTCAAAGATCCTGTAATAAGGAACTCAACAGTGACAGGATAGAGTTATGAAGAATGTTAGTATCAATGCAGGGGCAATTTGTTTTACAAGAAGCTAAGATAAGAGCAAATGAGCAAAGTGATGTCTAAAAAATGAAAGCGAAATGGGGATGTGAGATTATTGAAAAGAAAAATTGCTGGAAATCAGAGTGTATCAGGAAACATTTGTGGAGAGAGAGCATGAAGAGTCATCTAGACTCAACGTTAGCTTGTTCTCTCTCCGCAAATGCTGTCTGGCCAGCTCTGATTTCCAGCATTTTTTGTTTTCAGTACAGATTCCAGCCAACATCTGCAGTAATTTGCACCTATGTGAGAGTACACATGGAAACAAATTATATTGCAGACAATTGCTTGCAAATCAATTGAATGACTGGATATGAAAGTACACTAGCAATATTTTAAAACAGCAAGTGACAATATTTGTGTTATATTGCTTCTGGAACTATTTTGAAAATGGAAAGAATGAGCATTATAAACTAATTTCTGTGACTTCAGTAGATTAAAAGCTTTCCTGAATAGAAAATAACGTACCTGCTTATTTAGTTCTTGAGTGCGTCACTTAAAAATCTGAATGTACGGTACTTCATTTTTAGGTACATATTTTCGAGTGCAGTGTGATATGTTAGAAAACATAGCCCCTGTTAGATAAAGTACTAGAGACTCACTGTCTGCCCATATTAAGTTTCCATGTTCAGAGGAAGACAGGGAGAAAATCCAAAAGGAAAACGAGCCAATAATCAATAAAAAGAAATAAACAATGTGACAGGTGAAATTTTAGAACCAGGAAGGAGGCTATTCAGCCCATCTTGCCTGTCTCAGCTCTTTGAACGAGCTATACAATTAGTTCTAGTCCCCTGCAGTTTCACTATATGATTTTTCAAACACATAAAATTGACTTTTGAAGGCTAATAGTAAATTTGCTTCCATTAGCCTTTCAGCCAGCACACCCCAAATCATAACAATTCAACAATTAGGAGATCTGTTTACCTGATCTGGCCCAAATGTGACTCCATAATGTGGTTGGCTTTTAATTGCCCTCTAAAATGGCCGTATCCAGGGGAAATTATGGGATAGGCAATAAAGGCCTAGCCCAGCCAGCAATGCTCTCAATTCATGAATAAATAAAACAAAACACTGCATTTAAAAAAAAAACTCATCTCCCAGCAGTTCTTTGTCTGATAATTTAAATCTGCATTGGCTCGCTTCTGATCAACTTGCCAGAGAAAACAATTTCTTCCCATCTGCCTTATCAAACCTTTTACAGATTTGAACTCTGACTAAATTTCCCCCTAACCTTTACTGTTCTAAGGACAATCTCAGTTAGTGTGGATCTCTGGGTAGGGCAGCTTGGTGGCACAGTGGTTAGCACTGCTGCCTCACAGTATCAGGGACTCGGGTTCAATTCCACCCTTGAGGAAATGTCTGTGTGGAGTTTATACATTCTCCCCACGTCTGCATGGGTTTGCTCCAGTTTCCTTCCACAGTCCAAAGATGTGCAGGATAGGTGGATTAGCTGTGTGAAATACAGGGACTGGGTGGGATTCTGTTCAGAGGGCCAGTGTGTGCCTGATGGGCTGAATGACTTACCACACTGTAGAGATTCTATGCAGTTTTTGACCACATGCATCACAGAAATATGTGATAAGCAAAACCAGAGATGTAGAAAGTTTAGCTTAGTTTAATATTTTAACTTAATTCAGATGGATGGGTGTCGCCATCTGGCTAGCATTTATTGTACATCCCCAGTTGCCCCTGAGAAGGTGCTTTCTTGAACCACTGCAGTCCACGTGCGATAGGTTGACCCACAATGCCATTAGGGAGAGAATTCCATGCTTTTGATCCAGTGACTGTGATGGAACAGTAATGTATTTCCAAGTCAGGATGGTGAGTGGCTCAGCGGGGACTTCAATGTGCCTGCATGGTGTCCCCATGTATCTGCTGCCCTTGTCCTTCAAGGTGGAGGTGGTCATACGTTTGGAAGGTGCTGTCTGAGGATCTTTAGTGAATTTCTGCAGTGCATCTTGTAGATACCTCATCCTGTGTGCCACTAATCATCAGTGGCTGTGGGAGCGGATGCTTGTTTATGTAGAAAATTTGCACTGTTGGTAAGGCATGCAAAAAGAAGAAATAGGAAATCAAGTAAATGTCTCCTGGTGCCACTCCAGTATTGGAATATAATCCCCTGCAATTTTGACATAGTTTTTCTCTCTTTTTAATGGCATAGAGGGAGCTTTGTGGCTCAGTGGATAATAATGCTCTAAACCAGAAGCTCCAAGTTAAAGACCCACCCCAGAACTTGTATCCATGGAAAGACTATTCATGAGGTATTGCAACAAGTTGGTGATCAGCAGAAAATTCTTTGAAATCTCCCAGTATTTCTCAAAAAGAGGGCAGGATGTGTGTGGAGGCATGAAACAAATAAAAATAAAGGAGTGCAGGGTAAGGGGACCAAATATCGAGTTATACTAAACAGCTTTGTGACATTAAAATCAACATAGTCAGCATGTTTAGTAACACATTTAGCTTAACTCTCTGAAATGGTTTTGTTTCTAATTGACTTTCTGTGACTTTAACTGAAATATTCACATTAAATCTTGCAGGAGACTAATTAATTAAGTTCATGTTTCCCTGAATATTGAAGATTAAGGATGACCTTCTAGTGTTATACCTAATGGAGTAGACAGAGAGAAACTGCCTCCTTTGCTGGGAGAGTCTAGAACAAGATTATAACTAGGCCATAAAATGGTGATGTCACAACACACCCCTTCGCACAAAGGCTAAAAGAAATCAACTCTCTGCTCTGAAAGGCTGGTTTTGCAAATTTCAAAACAGATTGAAAATGTTTTATTTAGTAAGGGTAATTCACAATTCTGGATTCAAGGCAACTAGATGAAGATAGGGTCAGCCATGATCTACCTCAATAGCAAAACAGGCTTGTTGGGGGCGTGGGGGTGGCGGGCAAGAGGGAAGGAAGTGTTCTGTAGCCTACTGTTGTTTCTATTTTCCTCAAGTGCGTTTGTTTACTTAAGTATTTCATTTCTTTCATTGTACAGGGCAGGAATCTGGAACCGTTCACAATGAAGCATATAACACAGGCAATATAGTAACGATCACAGGCATTTCTCTCTGTCTGGTGATAATCATTGCCACCGTTGCCATCACTGTACGGACAAAACTATCACGTAAGAAACAAAGCTGCAGTACTGCAGGAAGACAGGGCTCGGGGCCTCAGCATAGTTTCAGGAAAACCCTTGAAAATGAAAGAAACTTCTGTGATATGAGTCATCAACATGACTTTTTAGCTGACAATGTTGCCCCGCTAAAGCTCAATGATGGTATGGATATTCCTCTGACATACAGGAGGAGCCAACATTTCCTTTCAAATCAGGACTCACAGGCTGAAGAAAACCCAGGGCAGCAAAGTGCTCAGAAAGTGATCCCTCCTATATTTGGATATCGTTTGGCACATCAACAATTGAAAGAAATGAAAAAGAAAGGGATAACAGAAGCAACTCAGGTATATCATGTTACACAGCACCCTCTAGATGACACGATCATTAATGAAGGAGGAGCCCCAATTACAGAAGTAGATCAAACTAATGCTACCACAATCATTGCACCCCACATGGACAAGGAAAGCAACATAGAAAGTAGCATAAACAGATTTCGTATTAAATCTCCATTCATAGATCAGAAGTCAATTTATTACAACCAGCAAACAGAAAAAGCAAACCATAGGATGGATTATACAATTCAACCATTTCCAGAGCCGTTTGTTGACTATTTCCTGCCATACCAAATGCCACAAGTAAACAGCATGGGACCTAATAGCCAAGCAAGTAATAAAACACTTCCAGGTAGGCCCGGAAAGTTCAGGCATTGTGAGACTGAGATAGAGATGTGTGAAAAAGGGAATGGCAGAAATCCTAATTTTAGGAGAACATCTAGCTTCAATGAATGCAAAACTGCAAAGTTCTACAGAGAAAGAAGTCTGTCCAATTGTACGCAGAAGCTTCCATCCCTGTCTCACTCCAGAACTATGTGTAGGCCAGCAGCTGTGACTGACAGATCCACTTGTGACAAAGCTATAGCTCAGTTCAGATTTAGTAGTGCTAACTCAGCAAAATATCATTGCAGTGCATTTGCAACAGAGCCCTCAAAAAATTACAAGAAAAGTAGTCAGCCTGGGGCACTGACTTGTAAAACTGAGCTGACAAGTGATCAGCAAATGACAAGTGGTATTCTTAATAACTCAGAAACCTACAGAGGCAAGAGAAGATCGAGCACATCAACGAACAGATATAAATTGACTCCTAAAGTCAGTGATCCCAACTCTGAGAATTGTTTCAAACAGGCGTCTCCACGGAGCAATCCATTACCTCGTCAGCAATACAGATATGATAGATGTCAAAGTTTCCCTTCTGATCCCAACTTTCTCCTGTATGACAACTCTGGTTTTGAGTTAACTACGTCAGAGCAGCAGATAATTGATTTGCCAGCACATTTTAGTTCACATGTAAACGAAGATGAAGAAGACACCAGTACTTTAAGTAACGAAAAGCTGGTGATCTGAGAAACTTGAAAAAAGAAACTTCTAAAATTTAAGTAAAATAATTGTTTGTGTCTTAATCTTAGCCTGCCTTGTTTAAGTGACTTTATCTTGTTAATAAAAAGAGATTTTTTATAAGGAGAATTTCCTCTTGAAAATGAGAATGTACCCTTAAGCAAGAATAGCTCTTCTCTGCATTCTTCCCTGATCTTGACCTTAGATTTGCCAACTTTGAATTCTATAGGGGCACTATCTGATTTTCATTTCTTGATGCAGGAAGAGAGTTGGATTCCAGGGAAGAAAATTTTTAATGAAAAATTTGTGCAGAATTTTCAAAGCAACTTTGCCAAAATTAGTTGAAGGATAAATTGTTAACCTCATTGTAACCTTAATTGTTACTGAGCTGTGTGTTCTACTGATATTGATGACCCAGCTAAGCGCAGTGGTACTTTTCATTTTCAAAAGAACCTCAATGCATAGGGTATTATTTGGATTTATGTGCAAATATGCACATCTGAGGTCTATGTGCAAAGGTTTTAGATATGCAATTGTGTTTCTATGTGGTGACTTTTGTTTAATAATAAATTCTAAGCTGCAAAGCTCTCAAATCAGTGTATTACTTTTCAAGCTGTGATTTCTAGTGATGTTACACATAAAAGACATGAGATCTCCACAGATGCTGCCAGAATTTCTCCAGCATTTTCTGTTTGTTTCAGATTTCCAGTATACAGTGATTTGCTTTTATTTTACATTAAAGACATGCATTGCCAGTGTTTTGTTTTCTGAATCACACATTTAGAAATTAATAACACCTGCAGAACCAAATTCGAGCTGGATAAGGAGTTCAACAGCATCTTCATGGGGACACATCTGCAATATATTCTGTGGGGCGCCGTTAAACACTTGATAACACATTGATATTGTAAGACACGTTTAAATAATTGAACTCCAGTTATAACTTTAAATTCTAAACCTTTTGGTGTATTGGCCTTAGTTTTGTTTTTTACATTTTGCCTTACTTTACCATTGGCTGTAGGTCTTTAATTTTCCTGGTATAGGGGCAGAATGATCTTTTTCTTGTGACTGTCTGGGTTTTTCCACGTAATTACATTCTTTCCAGCTTCTTACCTATTCCTCCTGGAGTAAAATGCCAGATTTTCTGGGCAGGATGTTCTGACCCCCAGCTGGAATCTAACATCAAAACACCATATTTAAAAGGCACCGAGATTGCACTTTACTTCCAGCAAACCAGGAAAGATAGAAAACTAAACATAGAAAATAGAAGCAGGAGTAGGCCGTTTGGTCTTTCAGGCCCGCTCTACCATTCATTATGATCACAGCTGATCATCCAACACAGTACCATGTTCTTGCTTTCACCCCATGCCCATCGATCACGTTAGCCCTAAGAAATATACCTATCACCTCAATCGCTTTCTGAGACAGAGATTTCTACAGGCCACTCCCTGGGCGAAGGAATTTCTCCTCATCTCTCTATCCTGAATGACCTACCCTGCATGCTTACACTGTCACCCCTTGTTCTGGACTACCTGGGCGTCAGCAACATTCCTCCTGCATTTACCCTGTCTAGACTTGTTAGAATTTTATAGGTTTTTTTTAAGATCCCCACTCATTCTTCTAAACTCCAGTGAACGTAGTCCTAACCAATCCACTATGTCCTCCTGCATCCAAGCAATCAGTCTGGTAAACCTTTGCTGCACTCCCTCTACAGCAATAACATCCTTCCTCAGATAAGGAGACCAGACTACACACAATATTGGAGTTATGGTCGCAACAATGCCCTGTACAGTTGCAGCAAGACACCCCTGCCCTTGTACTTGAATCCTGTCATAATGAACGCCAACTTACCATTTGTTTTCTTCACCACCTGCTGTACCTGCTTGCTTACTTTCAGCAGCTAATGTGCAAAGACACTGGGTCTCATTGCACCTCCCACTTTTCCAATCTATCCCATTCATATAATAATCAGCCCTCCTGTTTTTGCTGCTGACATAGATAACCTCACATTTATTCACATTTTACTGCAACTGACATGCATTTGTTCACTCAGCTTGTCCAAATCACGCAGAAACATCTCTGCATCCTTCTCACAGTTCACCCTCCCACCAAGCTAAGTGCTTTCTGCAAACTTGGAGATGTTACATTTAATTTCCAAATCTAAATCATTAATACGTACAGTGAATAGCTGAGGTCCAAATATTGATCCCACTAGGCATTACCTGCCACTCCCATTTATTCCTAATTTTGCTTCCTGTCTGCCAAGCAGTTCTCTAGCCATGTCAGTACACTACCCCCAATTTCATGTGCTTTAATTTTATATATTAATGGGACTGTATCAAAAGCCTTCTGTAAGTTCAAGTAAACAACATCCACTGTTTGCTCTTATCACTTCTGTTCATTCCGTCCTAGATTTAACATTTAACATTCTTAGACCCATTGCCATTATTTTGCACTGAGGCCATCCTTGATTCTTGGCCTTGAATCCTCTTCCTGACACTTTTTCTTACTTACAATTCTATCTTTTATTTTTGCCCTCTCTCCTGCCTCCCTGTATAGGTTTCCATCTCCACTAACACATACTCCCCCACAGGACATCAGTTCCAGTCCTGCCCAGGTAGAACCCTTCCAGCTCATACTGGTCCCAACTCCTGTAGAACCAGGAACAAAAACAAAGCTGCTGGAAAAGCTCAGCAGGTCTGGCAGCATCTGTGAAGGAGGAAACAGTTAACGTTTTGGGTCCGGTGACCCTTCCCCAGTTCTGAGGAAGGGTCACCGGACCCAAAATGTTAACTCTGTTTTCTTCTTCACAGATGCTGCCAGACCTGTTGAGCTTTTCCAGCAACTTTGTTTTTGTTCCTGATTTACAGCATCCACTGTTCTTTTGGTTTTTATCCCGTAGAAACAGTCCTGATGTCCGAGGATTCTGAAACACTCCAGCCATATATTCCTCAGATATAGCCTGCTGTTTCTACTATGACTAGCACGTGGCTCTGGAAGCATTCCTTGAGATCACACTCTTTGAGGTTCTACTTTTTAACTTGCTTCTTAACTCCCTATTTTCTGCCGTCAGCTCTCCTGCCATGACACGTACTGCTAAATTAAACTCTTAGATTTCCTCTAAAATCAAATAATTCTAGTTACTCCAGGGCCCTTCTTCTCAGAAATGCTGCACTGTTGCTGTTATAAACTCTAAACTCAACATAAAGACCTTACAAGTTAAAAGAGATAAATGTAGTACGAGTACTCACCTGACCTTTCCCAATATGCTGCTTCCAATTGCTCTCCGTCACTTTTGATGCTCTTCCCAGAATACTTCCCTGTGATTGCTTACTGTGGGGCGCTCTTCCTAGATTGCTACACTGAGATGCTGACTGCAGAACACTCATCCCAGGGAGATTACACAACTCTTTTCATTGATTCCAATGCCCCTGCCCCTGCCAGAGATGACTAAAATCCAGCTAAAATAGTGGTGCTATGATTTAGTGATGACTCCCTGGAGGTTCTTCTGAAGGCTATGCAAGAGGGAAGAAAAGCTGTTTTTCATATGGATTCCAACAAGATGCAACCCTGATTTACGAAAGCAGCCTGGACAGAGCTGGCTGTGGAGGTCAGTACCAATGGATGGCTCAAGAACTCCCACTTTCATTGCTGCAGGAGGTTGAATGATCTGTCATGCTCTGCCAGGGTGTGTACCAGGGTGTGCATCACAATCCTGTACAGAGCTGACCCTCGCCTAGGGCAAGTGGGGGTACTACACTGGGCCCTGTACTTTGGCAGCAGAGGACAATGCACAGTATTAGTTGCCTAAGTTTCCCACTCCTCAGGAGCTGGCTCTGCCCCTCTGAGTGTGAGTTAACACTGTAGGGTTGCCTCTGCAGAGGTGTGTCACACAGGAGGTTGGCTCCCAGGCATCTCCAACAAGTGCGGTCAATGTCCATTCACTGCAGCTACTGCTGTACCACCACAGGATACATTGCATCACAGGGGTACTGCCTCTCATTCATCTTCTTAAAACATTAAAGGAACCACAAAGCTTACCTCCTCACTCACCACCAAGTCATTGACCTTTTAACTAGGAGAATGTATATATCCGGCAGCATTTCCCAATTACTTTAAATGAGACAAGGACACAATCACAGGAGGTGGTCTTTTGAGTTCAATCCCACTTTCTTCAGGTTTGCTGGTGTCAGCAAGTGTGATGCCTCACTTGGGCAGGCTTCTGGCCCTCGTCAGGCCTCACCCCTAATACTGTACATGCTTAACAACAATAAGCTAGACTGGCGTGACTGAGACTTCTCGAGAGGTGATCAACATGGAGAGGCTTCATCCTGACACTCTGAATGTTTGGGCACAGTGATGCCTTGGTTATAATGGAGCCAAATAACTGGAAAAGTTTGTGTTGACTGGAGTTTACAGGAAGAAGCCTCGTATGCACAGTCTGTTTTGTGAACATATTGGTTTCCTGTTTTTGTCTATCAAGATTGTACCCACAGATGTAATTCCAGTGGACTGGGATGTTAACAATGGTATGTTAATAAATACAAAACAGGTTTTGATGGTACCTGAAAGGTTCTGACAAGGCAAAACTTTAATTCACCTTGGAGAAATTGAACTTTTCCCACCCTTTTAAAAGATGTGGAAAATACTGGTCAGGAACTCTCCTCCACAGCCCTTTGCTTCTCTACACTTTTAAATGTCTTTTTAACAATCTTCATGTGGAGCAACTTTCAGTCATTGTGGTATTTCTGTACATGCCTCAGCATCAGGTTCCCTGTCCATTTCCAGTTGTGCAGCATCTCAGGAACTATCTGAATGTAAATTGTTGTTGTTGGATGGCAGATGGATGAATTAACAAATCTTCCTCCTGGAGCTAACCAGGCTTTAGCTGGTTGTGATTTTCAAAGCAACCATATCAATTAACAGCACAGAGCCTCATCATTGTGCAATAAGATTGCCCCCAAGTTCTTGTAAGTCTGCACAAGTCTTGCTTGTATTACAAGATAGATCCTCTCAGCTATGTGGTGCAAGACTGCTTTACAGATACATCACCTTCCCACATCTTGATGTTGCTAATTTGCATACTTAATCCGAATTAATCAGAAGGAATACTTGGACAACATTTCCCCATTTTTGAGGCTCTTTCTTGCTGTGCCACCAGTTTATTTACTTTAACACCCCCCACTCCCACAACCCTCCCCACACTCTCTGCTGCTCTTAGCTTAAATGTATCACGGAGACATTTTTCATCTTGCACTCACCCTTATTCCCCTTTGTTCTTCCTTTATATGCCAGTTAATCCCTCTTCTCTCTCAAAACGGATTGGGCAGTACTGTTTAATACACCAACTTTGTTATGGAACTAACAGACCTTCTGCTTGTGTGTTTAGTATGACAACAAAATGGACAGACATTATTTATCTTGGTTAAATTAGCTATCCTTTATTTGACCTTGGTACATTATGAAGAGGAGAGATAACAAGATGTAGAGCTGGATGAACACAGCAGGCCAAACAGCATCAGAGGAGCAGGAAGGCTGACATATCAGGTTGAGACCCTCTTTCAGAAAAGCTCTGAAACATTACGAAGAATATGTGCAATATTTTGCTCAGCTCTGTGGTATTACATATTACATCCCTTTCTGTTTCCCTTATGAAAAATTTTTTTTTAATAAACAAAGGCAATTTAAATCTGCAGAATCCACAATTTGGATTCAGTTTAAGAACTGCCATGAATTTTTAAAATAATGCACTCCCAAGAGATACTTAAAAATATTGTTCAATTTTGAAGGCATATAGATTAAAATTTTTTAAATTACTTGAATATCAAATGTAAAATGTCTGCATCAGACAGATAGATAATATCATTTTTTTTAAGGAAGTGACAGGCAATTGAATTCTAAACATTATTGTCTTTTTAATTAACTTCCTGTCAAATTAAATGTCAAACAACGCCATTTTAAAGTAACATACTTTCAAAATTGACTTGAGTTTGCAATTAAGATATTTTCCGGAAAGCATGAAAATAAGGATCATGGAATCCTGAGCGTTTTATATTAAAAGGTTATTAGATGTTCAAAGATCTCTTTGGAGATTCTCTTGCTATTCTTAAAGCAAAGACTGAAATATTGTTTCTGTGTGGTACTGACCTGAGCTCCATGTTTGCATTTCCTGTTAATTTGGAAGAAGCAGGACAGAACGTGGTTCTTGTAGCTGAACCATTTTTGTTCTGGGAAAATGTATAGTCGCATCTTTGGGCACAAGTCCTTTTGTCAAGCCAAAGTTTTGATGAATATTGTTGAGTATGAGCAATGCAGTGCTGGTTGTGCCAGATAATATGATTGTTCATAAGCACTTGAAACCTGGCTATGAAAGGCGATTTTGCAACAAGAACTTTCAGACTGTCAAGAGTGTAGTAATGACCTTGAATCCATAGTCGATTGTTGAAAGGTTCATTAATGTGTTTTAGGGAGGGAAACTGCCATCCTTACCTGTTCTGGCCTACATGTGACTTCAGGCCTTCTGCAATCTAGTTGACTCCTAACTCCCCTCTGGGCATTTAGAGACAGGCAATAACCACTGGCATAACCAGCAATGCCCTCATCCCTTGGATTAATTTTAAAAAAATTGACAGTAGTGAGGGAACCATGTGGAAGACATAGTGAGGGGGTGTTGGGACAGGCAGTGATGTTAAATAGAGGCAAGTTTCTTCTCAAAGTGGAGGGCAAAAGTTGCGAAGACAATCGTGGCACAGTGGTTAGCACTGCTGCCTCACAGTGCTGGGGACCCAGGTTCAGTTCCAGCCTCGGGTGACTGTCTGTGCAGAGTTTGCACATTCTCCCTGTGTCTGCGTAGGTTTCCTCCGGGTGCTCTGGTTTCCTCCCACAGTCCACAGATGTGCAGCTTAGGTGGCTCGGCCGTGCTAAATTGGCCATAGTGTTCAGGGCTGTGTAGATTAGGGGGACGGGTCTGGTTGGGATGCTCTGAGGTTCAGTGTGGACTTGTTGGGCTGAAGGGCTGTTTCCACACTGCAGGGATTCAATAAAAAAAACTGTAATAGATTATTTTTGCATATCTTTGAGAAAAGGCAGTTACTGACCAATATCAACAATAAGAACAGAAGTTGCTGGAAAAGCTCAGCACGTCTGGCAGCATCTGTGAAGAAAAAGTCAGAGTTGCTGTTTTGGATCCAATGACCTTTCCTCAGAACTGATGATTGACTACCTGTCATCTGTCACCATATTGCACCAGAATGATGCATTGTAGAGAAGGGCTTCAGAAACAAAGAAATAAAAGGTATAATGATAATTTGGAACTTTCCAATTTTCTAGGATGCATAGTGAGCCACAAAGATCATAAAAATCCCAGTTTTGCATCCTTTCTTGTGCTATCAGTCTTGCATATGAACTACTATCTAGCAAGCTCAGGTATGGAAGGGTGTAAGGGTGAAAAGCAGAAGGAAAAGACCATTTGAAAGAAGAATGGCAATGTCTTCTTTAAACTGTATTTTCAAAATGTTGATTGACCAAAACTTAATCTTTCTATGCATGTTCAATACTGCAAAGTTAGACATCACACAACATCAGGATATAGTCCAACAGGTTTATTTGAAATCACAAGTTTTTGGAGCACTGCTCCTTTGTCAGGTGAAGTCCACTTCATCACCTGGTGTCATGTGATTTCTGACTTTGTCCACCCCAGTCCAACACTGGCAGCTCCACATCAAATAATGCAAAGGATTGCAAAACTACAAGATACATTGAAAGGGAAAAGGTAAAGCTAAAGAATTAGGCTTTATTGTAAGAAGTATAAAGATATGTTCTCACCCCAAAAAAATGTTATTATGATTCAGCACAAGTTTTAATAATGTGTTGACTGTTTTTGATAACACAGAAGTTCCAGTATTTGTAAAACAGCTTCTGTGGTGACTCTGTTGAAATGATAATGGTCTTTTCGTTAGGTAATAGTTTTTTGTAGAAATAGGTATATATTTACTATAAGTAGTTGATATAACAACTGACAGTCTAGGAAAGATTGGGGAAAATACAGAATGAACAGAAGCATTTGTCTATAAAGTTTGCTTATTTACACACCTTTATTTAAATTGTACAGGATTAGTATTAAAGTCAAAGCTCTTACATTTGCATAGTTTTATTAAAGTAAATGTCAGCATTTATTTCAGCAATTCAGCATGCAGGCTGAAATATGGTCAAGCCAGAAGGATTGGAAGTAATCTTAATCTTCTTGGCATTCTACAACTTAACATCCATTTATCATTATACATGGATGGGGGATAAAAGTCAAATTCCCAGGCCTTTAGAAAAATAAATACTTTCTCATTTAAACAATGTTATCTTGCAAGAGTTTTCATTATTTCAAGCTGGCATTGCATTATAATATATTGGTTAAAGCATAGCCAGTTAGTCAACCACAAGAGGATACTCCCAAATGATCAGTCAATTCCAGTACATTCACAATAGTTTCAAAACAGTGCTTTAGAGTTTCCAATGCTTTAAGGTTTATTAAATCTGGCAATTAGAAGTAAACACAAAGATAAAATGCAGGATAAACTCAGCAGGTCATGGAATCAACAAGACCGAAACAAGCCCTTTGGCCCATCTCATCCATGCCAACCAAGTTTCCAAAACTGAACCTGTCCCATTTGCCTGAACTTAGCCCACATCCTTCTAAACTTTCCTATCCATGTACCTGTCCAAATGCTTTTTCAATGTTGTAACTGTACCTGCCTCTATCCCCTCCTCTGGCAGCTTGTTCCAAATAAGTACCAGCCTCTGTGTGGAAAAGTTGTCCCTCAAGTCCATTTTAAATCTTTCCCCTGTCAACTTAAAACCTATGCCCTCTAGTTTTGGACTCCACTATCCTGGGGAAAAGACCTTGGCTATTCACCTTATCTTTGCCCCTCAGAATTTTATAAGCCACCCTAAGAATATGCCTCTGCCTGGAGGCATCTAAGAAGACAGAAACAGAGTTAACAGTTCAAGACCAATATGACTTCTTCAGAACTGGAAGCACTCAAAACTTAATTCTCTCTTCACTGATGCCAACACGCCTACTGAACATATCCCGCATTCTGAGCCTGTATTTCAGATTTCCAGCAACCGAAGTACTTATCTTTTAGTTTGAAGCAAAAGTTATTTTCAACGAAAGAGCTCATTTGGACATAATATCAATAAAAAGTTTAAACCCCAATGATATAATTTAAGAAAAAAAAGAGGAAACAATAAACAGTTGCTCAGTGTGAATTTAAATGCCACATTCTGTATGGTACGGTAACATATTCCTGAACATCTTTCAGAAGACTTAAGATCAGGATATTAGCTCAGAATATAAGCTCAGAGAAGATTTAAGCTCAGAATTTAAGCTCTGAATATAAGCTCAGAACAACCCTCATCAAAACACTTCATTTCTATCCAGAATGGTCATACAGTTGCTAATGTAAGGGCTGGTCCATGCTGGTATGAGGCTGAGGTGTATTAAGTAAGCTTCAGGCTGCATTTAAATGTTGACAATGAGTTGTGCCTGGGGATGGTGGAAATCGACCAAATCTTATTAGGAGCTGGATGGTAGGTCAGCCCTGTGGGGGGAGGTTCAAAGGCAATGCTTTCCGTGATGTACAAAAGAAAGTTAGGCGTTTCGAGCTCATTTCTCTGATGGGCCTGAGGCAGTTCACTCCCACAGAAAGCTGTTGATATCAGTTTGATAGAGATATTCAAGAGGAAGCTGGATGTGGCCCTTATAACTAAGTGTAGAGCTGAATGAACACAGCCGGCAAAGCAATATCTCAGGTGCAGGAAGGCTGACGTTCTGGGCCTAGACCCTTCATCAGAGAAAATGATGTGGCCCTTGTGGCTAAAGGGATCAAGGGGCATAGAGAGAATGAGATATTGAAATTGCAAGATCAACCATGATCATATTGAATGGTAGTGCAGACTAGAAGGGCTGAATGGCCTACTCCTGCACCTATTTTCTACGTTTTACATAACCAGAGTAAACTTTGATTTCCATATTTAGCTTTCACTAATTTCAGGAGACCAGAACCGCTCAGCTATTTACAGGCTCAGCTGTATATTAAATCAGACGTTGGATCTTTCAAATATCTTGGCCTCCTGCAAGTTAAATATCCCTTCCCTAGCCTTCATTTTGTCATTATTTACGTGATATCTGCAGATTGGTAATTCTGCTAATTAAAATGGCTGACAGGGCTTGACATTTTGTCATTACAATTCTTAAATTGTCACATAATTTAGAATGACCCACTTAACAATGAATTAATGTACAAAATACAAAAGTTGAACTCCAAAATATTTCTATCTGCTTTGGGTAAAAGCAACCTGACATTTGGTATTAAAGGTGTAACTGTTCATCAAATGAATGTTACCCCATTTTGCTCTCATAATCTCCACTTCCAGCACTTGGAAAGAAGTAGAGTGGCCTGATTTTCATGACTGTGAATTTCAAAGAGTGCCACCAGCCTGTCCAGGTGAACCAGATAATTCCTTTATCATACTTTCCAGTGTAGTTGCCGTGTCGATAGTATTTTCCATTAAGGTTGGTTGCATGACACCTTTGATTTTGCGTAAAAATGAGAGACACGAACATTTTTACAAAGTAGTGCTGACAGAGGTATCACAGATTTAATCAAACAAACAAAAACAGAACTGAGGAAGGGTCACCGGACCCGAAACATTAACTCTGATATTTTTTGTCATAGATGCTGCAAGCCCTGCTGAGCATTTCCAGTAACTTCTGTTTTTGTTCCTGATATACAACATTCACAATTTTTCCGGTTTTTACAAACAAACAAGTTTGACAAGAAATTCATCTCAGATGGTGACACAAAATGAGTGATAATGGTTTGGTTGCCCATCATACATAGCACTTGATATCTGATTCCAGTGACAAGTTAATGGACTGACAAATCTGTGTCACAACCCTGGAAAATTTCTAGCTCTTTATATTTCTATAGAGAGCAATAAACTGATCACTTCCCCTTACAATTATGCCTTTAAAGATTTCTGATATTTCAAAATCTAGAATTTGATCTATTTCTCCCTCCTTCTCAAAAGTGGTCAGAATTCATACTTGGAATTTTTTTGCTTAATTCTTGAACACAGCATTTTGTATGTGAGAAAAAGTGTGATAAAAAATCTGTGATGAGTAAAGAAAGTAGGAACTGCCGATGCTGGAGAATCTGAGAAAACAAGGTGTACAGCTCGATGAACACAGCAGGCCAAGCAGCATTTTCTGAAGAAGGGTCCAGACCTGAAATGTCAGCTTTCCTGTTCCTCTGATGCTGCTTGGCCTGCTGTGTTCATCCAGCTCTACACCTTGTTATCTCTGATGAGTAGTGCTTTCCACACAGATTTGGAGTTTAGCAAACAAGACTGAAATTTGCTGGAGAAACCCAGTAGGTCTGGCAGCACCTTTGGAGAGAAAACAGTGTTAACATTTTGAGACCTTCTTCAGAACTGCACCCATAGTTCTTGATTATATTTTGGAAGTAAGCACTTCTGCTCAGTTAGATACGTGATACAGCCCCTCTCTGCTTCTACAAAGCACTTTATGACCAACTTTACAGGCACAGCCTCACTGTTTGTGTATGTCTCATAACTATTCAATATAAATGATCACTTGGAATGTGTCAGTCAATTGATTAAATGTGAATACCTTTGAAACACACGCAAAACATGAAGTAGTTTGAGATTACCCAAACACACTTTATTCGAGTCTTTTGCATACTGTGAGAAATAAATAATCTATCTCGTTTGTTTGGGATGCATGTCGCAAATTTTAGCAGCTTATCTCCCACTTATTTCCAGCTTAAATTAATAAAAATTAATTCATAGAAATCTAATTGGTCTCTAATGAAATACACTGAAATAGATAGCAGACATATTTTTAATTTTCCTTCTTCCGAATCATCAATTTATTATTTAAGCTAGTGCCGTGATATTTTGGTCAAATTATTTTCAAGCAATTCTGATCCTGTTTGTCCTTTGCAATTTCAAAAAATATAATGACAGTGTTTCATTATTACTGGGTCTGCCAAAACAGAATAATTGACTTAAGATTTGGTTGGTTTAACATAGCCAGGCTATGTTAACTGGCTATTTACATTAAATTTGAAGTGACTGTTGTACATGCCTTATCTAGGCATTAGTAGTCTGTTACTCAATCATGTCTGCAACTGTGTTCTTTCACCACTAGGTCGAGCTGCACATGCTCCAGATCCCCATATCTGTACCTGCAGAACCACAAATGCACTCAGTGAAATCTGCATTATCCCAACTTTGTGTGGGTCATTTTTTAACAAGGCAGGTGGTTAGGACATGTGGAGTTCACACATTCTGCCCGGGTCTGGTGGGTTTCCTCCAGGTGCTCTGGTTTCCCCCCATGGCCCGAAGAAAAGCACATTAGGTGGATTGGTCATTCTAAGTTGCCCATAGTGACCCAGGGATGTGCAGGCTAGATGGATTAGCCATGGCAGATGATAGGGTAGGGGATGCTCTGAGGGCTGCTGTGGACTTGATGGGCTGAATGGCCTGCTGCCACACTGTAGGGATTCTATGAAACTATAAGAGCGCTAGGGTCTTGAAATTGCTTTTAAAAGGGAAATGGATTCCATTACAATAATTGAAAAATTAGAGGAGACAGAAGGGAATTGGGTAGGGAATCTCTTGTAGAGAGATGCTGCTGGTGAAATGGGCTGAATGACCTCTATTTGTGATAAAATTACGATGAATTTATCCCCTCACCAAGTGACCCTTTATTTACATGTGCACTGTACTGGGGCTGTGACCAGCCAGCTCAAGCCTAGACTGAAGACACCTTCTGAATCTCCTGTTTATATCTGTCAGCCAGGGCTCCCTGGTTGGCTCAATTTAACAACCCCAAACAAGGATCTCACAGTCAACAAGATCAACCTGGCCCTTATTCCAAACACAACAAAATTCCAAGCAAAGGGAGTCCCGTCTTCCCCAAGTGACCACAGTCGTATAGTTTCAGCAGAGGTCCCTAGATAGTTCTATTAGCAGGACACTGGGTGTAGAAAATGGAAGCGCTACACTAATGTTATAAAGGAACCTGCTTTGGGGTTCAGTTTGAAAAATCAGACAGTATCGCATGGAAAGCTAACTTACATGAACTGTTATATTTAACTTAATTATTTTTGATCTGGCCAATGGTTACAAAGATGAAAATAATGAGCCATAGTGCTCAGTGTCAGATTCAATTGTTATTATTTGGGCAGATATTGATGGCCAATTATATTGCCCTGGCATAATTATTCTTTTTAGTAATGATTGTATATAAATACTTGCATACACAGAATTTTGCATTAATAAATGTAACTTCATACCTGTTAAACCACCAACCGGATTTAGTTTCTTGTGAACAACTCCCAAGTAGGTATCTGTCATTGTCCTGGTCTGAAGTACTGAACTGCATCCCATTGTGAGAAACTGACCACTGAATCTCTGGGACCAGGCCACCAGACAATGCATCTCCTGCGTTCCCACTATAAGCTCCAAATGTTAGCCTGTATTTATCCTGGTTTAAAGAACAAAAAAGGAAATTGCTGTGGCACAACAAATTTGTCTATTGAATTGAGAGTTAAAATAACCTCTATAACAAGTTTCAACTTCTCTCACCATTTCGTCCGAGACGTTAAACTTTTCATAGGTAGCGTATCTCTTATCTCCATTCCAGTCTATGAGGTCAAACTTTAATAAATACTTTCCTGCAAGGAAATTATTATCAGTCAAAAAAAGTCCATTTGGTGATTATTAATGTGTCTAAAAGCTTTTCTTTTTCCTTGGTGAATCATAACACTAAATAAAATAGGACTGTTCCAATGTTTCAAAGCTGAACATGTTCCTACCTGCAGCCAGAATTTGATGTATCTTTTCATTTCCAAGCCAATATTCATCTTTCCTTCTTTGAAATAATCCGAAGCCTGATTTATAGTCATCCCAGCCTCTGAAGAAAGTATGAATAGCAAATCTAATACAGATCACTTACATTTTGTTTCAGTACAAAATACTTCCATTCATTTTTATTTCAGTTATCTGCAGTTTTATAACATTTATAACAACAAGTTTACATTTTTATAGTGCCTTTAATGTAATGAAAAATCCCAAGGTGTTTCACAACAGCATCATTAAATAAGTTAAGACTGATCAACCAAGAGATATTTTAGATCAGGTGGCCAAAATCCTAATCAAAGAAGTAGATTTTACAAAGTGACTTCAAGGAGTAAAGTGAGTAGAGAAGCAGAGGGTGCAGACAGCAACTTCCAGAACTTGGGGCTTAGGTAACTGAAGGCATGTCTGTCACTATTTGAGTAATTACAATAGGAATGCATGGGAGAGCAGAATTGGAGAAGCACAGATAACTTAAAGGGATGTAAGGCTGAAGGGGAATACAGAGATCTAGAGAGGCAAAGATGAGGCTGGATTTGTAAATATAGTTAGAATTTTAAACTCAAGGTTTTACTTGACTGGAAGCCGTTCTAGATCAGTGAACACAGGGCTGACAGTAGAACAGGATTTTCTGTGTCGTAAAACATGAGCAGCAGAGATTTGGAAGATTTTCTGTTTCTAGAGTGCAAAATGGAGCAGACTAAACAGGTGTGCAAGTTCATTACACTCAGGGTTTTGCTTTGTTCTATGATTTCTATGATCTAAGAGTACAAGTTTTGTTCATCAATCAATTTTAATTGCTTTATTGTGAAGATTTGTTTGTTAATTATAACATTGATAAAGTTTAGATGCTGTTATGTAAATAGCATCATACAGTTAACAAATCTCAATTCCTAAAGCTAATGAGACATTCATAGACATTAAATGACACTACCTTTAAGACCACTGATATACAGATTGTATGTAAGTCCATAGCTTGCTGAAAATGACAACACAATTGGATAAAGCAGTAAAGAAGATACGCAACATGCTTGCCTTTGTTAGTTCTATGGCTTAGAGAGCCCCTACTTCAAAATGAGGTTTTAAAATTGCTATGATGAGCCCACTTAAGTTATTCAAAATGCTTCCTGACAATTTAGTATAAAAGAGATGTTAAAAATATATTTTAAAGTTAATGTATGCACTTAGTAAAAAATCTGGTTAATTAAGAGGCAATTTTTATGTTTAACTAGGGGCATTTTTAATCAGTCTATCTTTCCATACCATGTTGAATCATGACTTTCTCTGTGACCTAACTGCATTGATATTGAGACAAATAGCAGTGTTAAGTGCACAAGTGCATATTACATGAAAACATAACAGCATTCAGCAGATTGCATGTACCACTTGTAAATTAACAGTCATTAGTTATGCGCCGAGCGTTTTAGGCATTATAGTGTGTAAAATCCATATAAGTTAAATCCAAAATAACATTTTATTTTCCAATATGTATGGACAGAAAAAAGTTACAATACATTCCCAAAGGGTTTCTGTTGGATTTCAATAATTATATTGTGCTTTATTTACAATTCAGAATACAGTTATAACCAATTTAAAACTATGGGCACATGTTGTGACATTGCCCTGATTTTCCAGCCAGTGGGCCAGGCTACCATCAATATGCAAAATTTCAGTCTCTAAAAGAGAGGAAGTAGAATGACTGGATAATCACTGGGAACAGCAATTGCCACGGTATGGTTTGACATTTATTCAGATCCTTTACCTGTTAAAATTCACTTTGCCATTACTGCGACGTTGAATAACTGTCCATCCTCCACCATCTGACATGTCACAGTATGCAAGAAATGGTTCAGCAATAGATTTTGGCTTGATTTGGTAATACCCACTTGTGGTTTCACCACTGTTGTAAATATCTGAACAATCTGTGCAAAGTGGAACCCAGTATTATTATCATTAATTCATATAGAAACAGAAATTGAAAAGCCAGGCAAAACCAGGCCTGTGTTTGGTACAGTGTAGAAAGTAATGTAATAACGTTAAGCAAGAGAACAGCTGAATGTATCCCGTTTGAACCATTGTTCCCAACAAACTATTTGATGAAGCGAGTCTTGAACATGACATTGAAAGATACCAGTAATATACTCTTGTATATGGCATATGAGGGAGAGTGTTTGCAAAGCTGGAATGTCAGGTATGACAAAAAGCAAAAATGCTGGAAATCTGAAACAATCACAGAGAATTATGAACAAACTCTGCAGGTCTGGCAACATTTGAATCTGAATTATTCTGAAGAAGAGGCATATTGGATTTGAAACGTTAACCCTGTTTGTCTCGCTACAGATCCTGCCTTATCGCTGAGTTTCTCCAGCATTTTCTATATTTATGCCAGATATGAAACTAATGGAGAAGCATTGCCAAAGCAAGTTTTCTCAATAGAGATTCAACAAAGCTGGCCAAATGGGTGCAAATGATCGAGAAGTATGTGTGTCAGGAACTGTGCCACCTCTATCTGTGATGATCTTGATTGTCCTGAAGTATCGATATTTTTGCTCAGACACACCTCTGAAGCAAACGGGACTTGAGCCCAGACTTTCTGGTCCAGACGTAGGGATATTACCCCTGCACCACAAGAGCCCTAACCTAAAGTAGGGCACGTTGGCTCAGTGGTTGGCACTGCTGTCTCGTAGCACCAGGGGCCCAGGTTCGATTCCACCCTCAGGTGACTGTCTGTGTGGAGTTTGCACGTTCTCCCCGTGTCTGCGTGGGTTTCCTCCGGTGCTCCGGTTTCCTCCCACAGTCCAAAGATGGGCAGGGTATATGGACTAGCCACGCTAAATTGCCTGTAGTGTTCAGGGATGTGTACATTAGGTGGGTTAGAGGGGGATGAGTCTGGGTGGGATGCTCTAAGGGTCAGCGTGGACTTGTTGGACTGAAGGTCCTGTTCCTACATTGTAGGGATTCTATGATAATTCTACTTGCACCAAGGACTGACTCCATCAATGGCAATTTCAATGACCATGTAGCAAAGTACACGGAATTAAGATGTGACAGATCCTCTAGGCTGACAGGTATGAAGAACAGAAGAGATTGTATATGACGCTGAAACAGCAGTGCCTCCTCTACAGTCTTGGTTACACTCAATTAGAGGTAATGGTGCTTAAATTCAACTTTGTTTTATAGATGTAGAACAGGTGCAACAATGATCAATTTGTATTGCATTTGACAGTCACTAAGCCCATTGGAGCATACCCCAATTTTAAACTAGTTTGTTTTATGCTTTACGGGTATAATCATGTGAAATAAGTTTGCCTGAATTTACATTAATGCAGAACCAAAGCAAGTCGGCTGTTCCTTCTGCCTCCACATTAACATTGCAGCTGCTGTCAGTAATGTGCTCACCCACCTCTTTCTTGTTGGCCTCAATTGCACCCAATCATGGAACTGATGGGTTGCTTTTGAGGAAAGTTTGGCCAGTCCAGGCTTTTGTCTGAAGATTAGGAGGGTAATGAGTGACCTGAAGGAGGATTATAAGATTCTGAGGGGTCTTGACAGGTCATGGAAAAGGCGTTTCCTCTTGTGGGAGAATCTAGAAGTAGGGGCCTCTTCTTCAAAACAAGGAAGACAGAGATGAGTAGAAATAATTTCTTTTCAGAGGGTAGTGGGTATTTGGAACTCACTTCGCTGAAGGATAGTGGAAGTAGCATCTCTGAATATTTTAAGGCAGAGTGGATAGAGCGTTGATTAGCAAGGGAGCGAAAGATAATGGGGCTTGGGTGGGAATGTGGAGGTGTCAGATTAGCTATAATTTTATTAAATGGCAGAGTAGACTTGAACGGCTGAATGGTCTACATCTGCTCCCAATCCGTACGTATCACATGCAATCCAACTTACATACAATCTACAAAAACAGAAGTTGCTGGAAAAGCTCAGCAGGTCTGGAAGCATCTGTGAAGAAAAAGATCAGAGTTCACATTTCGGGTCTGGTGACCCTTCCTCACCTCAGGTCACCAGACCTGCTTCCAGACCTGCTGAGCTTTTCCAGCAACTTCTGTTTTGTTCCTGATTTACAGCATCTGCAGTTCTTTCGGTTTTTATAGCCAAGCTAGTTCAGTATTCAAGTTGGTTGAGATCTGAAAGCCCGATATCACCTGCGTGATGGTGCCCAACTGGTTCCCAAGCCTCGCTGGATTCATCCCAGATTGGAATGTTTGAATTTATCATTTATATTTTCATATAATGTGATGAACTAGAGGTTGGTTGCAAGAAGATTTGGTTCATGCCTTTAATAGTTATGTCACCATAGTCCTATCAGACCATGTGGCTGCTCTCTCACGAGAGAAGGGTAACTAGTGGTGGTTTGACCTGAGGGTCACTGCACCTCAGGTGAGTAAGAGGTTGAGGAGAGAGTCCTTCATGATAACTTCAGCCAGGGCATGAACTGAACCCAAACTTTTGGCATCCTCTGCATTGTAAACCAGCCTTCCATCCAAATGAATTAACCATACCCCTTTGTCAATGCACAAATACAGCCAGGAACAAAGTAAGATCTGCTAAGTATTCAACCAATTCAATGATGTTGTCAAGTATTTAGATAAATTGGGAACAGAAGAATCACTTCGTAATAAGAACCGAACAAAGCTTGCAGACTCATTGTCATTGTCACAAAGGGCAATTAGGGATAAGCTATAAATGCTGGCCCAGCCAGTGGCACCCACTTTCCAGGAATGAATTAAAAAAATCGTGTGTGAGATTGCCATTGAGATGAAGTCTCACTTTAAGCTAAATAAAATAAAATCCTGAAGAAAAAGAATCCTAAATGACTGAACCAACAGGAGGATAGGATAATACCACTATTTGGGAGAATTAGGATTGTAAGAACAATCTCTGGTAGACAGGGAGGTGACGGTGTCTACCAGCAGTTGGAGAACCACCAGGAGATCTGCCCTGCCTGTACCAGGGAAGGCCCAGTGGAATTAGGTGCCAATCTGCCAGATTCTTGGCCACCAGGGGCAGAAATGCTGGTACCTCAGAGATGCCAGCTAATCAAAAGTTGGCAGCACCATGGCCCCCAGTTTTCCCAGGGAGAAGCCCAGTATGCTGCAAGACCCTGCCCACAATTGAGTGAGAATCGGATGGAAGTCAGAAGAAAAGGCAAGGGGCTGGTTCTCAGTGGGACCGCTTTCTGATTATTAGGACCCTCAATCATGTGACTATGAACATGGCATACAGCACTCTCTGCCCAATCATCCCCTCTCTCACCCAGGGGGTGACAAACAACATAGAGACTGAAACATACCAGCAGACGGGATGAGACTGTGTTGTGTATACTTGAATGACAGCCTAGAGTTCCAAAAGAGTTTGACTCTACTGACATAGATGATAAAACATTGCCTAATGGACACAATGTTTTAACAAGCTTTTTGTTTTGTATCATCTGCAATCTATTTTGTCAATACCAAAGGTAAAAAGACTCAAGTATTTATAGCTTCTGTTACTGGTACTTTAATTGATTGACACTTTTATAGGATAAAAGCTACAGCATTTTTGAAAGAAAATTATGAATGTGAGTTTTTAAAAGCAGTTCCTGACATGCCCTTGTTTGTTATTAAAAGGTTTATTGGTTTTGTATGAGGTTTATCCCTGGCGAAAGTATTGAAAGTGCCATGAGTCGATGTGGAGGGTGCGATGGACAGCAATGGATAAAGGTATGGATAAGGTCTTTTGCATTAACCTTTCTACTGAGGGACAGTGAACCACAACTCATGGAGAAGGTGGTCCAATTCCATGGAAATTGCATGAGGCTAAGAGATCTTGCTCCCTGCAGTCTTATCCTGTGCCATCAAAAATTAAGGAGGCAGACCGGGTGGTGTGTTAGTGGAATCCTAGATTGGGTCCATTCTTCCACTTTAAAATTAACCCCATTCCATTCCAGTGTGGTTAGAGGCATGAAAACCCAGGTCCTAAAACAACCTTCCACTGCAGGAGCCATTAATAGAAATGTATAATAATGATTGCTTGGTTTTTGTCTCAGATTATACCATCTACTGCTGCTATTGATTTCATTTTTGCTCTCTATCTAAGTTCAAAGATGGTTATTGAAGGTAATTTATTCCATGCTCAGTATGAGTGATATATATCAGATATGCTGGGGGCTTCACTTGTGATCCTGTTATAAGGTGATTTCTGCTTTGATCATTTTGTATCAGGACATTTCCTGATTTTGTGTTCTGATGTTTACAACACCACAGGAGGCCATTTCGTCCATCATGTTCGTGCTGGCCACCACAGATCTGATTATTTATCATCATATTTGCTTAAAACATTGAGCATCTTGGTGATGACCATGTAAATTCTTTTTTCTAACGTGCATACTAGCAGTGAGTGGTAACATGCCATTGGATTAAATGCTTCACTGTTATCCCAGTTACATCTTCCATAGTGATTGACAGGTCAGTGCTGGTAAAAGAGGAGATTCATGAAACTTAGCAATGCGGGCTCTAAAAAGGGTAGCTTCGCTTTGTTTCCTACAATTTGTTCCATTATTTCTATTAAGTTTCTCAAAAGTAACAAACATTGGTACAGGATGATTAATTTAACCAAACCTAAGCAGCAATCAGAGGAAATGGCATGTTATCTAATGCTGAAAATATTTGGATGCTCTGGTAAAAGTTCAAATGGCTAACATTTAAAAGACTGATATCTTCACCCATTATGTCAAAAATATTAGCTTATATCTATATATTTACCATGGTGATATGCAAACTGATGTGAAGTATTTGGTTGTAATGTGGTCTGTTCTTCATTCTTTTCTGTTGTTGTGTTTTTCTTTGTCCAGTAGATATTGTTTTCCTTCAAATGCTTTAGTCGCCATGTTCCAAGTAGGAACTGAGCCTGTAAATGTTGTAATTGCTTTTGCAGCTTGGAGACTTCAATCATACATGTTTCATTGTCCTGTTAAAGTGAAAAACATAAACCTGGAGCAAATATCACTCACACACTGTCAATGCTTGTCCTGTGTTTTGGAAGACAATGCTGCAGCTGTTACCATATAATGTGTACTCAATGAACAGCAAAAAGTAAACAGACATCTTTTCTCCTGATATTAAGGTGAGAGCTGCAGTTCAAGGAGAACTTGAGTGGGCAGTAGCTGAGTACATGAAGGAGGATTGTTGGTAGGATCAGGTAATGTGAAGTGGGTGAAAGCTCATAGGGGACATTGACACTATCTTAGACAGAGTAGAATTTTAGAGCATAGAACCAGTTTGGGAATTTCCTTCCAACTCGTTGTCAAAATATTCTCAGCACCAAGAAAATGAAATGGCAAGGGGAAGAAACCCACTGCCCTGCAGAAAGTATGTGTTTCAAGCCAAATAAAAGATATCAAACTGCAGAGGTTAGTGCTATTTTTCCTCCCAGTCTCAGGGAGTGGGTAGAACCTTTGTCCAGGTCCATGCCCTACCAAAACACTCACATCCTCAGCATAACAATTTATATAAAGTTCAGCATCAGCCTGCAATACCTCAGATGACCTGCTGGCAGAAGGGTCTCCATTCTCATTGGGAATCTTTCCCAATGGACCTAGTGCACAGCTCACAAAACGTAAGTGGTGTAACCTCCTCTGAACATGTGGCTCTAGAAGCTCACTCCTCCATGTGCCTCTGGAGAAACAGGAGATGAAGGGTCCTCTGCGCTCTCCTTCTTATGGTGATCATCAGGATTCAAACAGCAGCTCATTCAAACTGCTGTAGGCTGAGTTGGCCTCTTCATCTTCAGACTGCAGCAATGAGCACAATTTCCTCTCTCCCCTCTCAAGGACTTCACCTTAAAGGGGAAGCTCGTACAATAAAGGACACCTGAGTATAAAGGAAAACTGGCCACAAGCTTTGGTCATCAATTCCCTATCAAAGGCATAAAAGTAGGGATGATATGAAGATTCCAAAACAGTTGCTATATTGCTTCCTGTTAACACTACCCAAATTCACTACAATTGCTAAGAATCCACATAATCCGGAACAGACAATTCAAGCCTCTCTGCAAGGCTGAAGCCAGTAGCATGGTGGAATACTCCTCACTTGCACCTATGTCAGTGATGTCCAACAGTGCTCTAGAAACTCTACTTCATCCATAAACAGTCCATTTGATAGGCAGCCCTTTCATCATGACAAGACTTCACTATGTCCCCCATTAACAGACCGTGGCTGCAGTTAGTATCACCTAAAGTACTAATTGTGGCAACTCACGAAGGGTGCTTTGACCACCTAGGAGGGCTAGAGAAGAAGGCCTTTGGAAACACTACCAATTTCAAGATCCTATCCAAGCCACGTAACATTCTGACTTGTTTGTTTGTGGTCACCGGGTTAGAAACCTGGAACTCCCTATCAGCTGGCAGTGTAGGATGTTCACCATGTGAATTGCAATGGTTCAAGAAGAAAGCTCATTACTTCAATGGCAATTTGGAATGCTCCTTACCAGCACTGTGACTGTGATGTTTACTTCTAAAATAATTTACACCTAATTCATTTGCAACTTCGAATTCTTTTCAGGAAAAAATAGAGAACACAGGCATCTTTAGAAAAGTTAATATATTGAGTTTGGGCACACATACCAAACCTCTGTGAGCCGCCAAACTTTGATCCAAAAGAAGTATAATGACCAGTAGCATCATGGCATCCAATGTTTTCTACCTGCAATAAAAATTCATTAAAAAAAACATTGGTGACATAAAAGATACCTGCCCTCTAATTTTTCATATTTACTACATTTGAAGGGACTCACTGGAATAGATTTTCAACTCATGAACTGAAGGTAAAACATGTTTTGAGAGTTGAAGGAACATTATATTTATCTGAATCTTATGAAAATTGGGCATCCTCTGCAATAGATGACCAACCTGTAAGATCAACATCAGTCAAACCTCAGTCAAGTTATAAGTCTTCATTGTTGAGCAGAATTTTGTTACCAATGTGATCAAATACCACACAATGAGTGGAATTTAGTGGGGCCTGTGACAATACTATGGCTTTTAGAGGTGTATTTTGTCCTTGGTTTTTATTTTAAACAAAAAATGTTTGGGAGACGCAGAGCAGTCTGCTCCAAAGCCAATAAACTAAACAGTTTATGAGGCAAGATAATAAAATGTGAGGCTGGATGAACACAGCAGGCCAAGCAGCATCTCAGGAGCACAAAAGCTGACGTTTCGGGCCTAGACCCTTCATCAGAGAGGGGGATGGGGGGAGGGAACTGGAATAAATAGGGAGAGAGGGGGAGGCGGACCGAAGATGGAGAGTAAAGAAGATAGGTGGAGAGGGTGTAGGTGGGGAGGTAGGGAGGGGATAGGTCAGTCCAGGGAAGACGGACAGGTCAAGGAGGTGGGATGAGGTTAGTAGGTAGCTGGGGGTGCGACTTGGGGTGGGAGGAAGGGATGGGTGAGAGGAAGAACCGGTTAGGGAGGCAGAGACAGGTTGGACTGGTTTTGGGATGCAGTGGGTGGGGGGGAAGAGCTGGGCTGGTTGTGTGGTGCAGTGGGGGGAGGGGATGAACTGGGCTGGTTTAGGGATGCAGTGGGGGAAGGGGAGATTTTGAAACTGGTGAAGTCCACATTGATACCATATGGCTGCAGGGTTCCCAGGCGGAATATGAGTTGCTGTTCCTGCAACCTTCGGGTGGCATCATTGTGGCAGTGCAGGAGGCCCATGATGGACATGTCATCAAGAGAATGGGAGGGGGAGTGGAAATGGTTTGCGACTGGGAGGTGCAGTTGTTTGTTGCGAACTGAGCGGAGGTGTTCTGCAAAGCGGTCCCCAAGCCTCCGCTTGGTTTCCCCAATGTAGAGGAAGCCGCACCGGGTACAGTGGATGCAGTATACCACATTGGCAGATGTGCAGGTGAACCTCTGCTTAATGTGGAATGTCATCTTGGGGCCTGGGATGGGGGTGAGGGAGGAGGTGTGGGGACAAGTGTAGCATTTCCTGCGGTTGCAGGGGAAGGTGCCGGGTGTGGTGGGGTTGGAGGGCAGTGTGGAGCGAACAAGGGAGTCACGGAGAGAGTGGTCTCTCCGGAAAGCAGACAGGGGAGGGGATGGAAAAGTGTCTTGGGTGGTGGGGTCGGATTGTAAATGGCGGAAGTGTCGGAGGATAATGCGTTGTATCCGGAGGTTGGTAGGGTGGTGTGTGAGAACGAGGGGGATCCTCTTGGGGCGGTTGTGGCGGGGGCGGGGTGTGAGGGATGTGTTGCGGGAGATGCGGGAGACGCGGTCAAGGGCGTTCTCAATCACCGTGGGGGGAAAGTTGCGGTCCTTAAAGAACTTGGACATCTGGGATGCGCGGGAGTGGAATGTCTTATCGTGGGAGCAGATGCGGCGGAGGCGGAGGAATTGGGAATAGGGGATGGAATTTTTGCAGGAGGGTGGGTGGGAGGAGGTGTATTCTAGGTAGCTGTGGGAGTCGGTGGGCTTGAAATGGACATCAGTTACAAGCTGGTTGCCTGAGATGGAGACTGAGAGGTCCAGGAAGGTGAGGGATGTGCTGGAGATGGCCCAGGTGAACTGAAGGTTGGGGTGGAAGGTGTTGGTGAAGTGGATGAACTGTTCGAGCTCCTCTGGGGAGCAAGAGGCGGCGCCGATACAGTCATCAATGTACCGGAGGAAGAGGTGGGGTTTGGGGCCTGTGTAGGTGCGGAAGATGGACTGTTCCACGTAACCTACAAAGAGGCAGGCATAGCTGGGGCCCATGCGGGTGCCCATGGCCACCCCCTTGGTCTGTAGGAAGTGGGAGGAGTCAAAAGAGAAGTTGTTGAGTGTGAGGACGAGTTCCGCTAGGCGGATGAGAGTGTCGGTGGAGGGGGCCTGGTCGGGCCTGCGGGACAGGAAGAAGCGGAGGGCCTTGAGGCCATCTCCATGCGGAATGCAGGTGTACAGGGACTGGACGTCCATGGTGAATATGAGGTGTTGGGGGCCAGGGAATTGGAAGTCCTGGAGGAGGTGGAGGGCGTGGGTGGTGTCACGGACATAGGTGGGGAGTTCCTGGACCAAAGGGGAGAAAATGGAGTCCAGATAGGTGGAGATGAGTTCGGTGGGGCAGGAGCAAGGAGCAGGAACAGCAACTCATATTCCGCCTGGGAACCCTGCAGCCATATGGTATCAATGTGGACTTCACCAGTTTCAAAATCTCCCCTTCCCCCACTGCATCCCTAAACCAGCCCAGTTCATCCCCTCCCCCCACTGCACCACACAACCAGCCCAGCTCTTCCCCCCCACCCACTGCATCCCAAAACCAGTCCAACCTGTCTCTGCCTCCCTAACCGGTTCTTCCTCTCACCCATCCCTTCCTCCCACCCCAAGTCGCACCCCCAGCTACCTACTAACCTCATCCCACCTCCTTGACCTGTCCGTCTTCCCTGGACTGACCTATCCCCTCCCTACCTCCCCACCTACACCCTCTCCACCTATCTTCTTTACTCTCCATCTTCGGTCCGCCTCCCCCTCTCTCCCTATTTATTCCAGTTCCCTCCCCCCATCCCCCTCTCTGATGAAGGGTCTAGGCCCGAAACGTCAGCTTTTGTGCTCCTGAGATGCTGCTTGGCCTGCTGTGTTCATCCAGCCTCACATTTTATTATCTTGGAATCTCCAGCATCTGCAGTTCCCATTATCTCTGAGTTTATGAGGCCTTGGGTTTTTAAAAAAATTTGAAATAATAGAAGCAGACAGAATAGGTGGGGTCAAGCGCCAACAGAACCAGGATTATTTTTAGTTTTAGCCTTCAGTAGCTGTTGCTGGAGTCTTGAAGCTGGATGTGGAAGCCTTTATTCTTCTCCCTGTTACAGTTCAAAGCTGAGGCTCTCTTCCTGCTGCTAAAATTGCATGTGAAACAATCTGTTTTTTAACTGAATTTGCCTTTGCAAATCATGTGTTTAGGGGATATTACTATATTGGAAACAGCTAATTAGCATTAAATATATATATTTCTCTATTAATTATTTCAATAGCATGACAGTGAAGCCAATTCTTTTATTTTTATTTTGTTTATATTTTAACTATGGTGTTTCAGTAAAGTGTGTTTTGTTTCAAGCCTGACAGTTTGACCAATTGAAATCCATGTGGGACACAATGCCTTATACTTACCTTTAAAATAAGTAAAAGTTAGGGTCTAGACTATCTTCTTAATATTTTTGGGAGGGTTTGGTCTGGTCCATTACAGGCCGCTGAGAAATGGAAATGTGACTGTCAGGAAGACTTTATCAACCAGGAGGTGAAATGCTAGTTTCCTGATGTTGAGTAGAGTTCAAGTGATTTCATTAACAGCATTTCTGTGGCGGATCAGATCTCATGGCATCACATGATAGGAACCACTTTTCCATCCACTTCCATTAAATTGCATCCAATCTTAATCATTAAGTCACTGGTGAATGGAAAACATATACCATTTGATTTAAGACAATTTAAAACAAAGTTATCAATTTGCAGCATAGCGCTTCACTGTTTGGACCAACGTGCATGGCCAATATCTCATTGCCGCGGGGAAAGTGGTGGTGAGCTGTCCTCTTGAATTGCTACAGTCCATGTGGTTTAGGCAAACCCTTAGTGTTGTCAGAGATGCAGTTCTGGGAATTTGATCCAGCGATAGTGAAGGAATGGTGATGTATTTCCAAGTTAGGGTGGTGTGCGAGTTGAAGTGGACTTGCAGTTGGCACTGCTTCCATGCATTGGCTGCCTTTCTCTTTCTAGGTGGTAGAGGATGCAGGTGTCATTGGAAGGTGCCGTTGAAGGAGCCTTTATGAGTCACTGCTGTGCATCTTATCAATGGTACATCTTGCTGCAACTGTGTATTAGTTTCAAAGGGAATGAATATTTAAATGGGTCAATCAGATGTCAATCAAGTATGCTGCTTTGGCCTAAATGATTGTCAAGCTTCCTCTGAGTTGCTGGAACAGCATCCATTAAGCCAGATGAAGAATATTTTACCACACTTCTAATTTGAGAGTAATTGATTGTAGACAGTTATTGGGGAGATCGGGGATGAATTGCTCACTGCGGAATTCTCAACCACTTACCCAGCTGTATCATTTATATGTGATAGCAAGGTGTAGAGCTGGACAAACACAGCAGGCCAAGCAGCATCCTAGGAGCAGAAAAGCCGACGCTTTGGCCTAGACCCTTCATCAGAATATTTATATGGCTTGTTCAGTTCAACTTCAAGTCAATGATTGGTTGAAAATTATCATTGCTTGGCACCTATGTGGTTTAGATGTTATTTATCACCACAAGAATTCTTCTGGGTACCATTCTAAACCCAACTATCTTCAGTTGCTTCATCAATGACCTTCCCTCCATCTTAAGGTCAGAAGTGGAAATGTTTGCCAATGATTAAATAATGTTCAGCACCATGCACAACTCCTCAGATACCGAAGCAGTCCATATCCAAATGCAGCAAGACCTGGACAATATTCAGGCTTGAGTTGAAACATGGCAAGTAACATTTGAACCACACAAATGCCAGGCCATGACCAACACCAATAAGAGAGCATCTAACCAATGTTCTGTGACATCCAATGGAGTTACCATACTGAATCTCCCATTATCAATATTGTCAGGGTTACCATTGATCAGAAACTGAACTTGACTCACCATATAAAAACAATGGCAAGAACGACAGGTTAGAGGCTAGGAGTACGGCAACAAATAACTCACCTCCTGACTCCCCAAAGTATGTCCACCATCTAAAAAGCATCAGTCAGGAGTGTAATGCAATGCTCCCCGGTTGCCTGGATGGGTGCAGCTCCAACAGCACTCAGAAGTTTAACACCATCCAGGACAAAGTGATCACTTGATTGGTATCATATCCACCAATATCCACTTCTCGCACCACAGATGCTCTATAGCAGCAATATGTATTACATACTAGAGTGTCTGTGAGACTGCTGGATTGTTATATAAACCTGATTTATTCAGGTCTGTCTTCAAGAATTGAACTATTATCAAGTTGTCACAACAGAGGAATAAATCCTGTTGACAGGGGTTCAGCAGAAATAATACCACAGGCTCCTGGTAACACTAAATTGACTTGAAAATCTGAGTTGGCATTATTGAAGACATAGTGATTTGGCTAGGAAATACATTTTGCTATGAAAAGCAATTAATTAAACAAACTTAAAAGTGAATAATTTCATTCTCAATTCATTTTGACAGTAGTTTTCACAGCCACTTTATAGCTGATATAGTCCAACACATGGGGCACAAGATACATCACCATTCAGCTGTTGAACATGCAACCCAGTTTGCACCAGAACTCCTAAAATGCACTGAGTTTTGTAATAATGGGCAGAATGTTATTGAGGTCCAAGGGAAGTGGCAGAATCAGATGAGAAGTCTGATGCGGCCTATCACAACATTAGGAACATCTCATTGCTTACTTTCTGCCTTTAACAAGTGGGTTTCTCACCAGGAAGTGCTGAGTTTCCAATTAGTGGGGATTAGACCTCGTGAAACGATTTATTAACATCACGATTTGCCTCACTAATTCTTGGTGTGGAAGTCAGAGAGGGTGCCTGGCAACTTCTGCTCGCCACTAGTTATTGTTGTGTTGCTCACCACCAAACAGCATCCCAGGGCGTGATCCACTGGTACCAGCAGCATGTACCCTCATCCCTGGACATTGGCATTTGCCACGCCCTCACATCCATCATGGCATTTATCCGATCCTCTCTGCGATACATCTTGATGTATGGTGCAACAAGACATCAGGTTAACACTTCAAGTATGTGTCAACTGCTTGCGAGGCAAACACGCTGCATCTGTATTCAACCAAATGCCATGTCAGGAAGTGAGTGGGGCTAGTCCTAAGTCCAAATAAATGGGGCACTGCTGGTCCGGGTACCTCCATGCCATCAGTCAGGGGCACTGTTCTTATGCAGTCCAGGGGCTTGCTCATAGTCAATTTGGAACTCTCATAGTCAGGGGATCTGTCCAGTGAGTGGACAATGGTCAGTTCCATAGGCCAGCACCAGTAATAGGAGAATTACTTAGTCTATGGGGGAGCTGCAAAGATGATGGTCAGGTGTCTGGTCATAGATGTCTAAAGGCTGCTCTTTGAAGCCAGTCATAGCCCCAGAGTGAATACAGCTCTGTTTGTCCAAGGGTGCAAAGAGGGCCATTAGGTTCAGTGGATGAGTTCCAGCAGGGATGGGGGAGTTGAGGCAGTGGGAAGAAGCAGAGGCATTTGCCAAGATGGAGACCAGAATGGCGATGTGAGGAGTCTTGAGGGGTATGTGAGGTATATGGAATGGGACTGGAGGCTATGATAGGCTATTGGAGGATGATTATTGGCAGTGGCCACTAATGTGGGTTTCATGGGAAGAATGCAAAGGAACAGTGCGGGCACCATTATGGTGTAACATTGAGGTTCAGAGCAGGAAGGACTGATGGAGGTGATGTTCAACGTGGTGGCTCTGTGCATGGCAGGGATGGGTGGAAATGAGCTGTCAGGGTACTGTGAGGTAAATGAAAATTGGAGGCTCTTGAGGGTGGGAAGCGGGTGGTAGTGTCTGGTGAAATGGCAGAGCCTGATACCGTCTGTGTCCACCATAAGCTGTTTTACTTGCCACCTCTTCCCATTCCCAAGATGTGAAATGCAACTGGAAAATGGCTGGGACATGACCAGGATGGGCAGAGTCAGTGCCATTTTGATGGGTGGGAACACAGATCCATAGCTGCTGGACATTAGGACATTGATGGGGCAAGTGCACAAAGAACACATTTGGAAAACATCCGCTACATTTCATTTGCAAACATTGATTGCACATAAGCATTGCATTCAGAGTGAAAATGCTGCTGTGCCAAACGTTAATCGAAGGCAAACTGCACCATGTATGGTGCCAGATAAACTAACATTGTCATCTCAGTGATGCAAGAATTAGCAACAATACCTTTAAAGGAGGCAAATGCAGCCCAAAAGCACTCCAACATGTGTGAAATTTCCAAGGTGCTGTGGGACAGGGATTAATATTACTGTGTAAATGCAGTGGAAAGTGGAATGGTTGAGGTGGATCTGGGATGGGAAAGAGGTCAGAATGTAGAGGGCACTCCCTTTTGATGTAGTGTGTTGTACACTCAGCTGGTAAGGCAATTTTCCCAAGTTGGTGCAGATACTGCAGCCAGGGCTGTACAGCAGCAGACAATAGTCCAAAGCCTGAAGTAGTCCGGACAGTAACTCAGATATAGTCTGGACCTTGTGCGCTGCACTATCCTGCACAATTGGTGAAAGCGGTACAGAATGAAAGGTGCTGAAGGAGCCAGGGGAATGGGAGCGGTCATCAGAGGAGGATGTTAATGACATTGAACTGGAGGAAACTCGTTTTGTGGATGACAGAAATTAGCAGCTGCATTAGTTACTACAAGGCAGACAGGGCCTGAGTGACATCCCATTCCAACAGACGTTAGTTGGGTGAAGGAGACCATCATGGATTGTCCCAGCCAAGATAGTAACATTTGCACTGCATTGTGGGACTCAACTACATCCTGGATTTGTATCCTTTGTGTCCCCTTTATCTGATATAAGCTCATGTTTGCATTTGTCCAATTGCTTGTCAGTGTATGATATTCCCCTTCTGGAAAATGACAAGGTGCAGATGACCTGTGGGCATTGGAGAAACAGTAACTGGGATTCAACAGAGTGGGTAGAGGAGATATATCTAAGGGCAGGTATGATGTGTAACGCAATAGTTTAACAGTGACCCAGACATGAGAATGGAGTTATGTGTATGAGGAAATGTTAGCCACAGCAGCTAGGTGCTATGGGGAGCAAATGGCTTTGTGGCGCCTGTGCCAGTATGTTACTGGAGAGGGGCAATGCTAGGCTGCCAACATTTGTCTGTGTGTACAGCCGACTTTGAAAAATGGCTTGGATGCAGGTGTTGCTGGCTTTCTGATAGCTGTGTACTGAGTGGTAAGCTATTCTGGGAACAATGTATGGTAAGATAGAGCTAGATCAGAAGGGGGGTACACCGTGGTGGTGTTGGGGGGGTCTAGGTAGTTAATTGGACTATTTTGGTAAGACAGGGTGAGAAATCTTGCTCGGCCTCACAGCCAAAACCCCTCTGAAAAACTCAATGCAACTTTCTCTTAGAAAATAAAGAAGGTTCAGCCAATCATGTTAATGCAAACGATGCATTTGGATTAAATTTTTAACAGATTTACCATTAAACAGATTTACTCCTCACTTAAAATGACTATTAATACCTTAAAAGTCAAATCATAACACTTTGCAATAGCTATGACACCAAAATGCAAACAAACAATCGAAAAGCAAATGGTAAATTAAGAAAGCAAGCATTTTCATACATTTGGCATGACTTCAAACTTAGCCTGATTAATTACACTTGTACTGTCACAAACAAGATGGAGAACAAAACTCACCTGAACTATGGCAATATCTCAAGGTATTCACACGATGCTGTCTGTACTCGAAGGTTTACATGAATAAGAACGCAACTAAAATTGTTGATGTTACTGTGCGTAAGAAACCAGATGGTTTATATCAAGGTCCCTTAAGGAAACTATTTCATCACATTGCAGCAATGGAGATCTTCTGCTCACTCTGCCAAAGTGATAAAACTTTCTCCATTTGTAATATTTTGACTAGTGAGAGCACATCTCTTCTGAAAAAGTCCATATTCATAGTCGTACAACTTCATTAAGCTTATACTTGCACTAGTTAAACAGAGAGAGATGCATATTAATCTTGGGTGTGTATGCATTTAGTCATTTGAATGGAATGCATGGCCAGTAACAATACGTATTATTGGAAAATTTGCAGTTTCTTCCAATCTATTACATTTCAAAGCCATATTAAGTGGTCTCAGCAGCTGAGTTAAATGGTTATACTTCAGTCCAAAATTTCCAGTTTAGAGTCAACTGAAACAGTTCATTTTTGACTGGGGTGGGGACAATCATTGCATACACAGTTTGCCAATAGGCATGAATGAAAATACATTGTATCTATGTATTTTATGTATCTATTAAAACATCATCTTCACAGTGGAAATTGTTACAATTCCAGCTGATGTTATTACTGGACAAAGAACAAAGAACAGCACAGCACAGCCCTCCAAGCCTGCACCAGCACATTTTGCCCTTCCATATTAAAACTGTCTTCACCTACAGGATACATATCCCTTTATTCCCCTCCTGTTCATGTACATGTCCAGGTGCTTATTGAATGCTGCTACTGTGTCCATTTCCACCTCTTCCTCTGGCAGCATGTTCCAGGCATTCAATACGATTTGTGTGCAAAACATACCCGACACATCTCTTTTAAACTTTCCCTCCCCTGCAACTTGAACCTGTATCCTCCATTAATTGACCCATCCACTCTGGGAGAATGCTGCATATGTTCCACTCTATCCACGCCATTTACAATCTTACAATCTTCTATCAGATCCCAGACTGAAATCTGGCTTGACAGATCACATTTTGTTTTGTTTTAGTTTTAACAAGGCAGTCTCTGTCACTGAGACAGAAGAATGCAATGCTACAGATTTCTCCTTAATATTAAAACAGGAGTTTATTAATTGAATGTAACATATTGTATAGTAATATAAATATAATAAATCAATCTACTTAGTTACAATACAAGTTTAGAAAGTTATAAACACACAATTATATCCCAATCATCCCAAAACACTCTTTTACAAGTTTAAAAACATCCCTGGTACATTACCCAACAGAAAATATTGTACAGTAGTAAAACTAGACATTCTTCCTCAAACACCTCGATAGCTTCAAGGTAACTAACTTTTACACAAGAACCTCTGACAGCTTATCTCCAGAGCTATCATATACCTGAGTTTAAAAAGACCCAGGTTCAATTCCTTTTTGGGTTTTATCCCAAGGCTCATGGTTTGGGATTATCACAAATTTCCTATTTCGAGTTAGTATTGTCTTACTGTATTCTCTTGATCTCAGGAGCACTCAGTGCAAGAATTTCACAGAACTCCCTGAAACAATGTAAAACTGAAGGAAGAGTCTCTATCTTTCTCTTTTATGGATGTTGTCCATATGTTTAAAAAAAACTCACAATCCAGAAATTTCTAACAAAAACCTTGAGGTACAAATTGTTTCCCTTGCTAAATCATAAAATCCCAGTAAACAAAATCTCAATCAGCTGCCAAAGTTGGCTTCACAAACTATACTAAAAGAAATGACCACGGCTACGGAAATATGTAGAAGTTAATTAACAATTTCAGACACACAGAAAGCCCATGTTGCCAACTCAAACTTCAAAACCCATTCTTAAGAATAAATAATATTAAAGTATGTATAAATCAGAGTATATATCACACAAAATTATCACACAATCTAACTAAATTAGATTGGAAAATGCACAAAATAAAAATGTCCTTGTTTATGCACACACATACATACTTGTTTTATATATATAAATATATATCATTCTTACAATTAGATGTTAACTATTTTGTAATTGCGCATCTGGCGAAAATATGATTTGAATCTGAAAATAGGTCATGAATACATCAACAATATTGTTTCTGCCAGTTTGCATTCTCCATTAAAGCCCAGAGATAATGCAAACCATTCCCATGGCCATGTGCCAATTGAGGTCCCAGTAAGGGATTATGACAAAATAATTCAGCTTTGCCTTGTCTCCATCCAATTAACTTCAGAATGGAGAGTACAGATTGTAATGTGCTCCACCATGAGGATGTTTGCTAACGAAATTGACTGTTGCAGTCTTAACCAGTTTAATACTGTCTTCTTCTTCCTCAAAATCCACAGGCTAACAGTTGCATAACTTTCCTACATTGTTCAGTAAAAGTATAGAAGGATGGATATCACTATAAAGTTCAGGAGTTTACCAATCAATATTTTGTGATGAATATCAAAAGTTAAAATTTTCAATATTAAGTTAACTGTAGATACAAATGGAATCTCCAAAAACTTTTTTCCAAATATGAGAAAATCATAATCATTTTTCAAAATAACTTCTCAGGTCTGCCAAAAGATTTATTTCTTTACAGGTGATGAAATCAACATAGTTGGAAAATTCAGTATTCACTCAAAGATAAATTTAATATAACTCTGGCAGGAAGCTGATGGGATCACTGTTTTGATACCCTGATCCAAATAATTTTCCAATCATGCTAATGTAGTATAAAATTGGATCAGCCTGTCATCCTCAGTTGCTTCCTAATGGCCTTTCTTCCACTATAAGATCCAAAGTCGAGCTTTTTGCTGATGATTCCACAGTCCTCAGTTCAACTTGTACTTATACTGTGGAACAATGTCAAATGAGTGTATAGACAAGGAACTGCTTTCAATACACAACATGAATGCCGGGTGGCCTTGTAAGGGTTCAGGGCAAACACAGGCATACACATTTGCAAGCCTGACAAAGGGATTTCTGTGGTAATCCTGAAGAATTGTGATTATGTGTACGAACTCATGCTGTTCTTGATGATCGCTCCAAATTTGCATCTATTAGATTTGCTGCAAAGAATGACTGCACAGTTTTGCTCAAAAGCAAGATTCAAACAAATTTCCAAGATTTGCACAAGAGTAACAAGCTGTTTACCAATGTTTGAGACAGGTTTATGCCTGTGGCTACATCCACGCATAATTTGGGCTACAGAAAACACATGGTGTCCAAGTTTCAGGAACAGAAACAGAAGTTGCTTGACAAAGTTCAGCGGGTCTGGCAGCATCTGTAAAGAAAAAAAAATCAGAGTTAACGTTGTCAACAGGGCCCTCAATTGGGTCTGACCCATCTCCCGCACTTCCGCCCTTACCCCTTCTCTTCCCTCCTGCAACAGCAATAGGGTTCCCCTTGTCCTTACCTAGCATCTCACCAGCATCCACTTCCAGAAGATCATCAGGTGCTATTTCTGTTACCTCCAGTCAGATGCCCTCACCAGACACATATTCCACCCCCCTCCCTTGTCTGCCTTCTGCATGGACTATTCCATCTGGGACACCCTAATCAAATCTTCCTTCACCCCAACAGCCCCCCACAGTCCCACGGCGCCTTCCCCTGCAACCAGCAAAGGTGCATCACCTGCCCATTTACCTCCTCCCTCCCCAGTATCCAAGGGCCCAAACATACCTTCCAGGTGAAGCAACACTTCACTTGAACTTCCAAGAATTTGGTCTCCTGCATTTGCTGCTCACATGTGGTCTCCTCGACATTGGGGAAAAGAAGCATAGATTGGGTGGCTGCTTTGCAGAACATCTACATTCTGCCCACAAAAAAGACCCTGAACTTCCAGTTGTCTGCAACTTTAACACACCACCCTGTTCCCTGGCCAGCATCTCTGTCTCTGGCTTGCTGTAGTGTTCCAGCGAAGCCCAATGCAAGCTGGAAGGGCAACATTTTTCACTTGGGGGCCCTGAAGTCCTCCAGACCTAATACCAAATTCAATAACTTTAGGGCCCAAACTCTCCCATGTCCTAGCCTCCTAACTCACACACCAGGTCTTATTATCACAAAGCCTGCCATTACAACATTATTGTTATTTACTAACAGACCCCATTAACAACAATTCACCTTCCTAGCCAGATTGTTATCAATTTCTTTGTATATCCAACTGCTCTTCTCTCTCCTCAGGCTCTATCCTATCATTTACTCCCTACCCCACCCCCCTCCCTATTTCCCGCATATAAACCAACGTTTTCCCAGCTACTGACAGTTCTGAGGAAGGGCCACCGGACCCGATACGATAACTCTGATTTTTTTCTTCATAGATGCTGCCAGACCTGCCGAGCTTTTCCAGCAACTTCTGTTTTTCTTTCTGATTTACAGTTCTTTCGGTTTTTATTGACGTCCCATTTTGCTTTTTTTAAATCAATTATCAGTTCTGGTCATTTGATTCAAAGAATTACTTACAGTCACTTCTCAGTGAGTTATCCACTTACACTGGAAAGGATTTCTTATCTTTGTAAAGACTATACATGACATTGACATTTACCAGAATCACAGCAATAAAAATGTATTATCATTTTCTGAATCCATATTCTCTGAAATTATGAATACAGTGACTTGCACAGCTGAGTTTAGTTTTGATGACATTACGTAGTTGGTGCAGATGTGGGATGACCTACAATGGCAGTGCTTGCTAAAATGTCAGTCACTGTGAGAAATACATTTTTGATAGAATTATCTCGATCTTCCTACGTCATTCATGAATAATGATGATTGTATGTTTGCTTATGTGGTAAAACCTTTGCAATCTTTGAAACTGTCAATGCATGTAAGTCTTTCCTTACACAAAGAAATATACTCTATTCATATTCAAATTCACTTTTGAAATGCTGCAGTGTGATGTGCTTCCTTGCTTTACTGTGGTAGATGAGAAATTCACAGAAGTCCACTGTCACTCATCAATAGATAGAATCCCTATGTTGTGGAAACAGGCTGTTTGGTCCATCAAGTCCACATTGACCCTCAGACATCCCACCCAGACCCACCCCCCTATAACCCACCTAATCTATGCATCCCTGACCACTATGGGCATTTTAGCACAGCCAATCCATCGAGCCAGCACATCTTTGGACTGTGGGAGGAAATCCATGCAGACATGGGGAGAAAACATACAAACTCCACACAAACAGTCACCCAAGAGTGGAATTGAACCTGGGTCTCTGGTGCTATGAGTTAGTAGTGCTAACCACTGAGCCATCTGCCCTTCCCTAAATATATTGAGATTTCCACAGCTATAAGATTGGACTAATCAGTAATGTTGTAAAATAGCTTATGGCCACTTGCTCATGTACAAGCTTGACACAGAAAATAGAACATATCATCACTATCTTACTGACAATGGCTATTCTGATCAGATCATTGTTCATTGTGTATCACGCATGGGGTAAAGGCATGGATACCAGTGGAAAGTGAACAGTGTACCTCAAATTATTATGGAAGGGCAAAACATCTTAAAAATACCAGTGCCAATGGGGTGCAAGGTACGTCAATGCAGCGATGACCTGATTAGATCAGACAGCAAGCTCCAGCAAGCTGGTAATGAAAGGCAGACACAAACTGTACTCAACTATCCCAATTTGTAATATCAAAAATAGAAGACAGTCAGTTGTTAGCTGTGATTCTGCAGTTTGGCAACACTTGCTGAACGGTCCCGAGTGCTACTAACCAATTCAGAACAATTCGTCTAACTCTTAAAGTAACTCATTTATATACTTGCTGGGAGTGCCATTTATTCATACTTTCCTCTAAACAATCAAAATAAATTTAAGTCTTGCATCTTTTTGAAAACTTGGGCATTTGAGGAGCCTACTATTCTGTTTTCTCCATGGCAATACCTCAACCAATAAAAGTGGAGTTGACCACCAATCAGTGCCATTTTCACCTGAAGTATAAATCCTCACCATCCTATAGGTTTGTTGGTTGGAAAACTTAACATTCGATTAAATTAATTATTGGATTTTTGTTATTAAGCGACATTTCTGCACTAAGTACCATATGAATTTTTCAAAACGTCTTATAAACTGATAACAAATAGGGCCTTCAGGTATAGAAAAAAAACGAATAGTGACGGGCCTCAATAATTCCCCCCCTTGCCTGCAGGCTCTACCTCAGGAGACGCGCGACTTTACTGGTGCTCTCATCGTTGGATCAAGTACGGCCTGATAGTTCTAATTTAGCAGCCCATGCTGAGAAGTCTACTAAATTCTGTTTAATCTCTTCCCAACCGATAAGTTTGTACTTCTTCTCTATCGCAGCTCTTCTTATTGTGTCTGATTCAATTCCGTTCAAACTGTTCCCGTGAAAGGTGAGTTTGTCACTCTGTCACTGGTATGGATTGACCACGACTGTTACAGAACATTACAATTCTGTGTCGATGCAGTTTTTGTTTTCTCTGTTTAAGTGCTGTGCTCCCTTTTCTTACCCTCTTTTTTTGTTTTTAAGAACAAATCTTCCATGGACCCTAAGGAAGCTGGACTGAGGAAGAATGGATTCGACAAAAGCGAAAAGTGCCCTAAAATGGAAGATTACGAACAAATAGGCAATATTGCGCGGCTAAAGATGATGTGGGCTAGATGGAAGGTAAGAATACTGTTATGTGTCTTTTTCCGTCTTGTGAACTAATTGAGAAGAAGCGAGAAATAAATTACCATCTGTTTATCTTTTGGGGGGAAATGCTTTTTGTAAAGATAGCTGCAACTCCTGCCGAGAATTTGTTTTTATAAATGAAATAAGTGTGAAACCAATATTGTTTTAAGCTAGGAACTATGTGTGACTTTGAAGTTTTTTTTTAGAAGGTCGGATTTTTTTACATGAAGTATTGGGAGCAAAAACCTTTCCATCTGTCTGTCTATCTCTCTCTCCATCCACCCACCGTTACACGGCCAACAACTGTTAAGGTTTAAGACCAGTGGGAGGGGCAGTGAAATAAAAAGTTGCCAATTGGCCTATTCTTTATCAAATAGCAAACCTTCAACTACTGTATATCCATACCCAAGCTGTAAAATCTCTGGAAATAAGAACCTTGTGCAGTCACACGTCAGCTACAGACTGCAGTTTAAAATGTAAACTAACTTTTTTTTTGAATGATACTGTCTCATTTATAAATTTCCCAATGTGAATGTTTAAATTACTTTGGCATGATGAGGGATCTATTGGTTCAAAGAAATAGGACTTTATTTGCTACTCTCTTGGGATGTGGGCACTGCAAGCTGGGCTAACATTTATTGTCCCTCTCTAAGTGCCCTGGGGAAAGTGGTGCCCATGTGCTGGAGGTAGAACTAACCCAAGGGAATTGAAGGAACGGTGTCATGTTTCCAAATCAGGATGCGAGTGGCTTGTGGGTATTTACAGGTGGTATTCCTATTGTTCTGACCTTGTGCTTCTCTGAGGTGGTTACAAGTTTGGAAGGTACAGCTAAGGGAGAATTGGTGACTTTCTGCAGTGCAGTACACACAGTTGCTGCTGATTTGGTGGTGGAGGGAGTGGATGTGATGCCAATCAAATGGCCTACTTCATCCTTGATAGTCTCCAGTTTCTTGAGTGTTCTTGGAGTTGCACTCACCGAGACAAGTGGGAGGTATTCTAATCACAAGTCAGGAATGTGTCTTGTAGATGGGTCCATAGGCTTTGGAGCCAGGAGGTGAGCTACCTACTACAGGATTTTTAATCTGACCTGCTGTTGTAACTACACTACTTGTGTGGCCTCTGGTCTATGGTCACCCTGAGGATGTTGGTAGTGGGAGGTTCCGTGATAATCTCTGCCTCAAAGATATTCAATGATGCCATTTAGTAATCCACTCACCCCTCCAGAAAATGACTCTACTCTCTTTTAATTTTGATCTTTATTACGCTATCCCCTTGTGATGGGTTCAAATGACAACTTTATTACTACAAATGGATAACTGACTTTTTCTATTAGTTTCTGTCATGTTTTACATTATAACTTTTTTTAAAATCCAAGTTGATTATCAGGCTTGAGTGCTCTTCTGGCTGGAGGGAGTTGATACTGGATTTTTGCGAAGTAGCACATGGAGCATTATACTAATGGGGAAGATAATGACTGTAATTGGGTGAGGCATTAAATTACAATAGCTAGTGTTGAATCTCTGCATCGTATTTAATTCTGAGCTCCGCTTCTGTTTCACCATCCTCTGCGTGATAAGGGCTACCTGCTTCTACCACCTGTAAACTTGCCTGTGTTCGTCTCTGTCTCCACCTATTCGGGGTTGATGGAAAGTGCTCCTAAAAACTTGCACTGCTGTTTCTGGTGAGGAAATGCTGCTTGTCAAGTATTGAAGTTAGTTAAGTGGTTAAATTCTGTACCACATTATGCAGTTGAAAAAGTGCTTTTTTTGTTTGTTTCATTTATCTCTGGTTGGCTGGGAGGGCACGATGAAGAAAAATCATTCTCTAACCAACTAAAACTCCTGTGCTTTCCTTAAAGGAAACAAACTGTTAAAGGGAATTCTTTCTCTATAGGGAGGAAATCAGTTTTTAAAAAAATCATGACTAGGCAGCTGTTAAAGGAAGTTTTTTTAGAAACTGCTATGTCTGCAATCCTTAGAAAAACAGGGCTTGTTTATAAAAGTGTGCTGTGAGACTTTTATTCCCAACCTTTGTCCTGTTAAAGTGCTGATACATTCACAAATCCTATTTCATTTTTCCATTGGTTTAATAATGGCTAGTCATTGAGTCTCTACTCTTTATGCATATTTTAAGATTATGAAATTTGTGGTTTTGCTTGAATATTAGCATAAACTCAGGACCATTGAAAGCACTTAAAATTAGGTAAGATACTGAATCCTTTGTTTGTTTCTTCACTGTAGCTGATATTTTACAGCTGCTAACTTGCCTGTTTTGTTTTGGTAGATCTGACCTGTTACTGAATTATTTTAATTCAAGAAGTGGAGGATGGTATGCGTGTGAATATTTGCTGGAGAAAAATCTATTAGCTTGTCAGGGAGTAATAGAAACAAGAAGATGATTTCTTAAAATCCTGCTCACGTTGTAGCAGTTTTTTTGTAGCCTTTGAGATTCATAACATGAAGTTTAACACTTGCATTTTGAAAAATATTTTGTTATTCTTGCTTTGTCCTAGATAGGGGATGATAATAATAACTAATGTGATTTGGTGTGGATGCTAATTGGATCATTCTTCTACAGCACACTGATGTGCTAATGCAAAACCAATAGTTGTGCCCTCAGGTCATGACAATTTGTTACACATTGTTAGTAATGACCTGAGCCTCTGGCTGAAGCATTGGTTTTGTTTTAACAATGTAACTTTATTGTTTTAAGCTTGTTTTGGTCTCCTTATGTGAAGTTCTGAGGAAAATGTTCAGAGTCTTATACATTTTATTTCTGCTACATGTTATTTGTGTGCGGGGGGTGGGGGGGATGTTAGTTGAATTATCTCTAATTTCTTTTCAAATAAAGAAAACAGCTTTCAATAAAAGCTACTTCTTGCTGTCACAGGGATAGAGTTTAACCTGGGGTGCTTTCTCCTTTGGTGTTAAAATCAATGTGGCAGAAGTAGGCCTCTCAGTGCCTTGATCCCACTGTGCAATTCAGTATGATAATGGTTAATTACTCCACAATACCACCATCCCTCGTAATCTCTCAACCCATTGTTATCAAGACTGCCTCTACCTCTGCCTTAGATGTATTCAAGGACTCCTGCTTCCATCACCTTTCCGATGTCCTCTGAGAAAATATTTCACTTTTTTCTGTCATAATGAGCAGTCCCATTTTCCCTTTTAAATGCAATCACTCGCTAGTTCTAGGCCCCCTCTTGAGGAAATATCCTCTCTACATTTACCCCGTCAGGACCTCAGAGGCCTTATTTTCGGTCAGGCCATCTCTTACCTTTTTTAACCAAAGTCTGATAAGACAAGGTAATAAAATGTGAGGCTGGATGAACACAGCAGGCCAAGCAGCATCTCAGGAGCACAAAAGCTGACGTTTCGGGCCTAGACCCTTCATCAGAGAGCCTCTCTGATGAAGGGTCTAGGCCCGAAACGTCAGCTTTTGTGCTCCTGAGATGCTGCTTGGCCTGCTGTGTTCATCCAGCCTCACATTTTATTATCTTGGAATCTCCAGCATCTGCAGTTCCCATTATCTCTGATAAGACAAGGTACCTGTTCCAGGTAATAATCTAGGAAACCTTCTCTGATCTGCTTTCAATGTGTTTATATCTTTCCATAAGTAAGACCAGTATTGAAGGTAGGCATCCTTGGAAGGGGCTTCACATAACAGCAGTTGGAGATGAAGAGGCCTCCTATCCTCCATCGACCTCTTCATCTCCAACTGCTGTTGCGGGAAGCCAGAGCAATATTAACTCTAGTTGTGGTCTCACCATTGCGCTGTCAAGTACCTTCTGTATTAAATTCCCCTTAAATTCTAACATTCTAGTTGTTTTTAACAATTACTTGCTGTACCTGTATACTAAAGTTTGTGATTTCATGCACTTAGGTCACTTAAATCCCTCTGCATCTGAGTGTTACAGTCTCTGTAACCATTTTTAGTTTTAAAGATAATATGCTTTCTTCTTCTATAACAAAGTGTGAAGCTGGATGAACACAGCAGGCCAAGCAGCATCTCAGGAGCACAAAAGTTGACATTTTGGGCCTAGACCCTTCATCAGAGAGGTTCTCTGAAGGGCCTAGGCCCGAAACGTCAGCTGTTCTGCTCCTGAGATGCTGCTTGGCCTGCTGTGTTCATCCAGCCTCACACTTTATTATCTTGGATTCTCCAGCATCCGCAGTTCCCATTATCTCTGCTTCCTTCTTCTGTTCCTTGCCCAAAATGGCCATTTTGATATTTTCCCACATGATCCTCCACTTGTTGGATTTTTACTTGCTCACCAGCATATAGCTAGGTTATGTTCCCTGCACAAATTGTTTTTCCACCCTATCTTTTATGATCAGCAAATTTTGCAGCCGTACCTTTTTGGTTCCTTCACCCATGTCATCTTGGATTATAAAACATGAGGGCCTAGCAGCAATTACTGTAGCATAGACTCATTAAATGTTGCCAACTAGAAAATGATCCATTATGGTAATTTCTGTTCGCAAGTTAATCTTCTATTCAAGCCTTGTGGCACTATGTTGAATGCCTTCTGGAAATCCAAGTGCATCCTACTACTGCAAAGATCTGTAGTTTCTGGTTAAACATGATTTTGAAAAATGATATTTACTGCTTCATTACCTTTGCTCTCTAAGTGCCCTGTTGTAATGTCTTTAATAGCTTCTAACACCTTCGGTGTGCTTTGATATTAAGCTAACCGGCCTGTAGTTTCCTGCTTTGTCTCCTTTCTCGTTTGAGGAAGTAAATTACATTTACAGTCTTTTCTCTTGTTTCCAAATTTTATTTGAACCTCTCAATCTAGGAAATTCTGCAAAACTAAAACCAATACATCAGCTATCTCTCCTGTCGTACAAGACAGAAACCTTTAGCCCACACTGACCAAGTTTCCTAAATGGATCCAGTCCAATTTGGCCCATATCTCTTAAACCTTTCTTATCCACAGAGCTGTCCAAATGTCTTCTAATTGTTTGTAATTGTACGTTCCTCTACCACTTCGTCTCGCAGCTTGTTCCATTTACTTGCCATTCTCAGTTTGGGGGTAAAAATTGCACCTGTGGTCCTTTTGTAAGTCTTTCTCCACGGTCCTTAAAAATATGCCCTCTAGATTTGGACACCCCTAGTTTGGAAAAGACCGTGGCTCTTAGGATACGTGCCTTTATTAGCTGAGGCTGCAAATACAAGTGTAGAAAGAATGCACTAGAGCTAAATAAAATACTGAATCTGCCAGAGCTTCAGTTCTGGTCACCACCTCCCTGAGGAAGAGTGATTGCACTAGGGGTGGCCTGGAGGAGATTTACCAGGATGCTGCCTGGGCTGGAGGGAATAAGATATGAGGAATAGTTTGGACAGGCTTGGATTGTTTTCCTTGGAGCAGTGAAATGTGAGGAGGGTAGGGAGTGGTGGTGGTACTTGAAGTGTGTATTTAAGAAGGTACAAATTTGCTGCTGTGTAGCTGAGACCCCTCCCCTTTCTTTTAGTTATCTGAAAAAACATTTGTGTTTTTGATTTGTACTTCAGCCTTGCCCTCCTGTCTTTTGCACACCTGTTGTGGAGGGCTGTGGGCACGTTGGAGGGCCTCCTCGTGGCTTCGTTCCTGGGCCTGGCCATTAACAGGTCCTGGCAATGGGTTGTGGCAGGGGAATGGCATCTCTGCTGTCTGTCTGCCCCTCCTCTATGGTTATGTTTATGCCCTGGTGTCATTGGGGAAGGAGCACAGTGTCCATCAATCTCTTTAGAGAGAGGTGGGCACCACAGGGGATACAGTGCTTTATTTCTTGCATTGCCCATGGTGGGCTTTGCATTGTAAATACTCAGTTGGATGTATGAATGTTTTTATTGGTAGTGGTTAGTAGTATTTCTTTTTTTAAAAAAAACTCTCAAATTCCATTAGTAGAAGCATCAGTAACAAGGGAATATAGCCTTTTAAAGTAAGATGTAGAAGGTTAAGAAAAGCGTTTTCATTTTAGAGGGTGTGGGACTCCACTCACTGCCTGAACTCTCAACATTATAAGCAATATTTAAATAATTTTGTGCATTGCCTTTAGACTCTGGACTATGGACTATGAGCTGGTCAATGGGATCAGTGTAGTCAGATCTTTGCTGACCACAGACTTGATGGGCTAAATTGCTGCCTTCAGTACTGTAAGCATCTAAGCAATGAAAACTTCTATTTTCTAGTTTATATTTCCAAATAAAATGTGCAGTTCTTGTAACAAAATGGTTATTCAACTTGCCTCTGCCACCACCATCATTGACTGATTGCAAACTGCAATGTGCATGTAAAAATGCCTGTTGCCACAGTAACTCAAATGATCAGTAAAGCACTGTACCATTACTTTGTTTGGTGCTGGATATTTTTATTTGGTTTTGAATGCAGCTTACTCTTTTTTTTTGTAAATCGAGTGCAAAACAGAATTAATATTGTGTAAAGAAATGATGGAAAATACAGCAATTTGGGACATTGAGGGATGGTTAGTCAAATCAGATGAGGTTTCTCATAACAAAATGTTGGTCTTTTCAGACTTGCATTGTATTTCCGTTTTTTTTTGTTGGTCACACACTTTTCTTTAACTCTGCTTTTTTTTTATGCCCAGGGTATTGATTATGAAAATATCAAACCAGGACTGAATGACCACATGTCAGCTGTCGGATACAGTGCTGGATTTGATGCTGATGGGTGAGTGAGAGCTGAAATGCGCTTGGTACCAGAGAAGCTTGAAGGTGGACAGTGACTTTTTTGTTTTACTCTTGGAATTTGAGAACATGACTATCAATTTATACACAATCTCTGTACTTAAGGCTGATTTTTTTTTTTCAAAATTCAGTAACTTCAGTTCTTCAAATAAGGTTTTAGCTTTGATTTTTCAGAATCTTGGCTTCCTAGAAATTCAAATTTCCTTGTGTTTTGGTACTCCAGTGTGGCTTTCCACAGGAGTCAGTGTCAGAGTATTTCCGTTGGCACTTAAACCTAAGAAATGCACACTTTTAAAAAAAAAATGTTTGGAATACGTCATCTACTCCTATTTTGTTTAGTCTGTTGTCATATTCTTGGCTTTCTTAATCAGTTTTTTGACCTTCCTATTTGCAAGAGGAATCCACTTGCATAATTTTTAAAATTATAAAGTACAACAATACAATATAGCGCACGAACAATCTCTTCAGCCCACCAAGCCTGTGTCAATTCCTAAACTTTATTTACACCTGCTGTTTAGTGCTCATAAGCAGTTTCTATCCTTCTATTCACCTCCTGTTCATGTCTTTCAAGATATATCTTAAATGTTACTAACATGCCAGTTTCCACTAATCCCATTGGCAGCGTGTCCCAGACACCCACCACTCCTTGTCTGAAAAATTTTCCCTGCACGTCTTGCCTATAATCTTCCCCTCTCACCTTTTTGAAGCTGTGTCCACTTGTAGTTGGCACCTCTGCCCTTGCAGGGGGGAAAAGCCTCTGACGCTCCATCCTATCTATGCCTCTCCATAATTTTGTAGACTTTATCAGGTCACCCCTCAGCATCTGTCTTTCCAGTGAAAATAATCTGAGTTGAATCAACTTCACTGAAAGCCCTAGCAAAACCTCATAACTAAAGTCTCTGGACCAGGCAACATCCTGGTAAACCTTCTCTGCACCATCTCCAAAGCATCCACGTCCTTTTGGTAGTATGGCAACCAGAATGGCATTCAATATTCCACATGTGGCTGAACTAAAGTTTTATACAGCTGTAGCATAACTTGCCAACTTGTATACTTGATACCCTGGCTGATGAAGGCAAGTGTGTTTGTATGCTGCCTTACCCACTTTATCCACTTTGGTTTCTACTTTCAGGGATCTGGGGATCAGTATGCCCAGATCCCTTTTGTTGTCAGTGCTCCTAAGGTTCTGCTGTTTTATTGTTTATTTTGCACCTGAATTTTATCTTACAAAATGCACCACCTCTCATTCATCCACATTAAACTCTATCTGCCAGTTTTCTGTCCAAATCTGATGTATCTATAATCTTGCTGTATCCTTTGACAATCCTCTTACCTATATGAAACTCTACCAATTTTGGTGCCATCCACAAAGATGCATATTACAAACAACAAAGGTCCCAGTATTTATTGTTGTGGAACACCACGTTAGTGTGCCAGATTTTGGCTATTTTTCTTGTGCAAAAGACCTTGTAGGTTAATGCTTTTTGTACTAGATCATCACAGTTTTCCTGCATTTTTTTAAACTTGTGCGATTGTTAATTCATAAATTTCACTTTTTTTTTTCCAGTTGAGAGCACCAGAGCAATTTTAATGTTTACAGGATCTGCTGTGCTGAATACTAGCACAGCACAGGTTGTTGTTGTTGTCTTCTCTTAACCAGCATCACCATCGCATTGCTGCCCCCACCCCCGCTCCACCCTTCTCCTTGAAGCGCACTTCTGCTTATGCTTCCAAAAACTTCCATTCCCTGATAGCCCTCCGCAGTGTCTTCTCTGCCAGCTGGGGATCTGATTCTACACAAAATAACAAATTCAGCTGGTGCCTTTTATAGGTTTTATGTGCATGACTTTGTCATTACCAGTTTTGTCAGGAAAGAGGTGAGGTAGGGAGGGAGACAAATGACTAATTGCTTGAGACACAGTCGGAACTGCAAATGCTGGAGAATCTGAGATAACAGGGTGTAGAGCTGGATGAATGCAGCAGCGGAGAAGCAGGAAGGCTGATGGTCTAGGCCCAAAACCTTCAGAAATAGGGGAGGGGATGGGGGTTCTGAATTAAATAGGGAGAGAGCGGGAGGTGGATCGAAGATGGATAAAGGAGAAGATAGGTGGAGAGGAGACTGGGTCAGAGGTGGTGATGGAGCCAGTAAAGGTGAGTGTAGGTGGGGAGTTAGGGAGGGGATAGGCCAGTCCAGGGAGGAAGGACAGGTCAAGGTGGGGGGTGCTGAGGTTAATAGATAAGAGATGGGGGTGGGGCTTGGGGTGGGAGGAGGGGATAGGTGGAAGGAAGGACAGGTTAGGGAGGTGGGGACGAGCTGGGCTGGTTTTGGGATGCATTTGGGGGAGGGGAGATTTTGAAGCTTGTGAAGTCCACATTGAGATCATTGGGTTGCAGCGCTCCCAAGCGGAATAGGAGTTGGTGTTCCTGAAACCTTCGGGTGGTATCGTTGTAGCACTGCAGGAGGCCCAGGATGCACATGTTCCCTGAGGAAGGGGAGGGGGAGTTGAAATGGCTTGTGACTGGGAGGTGCAGTTGTTTAGTGTGAACTGAGCAAAGGTGTTCTGCAAAACGGTCCCTAAGCCTCTGCCTCATTTTCCCAATTGTAGAGGAGGCCACAATGGGTACAGCAGATGCAGTATACCACATTAGCAGGTGAACATCTGCTTGATGTGGAAAGCCGCCTTGGGACCTGGGATGGGGGTGAGGGAGGAGGTGTGGGGACAGGCTGCAGGGAAAAGTGCCGGGTGTGGTACGGCTTGGAGAGGAGTGTGGAGCGGACAAGGAAGTCACGGAGAAAGTGGTCCCTCCAAAAAGCAGACAAGGGTAGGGAGGGGAAAATGTCTTTGGGGTCGGATTGCAGATGGCAGAAATATCGAAGATGATGCATTGGATCCAGATGGCGGCTGCTGCCAACGCCACTCCCCACCACCTCCACAACCAGTAGCATCCAGCCCTGCTGGGTCTTCACCATTCCTCCTCTTCTCCCCCCCCCACCCAACCCCCCAAAGACCTCTGAGGGTGAAAGGTCCGTCCTCAGTAAAGGGCTCACCTTTGTCCCCCTCCACCCACGTTTCAATGAATACTGGTCACACCTGGACGCTGAGCAGTTTTTCTGCCATTCTGCTTGGGAACCCTGCAGCCCAATGGTACCAATGTGGACATCACAACCTTCAAAACCTCCCTTCCCCAAACGCATCCCAAAACCAGCCCAGCTTGTCCCCTCCTCCCTAACCTGTCGTTCCTCCCACCTGCCTTCTACTCCCACCTCAAGCCACACCCCCATCTCCTACCTACTAACCTCATCCCACCCCCTTGACCTGTCCATCCTCCCTGGACTGATCTATCTCCTCCCTAACTCCCCACCCACACTCGCCTTTTACTGGCTCCATTTCCCCCCACCTTGACCTCTGTCTCCTCTCCACCTATTTTCTCCTCTATCCATCTTTGATCGGCCCCCCCCCCCCCCCACCATTTATTTCAGACTCCCCTTCCCGTCCCCCACTTCTGAAGTAGTATCTTGGCCTCAAATGTCAGCCATCTTGCTCCTCTGCTGCTAGGTCTACTGTGTTCATTCAGCTCTACACCTGACTAATTGCTTGAATGGATGACTGAACTTCACTGTAAAAGCTCAAATGTTGAAAGGTGTGGGAAAGTGAAAATAATGCTCTTCTGCTCACAATGTTGCTCAGCTTGAACATTCATAGAGAATGGCTTCATGACTCTGACAGCACAGAAACAGGCCCTTCGCTTCAACTTGTCCATGCCAACCCAGTTCCCAAACCTCAACATGCTTGCATTTGGCCCTTATCCTTCTAACCTTTCATGTTCATGTGTCTGTCCAAATGTCTCGAGTGTTGTAGCTGTATCTGCATCTACCATTTCCTCTGCCAGTTCTTTCCACATATGAACCACCCTCTTGAAAGTTATCCTGCTACTTTGTGTTAAGTGGATTTGGTACAATTTCTCCCAGCCCTTACAATATTAGGGCCTATTGTTAAACTTAATTTGGTGAATTCATGAAATCACAGTTGACTGGCCACCAGTAACGATTTTATGTTTGGAATTTAATTTCTTGGCTTTCAGTACTGTTCCTGAATCCTTTCTATGGGGCAACTGAAACCGACACTACTACTACTTCTTCCGTGTTTCTCCGAATAGTAACAGCCCCATTCAAACTTGAGTCGTTATGGGATTTACCTTGTAAAAGCTGCACTTGCTCACCTTCTAGTGGTTGACTTGAAAAGTGCCTTTAGCTAACATTTGCTTTTGAGGAGGTGGTCACCTGCCCACACTTGGAGACTAAATGCTGAGACACAGAAGTTTTATTTTCCCTTGTTCCCTAAGCAGATCTAAGAGTTTGCTCTGTGTAAAACCTGGATGTACTGTTCAGTTTTTATGAACAACAAAAGACACCTGACTATTGTTTTTCCCCAAACTAAGTTCATCCCCTCTGTTTATTGTACACCTAGTCTCGCTCAGATTTGATGACCTGAGTGATAGAACAATATTGTGACTAAGAAACTTAAAAAGGTGAGATGGTAACTTTAGATCCTTTTGAGATTACTTTCTTTTGTGTGATTGAATAAGGAATTGACCTCTTTTGAGTATTTTTTTGTCCTTTTTTTCCCATTAAAATAGAATGGTTTTGGTATATTGTATATGTTGTAAATATTACAAGTATAACTGTCGGGTTAGCTATAGCTCCAGACTTACTGAACAAAGTCTGGTTAACATTAGCTTGGTAAAGAGATGCCATAATGGAGATTTTTCACCAAGTCATTGAATTGTCTTCTAGCTTTTTGTTTAATTTTTAACTATACTTTAATATATTAATTCTTTGTGCTATCTGCTTTCCTTTTGATGTTCATACCGGTAAAATCCGTTATGAACAAAGCTGCCATTTAGTTCCTGTTTTTTTAAAAAGTTTTGTCTGTTTTCACTACTAAGATAATTGTACCTTATAGTTTAAGGATGCGGTATCTCAAATTTGTCCAGGCCACAAACATTTGAGACTGTCATTGCAGTGCATTTAGGTTTAGAAGAGAGTGTTTAGTGGAGTGGCTGCATCAGTATTTGGCACATAGATGTTTTTTGTTTTTCTTCAGTTTCAGTGATGACATGGAAGCCAAAGTGCAAATAGATGATGGGAAAATGGAATGTGTTGGACCAGACACCTGGTATAAGTAAGTGTTGTTTTCACTACTTTTAACAATTTATGCTAATGAAAGTCATTTTTGTGTCCTGTGGATTCAGTGCCTGAAATTCAATAATCTGTTTGATGATATTAATTGAAGGATCATTGTCTGATTGTGATGAGTATCAGAAGAACAGAACACTTTTTTTTTATTTTCAAAATTAGTGCTTTAGGAGCTTTTACACTGTCTAGGCAAGCATCTTAATACAAAGGATGGTACCTCTGATAGCTCAGGGTCAAAACAACGTGTACTCTCCACCCTCACAGCGTGGAGCTGGCAGAACACAGCAGGCCAGGCAGCATCAGAGGAGCAGAAAAGTCGATGTTTTGGGTCAGGGCCCTTCTTCCACCAGCATCTGCAGTTCTTACATCTTTGTACTGTGCCCCTTGATTTATTCTGCTGTGTACCAAAGTAAGACTTGAACCAAAACGTTGTGGTTAGGGTATAAATGCCAGTGACTGAGCCATTGTTGCTCTGCTGTTCCTTTTTTGATCTGTCTACTTTAGCTTTGTAATAACTATAAAAATGCTGTATCACACCACCCCACCTCCGCTGCCGCCCCCCACAACACACTTGAATCTCTAAACTAAAGTCACAGTTGTCTGGAAGCTTTTTAACTCTGATTTAAGTTTTAAGTTCAGAGAGGTGTGTGAGTGAATGCTAGTTTTGGAAGCTCTGTTCCTGCCCTGTATGTGAGCATTTGCCAGATTTAGACAGTTTTTAAAACTCCGTGGCTGATTGCTCTTGGATCAGTCAAGGAAATTGTGGATAAATCATCAGTCTGCCATAAATTTGGTTTCTGATCCAACCTGCCACTGGCATGGTGTTAATTCCAATTAATGTCTGGTACAGGCTTATCCCTTTCAACACCTTGCCCAGCTTGCTTTTGACAGCACCTTCCAAACCTGTGACCTTTACTGCTGAGAAGGATAAGGTTAACGGGCACCATCACCTGCAAATTTCTCTCTTACCCTCTCAACATCTTCACCTGGATCTATAATCATTGATCCTTCAGTGTGTTACTGGATCAAACTCCTTTCTAACAGCACTGTGGGTGTATATGCCTGTCATAGACTTCACTCCTTCAGGAAGGTAGCTCTCTACCACTGTCTTGATGGAAACACATGGATGAGCAATAAATGCTGGCTTAAGACAGGGATGCCTACATCCAGTGCACGTGTATGAAGAATTGTAACACTAACTGACCATTGGATAATTTTGAAGTAAAATAATTCATGTAATGCTTTGTAACCTTGGACATGCCAGTGTTTTATAGCCAATGAAGCGTAACCACTGTTGCTCGGTAGGAAACATGGCAGCCACAGATAACAATTTGTAATAACAAGTTAGTGATGTTGGTTTAAGGTTAAGTGTTGGCTAGGTCCCTGAGAGAATGCTGTTCTGAAAAATAGCATCATGGATTATTTGCATTCCTGGAAGGGCAAATTGGTCCTTTAACTTTTGTATCTGAAGGATAACACTGCAATACTGCACTGGTACGCATTCCAAATGTTGTACTCCAGTCTTGACCTTATGATGCAGAGGTGAAAATGATGCCTCTGAGCTACGGCTAACATAATAGTATATATCTGAGTCATCCTGGATGAACCATGACTCTAGCTCCTCGTGACCTCTTGTAGGTATGGACATGCTGCTGGCTGTGAAATGCAAAGATGTTTTTGCGGACCTTGTGACTGTAGCATGGATGTACACCAATAGTGTGCAAAGCCCTAAATATATGAATATTGTTTTCATAAAATGGTGCCTTTTTTTTAAATATATCTCTTGTGAGCCGTGAAAACTTAAAATTCTCTGCTTGGTGTTGCTCATCAACATATCCCTCCAGGCAGCTCAGTTAGTGAGTAGTTCATGTGATGCCATCAACAACATAGTAATTTTGCCTTCCCTTTGGCACATCATGTACGATCTTCCACCTGTAAAGTGCCAACAAAGGCACTAAACTGGAGAATTGTCTGCCAAACTTGTTTTTCTGAAGAGGAATGCCCTTCTGAATCTATATTCTAATCCTAGAATATCCAAAAAGCTGGTGAACCTCCTATTTCTACTATCCCTTTCCCATGCCATCTTTGTCTTAAAAGAAAAATCTTTTGACCAAAAATACTTTAATTATGTAATGTCCTACTGAGTGCCTCAAGCACTTTGTGCAGTTAGTATGTTTGCACAGCAAAGTCCTGCGAACAGGTGTGGGTTTGTAAATTGGTAAGTTGATTATTGCCCAAGGCACTAAATTTTCTGTTTTCAGAAAAGTAGAGTGGACTGTGTGTACTTGATCATAAAACCACTGGAATTAGAACATGTGACACCTAATAACAGTTCTTTAAGTGTCTTGCCTGCCCTGACTATATGTTGAAGCTAAGAGTTGAGCTTGACTTTTTTTTTTAAAAAGAAAACTTGCCCAGAAGTGAAGGAGTGGCCTGCTGATCTAACTATTTTAAAGTTGCTGTCTCTGGACTTTCAGATTCAATGCAAATAGGTTTCTCCTGAGTTCTGTTGACATCCTGTCCAACTCCTGTTGGCTGCTTGCTGTTTTGAAGTTATGAGATTGAGTGGACACAGTTGGCCATTTGAAAACCAGTGTCATGGCCATTGTTGTGGACCATGTCTGCTTCTTTCTCTCTGTCTCTCAGATTTGCTGAAACTACCAGTTCAGTGATTGCAAGCATTTTTTGCATTTGAGGTCAAAGGGCACAGCCTTAATGTGCCGGACACTGCCAAGGGTCTTAAAAAAAAGAACTTCACTAAGTCTTCTCGAACATCATTAGCCACAAGTTAGCGCACACCTCTTAAGCTTGCAGAATTGTATAAGCACTGATCTTTTCTAGTCCTGTACACAATGGCCCTTAAACTAAATCTGAGATAGCAACTTGTATCTTGTGAAAATAGTATGGATTCTGAAGAAAAAAATCTTTCCTTTATCTGTGTACAGAGCATTGTGGTTATGTTGCTGGACTCATCATTGGGAATCAACATTGGTAACCCAGAGTACATTGAAATAAGTCCCACCATAGTTTGAAAATTTGGACATTCTAATCTTTTATAACCAAAGTGTTCCATGTTCAATTATCAATAAATAGCTGATTCACAAATATCCCTTTTTACAGAGAATCCTGCTGTTGCCCTAAAATGGCTTAAATGTGACTCCAGTCCCACAGGCCAAACAGACATTCCATTATATCAAGCTGCACAATACACGCCAAGCATGTCAGTGCTCACACCCTGAGAATATGAACTATAATTAATACCTTTTATTGTCTTTCAAATTTGTGTTACAAATATCTTACTGCCTTGTCTCCAATAGAATGTGCAGATTTTGTCATCTTTGTTTGTAACTATTTGGATATGTCTTGTTGCTTTTATAATAGCAATGTAGGAGCTGAAGTAAGCCATTTGGCTTACGTAAGCCTGCTACATTATTCAGTTCAATCATGGTTGATCTGGTTGTGGTTTTGGCTGCACTTTTCTGTTTGTGCCCAATAAATCAGAACTCCCATGCTGATCAAATATTTAAATAGTTTGGCCTTGAATAAACTCAGACCCAGGCTCTCCTGCCTTCTAGGGAAGAGAATTCCATCCTCTAATGGCTCTTCAAAAGAAAATACTTCTCATCCCTTTAAAGGGGAGGTCTGTATCCTGAAGTCGTTTCCTGGTTTTTCATCTCTTCTTTGTCCTTCCCTCACCCACCCTCCATGTGTGCATGTGTGCTTGCACACACTGTCTACGTTTCCACTCTATCCAAATTCCTCAAGATCTTGAATGTTTCAAAAAGATTAGCCCTCTTTCTTCTTAACTCCAATGAATATGAGCCTAACTTGTTCAATCTCTTCTCACAATGGATGAGTCCATCATTCCTGGAGGAATGAGCATCTCAGGCCTGAACCAGCTTTTTAAACAATGTATTTAAAGTTGGAATTGAAAACTTCAAGCTTTTAACTCAGCAAAAATTAATTCATTTTAATTATGTTGAAGGGATACTGGATTTAATGTGTTAAGTTTTAACACCATATTGGCTGCTAAATGATTTTTATAAAAATACATTTGGGTTTTGCTTGTCTGTGCCATCAAATGATCAAGAAAGCCTTTTATTTATTTACTGTTGGAGAATCATCTTTTTAAACTTGAGTCTACTTTTTGAAATTTCTAGCAGATGTTTTAGAAGGTGTTGAGTACTGAAAATACAATCCTGCATGCTCTAAAATTGAGTAGCCTTTCTCAACAGACTGTTGTTTGGAGTTTTGCTTTATTATGTAAACACAATTAGAGTATTTTTAAACAATGTATTGAGCTACCTCAATCTCTAAACCTTAATACCCCCAAACAAATATATTACCTTGTCACAACTTGTTGTCATGTAGCAGGGCATTTTGTATGTCTAGAGCTGGTTTTATATACTTGGTATTTCTTTTTAGTATGCTACAATGCAGGGCACTTGAACTTAAGGAAATGTTGATTTGCATGGTCTTAATCTTTTTTCTGGTGGTGATTTTAGAGTTAATGACTTTGTTACTAGGCAAGTTTCCATCTACTTCACTTTTCCAACAGCATTATGAAAGTTTGTAATATCAACACTTACTGTCCAACCCTCAAACCACCTTCAGTGTTTTTAATCATTCAAAAGTCCTGACTGGTTTTAGTTTTCAAAAAAATTATGATTTGTAAGTTGCACAGTAATCTATCTGATCCCAAAATGCAGTTTGTATCACCAATAACCTTTAAAGAAACTTATTTTTAAAAAAACATCCTTGACCACAGGGTACTGTTCAAAACTTGTATTCACCATCCCATTCCTCTCCTGCCCCACTCCTAATTTGCAATTTTTCTTGGGAAAAGTATGTTCTGCAGATCTGTTGAGTATATTCTTTTGAGAATTCATTTTTCCTCTAAAGCTTAATTTTTAAAAATAACTTCCCTTGTTGTCCAAGATTAAGTCCTGATTCTCTGATAGATGATTAGTAATGTTGACCTTTTGTTTCCAAAATTAATAGTTAAAGCCAGTGATTTGCACGTAACCTGTAATGACAAATGTATGCGCCTGTTACCAAATAAAGGGAGGTGTTAGGAACCATCGGCTCATCTGAAAACTTGCTTCCAGTTTGTTGGTATTAAGTGGCCTTCAGTTCTACCATCCGATCAGGATTTGTTTTTCACTTTTTGTTGGTGATGTCTAATGGCATGGCAGTAATGCATTTTCCCCTGGTGGTTGGTGTGTACGCGTAGTGTAGCTTTAATCAGGTGGCTAAGATTAGAAAATGACAACACTTGGATCCTGAATTTATTAGAAGTATATTGGACTGCCAAAATGCTTTGGTTTTTTTAAGCATATTGACTTTAGTATGGTGTAGTAAATATTTCTAATACTGTGTAATATTGGCTATAGCATTTGAGAGTACATTAGATTTGAAATGCATACATATCGGTTGGAACTAAGATACAATACTAACTGGTAGTTTAAGTTTCCCCTGTGCTCACCTGTACGGTAATTTTAAAAAAAGCGTGCCTTATTTTAAAATAAATATCTAGTGCATGTGAATATTTTGAAAACTTACAGGGGTTGCAAAACAGTAATATTGGAACTCCAAATGTACATCTAAGTATTTGATTTTTTTTTTGCTGCAGTCAGATCAAGAAAATAATTGCACCTTATGTCATGTCGTTCTGGTTTCGGTAAGTAGGCAACTTCTAGTAATGTAATTTTGTAGCCAAGAGTAGTGTTTTTTTTTAAAAAGGTTATAATCTTAATCTTAAAATGAAACTCTCTAGGGGTGTTCGCTTTAAACAACGTGCGTTGTATACAGCTGGCATTTCTTCTAGATGTTTCCTAACTGATTAGTTGAGATGTTATAGCCCACCTTGGGAGCAGGTGGGACTTGACCCTAGGCGCCTCAAAGCTGTGACCCCAGGCCTCCTGGCTCAAAGTTAGGGACGCTCTCGCTGAACACAAGAGCCCCTCTAGCCTTCCTTCTACTGAAATGATTTACAAGCAATCATTTAATTTTCTCACCATGTAGTTACAGGTTTTGATGTTAAACATTCTAAACTACTTCTATTGATTTTGAATTATCACTTCCATTCCTTCTTTCATATAGTTTAATGTTACTGGACTTTACATATCTGGGTGTGTGTTCATATACCACTATGGTAGCTGATGGGATTTTATGCATTTGAAATTTAAGTCTAGAATTGTGAATTGGGGGTAGAAACAGACCACTTGGCTTCTCAGGCTTGCTCCACCATTTTAATAAGATCATAGTTGATCTATTTCTTGAATTCCAAATGCTTATCTAATCTTTATAATCTTTGGATTCTTGTGTGGATTCAATGACCTCCATTTTAAAAGCTTTCAGTGACTCTCAAAAATATTCAATTGAAATTGAAAGCTAATCTCAGTAATAGTGTTTTTTGTTACCGTTGTCAAAAAAAATGAGGGTGTGGAAGTAGTAACAAATGTTGGCCTCACCACGAAAGAATCGGCGATATGGGAGAGGCGGGTTGTAAATGTCCAAAATACAAAAGTGAAATGTTGTTCACTTGATTTTTAAGTCTAACTGTCTGATGAATTGGTTTTAATTTTTTTTGTATAGTTCAGCAACTTCAATTTGTATTTTGAGCATTGTATCAGCACGGGTTTGAAGTATTTTTGGGAAATACTAATTGAGACTGAACCAGATTTGTGGTGTTACAGCTCAGGGTCTGAATTACAGTGGCAACATGTGCATTTTATTGTATGTCGTAGACCATGGCAACAGATAGTGGTGCTAGAGACAATTTTCCATCACCGTGGCTATCCAGCTGTTACCATCTGTCACTTTTACTGGAAGGTTTTTCGGGTCGAACCTTAACTTGCTTGGTCACCCAATGAGTGTGCCTTCTTTGGTTGCCAAGTCCGGAAGAGGCACTTGAACTTGGAGCTTCTGGCTCAGCCAGGAATGCTACCCGAAATGTCACCTGCCCTCCTATAGCTATTAGAGATGATCAAGAAGTAGCCTTTAAGAAATTACTTGACTGGAGGAGAGGTAGGTGGAATATTAGGCAGAAAACCACTGTACTTTTGGCCTCATCCTCTGAGACCTTTCAGTAGAGTGACGTAAATCTGTGTAATACGTCCGAGTTGGGGAAGCCAGGGATCTAATAGGGTGGGGTAGGTGTAGCATAGAAATGTACCTTGAAATGACTGAAATGGGAAAAGGCAAGACCATGGAATTGGGCCAACAGGGTGAGCATTTTAACATCAAAATAATGGTGTATTTGTACCCGATATAGGACCACAGCAATAGCTAGATTGATGGATGGATGCCACTTTTTTAAGGCACAGATAGAAGCAGCAGAATTTTAAATTTGCTCCAGCTTGCAGAAGGTGGGAGATTTGAATAACTAATACCATATAACAATAACAGGGATGAGAATTTTCAGCAGGGCAGAGATGCAGCTGGATTATGTTATGGAGTGAGCGTGGGTGGCTCTTTAACGAAACATTCTGACTGATATTTGGAATGGTGGAGGAAAGAAGGGATTTTCTTCTTTGGTTCTTTTAGGACCTGGTTTCCAGTGTATCCACCTAATGATAATTGCACAAATTCTTCCCTATCCATTCAAATTTGAACCTTTTTTAAAAACAAAATGAGGGTGAATTAACTTGTAGCCTATATTGATGAACAATTTGTTGAAATTAGGACATTGGGGGATGGGGATGAGATGGTAGTTTGAAGCTTTTTCTTAGTGGTGATGCAAAGTGTGTATATTATAATTAAGTAATTTCATGTTGTAAAATCTACTGTTGAAAATAAAATTTACTTAACTTTGATGTAATTAGTTTCTTTTACAGGAAAAAAAAATAGTAATCCCAAATGGGGATACCATGTTTTACAGGCTTCTTTGGTTAAGGTTAGAATTAAGTGCCACTTTTGTGACGCTGACCTTCTAGTTTTGGAAGCCTATTTGGAATGTAGTCCTACATTTTTAATGGTAGTTCTGCAAATATTAACCACCATGATTGCCTGCTACGTGAATTTCGTTTCTCCCCATCATACTTCGGGTATTTTCATTTTCCAATTGGTGGGGTCACTCTGTCTGTCTCTTCTTCTCTCTCTTCACCACCCCCCCCCCCCATGAAAATGTAGCAGAAACAATAAGGATTACAAGATTTTCTTGAGGGCAACTTTATCTGCTAGCCCTAAGAAAGATAAAGATGCAATATCAAACATACATTTATTTAAGTGCAAGGCTGAAAATAGGTGGCCTTCAATTCAAAAGGAAGAGGAATAAGAACTGTTTAAAATCCTCCAGTTGGCCTTGAGGCATTAAGGTTTTAACTTGAGAACAGGGCTGTTTAATTTGTCTTTGGCAGTAGTGAATACTTCAGTTACCCCGTTTTGAATTCTTGATGTTCTGATTTTTTTTTTGAAAAAAAGAAAATCATCTTGGTCACTGGGCACTTGAGAGGCTAAGAGAGCTTCCTCCAGTTCATTAGTCACAAGTCCATTTCCCCTGTTCTGCCAAAATCAACTTCCTGAAATACAGCTAGGTTGTTTGTGTATTTCCATATTTGAGTTCCATTGTTTCCAGGCTTGATTTTAATTGTAGGCAATATTGGTCTCTTCCTGTTTGTGGAACCTTATCATGCATGGTTTAAATCACAATAGGAGATGAGTTGCTTCAGGCCTGACTCATTTGATTTTTGGAAAAGACTATTAATTTTGGTTCAGTAACTTTATTTTTCCACTTTTTTTAGTTCCATGAAGCTTAACCATCTATGTAGTTGGCTGACTGTCCATTTTTAAAATCAATTTTTTTTTAGGAAGAAAATTCAGGTAATCAAAGTTGAGGAATTAGATAATTTATCGCTAATGAAAAAAATTGGATCAAAAAAAATTGTGGGCTGTATTCCCCGTCATTCAAATATTCCATTTCAGCCTAAGCTATAATAAATTTAATAGCATGTTTATAGTGACTTTATTTTCGTTCCCACCTCTATATTTGAAAAATAGCTCTTACCCTGACACTCCAAGTGGGGCTCAGACTTTTTTTTTCTTCCTGCTAACCCTGAGGGATTACAGCTGCAATTTCAAGCATGCATGTGTCCAGGTAGAAAGTTGAAAATAGATCCTTGCCTCAAAAGGAAGAGGAATGAGATCAACCATTTTAAAATCCTTAAGATGTCCGTGTCGCATTAAGGTTTTGGCGTGCAGTCAAGGTGGTTCAATTCTATTCCCACAAATTTCTGTTCTGTTATCTGCTGCTACGTACAGCTTGTACGAACAAGTGTAGAAAATGGAATTGCAACACGGCAATCATTACCAATTCATATCGTTGAACTTATAAAGCTGTAGGAATTGAAGCATAAGGGGCCTTTATGCCTTTAGATAATATTCGTTGTCCAACTAGAGCTATCTGCTTAACTCCCACTTCCGTCTGGTGCTCTGTTCATTAAATCTCCTAGTGTTGATGGTAAGAAAATTTAGAACCTGACTGTTTCTCTCTTATTTGCAGGATTTTTGGTATCGTTCTCATAATTGTTGATGTTGTTCTTGTAATTGTGGACTTGTCAACAGCAAATAAAAGTAAACCTTTTAGACATGGAATTGTAGGAGTATCATTGGCTATATCCTTCTTCTTCGCTATTGATGTCCTCCTTCGAATCTTTGTTGAAGGGTAGGTATTTTTAAGATAACATGGCCATTATAACACTTAGTCTTGTTAGACAATTCATTTTAAATTTAGAGTGATCTCTGTTCAGTCTGAAAGTTTGTGTTTGAGAGAATTGGGGAAAGCAATGTGTAATTGCTGGAAATCCTGCTTCTCAATTCTCTCTCTCTCTCTCTCTCTCTCTCTCTCTCTCATGTTTAGCTACTGCAATTTTGATCAAATAATGTTTTGCAACATTTCTGTATTGTTGCAGGTAGCATGAAGGGCTTGCATAATTCTCCACGATTATTTCCATTTTAACAAAGAAAACAATTGGATAAAGTTTGTGTGTGGTGCCTGTGGGTCACTTTGAAGCAAATCTACCTTAAACTCTAAAACAAAATAAAATCTCGATGCTGGAAATCTAAACCAAAAACCTGATTCCAGCTCTGAAGGGTCACTGGACGTGAAATGTTGAACCTGCTTTTTCCCCCGGATGCTGCCAGAACCTACTGAGATTTCCACTCCCCCCTCCCATTCTTTAGATGACATGTCCATCATGGGCCTCCTGCAGCAACTCGGTTTCCGCTTGGAAACCCTGCAGCCTGATGGTATCAATGTGGACTTCACCAGCTTCAAAATCTCCCCTTCCTCCACTGCATCCCAAAACCAGCCCAGTTCGTCCCCTCCCCCCACTGCACCACACAACCAGCCCAGCTCTTCCCCTCCACCCGCTGCATCTCAAAACCAGTCCAACCTGTCTCTGCCTCCCTAACCTGTTCTTCCTCTCACCCATCCCCTCCTCCCACCCCAAGCCGCACCTCCATCTCCTACCTACTAACCTCATCCCACTTCCTTGACCTATCCCCTCCCTACCTCCCCACCTATACTCTCCTCTCCACCTATCTTCTTTTCTCTCCATCTTTGGTCCGCCTCCCCCCTCTCCCTATTTATTTCAGAACCCTCACCCCATCCCCCTCTCTGAAGGGTCTAGGCCTGAAACGTCAGCTTTTGTGCTCCTGAGATGCTGCTTGGCCTGCTGTGTTCATCCAGCCTCACATTTCATTATCTTGGATTCTCCAGCATCTGCAGTTCCCATTATCACTGAGTTTCTCCAGCTTGTTTTTGGTATTGGAATAAAGTTTATCAAAGTTTTTTGGTAACTGTTTTAAGGTAATTTTTTTTCACAACTGACTTCCAGTTTTTCAGTTCACGTGTCTCTCATGTTATTTATTGCCCACCTTTCTTTCAAGAAGTTTCAGCCGCAAGCACATCCAACTGGGTATTCATTCTCTTTTCTTTCACACCCCATTGTTTGTTTGTTTTGAAGTTATTTGGAATACGAATTTCCTTTTGTTGTCAGTTGACTTGGCGTCTGTAATCTTCAATAAAAGCAGGAAATGTGGGGTCTGGCAGGTTCTGATGAGTTGTTTAGAATTGATTTAAATGCTAAAGGGAATGACCGCACAATGCGGAAAGGGGAAGATACATTACAAAGAGATGGATCCAGAGGAAGTATAAGTGGCTACTTTGGACTACTATTTTCTCAGAGTGCGTGCTGGGAGTGATGTGGGTGGAGGGGTGGTTGTGATCTGTCTTTACTTTCGATTCACATTCCTTGCTGTGTTGAACTCCAGTGGGACCATGTAGAAGGCAAAAGATTGAGTGAGTAGGATGGGAAAACTAGGTGCAGCTGCTGAAGGACTGGACAGAGCTGTTCACCAAAGCATTGTCTAACATTTTGGTCTGTCTGGCTTGTGGAGAGGAGATGGCAGTTGCAACTTTCTCTTATTGATAAACAAGAAGCTGCAGTTGTTGTGTGGTATGTAAGGAAAATGGCACTGTTCTTGTGCTAGAAGTCTGTCCTTTATTTTGGATGGGATAATTTTTTTAAAATATACTTCACCTACACATTGCTGTCACCTCCCCACAAAACATACATTGTGATGATGTCACTGGACCATTTAACCAGAGCTCCAGGTTAACATCCAGGGGATGTGGGTTTGAATACCAGCATGAAAAACAAGAGAACAAAATCTGCCAGACTTGTCTGGACTAACCTACATGTGACTCAGTAATGTGAGTCTTAACTGTCCTTTGGGAAATGGGAATAGGTGAGAAATGCTGGCCTAGCTGGAGATGCCCACCTCTTACAAACAACCCTCCCCACTGCATCCTAAAACCAGCCCAGCCTGTCTCTGCCTCCCCTAGCCTGTTCTTCCTCTCACCCATCCCCATCCCCCTCCTCCCACCTCCAAGCCGCACCTTCATTTCCTACCTACTAACCTCATCCCGCCTCCTTGACCTGTCAGTCTTCCCTGGACTGACCTATCCCCTCCCTACCTCCCCACCTATACTCTCCTCTCCACCTATCTTCTCCTCTATCCATCTTCGGTCTGCCTCCCCTTCTCCCCCTATTTATTCCAGTTCCCTCTCCCCATCCCCCTCTCTGATGAAGGGTCTTGGCCCGAAACATCAGCTTTTGTGCTCCTGAGATGCTGCTTGGCCTGCTGTGTTCATCCAGCTCCACACTTTGTTATCTTGGATTCTCCAGCATCTGCAGTTCCCATTATCTCTCTCACCAAAATCATTTTTTCTTTGGTCTGAGCATTTTAATGTGACTTTTTTCCCCCTCAAACGATGAATCTGTCAAAAATACCCATGTACTCAAAACTACGTTTTCGACATTGTTAATTACTTTTATTTCAAATGAAGTACAAATTAATCTGACATGTCTTCAGACAGCTTTGGAAAGAGATAAGTGGGAGAACAGAATTGCCACCTGTGTATACACAGCATGAACTGCAAAGTTTAAAATTTACAATTCTACAACTTTGACAATTATTTACACAATTGGATCTGTCTCTCTCCAGGTTCCGTGTATATTTTCGTTCCAAGCTTAACATTTTGGATGCAGTTATTGTGGTTGTTACCCAGGTTATTACAATGGTATATGCCTTTTCTGATTTGAGTGGAGCAACTCTTATTCCCAGGTATATTGATATATAGTTAAAACACAAATATTCATGTTACTTTAATGTAGATTCAACTGATCTAAAATGCTGCATAATTTTGAGTACATTTTGACCAGTTGTTTTTTTGTGGGTTGTAAGCATCTCCTAAGTTAGGCCAGAGAAAACATTGATCTAAACGGAAATTGATTGAAGTAAATTTGCAATTAAATATACTGAATTTCAACATCTGACTGGCATTATTTTTTTGAGCTACAGTCTGATGTCACATCCCAGTAACAACTATTTAATAGTTACAAGTGGCACAATTTTAAAATGCTTAAGTTGCTAGTTGAATATAAGAGCAGGAATAGACCATTCTACCCCACTGTTCAAAATCATGGCTGATCTGCCCCGGGCCTCACTCCCCTTTTATTATAATCCTACCATTATGCCAGCTCCTGATAGCCCTCAATGCCTCTTTTTCTTTCAAAAATTATGAATTTTGACGTGTGATTGAAAACCATGACTGACTTTCTCTCTTTTTTTGCCTTTTTTGTATTCACAAAGGCTACCTGAATAGAACATATAACATAGAACAGTACAGCACGGTACAGGCCCTTCAGCCCACGATGTTGTGCTGTGGAATATTCCTAATCCAAAAATAAAATAACCTAACCTACATTCCCCTCAATTCACTGTTGTCCATGTGCATGTCCAGCAGTCGCTTAAATGTCACTAATGACTCCGCTTCCTTGACTACCACTGGTAAACTATTCCATGCGCTCACAACTCTCTGGGTGAAGAACCTCCCTCTGACGTCTCCTCTATACCTTCCTCCTAACACCTTAAAACTATGACCCCTTGTGGCAGTCAATCCTGCCCTGGGGAAAAGTCTCCGGCTATGGACTCTATCCATGCCTCTCATTACCTTGTGCACCTCGATCAGGTCACCTCTCTTCCTCCTTCTCTCCAGAGAGAAAAGTCTGAGCTCAGTCAACCTCTCCTCATAAGACAAGCCCTCCTGTCCAGGCAGCATCCTGGTAAACCTCCTTTGCACGCTCTCCAAAGCCTCCACATCTTTCCTATAATAGGGCGACCAGAACTGGACACAATATTCCAAGTGTGGTCTCACCAGGGTTTTGTAAAGCTGCAGCATAACCTCGCAGCTCTTAAACTCGATTTCCCCCTGTTAATGAAAGCCAAAACACCATATGCTTTCTTAACAACCTTATCCACCTGGGTGGCAACTTTGAGGGAGCTATGCACTTGAACACCAAGATCTCGCTGTTCCTCCACACTGCTGAGAATCCTGCCTTTAATCCTATATTCAGCATGTAAGTTCGACCTTCCAAAATGCATCACTTTGCATTTATCCAGGTTGAACTCCATCTGCCATTTCTCAGCCCAGCTCTGCATTCTGTCAATGTCTCGCTGAAGCCTGCAATAGCCCTCGATACTATCAACGGCACCTCCAACCTTTGTGTCATCAGCAAACATACTAACCCACCCCTCAACCTCCTCGTCCAAGTCATTTATAAAATCTACAAAGAGCAGAGGCCCAAGAACAGAGCCCTGCGGGACACCACTCAGCACTGACCTCCAGGCAGAATATTTACCATCTACAACCACTCTCTGCCTCCTGTCAGCCAACCAATTCTGAACCCAGACAGCCAAATCACCCTGTACCCCATACCTCCTGACTTTTATGAATGAGTGCACATTAAGTTGTCAAATGGTAGTCATTTTGTTTTGTCTACAGCAAATCTCATCAATGAGATGAATGATCAGTCAATCCATCTTGCACTACTTTGGGAAGATGGTGGCTGAAGTCTTTACAAGTCTGACCTGAACCTCACGTGCAGACAAGATGAGACTTTTTGGTTTAATGAATCAGTTGTAAGATAGTGTTTCTGTCAACTGTGTCTCTTCAGTACTTTCATACTAGAGTGCCAGACGAGGTTAGGGTCAAAGGCTAGAGCTCTTAGCATTCTGAGGTGAGTGTCATCAACTACCATTTCTTTTTAAAGGAAGGGAATTTGGCAAATGAACTGACTGCATGAACCTTGAAGTCACAACTAAGGCTTTGCAAAACAGTAAAATATTTCTGAAGCAGTTTAATAGCAAAGGAGTTGTTTGAGTTTATCTGAGGTGAATTAGAGCACTTGTTTTGCTGTTACATGGAGTTGTGTAACATTTGAAATTTGTGTATCTTGAGCTACTGATTTCCACTTCCCCAAACTCCCAGTATAATTTGGGCAGCCATTCTCTAAGTTGGGGGTAGTATTTCCACTGGCTTTCTTTAACATTAATGTTACGTTTTCAGGAATATTGTAAGTTGGATTATAATCCCACAGTCCCTGGTGCAATTTGTTTTTCAAGTATGTTGGCTGTCTTCTGATTTATTTTAGTGGGGTGTGTAGTTGTCTTTTTTTATAGGGTAGTAACAGACCATTTTGGCCTGTCGGGTCCATTCTGGTGTTTAAGTTCCGTTCTTGCTGTTTCCAAACTATCAACACATCCCTCGGTTTGTTTCATCTTTTTTTTTCTTGCTCAGCTTTTCATCTTAAACCCCTCTGATGCACCTGTACTATTTGATCCACCTATTCTTCATAATCAAGAATTTCACGTTCTAACTGAGTGAAGATTGTAGTCTTTGTTCTTTCTGACCCTGCCCCCTACAAATAGCTATATCACTTTACTATGCGTCATATCAAACCCAATAGGCTACCCCTTTTTTTGAGAGAAGAATCCCAGCCTGGTCAATCTTTGGGTATGCCATCTTTAAATATATTAAATATTAATCTAGAATTTTTTATTTCATAATTTACCAAGTGTCTATATTCTTTTCTCTCATCTGGCGATTGGAATAGATCACATTTAGACCACATTTTGGAATAGAGTTTCTGTAGAAAGTTAGTGTTTACCTCTCCTTTCCTGTTCAGTCTTTCTTGAATTAAATCCCAGTGGTTGTTTGCCTTTTTTTAAATGGCCTTATTAATCAACATCGCTATTTTTAGTGATTTGTGTATCTTTCTCCCAGATTCTTCTGCTCCTCTACCCCATTCAGGCACTTATTTTCCAAGGAGTATTGATATTGCTATGTAATTCGGCGATCCCAGCTGAGAACATGGTATTTGATGATTTCACCCATTACAAGGAACTTAGTCACTTAAATGTATCTATGCAAGGTATTTGAAATCCTTAAATTGTATAGTATAAACATTTGGATGTTAAGTGATCTTGCTTTGAATTTGTTTGTAGCAAAGGACACCAGATTTTTTTTTTTCTTTGCTGATGTTTCAGTTACCCTTCTTGAAGGGAAGTTTAGATTTCTAAAGGATGGATATTCTCTAATAAACTTTGTTCCTTTAGGGTGGTTACTGTTTTCCGAGTGCTTCGAGTTGTCATCTTGGTTAGAATTTTCAGGCTTGCCTCACAGAAAAAACATCTTGAGAAGGCTACCAGACGAATGGTGAGTTTTTTTTTTTCGTTTTATCATTAAAACACTTCTTGTACAGCAGGAAGCTCATGGGACAGTGTTCCTAAACCTCTGTCGGTATATAGTTAGCCCATCTGTTTAAACGCTAGGAAATGTAGTTACAATACTCAATTAGCAGAATTATTTCTTGATAAATTATACAATGGCTTATAGCCCAAAGGCAGTGAAACTGAATTAATGCTCATTAGGATCTACAAATTGTGCTTGTCACTCTGTTAATCTGAAACCATATGCTAAAGACTTAACTGTTGATAAAATTAACTTGAAATTGAATAGCTTATAAACGAATATAGATGTTATAGGACAAGGTGAGGACTACTGTATTTTAGCAAGTGGCCTTTGAAACAGGACAAAGGAAGGGTTGAAATGAGCTGAACAGGAGAGCATCGGAATAACCAACCACAAGTGACATAGGCGCGAAGAGGGTTTCAGTAGTGGACGCATGACAGTTGGTAGTGTTGTAGAGACCGAAACAACAGTTTTTTTTTCCACTGTCGCTGTTATTTTTCTAATCTCTTCAGAGAAGTTTTGTGTGCCTTATTCCTGGAATGAAGGGATTAACTTCTGAGAATTGTTGATTTTGTGGAATTTTCTTCCCCTGAAAGTGTTGTAGATTGGACCATTGAAGATAGCCAAAACAAAGTTAGACTGTCTTCAAGAGTTGAAGACTGTGTTGGTACAGACAGGAACATGGAGTTAATCAGCATGTTCTGTCCTTCTCACAGAATTTGGAAGTTCGCTGTTTGCTTCCTTCCCTGAACTTGTTGGGGATAATAGCTCTCCAAATAGTCGAGAGAATGAAGAACATAAATTCCATGCTGCAGAGTAAAACCTGTAAATGAGACACCTATCTTTGGTTCAAACATACAACAAATTGCCTATTCAAGGATTTATTTGTATGGTTTTAGAGTGGAGTGTTTGTGTGATGGTGACTGTAAATTTGACTTTCCATTATAATTCTGTTTGAGATGTTAAAATTTGGTTTAGTTCTGTATTATTGTGCTTTTCTCCCTCCTTGACTAAAGTTTTTAAAATTGCAGTCCTTTTTTATTTACTAACTCAGCAACTATGTCAAGATGACTATATTATAGCATTTATAGTTAAGTCATCAGATCAAAAGGCTGGTTTTAGTGAGTTGCTGTGTTAAACTCAATGTGATCTAAAAAATGGTTTTTTTTCAACAGTACTATATTGTACTAAAGACTTCCTACATCTAAATTAAGAAGCCATCCCTTAACTGCTCACAGCACTTCCATAATCTTCCTTCATTTTAAATGAATTGATTTCTGATTCAGTTGCGCAGGATAGCTTTATGAAGTAACCATGCAGAGTAACCTGGATCGTGATGTCTGCAGTGCCTTTCTACCTCAATGTACTGAATGAAGGCACCTCTCCAGTGGATGAATTGAACTTGTGGGAACTCTGTGTATAATTAGGAATTGTAATCAATATAGTTTTTAATATGTAGGCAATTCAAGAAATTGGGGTCTTAAGGAGTTGTGCTGCCTCGATGTAAGGGGGTGGGTTAAACAAAAACTCAAGATTCTGGGGAGGGAAAACATGAGCATGTGGCTAAGTGGTACACTTCCTTAACAAGTGAGGTATAATGAGCCTGGTATGGTACTGAACAGTCAGATTTTGACCTTGGGTGAAAGACTAAAGTGAAATGTATAGTGAAGGTGATTTTTGTTATAAGGATTGATAGAGCTTTTTAGGTCCTAACTCTTTATTGGAGATGATGCTTAATACTCGAGGGGATGCATGTGGAATAGGATTATATGAAGAGGGATGTTAAATAAGTTATTGTCTGGACTATCATAAAGTATTAATTGGTGAGCAAATTAAACAACTGAGATCGCTACATTTAAGAAAATTATTTCAGCTTGTTAAATGTGTTGATAGCTGTTGCTTTCTCATTTCTGGATGTTCTTTCTTGACTGCTTTTACACTCTTCAAATGACCAGCTTTGAGGCCGAGTTTCCTTTGTTTTAATGGCAGTTAAGAAGATCTTACACATTTTGTTTAGCACGTATACCCTCACTTGCTTAAGTTTTTTTTGTGGAGAATTAAACTAGATTTGGTGAACTAATTGCATTTGCTAGATAAGGCAAAAAAATCACTGAAAATATTCACAAGTCCCATATAATCTCATGTTAATGTGTCAAGTATAGATCATAAAAGGAGAACATTGTTTTATTTGTACTTTTAAAATTTTCTACATATAATGGCATTTTAGTAGCATATTAATGGAGGATTGATAAAACTTTTAATTTACAGGTATCTGAAAACAAAAGGCGCTACCAAAAGGATGGATTTGACTTGGATCTCACTTACATAACTGGTTTGTAATTATCCTGTTAGTAAAAGTTCCTTTTTAAGAAATTTAAATTTTTAGTTTCCAATCTTGTACAGCTAAAATGAATAGTCAACTGTTTCACAAATGTTTGTTGGATTGAAGTCCGCTGTCATCTTAAGAGCACGCTTGGAATTAATCTGCTTTCTGATTGGAAGAATACTAGCTTTTCCTGCTGTGACCTGGCTGAAGTTAGTAGTAACTTTGCAATTTTGTGATGGCTCCTCCTATGCCTGTCTTTTGGTATAATATTAATAATCTGGTGGATAGTGTTTTATAGTGCTGGTTTGAGGATTAATCATCAGAGGTTAAGTGTCTAAAATTTATCTTCTATACTATTTACAGACAGAGTAATTGCTATGTCATTCCCATCCTCTGGAAAGCAGTCGCTGTATAGAAATCCAATTGAGGTACAGTATGAATCTTGATGAACACTGCATACATTTAATGCAACATATAATTTTAGCAATTAAGAAATTTCTAAATTGGTGTATCTAACCAACTGGATTTGCTTGTTTGGTTCAGCTGTCTTAGTTCTTCCTTCTGTCCACTAATGATGCTGATCATTTTGTTTTTAAATGTTCTAATTTATGCTTTGACTGTGCCTTTGATTAGTTTCTGGATTGGATTGTAGTAAAATGTACAAATTATCTGAGTGCTTCAGTGCCTAAACACAAAATTGCTACTAAGGTTAAAATTAAATCTGAAAGCATTTTCCTGGATACCCGGTTCATGCTACCAAATATTTGGAGTGATATTTGCACATTACGTAACTTGTTGATTTTAATATAAAGTGGTCACAGGAAACTAAAGCCAATGAGGTTGTATCTATTTTCATAGGATCAGGAGTATAACTGCATTTTTAACAAGGCTAGAAAACTATAAAATTACAAAGGATTTGGGGTGACCTGGCTCATTAGATAGAAAACTGGCTTGGTCATACGGTAGTGGTGGAAGAATGTTTTTCAGAACGGAGTAGTGTTCATGGGGTTCAATCTTCGGTCCTTTTTTGTTTATTGTATGCATAAATGATCTGGAGGAAAATGTGGGTGGTCTGATAAGCAACTTTGCTGATGACCTGAAGATTGGTGGAGTTACTGATAGTACTAACAATTGTGTAAGTATAGAACAGGATATAGATAGGTGACTTGGGCACAGAAATGGCAGATGGGGTTTAATCCAGACAAATGCAAGGTGATACATTTTGGACAATCAAATTTAGATATGAGTTATATTGTAAACGGCAGAGCTCTTTAAAAACACTAGCGTTTTCATGGAGGCAAGTGTGGAGATGGAGGAACACAGGCCAGGCAGCATCAGAAGGGCAAGAAAGTTGACGTTTTGGGTCAGGATCCTTCTTTGGATGGATCAGGGTGTTCAGATCCACAGTTCCCTGAAAGTGGCAACACAAGTAGCCAAAGTGATTAAGAAGGTATGTGGCATGGTTGCCTTCAATGCCAAGGGCATGGAATACAAGAGTTGGCAAAATAGATTGCAGCTACATAAAACCCTTGTTAGGCTGCATTTGGAGTATCGCTTGCAGTTATGGTCACCACTCCACCAGAAGGATGCGGGAGCTTTGGAGAGACTGCAGAGAAGGCTCACCAGGATGTTGCCTGGTCTCCAGGGCATTGACTGACTATGAGGAAAGGTTAAAAAGACTAGGATTGTTTTCACTGGGGAAAAATGGCAGCTGAGAGGAGACCTGATTTTAGAAGTCTACAAAATCATGATCTCTCGCTCCTCTCCTCCTCTCCTTCACCCCCCCCACTCCCCTGCCCACGCACAAAGTTAAAGTTTAATTCACAAGGGGTGCAGGTTCAAGGTTAGAGAGCTTGAGATGTGGTGGGGGGAAGTTTTTGTCATGCAGAGGGTGGTAACAACCTGGAATGCAGCACCAGGAGAGCTGGTGGAAGCAGACATGTGGAAGACATTAAAGAGGCACCAAGATGGGTACATGAATAGGGTGGGAATAGAGTATGGATCGATTTGTTGTTTTTTTAAGACTAATTAGGGCATGATGGTCAGCACAGCTTGGAGGGCAGAAGGGCCTGTCCTATGCTGTACTCTTGGACATTTGTTCACTAGAACGCAGACCAAAGTTGGTGCACATAATGACAGGATTTCCTCTGATCTTAAAAGTGCCAGTATTTGATTTGGTCATTTTTATCCATATGGAATGAATTTGTATCACTTTGAACCTTGTTGCCCCACTGCACCCTTCCAATTGGTCACAATATTGAATGGAATACTGATATAATTTGGGTGAAATGGAGCAGATTTCTAGGTATAGAACAGGTATACTTTTTAGTTCCTTGAGACGGAGTGGAGGGAACCTCCGGACATACATCTAATTTAGTGAATCCTGATATGGGTTGTGTTTCTGTTAAATACTAGCTTGGTTATGTTTTTCATTCCCCAGTGCTGATGCTTCCACTCCAGTTTTCCCAAAATTTAAAATATATCTTAAAGGTGCACTATTTGGAAAAATTAACCAATTTTGGAATAAATATTTTAATAGATCTGGGTACTGGACCCTTTTTAATGAAGAATCTAGCTATTTTTGATTCTTTGTCTTGAACCCTTAGCGTAAATATAAACCATATTTATTTGTAGAATATACTATTTTCCCCCTTTTTGTGGCAAAATGCTGTTAAAAGTGGAACACGCTGGATGAAATCCATTTTACAGATTGCTATCAGCCCAGTAATGAATAACTTGATACCAATATAGTTGAGGTTTTTTCTTTTTTTATTTTTCGTTTCTTCATATACCAGAGATTAGTTAGCTCAATTATTTGGACAGCTGGTTTATGAGCGAAGGCAAAAATGCAGGTTTCATTCTTGCACCAGCTGATGTCACCATGAATACCCACTCCCCTTACCTGAGGTGTGAAGGTTGTTGTTAAACTTTGTGTGTGTTCACTGTCACTTTGACACAGAAACCCATCCTGTGAGGTAATGGCAACTTTTCACTTTTTCACCTGTAGATAATGTCCTCCTGCTGCTTTTCAGTGTTGATTTATAGGCAACTGAGTGAGAGGAATCAGACTAATTGTTTTAACAGTAAAGTGAAGTGCTGTGTGTTTTTAGCTGTTGACTGTTTGATATTTTGCAATAAATTTGATCCTCCAGGATGGGCAATGTGAATCCGAGCAGTTCTCATGCTCTGTGGCATTTTTGTGTTGTATAGTTTTCCATGATACTGCTTAATTGACAAAAAAATTTACTTGCATGTTTCCATATACCTTCACCGGCAGGTAAGGGAGATCTGACAGTTAGAGCTGTTCAGCAATAGCAAGATTATTTATTAATGACTGGTCTGACTTGTGGCTTAAAATATGTAAGGAAAAATGGCCTGGTCTGATTTTGGCAAGTTTGATGACACAAACTACTTTTGTATATCAATACCAACTGAAACACAATACTGTATACTTTTTGCAGCTCAGTTTAAAGTGATGAAGTGTAGTACCCCTGAGCGTGTGTACCATATTGTAGCTGCTGTACTTGCATTTCAGTGATTTGAGATAATGGCAGTGAGGGGGGAAGGAATTGACTATTGTACCATTGTTTCAATTTGTTTCAAACTTGGTTCACCACAACTTTGTATTTGTTATTCTTCTGTTCTCCAGTAGTTTACAAGGGAAACCAATTGAGATCTGCAGGAATTAAAATCGTTTCTACTTTCTTGTAAAATTACTTCTGGTCATGTAAATGAATTGAAATATTGTTGTCACTGTTGAGCTCTTTTGAATTCCACCAACTCAAAGTCTTGCCTTTCACTACCAACTGGTTATCTCTATTAGTTGTGGCTTTAGTGCCGAGCGTTGGGTTTTTGTCTTTTCCTTTTTTGAGTAGAAGTTCCCTCAACCAGCCGTGTCCAATTAAACTGAAAGGAATCGGGCTTGTTAAAATTGGTGTGCGCTGATATTTTGCCATGAATCATGGAGCCAGAGATAGACAGACAAGTTGTTACATGTTAAACTGGATCTTCTGAGAATGACCAGTTCTGTAGGGGTCGGGGCAGAATCATCTTCAGTTTACAGTTTGTATATAATTGCTGAAACCTTTCAAAATATGATTTAAACAATATTAAGCACTTTTTTTTTTCTTAAATTCAACTTGTACTGCTTAGCCTTTTTTTTTCTCCGGTCTCTCTAATGAGACTTCCATTAGGTAACACAATGTTTATTTTTAATAGCTGACTCTTAGGTGGAGTAAAAATTTTACTTTACTGTTTCTCATTACTTCTGTTGAAAGTATGATCCACGTGGAGGAAACCTTGAGATGAAGATAGAGTTGAAACGAGGAAATTACCACTGAGGCTTTATTTTGAATCTGAATCTGTGGTCTGTTTATCGCTGGTAAATGATCTTGTCCACTTTTTAAAATTTTTAGCTTGATTTTTGTTTGAGGGAATTGGAAATACAAAAGATGTGTGGGGGAGGGCAACTTATTTTTTTGAAATAACAAATTCACGACCCAGAAAGATGCAGAGCCTAACTTGATGGCATTTGTGCGATTAAATATTGTCCTTTACCCATGCTTGCTGAGACATTTTTGTTCTTTCTTCTCTACCCTGTTCTCTCCTTTTTTTTTCTTTTAGAACCTTTTTTGATCTAAGTTGTGCCACTCACTGAATGTAAGCTGGCACAGTCTGTTTATGAAAAAATTATGGAGCAATGTACACAAAGCAGTTTTTTTGTATTTTGAAACATGACTGGTAGGGAGGAAAGTTGCTGCCTAAACAAAAACCTATGCTGGCTGTATGTGGCGCTCCAAAATTTGAATTAAAAAAAAATCAAGGAATCCTTTTTAATATGAAGTGCAAACTTGTGTTAAAACTCTCCCGTTGTCATTTCCTGGTCAACTCATGAAGTTTTGATTTTTATAAACCAGCTTGCTTGCAGAACACTGAACTAAAGAAATTATTAAGTTAGAACTAATTGTTTCAAGAGCTTGGTCTTAGTTTAACCTGCCAAGTGAATCATGCTTTTCTGTGCAGAAATGATTTCAAAAGGTTAGGTGAGCGTTTGGTTTCTGCAGTGTAGCTATTGCTGTGTGCCTATTTTGATAGGTGGTGAACTTCGTCAATACTGGAGATTTAACATTGAGATGGTTTAACATCCAACAATGGGTTGCATGCATGATATTGTATGCAAACTTTCAAATTCCAAGTCCCTGAAGGTTTGGTTTTTAAATTTCTTCTGAATGAAAGCTCAAATTTCTTCTGAATGAAAGCTCAACTGTGCTTTTTGTAAAGATGACAATTAAGGGAGGAAAAAATATGACATAGGCCCACCTTTGTCTAAAGTTGGGTTGGCTTTGTCTCTTCTTGAAGATCATGGTGTTCTGTTCACAATATCCCCTTCCAATCGTTCTCTTGCTGTTTTGCATGATCTTATCAGGGATTGGCCAATTTTAGTATCTTGTAATTATGATTTTCCATTTCTTTGTGCTGTATTTTAATTGAGACATCCAGCACCAGCTGTTTTTTGACTGCTTTGTTTTATCTGATCTGGAATGTCTCTAAAGAAATTGCATGTTTGAAGAATGTCTTAGATCAAACTTTTTAACCCCACTAATCCAACTTTTCACATGCTGATTTTTGGATCTTTAAAAGATTAAATTTTTCTTTCTAAATTTTGTACCTACTTAACGCATTGTTTAATTTGTTCATGGGATGTGAAATTTTGTCTAGGCCTGCATTTATTGTCTTTGGCAAAGGTGGTGGTGAGCTGCAGTTTACTGTACATGTGTGCACACACAAATGTTAAGAAGCGACCTCATTAGAATTTTTACTATTTTCGCTGTTAGTGTCATTAGTTCCAAGTCAGGATGGCGAGTGGCTTGGAGGGGATTTTGTCTGCATGCACCTGCTGCCCTTGCCATTCTAGATGGCAGAGGTTGCTGGTTTAGAAAGAGCTTTGAATTACTGCAGTGCATCTTCTAGATGGTGCACACTGCTGCTGTGCATTCTTGGTGAAGGAAGTGAATGTTGAAGGTGGTGGGCTGGTTGCCTGCTTTTGTCCTCACTGAGCTGCACCTATCCGGACAAATGGAGAGCATTCTATCTGGCTCTTATGCCTGTTTAGCATCTTAAAAACAAAGCCCATTTCTCCTCGCAGAATCCCTGCTGTTGAAGCCACTGCATTTAAATAGCTTGTCCAGTTATGTTTCTGGTCTGTTAACTACTGGGAATCTCTAACATTCAATTGCTTTACCATTACAGACAGTGATGGTTAGATTATCTGTCTTGTTGGAGATGGTCATTGCCTGGCACTTGTGTGACATGAATGTTACTTACTGGTCTATCAGCTCTGCCATTGATACTGAAGCAGTATCACAATTGATCTTTTTTTTAAAAAAATCAAATCCCATTGTTTGAGGTTTAGTGCTACTTGTAAGAGCCAATTGATGGTGCTTTCAGGATAATTTCCAAAAAGCAGTGGTATATGTTTCACATGTGAATGGCAGAAGAAATATAGCCCATTTTAACATCACTTACTTCAAACAAAAATCTTCTTTCAATTAAATTCTTGCCATGCATGATTTTGCTATGTTGTGTAGCCACTTCCTGTCAATTGTACAGAGGTAGGAAACCAAAGTTTGCCAATACAAGAATATTTTAGCATAACCAAACTGTCGAGCAGCAATGAGATTCCCATAGATAATGAGAACTGCAGATGCTGGAGAATCCAAGATAACAAAGTGTGAGGCTGGATGAACACAGCAGGCCAAGCAGCATCTTAGGAGCACAAAAGCTGACGTTTTGGGCCTAGACCCTTGATCAGAAAAAGGGGATGGAGATGAGGTTTTCATTTTTGGTTGCCTAACAGATGATCCATCAAATATTCATCCCACAATGTGCCAGGCTATAACCAGCTTCACCAAAAGAGAATCAAACCCTCACCCCTTGACTTTAAATGACATTCCTATGGCTAATTCTTCCACTATACCAGTAGCATCTTGGAAGAGGCTGCCATTGACCAGAAACTGAACTTGACCAGCTATTTTACATAACGTGACCGCAAGGGCAGATCAGAAGCTAGAGTTAGCTTGTCTTCTGACTCCTTACAGCCTGTACACCATTTGGCAAATGTGGTGTAATGTAGTTTCGGAGTGTAATGGAGTATTCTGACTTTCCTGGATGAATGCACCTCCACCAGCACTTGAGTGGCTTGACTCCATTTAGGTCAAAGCAGGTGGCTGAGTGCCAACACTTGTCCCTTCAGTCACACGTATTCATGGTGACAGCAGTGTTCCTCTGCAAGACTTGCTTCAACAACTCTCCAAAATTGCTTTGAAAGCAGTTTTAAACCAGTGACCTCTCCCCTGATCTAGAAGAACAAAGGTAGCAGATGCATGGGAATCTGTAGATTCTCCTCCAGGCCACTCAGCGTTGTCACTTCGAGCTAATTTTGCTATTCCTTTCCTGTCACAGGGTCAAAATCCCAGAAGTACCTACCTTCCAACACTCTATGTGCTGACACCATGAGCTGCAATGGCTCAAATTAACCTAGCCCCACCCTCTTTGATTGTTTAACCTATTTTTCCAAAAATGAATCTGTTCAGATTTATTACACACCTCTGGAGCAGCTAGGACTTAAGCCCAACTACCTTGGTTCAGGGATAGGGACGCTACCTCTGCTCCACAAGAGGCCGTCCAAGCTCTACCTTTTTATAATGGGAATTTGGAAATCAGTAACAAATGCTGGACTCACTAGTGACACTCATCACATGGAAGAGTGAATTGCTGAGTATTGTTTTCTAACAACCTGTTAATGTGTTTAGACAGTGTTTTCTGTTGGGTCAATAGTTTGTCTTTGTTAGTACTTTCTAAATTATTCCGGCAATTCAGTAGAATGGATTTGAGTTATGGGGATGTAGGTCCATGAACCTGTGACAGCATGTTTTTGTTTTCTGATTAGATTGTGTGAATGGTGCATCCAAAATTTAACACAAATAAAGGCACCTGAAGTGCCAGTATTATTTATGAGCCTTTAATTCCACTGCATCCACTTTGTAGGGTTTCTGTTGGATAGCGCAGGAAGAAAATAAGCCTTTTTACAACCAACTATTGGTTTCCATTTAGTATTGTAAGTTGTTCAGATGTTTCCTTTATAAAACTGGAGAAGTTCTAACTTAGCCAATTATTATTATGTTTGCAACTTCCCAATTACTTGTAATTTGAAATAAGCAGTGTTTGTTAACAACCTGGGAGGGTTGCAGCGGAATGGGGTTGGTCTAGTTGGGCTGCTATTCAGAGGGTTGGTGAGCACTCGGTGGGCTGAATGACCTGCTCCCACACTGTATAGGGATTTTTGATATTAGAATTTCAGCACATCATTGTTAGAATCCTCTAAAGCAACATTCCTGACTGAACTGTTTCATTGATCTTTTGATTTTTCTCTCCAGTATGAGACCAACTATTGTCTGGTAACTCTCCAATTTCATGTTTTAGCTTGAATTTTGGATTTTCCAATAAGGAAATGTGAAACCCATGTCACTGATAAGAATATGAACGAGTCCTGACTTAGGTGGTATGTGATAGATAATGATCTAGGGAATATCCACCTCCAAAATAAAACATCCACTGACTTCAGTGATGAGAAGCTTAGTTGAGCCAGCCACATCATCACTTTTTGGTGAAGCAAGAGGTTGGGTACTGAGCCAACTTCATTAATCTCCTCTCCCTTGTTTCTTTTTAAAAACCTTTCCCTGTACACCCCAAATTCATGCCTTTCTCTAATCTTCTGAGAACTGTTACTATTCTGAGAAAAGCAGTTTGGTATTCCCTATTGCAGAACTTTTCTGATAGCGAGTTATTACTTCCTCGGTGCTCCGTGCCCTGTACCCTTTTTCATGTCTCACCACCTTGGCTGTAATTTCCTGCAATTCTGTTCCAATTTGTGTACTGTTCTGGTTTGTACATGTAGAGCCATTCCTTCCTCATTACTGCTGTAATTGCTGAACTAGCCTGCCTTTAACCATTTACAAGGATAGTAGTTTATGCTGGATATCTTTACCAGCTCTTTGAGGTCTTGACATCATGGACCATGTTGCACCAATTTCAAAAAGAGGTATCAATTCTATGGATGCCTTGTCATGTATTTCTCTTGGTTGTGGTGGTGACAGATGTTGAATTCATTATTTGGAGGACAGGGGCGGCTCAGTGGTTAGCACTGCTGCCTCACACCTCCAGGGATCCAGATTCGATTCCACCCTTGGGCAACTTCCTGCCTGTGTGGAGTTTGATCATTCTCTGTGTTAGCATGGATTTCCTCCCAGGTGCTCTGGTTTCTTCCCACAGTGCAGAGTTGTGTGGGTTAGGTGGACTGCCCTTGGTGCCTGGGGATATACATACTAGGTGGGTTAGCAAAGAGAAATGCAGGGTTGCAGCGGAATGGGGTTGGTCTAGTTGGGCTGCTATTCAGAGGGTTGGTGAGCACTCAGTGGGCTGAATGACCTGCTCCCACACTGTATAGGGATTTTTGATATTAGAATGCTGCTGTCATTAATACCCATGCATCTCATCCCTGAAATTTGGATTACTAAAGAATATTTCCAGATTCACCAGTGAGACTGTTTTGAATTCCACATTTCTCTCACCATCAGAAGCCATGATCACATTGGAGCAGGAATGAGGCTGATTTTGTTCAAATTCTACTCCTATTGTACTTGTCTGTTTGTGTAAATTAATGAGAGCTTTTGCCTTTTCCACATTCTGTCTTTAATTTCTAAACCACTTGTATAATGTGTTAATACAAAAGCCAGATTCTGATTGTTGCAAATACTCAAGTCAGGTTTATAGAAATGGAGAGGAAAATACTGAAATCTGACTCGGAACATTAACTCTGTTGCCTGACCTTCTAAATATTTCCAGTATTCTGTTTTTATTCTTACGGCTAGGTTTTGTCTTGTTGGCTAAGAACTAATAATTCGCTACATTTTCCCCTATTAGGAAGGGAAAGGATGAGTCACCGTGTTTAGCGATTCATACCCAGCATTCTAATAATGCCTAATGTGTGTATGTTGTACAGGTCATCAAGAAACCAATATTTTTTAACCCAGTCAGTTGAACTGAATATTGGCTTGAGTTTCTGGAAATAATCCGACCCTTCAGGAAGCCTGCTGGAATCCAGCACTTTGACCCCTTTATTTTTATATTTTAAAAAAATTGTAATCTAAACTAGGGTTTTGCCGCGCTGGAGAAGCTGACACGGTTTTAATTGTGTTCTACTGCAATTGCATGCTCCTCTACCTCTTCTATTCTGTATCTGCATATGTTGGATGTATTTTTACATTTTTCTCTTCCCCCCCCCCCCCCCCCCCCCCCCCCCCCCCATTACTTGTTAATATTCAGTATTTGTGTTCAGAGGCTTTCTTGCCGCAGGAATATGTTTAACACCCTTTGTGCTTTCCTTCAAACTGACAAATGCACATCTCTTTAATCTCCTACCCACTGCTGCAAAGAAATGGTGGGTTCCTGGGTAGTCACTCGATTTGTAAGCTCTGTTTTTTTTTGGTGAGGTGATGTACCAAAGCTATTCAGCTTTGTTAGAAATGCCTTTAGAACTTCACGGAATTGTTCAAAGTTGCTTGAGCACTTCAATCTACATACTCAATGATTGGCAAATTTGTCAGGCTTTTTTTGCCCCTTGTCAGTAGGTCTGTGGAAGAAGTTTGGTGATATTAGAGTATTAACCTTTGACATCCCATTTTACCTGGCTTGGAGTCTAGCATGGTTTCATCTTGGACCAGTTTGAGTTGTGCTATTGTGTGATCAGTTTAAATGTCAACTTTAAGTGACATCAAATGAGTAACTGTTTTGATCTTGAAGAACTTCTTGATTGACGGTGATACTCTGAGGGTGAACTGAGAGAATAATGGGTGATTTTCCCCCGTCATTTATGTATCTGGGATTGGAGTGGGGTAGAGGAATTGTTCTTTGTTTCTGTTTTAACATCTTGTCTACCAAAAAGAGAATACATTGTTTCCTTTTTATGGTTTGGTTGTGCTTCCTCCAAAAAGGGTTGTGTAGATCCTTTGCTTAAACTCAATGAAGCTCCAAACTTTTGTCTTAGCGTTAAAAACTCCCCTTGTTAGTTTTAGCCCCCTTTTTAAAAGTAATGTAAAAGCCTGACAACTTGAAAATGATTACTACTGTCCACTGTCCCTAGCCTAATTCTGAGTATTTTAATATTCATCATCCGTCCGTCTGTCCGTCCGTCTGTCTGTCATGGGGTTTTCACATAGAAAGAGGATTTGGTAACTTGCCGTGTCAAAGATGATTTGAGGAAGTTGAAATCCGGTTTAACAACTGGGAGTGAATGGCAACTGTTGGAAGCATGAGATAAAGGGGTCAGTGTTTGGATTTATATTTTAAATGAGCTCACTTAGTATCTGAAAAAATTTTCTTTGGAAGTGAAGGATAAGTAGACATTTGAATTTAATGATTTTTGGGAATGAATCACTCTCTCTCTCTCCCCCTCCACTTTTTTTAAATGAATTAGCTGGATTTCGGCATTTTTGGGAACTGTTTCCTGCTGACCTCTTTTGTTTTAAAAGGCTCACGACAAAGATTGTGTTTAGTGGGACTTCCCTTTTCTGGGCAGCAGTTATGCAGTAACGGGTGAGGAGTTGTTCATGTTGAAATGGCCACAAGCACAGCAAATCTAGTTTAAAAGTACTCCATATCCCTCACTTTTAAATATTGAGATGGTAAAATGAAAATTTTTGTTTTGGTTGGAATACAATAAAGGAACATAAGTTGTTTGAAAAATGTTGTTTTCTTCTGGCATTCTACAAATACTGGGCTAGAGAGTGTGTTTATAAGTTGTTGTTATGGCGGGGTCCTAGTGCATTATTTTTAAAAAGCCAGTGGCTCCTCATTCACCAAGGAGTAACCTTTCTCCTTCCATGGGTTTTCCAGCAAGGCTAATAGCATGTAAGTTTGAGCTTTTGCCAATTTATTAAAATTTGGGGTGCCTAAACACTTACCCTCTGGAGTAAGTAAACCATTGGTTGCGGTCTTCCGTTCCATGCACAGGAAAATAGATTCCAAAAGTTTCTGCCGGTCTTAAAGGAGTGCATATGTTAACAATTTTTTTATCAGACAGAATCTGGGTCGCATTTCTCCCAGACGGAGTAAGCAGAAAAACATGTCCTTTTATGTACTTCATTTATAAAGGTGCACTACCTCCTGTGATTTGCTTTCCTCCATGATCTGGGCGCACACTCTCTCTCTCGTTTTTAGAAAGTATGGTCTGTCAGGTTTTTATTTTCTATATTGTACCAGTGACTCTCATCCTGAGTGGGCAGATATGAGGTCCACCCAAAATGTGAATACATAATTTTGGCTGTCCCTTCAGCCAAGAGCAGGGTGCTGTATTGCTAGAGGAGAGTCTCTGCAATCAGTTGGATGTTGAGTGTTTTGCATCTTCAGACATTGGAGGGGCTCTTCCTGTGCTCAGGTTAACATGAAAGCAAGGTATGGGGATGCTGGAACTTTGAAATAAAATGGGATGAAATTTCTGAAGAAAGCTGAACTGGGGCAAATAATCACCTGTTGGTCAAGATGACAACTAATAACCAATTATTTTGCCATTTATCTCTCTCTCTCTTTCTTCCACCGCGCCCCCCCCCCCCCCGCCCCATTGCTGTAATATGCAAGGCAAATCTGTGTGTGTAGTAATGATCAATAATTTCTTAATTTCAGTTCAATCTTTTGAGATATGGGTGCTGCTTGCTAAACTAGCACCTGCTGTCCCTCCAAAACACTTCTATTGTAAGTCACCAAACACATGCCCTCCACAATGGGGGCATGCTGTTTCTGTTTAGCCTTGGTTCTAGGTCAAGAATGTGAATTCTGTACACAGTGCAGGCAAGGGAACTTTTTTTCACCCAAATAGAATCACGATGTTCCGTTTAATTTACTTGGCTATTAAAATTGTAGGTTTGTTTTTTTTTTAGAAAAGCCTTAAGAATGTGGAGCACTAACACAACCTGCTATTGTGACACTTCCTCTTACAAAACTGACTCTCACTGAAACTAATGCAATACAGTAATGTCGATATGACATTGCTGTTGCCAATCATAAGGTATTACTGTTAGACCAAACTTTTTTATATTTTAAAAATCACTAATGTAAGATGTGTTTACAGGAAGTTGCAAGATTTTTTGACACCAAGCACAAGGATCACTATAAGGTCTATAATCTATGCAGTAAGTATGTCTTTTTAAAAATGCTTTTCAAAAGTTGGAGTGGTTGTATTTGGAGGAAAATATTGAAGTATATGCAATATTTTGAATCCATAAGCTCCATAAATTAAGTGAAAAATTGATTTGATAAAGGCACAGTTTCATTTCAAAGTATGTTTTCACAGCACAATATCAGCAAACTCGATAAGGTTAGACCATATACTGACAAATTAGGGACTATTATTAGGAGATGGCAATTTAATGGGTCATAGTAAGTCTTTTTAATCCAAAATATCCCATAATTGATGCACATTGACAAGTGACCATACAAATTGATCAAAGTCTTGATGCTTTTTGTCAAGTATTAACTTGTTTGTTACTTCTAAACTATCTTGGGATAGTTGAGCCACAAAAATAATTTTGGAAAGGTCTTTTCTCTTTTACTGAAGAAGAAAACACGTTTTTTTAATATATTAGAGGCATCAAGTGGGTATATGTCATTTGACAGACATTCGGCCATGATATGTATTGAAGGGCCTGATCCTAGTTTCTATGTATTTGGCTAAGAGTCAAGTGTTCCCCTGGTGATAATGGCTTTGAATTTGGATGGCTCTGGGTGTGGGAACCAAAAGCCTAGCTCTGAACTTAAAAGCAATTCAACAAGCAAGAAACGTTGTTCTGTTGGGGTATTTACTTGCCATGTTTGGCGGTTTGCTGCATCATAAAATTTTAATTGCATAGATGCTATATAATTCCTACAAAACCCATTTGGTGTAGATTGCTCTGCCAGTGTCCCTCTGTTCCCATGCATGTTGCCTCTCTTGCCACCTTTTTTATGGGATCTTCAAATCTGGCAACAAGTGCCCAAGTCACTTAGGATTTTGCATTGCAAATCCTGTTATTTTAATCAACCCTAGAACCCATTTGTTCGAATCCATTATGTCTGTCTTGTGTTGATGTCACGTCTTAAACAAAAACAAAGTGTAAGTCTCGTGGTCACTAAATGCTTGACTGATTATCGGAGAAAACTGAGGAAATGTCAGTGATTGACACATCTTCAATAATCTGCCCATGATGCTCACTACAATTTCACCAGGACTGTGTTCAATGAGACCATGTCATTCAGGCTTGAGTCTGATATAGACAGCAGAGCTGTTTGCCAAAAAGGGTGGTGAAACAGGTGGCCTTGTTAATATAGCAATTTCCCAATTGTAACACCAAGTAGCCCGAGCACACTGGTCTAATGTAGTTAATGGAAGTAGCCTCCAATAGCTGGAGTTAGAACTGACTCAAAAATAAATGTTTGTGGTTGTTGGAAGTCAAAGCAGAAATTCATTCTGGTCTTTCTGTTTTCAGTTGTTTCACCCCTCAAAGTTAATGGAACTAGTTGACCATTCCAATGCTCTAATCTGTGAATAATTGAGCTCCAATTGGCCTGCTACAGGACTTGAAAGTGGCAGATAACATTCACTGCACGAGGGTGCCAAATGACAAATCTGTTTTAAATAGTGAAAAATTGCCCTTTGACCTTCTGAAAGGCACCATTATTGGGCTCTTTCTTTGACTTCCCCTCAAAAAATCAATCATTACATTGGTTCTATTCTTTGGATACTGCCAACAAAAGACTGCTCTTAGTGCAATGAACGAATCTCTTGCTGAGTGCTCAGAACATATCCACCATTGACCAGACTTGATTCAGGAATGGGACAGGATATTCTCTATTCACAACTGTAGGAACACCTCGGGATGTGGAATTCATTTGATCAACCATGTAATTGCCTAATAATCCCATCCTCAATAGCCAGGCCGTGACTTTTGTATCTACAATTTACAGGAAACACTCCCTCCTCCCTTGTGACCTCTGTCACTGAGTAGGACAAGCAACAATGTTATGTCAACATCGCCTGCAAATTTCCCTTTAGTTGCACCTCATCCTGACTTTAAATATGAGCTTTTTTTTTGTTCATATGTTAGTATCCTGGGCGGACTTCCTCTATTAACATTGGAGATCAACATTAGCGCAAGTAAAGCAGTGGTTGGGGACTATGCTCTCATTGGACCGATTTATAAATGTAGCTTTACCCAAATCTTTTTGATTTGGTTTTTAAACAAAACAAGTGGAACAGTGAGATCACGTGTCTGCTGAGATGTGCATCAAGTTGAGGGTTAATTTGGAACTGCTTTTAATGTTTTCAAAATGAAATGTTTTAAGTATAATCAGCCTTGGGGTTTGATCACAAATAAGAAAACATAGTAAACACAATTACACCACACTAATACAATCCTAGATACTTTTTTTACTATGGTGGAATATTGAAGTAGTCCTTTTTTTTCATTAAATTTTATTTTCCAGTATTCTCCTGCTCCTTTTGTCTGTCTCCTTAAGCTCTTTTTTTTCTTACATTTTGTAGTGTTCTTGTCCATTTTGTTGCATTCTGGAGCCAAATTGCATTTTAAATGGAGTTCTACCCCTCGAGTATACAGTTGTAGATTCTGCGAAATTGCAGTAGTGTAGCATAGGATTTTTATAAAGTACTTTGTGCTAGTCTTTGTGTGTGCTTCCTGCTAGTAGCCCTGCATTCTTTTGGAAAACACAACATACCATGCTAGTAGATCTTTCAGTCCAGACTGACTGTTGATAACCATTTAGGGTGGCACGGTGGCTCAGTGGTTAGCACTGCAGCCTCACAGCGCCAGGGACCCGGGTTCAATTCCAGCCTCGGGCGACTGTCTGTGTGGAGTTTGCATATTCTCCCCGTGGAGTTCGCATATTCTCCCCGTGTCTGCGTGGGTTTCCTCCGGGTGCTCTGATTTCCTCCCACAATCCAAAGCTGTGCAGGTTAGGTGGATCGGCCATGTTAAATTGCCCATAGTGTTCAGGGGTGTGCGGGTTATGGGGAATGGGTCTGGTGGGATGCTTCAAGGGGTGGTGTGGACTTGTTGGGCTGAAGAGCTTGTTTCCACACTGTAGGGAATCTAACCATATCTCCACATTCGGATACAAAAGACTGCAGTATGATGCAATTATACATCCTGGTGGAAACAAAGACTAAATCACTCCACAAAGATTCAAACCTTTCCAAATATTGTCTGGTAGTTTGATATCTAACAGGTATTTTGTAGACTAAATCTCTTGACTAGACTTGACAAAAGCTACAATTATAAACTCTTGACTAGACTTGAATGAAAATGAAGATTCTATAGGAGGTCCATCAATTCAACATCTGAAGTTGTTCAAATTAATTGCCAGAATTAGTCATCCCTGGTTCAATGTCCTGTAAATTGAAAGCTCTTTGTGTCTTCTCTTTATAATATGGATCTACCGTTACGTTTAGTACTTTGTCCACTTTTTTCTAGTCAGAGCTTTTCATAATTTCTTTCTGGAGATGTGGGTGTCCCCAGCAAAGCCAGCATTTGTGGCTGTCCATAATTGCCCGTGAACGGAGTTGCTGGCTTTGCTATTTCAAAGGTCGGTAAAGAGTCATCCACACTCTCTCCCCTGTGTGTCTGGAGTCACATATAGGGTAAGAATAGCAGAAAGTTCCTAAAGGACATTTTTTAGTGGGTTTTTGTTACCATCAATTATAATTTTGTGGTCACCATTGCTGAGACTAGTTTTAAATTTAAATTCTACCAAATAGGTGAGAAGAGATTTAAATCGTTGCAAGAGCATTAGTTTGAGTATCTAGATGTTACTATCAGGACATCACTACTATGTCACCATCCTGCCCCAGTCGCCTTTGGAAATGTAACTGCTGTACTTGTCCTCTTTTCAAGGAGCTATTAATTTTAATCAGCTGATTGTTACAAGTAATGTAGCTGTAACAGAATTCAAATTATCCTAATTGCAATCTCTGAAGAGGACACTGAAGCCTATTTTTGAAGCTCCAAGTTTGATGTGAAGATGCATCTTTAAAATGACCAATCCTATTGCAGGTTTTGTTGCAACTCCACTGCATGACTGAAAACTATAAATCATTGGTCAATTCATTGAATTGAGTTCTTCAGCTTGCCTGATGTGGTATATGAATTATAATTTGTTAACCTTTGGTTATATACATATTGCAAACTTGTGTTGTGTTTACAGTTACCTTTTGTATAATCCAAGTCTTTAATTCCCAGTATTTCAAATGTTTTCTTGACTCATGCGACAGATCACTGAGTGATTACAGTAGTCTGCCTGTTTTGTTTTTAAGCTCTTAGAAACCTCAGAATGAGTCTAACTTAATAGCACAGAAATCCAAGATAATGGGAACTGCAGATGCTGGAGAATCAGAGATAACGAAGTGTGAAGCTGGATGAACACAGCAGGCCAAGCAGCATCTTAGCACAAAAGCTGACGTTTTGGGCCTAGACCCTTCACAGCGAGCTCTCTGAAGGGTGTAGGCCCGAAACATCAGCTTTTGTGCTCCTAAGATGCTGCTTGGCCTGCTGTGTTCATCCAGCTTCACACTTTTTGTTAGCACAGAAATCCATGCTGGCTTACTGTAGAGCATCAGTCAGTCCCATTTTCCTTTTGCCAGTCAGGTTTATTAATGTCCTTTATTTCTTTTTTTTTTCTTGTTTTTAATGAAGGAAATCTTCAGTCTTGGCCTTGTCTGCCTACATGTGACTTCACTTTCACAAAAACATGGTTGGCTCTTAACTGTCTGGGCATTTGTGGATGGGCCATAATTATTAGCCTAACAATTGACATTTGTCGAATGAACAATAGAAAGTTGTCCACCTATAGCAGTAGGCAGACACCACTTAATTTAATGAATTTCAATATCTGTTTCTAACACGGATGTTTCTGTGGTAGGTGAAAAGGGCTACAATCCCAGATTCTTTCATTACAGAGTGGAAAGAGTGTTCATTGATGACCACAATGTGCCTGCACTGGAGTAAGTTAGTTTTTATTTTCTATTCACCTGTTAAAGGTGAACACTTTTTAAAAAATTTTTTTTTGGTTCAATTGCCCTTTTTCAGTGTGTAATAAATAAAATTTGGTTTCTGGTATGATGTTTCAAAACTGTCATGTTTTACATCAGGGACATGCTGAAATTTACAGCTAATGTACGGGACTGGATGGCAGCTGATGAGAAGAATGTTATTGCAATTCATTGTAAAGGTGGCAAAGGTAAGAGACTTTTTATAAAAACTATGGATTCTGCAGGATGTTCTGTTTTGTATCTGGGTAGGGGAGGAAACATAGGACACTTTTTTTTATAATCGCACTGAAGACCTTGTTCCAGTTGTTTGCTTTACATTTGCTTCAGCCTGGATACATCTAAGGCCATTCAGCCCTTTTGAGTCTGTTCTGTTGTTCAATTTAAATCACAGGTGATTTGCATTCTAGCCCTTTCCTTTATCTGTGATTTGGTACCTTTTTACCAAATGTGATCTTAGCAAATTCTAATAAAAAAGTTTTCAATTTATCCAGCATCCAAACTTTCTTTATGATAACCTACTAGATTTGTGTTCAGAAAATAGGCAGTCGTTTTAGGAACCCACTTCACTTGTCAGTAGTTGCCAGTATAAAAGTGCAGCATGGATTGGAACTCTGCATCCTATGCATAATTCCTTAAATTATTTTGCAAACTGAGGTGATCCTGGCCATTACAGAGGCAAGATTAGCAATTTGTTTACAGCCTTTTGCAGACTGACAAGGCTGACATTTAATGTTTACTAATCATTAGCTGAGACCAGAGAGAATTTTTAAAATATATTGTGGCAACATTATACAAGAAGGGAGTCAAGGATAAATCCAGAAACTACAGGCCGGTGAGTCTAACATTAGGAGTAGAGAAACTTTTGCAAAATAAAATTAATCTCCACTTGAAGAAGCAAGGAATAATCAAAAATAGTCTGCATCAAATTGGATTTGAGTTGTTTTAGGAGACAACTGACCAAATGTATTGCTGAAGGTTAGTACAATTGCTGTAAGACATTTAACAGCATATTAACCCAAGTGTCTGTGAAATCCAGGGCAGTTTAGCTAACTGGATTCAAAATTGGCTTAGTGGCAGGAAGCAGAGGGAGATGATTTGAAGGATGTTTTTGTAACTGGAAGCCTGTGTTTGGCATTCCATGAGTTTTGGTGCAGGGTCCACTGCTGTTTTGTATATTAATGATCTAGATCCAATTTAGAGCACGTATTATCAGCAACTTCATGGGTGAATTGCAAGTTGGTGTGGTAAACAGCGAAGAGGAAAGCCTAGGCCTTGCATATAGATGGACTGAGCTGTGGGCAATGGAGCCTCATCCTGAAAAGTGAGGTGATGTATTTTGGGAGAACTTTTTTTCCTTTATTCATTGATGGGATGAGGACATTGCTGGCCAAGCAGCATTTATTGCCCATCTGTAATTGCCCAGAAGGCAGTTCAAAGTCAACCACGTTGCTGTGGGTCTGAGCTAAATGTCGGCCAGACCAGATAAGGATGGCAGTTTTCTTCTCTAAAGACATTAATGAATCAGGTGGGTTTTTCAGGACCATGGATTCATGGTCATTGTAAGATTCTTAATTTCAGACATTATATTGAATTCAATTTCCACCATCTGCTGTGGTGGGGTTTGAACCCAAATCACCAGAACAGTATCTGCATCTCAGGATTAACAACCCAGTGTTAATACCGCTAGGCCATCGCTGCCTTGCTTTAAAAACAAGGGATTACAAATTGAATGGTAGGACCTGAGGAAGTACAGAAGATGAGAGATGTTGGTGTGTAGGTCCATTCCCACTTAGAGGCAGCGGGTCAGTTAGATAATGTGGTTGAGAAAGCATGTGGATACTCTTGTCAAGGCATTTGAATAAAAGAGCAAGGAGATTATGATGGATTTCGGTATAATATTAGGTGGGACACCGCTGGAATGTAGTGTGTAGTTCTAGTTGCCCCACAATAGGAAGGATGTGATTGCAGAAGCAGTTCACCCAGGATGTGCCTTGGCTGGAGAGAATCAGCTATGAAGAAACACTAGGTAGGAAAGCAACCCCAGGCTGAGGGCGGGGGCGGGGGCGGGGGGGGGGGGGGGGTCTGATCAAAGTGTACAAAGTTATATGGGACATAGGGTGAAACATGCCCTCTTTCTAAGAGGGGTCAATAACCAGATGTCTGTTTTATGTTGAGAAGCTGGAGGTTTAGAGGGGATTTGAGGGAAGACATACCCAGCACCCTCAGGGTGAAGATTATCTAGAAATCACTGCCTGAAAGGGTGGTAAAGGCAGGGACCCTCAAGACATTTTTAAGAATTTTAGACGAGCATTTGAAATGCCCCAGCATACAGGGCTACAAGCAAAATGCTGTAAATGAGATTGGAACCATCAGATGTTTGTGTCCTTGCCGGTCATTAGTCAACCAAAGGGTATTTTTGTACTATGAAAACTGACACACTCTCTTTTTCTCATGGATGACCAAGGTTTGAAAGGCATATTTAAATGTGAGCCCAGTCTCTCTTTATGATAGCCTTGAGGCTGAGGAGTGGGCAGCTGGTAATGAGTAAAACTAAGAATATAGTTTTGGTGTGTAGGAGGATGGAATTTTCTTGGTTTGAAAGAAGCATGCATGAAGTAAATACTACTAAATATGTAGAGTGTCAGACCAGATTTTGGAGGTGGAGGAAGGGGAGCCATCCAGATTACTGGTTTGGTAAATGGATATAGATGATAAGAAACCATAAGAGGATGGGCAAATTGTGAACTAAATTTTTAGTGGTGATTCTCGTCTCTACTGGAAGTTTAAATACCAGAAATTAAAAGTTGGTTAGAAAAAAATCCAGGCATATATTTAGCAGTTTACATCTCCTTTGGAAACTCCAGTGCATGGCTCACTCCCTAATGAGCCTAATCAACCTGTTCAGAGATGCTATTAAATACCTCTACTGGTATGACCTAGTTCTGGGTCTCCTGCTCTAGAGGTTGTGACACTACTACTGCCAAATAAGCCTCTTAATTATTTTATGAATCCGGTGAAGTTCTCACCTTTTTAATTGACCCAACACCTCCCCTTGTTCCATTTGATCTTGAGCATCAGTGATCCACACTACTGGATAATATAAGAACTAGGAGTAGGCAATTCAGCACCTCAAGCCTGCTCCACCAACTACTATGACCATTTCTGGTCTCATTAGTATTAATCTACTTTTCTGCCCACTCTGTGTAACCCTTGGTCCATTACTATTCTGTCTCTTCCAAAACTGCCATGTTTATGGATGTTAAATGTAGGAGGTCATTTGGGGGAAAATAACCCTGATTGGTCAGTTGAAAATCAAGACTATTAATAGCCTACTTGATTTAGAAAGTGCAGAACAGGAGTGAATCACTTGATGTGGAATTTCGTAACCATTTAGAGGAATATTTCTTGGACAATTTCTCCCTTTACTAGCCCACAAAACCTGGGCAGCCTGCAGCAGAACAGATGGGATCACTTATCTTGGAAAAGTGTGTGGCCTAAAAGTGTCTGTACAGTTGCACTCATGTTACGGGAGGTGAGTAGTGCGAAACTGAGGGATTTCAGTGATTTTTTTTTTAACAATTGTGTGTCTTCTCACTTAGTACACATTATGGAAATGGCAAGTACTTGAATGATTGGCTTCTGAGTATCCAAAGTACTTTAACTAGATTAGTGCATATTTCCAAAAAGCAGAGCCCAACACCATGTAATAGTATTAGCACATATTTAAACAGCATGTAGAGGGACATGCATTAATGATTTATCAATGCTCTGTTAAATGCTGTGCAACTGAAATTCTAGTTCACAGAAGTTCAGTGACCTTCAATGGATATTAAATTCTTAGACTGATTTGTTTTTTAGACTGTTGAAGGGTCACTGCTAGAATTAAGCGCTCAATAGAAGAATCTGTTGCGAAATGGTGGGCTGGTGTGTTGTAATTAGAATATTTGGGGTGGGGGGAGAAAACATGAACTAGTGACAAGCAGGGGGTATTTGTCTTCTCAGATTTACGTTGGGCTTCAAAGTTTTTTTTGGGTCTTTTGATGCTTTGGTTTGTGAAATACTGAAGAAAAATGTCCAAAGTCCACTTTCTATTCTGACATCCAACATCATCAACTTGCTGTTCAATAGGTTTTTGCTTGTTTGGCATCCAAAAGGATCAGAATTTAGATTTAAATTTGAGGAATATTATGTTGCAAATTGCAACATTTTATAAATTTAAGACAACTTGTGATGGAGTCATTTTGATCTAAACGTGTTGCTCTGATTGTGATGCTTCGACACAATTTTTAGTGCTCGGTTTCACTGCAGAAGTAATTTTTGGCTCATACTTCCATATTTTTTTATCTTCTATAATCAATTGTGATTTTTCTTTTTGGAGAGCTAGAGTGTTTTGAGACTTCAAAGAATTTTGCCATAAAATGGTCACACCTCGAATTAAAGTTTTTATTTCCCCCAAAACAAATGGTCTGAAACCAAATTTGAGAAGGTTTATTAATGCTGTATTGGCGATTGGGAAAATTAAAAGCTCAAAGTCCTAAAAAGATGCAACAGAGTGACAAAGATGGGCAAAGTGGGGACAAAGTTTGTTAGGTTGGGGAATGTTTGTGTAATTTAAGGGTTAACCTAGAAACTAGGATCAAGAGCAGACATCCATCCTTCTGCTCACCCATTCAATGAAATTGTAGCTAATCATTTAACTCTGTATCCTGTTCCTGCTTTCTCCACATAACCTTAGAACCCTTTAGCCCCAAAACTATATCTAATTCCTCCTTAAAAACGATTCCATATTTTGATCTCAACGACTTTGTGGTAGACCATTCCACAGACTCGCTACTGTCTTTCTCCAGGTGAAGAATTTTCTCACCTTTGGTCCTAAATGCCTGATCCTTACCCTTACCCTTAAACTGACTCCCTTGTTCTGGACTCCCCAGTCATCAGGAACATTCTTCAATTATCCTGTCCAGCCCTGTTCAAATTTTATGGGTTTAAGATTTCACCCTCATTGTTCTGAACGATAGATCTTGAATAAATAACTCCATAGGAATATACAGTTACAGGACAGGTACCAAATTGACCTTTTTTGTACAAGGTCTAAAACAAGTACATGAGAATACAACCTTAAAAGAACAGAGGGGTTTTGTATCAGTGCTAACTTTCAGATTAGAATACTCCCAGGTAAGAGATCTAAATATAGCAGCCATCTGATGTGAAGTAAGATTTTTAATTCTAATTCTAACAAAGAACTGTGCTTTTACTCTACATTGAAGAAATGGATTTGCCTTGTCCATGTCCCACCCGCATTCTGACCTTGCTGTGAGAACACCACTCCCTCTCGGATTGCAAAATTGCTCATAATTAGTCCCTGAAAATCTCAAAATATGTCAAATTAATGTATAAAATGCTTGTTGGAGCTTTCTTGCAATCGTTGTCTTTGTGATTGTTTAGCACGAGACTATAATCGTGCATTGACTTCCATGTGTAAGCATAGAACATTAATCATTTCATCATTGTAAGAGATTTGGGGACGCCATTACTTTTTTTAAAAAAGTCTCATTTTGGTTACATGTTTACAATTTAATGGTAAGGAAGAAAGGGCAGTCAATTAAATCATGATAATGGAATCCTTTTTATAGATTGCATTTAAATTGAGTTGATCTGTTCGCACACTCTTAGATTAAGTGCAGGTCTATTGAAGTTTTCTTGGTTGTGCTAACTGGAGTCCTTGATCACAATCATAGGAATGTCTTGATGTGGAAAAACTGCTTTTTAAATCAATAGTGGGATTAAAGTTTTTAAGGGTGTCTCTTTATTTTTCATCGACATGACGTTTCTATTGGATGTGTTAGCTTTTGAATTTGCTTGTTTTTTTAGGCAGAACTGGAACAATGGTCTGTACCTGGCTGATTGACAGTGATCAATTTGAGAATGCAAAAGTAAGCTCATTTTGCTTTTTGTTTTAAGACACCTTTTGTACGTCAATATTTAGTCTACTTGTATAGATGTCCTAATATGGATAATACAAGATGTGATATGTTTGAACTGTAATTGTAATCTTTTTTCTCTTTGATAGGAAAGCTTAGACTATTTTGGAGAAAGGAGAACTGACACAAGTGTCAGTTCAAAATTTCAAGGAGTGGAAACTCCTTCCCAGGTAATGATAAGATAACAACAATCTTGTTATTTACAATGACACACCCCGCTTTGGACAATGGCTATTACTATTTGCTAAATGTCTGGAATCTTACATATGGTTCATCTGTTATATACCAACCACCCCTTGCTCATGATTACTTTCATATCAAGTCAACATGTGTATCATAGTTTAACTGCATTTTCCCTGGCGGTTTGAAGATTGAAACAACATATTGAGGGTGCTCCTCATCAGGTTTGGATACAGCCAGGCTAAGTTACTGAAATTTCTGACTACTGTAATTGTGCAGCAGTTTTATTACTGAACAATCTCTATGAAAAATGGTAGCATAATATGGCACACAGCATGATTTTTCTGTGGATTTTTAACAAGATTACTTGGAAGTTTTATAGAATTGCACGGTTGCTTGTAAAGACTGTCCTGAAGTGTAGTGTTAAACATTTTTTCTTTGACTTCTAGAGCAGATATGTTGGATATTATGAAGTCATGAAAAATGAGTACAAACGCCAAACTCCTCCTCAGAAGAAGCTAAAAATGAAAAGCATTAGAATCTATTCCATTCACGGTGAGCTACTTTAAATACAATACTTTCTTTTTGGCAGACATTTTCTATTTGGTTTGAGAATCCCTATCTCGAAGGCATTAACCAATCAAGATTCTTAAGCACTTTTGCTATTAATCATTATCTATGATTTAAAGCTTTGGTGCAAGTATCAGGTATCCATATCTATTCTCTTATATGTAACTGAATTCTGTTAATTGAATTATGTACAAGTTATGAAACTTTACTGAAATCCTCTTATCTGAGCACAAATTGTGTACAACGTAGCAGATGAGCAGATAATCTATTTGGGTGGTATTGTGTAGGTAAATATCGGCCAGAGTCCCTGCTCCTGAATCGTGCTGGAGAGTTTTTATGTTCACTTGAGACACACTGTCTGAAAAATGGTAATTCCATCAGTGCTCAGTTGTACTAGAAAATAAACCTGGGCTACACTTATTTATTTTGCTTGCATGTAACTCAGTAGGCTGAATGACCTCTTTCTCAGTGTCACAAGTGAACCCACAATTTTTGAGGCAAAAGTGTTTCCAACTGAGATGGTTGACCTGCCTAATCTGAATGCCATAATAGAAAAGATACAAATAATGCAAAAATTTAGTTTGAGAGAATGTAAGAGATTAGTGTGACTTTAAAAAAATCATTGTTGAAACTAATTTAAATGTTTCAACAACAGCTTCTGCAATCAAATCTTAAATTTGACTTTTTGCATTCCCAATCAAGTGGTTGCAGGCTATTTTAGTTCTGTCTTACTGACAATTCTCAATTAGGATCTATATTATAACGCTGAAAACAGGAATGCTTTGATCTTAAGCACAAGTCCAAACTGTTCATGCCAGCTACATATGGAGTACTTCCTTGTTTGAGATGTTGCCTGTTAGATGAGATGGAAAACTAACACTGTTAGAGAATGTGCAACTCTTAGTATGAACTTAGTGAAGCAGTATTTGGCAGAATCTTGTGTGCCACATTCACCTACACAATGGCATGTATTCTCATTGTTATATGTGAAGTACTTAGGGATATTTTACAAGATGGCACAAGGCCCCAAAATAAACATAGGTACAAAGCAAATTATGACTTCTGATTTTAAGTGCATGCATCGTATCCAACATTTTAAAATTTTTAAAAAATCTTTCCACTCTGTGTACACTTTTTATGCGGGGGAATTTTTTTCCATTCCCTGACTTAGCTTCTCTATTGGTTCGAATGCATTTCATCGTTTCCTTTTTTTAATCTGGTAAATATTATCTCAGTTGAGTGTTTAACTATGTGGGAATAGTCTTGAGGTAATAGGTTGACAATTCAAGCCAGGGCTCACGATTTAAACACCAGCCTGTGCTGTTCCTTCAATCTCTCACACTGAGGGAATGAGTTTTTGTTTTGTTTTTCCATTTGAATAAATGTAAAGTTTTCTTCTCAGTAAAGAGTGTGCTACAAGAAAAAAGACTTCAAATACGCTTTGCTCAACGAATCTCTCAAACTGACAGGCTTGTTTGATTAATTTACCATCTACCACCTCTGGTGTTTATGGCAGGGTACAAATTAGCTGCAGTTGTCTCTGTAATGTGTGACTAAATTTCAGAGTAATCCATTTTGAAGTACTGACTGGTTATCAAAACATTTTTCATTTTAATAATCTTCCATCTGGTTGGTCTAGCTGTGCAATTCTGGGTAAAAGGCAAGAGATCCTGTAATGATGTAAATTACATTTGTGGCTGGGAGCCACCTCTTCTGAAGCATGTAAAATTAACATTTGAAATTCAAAAGATTTTAAGCCATGCATTTAAATAGTGTTACATAATACATTTTGGACATCCTGAAGTGTTTGATAATCATTCAATATTTTTGTGGATGTAGTCACACTCCATGTTAGAAGCACACAACAACACACAGACCACTCTTCTGTAAAACAACATAGTGGTGATGACTTTTTTAATTAAAATGATGGTTAGGGGGTAAATATTGGCCCTGATACAGGTGAATTTCCCTACTACTAATCATCAAAATAGTGTCCTGAAATCTTTTCTCTCTCGTGCCACTTGTCAGATCTCTCTGAAGGGCAATGTATCCAGTAGTGTAAAGGTAAAGCCTCCATAGTCCCAGAGTACTGTTGGGCTGTGCTGTCACTAGATGGAGACCATGGTGGTATCCAGTATTGTAACACGTTCTCCAGCGGTGCTCTAAAATACTTGCAGTTGAGAAGTGGAAGTGTGGGAAGATATCCAATGTCAGAAGCTGATTTAGAGTGGAAGGATTTAGCAGTGATGCAAGACTTGTTAGGATAACTGCAAGGTCATTCCCTCAATACTTCCTCTATTCTAATAGATTGTGCTGGTGGCTGAATGGCTGTTTAATGTTTTGTTCATTTTATGATGACTATCAATCCACATGATTTGAGTCAGTTACTTTAACCTTTAGGTGGTTATGCTTAATATACAGGTTTTGAATTTTCTGTATCTGAATGCAATAGTCCAATGCAGAATACAGCATATCCTGGGGCCAATCTGGACTCCAGTTTCGTTGTTTCAGGTTTTATCCTTCACCAATCCACCCTGCATTTTTAAAAATCGGTCATGAAAATTTGCAAATATATTACATGTCTCTTGACTGTTTCAAACCTGAAACAATTGATATTTTGCATATAGATTTTTAAGAACTAAAAAAGATCTGCTCACATTATTCCACACAGGAGTTGGTCGTAACAATGGGAGTGACCTGAAAGTTGAAATTATTGTGAAGAAAGTGCTCGTATTTCAGTGTGTTTGTGCAACACAGGAAAACTGCAAGGTAAAACCTACAATAATAATCAAAACCCAGGAAAGTATTTGGGATCCATCTTGTTCCAAATAGCCCATTAATTCTGTGTAGGTGAGGAGTTTAAGGTGCATGTGTGCGTTGGTCCAAATGGGGGCCAGAGTTGGGCTTGGAAGTGAGAGTGCCTGCCCTTGACTTAAATGTTTGATTGTGATATCAAGGAGCCCACAAGTGTTGATGGGAATCGGCGCAGGCTGCCGGCTAGTTGGAGTCATATTTACCTCCGAGGAAGATGGACAGAGTTGTTTTGAGGTCAATCATCTCAGCCCCAGTGCGTCTTAAAAATGAGTACCTCCCAGGGTAGTTTCTTAACCATCAATGTTTCAATAATTACTTGCCTCTATCGTATACAAGACTGGGGATATTTCAATGTGTCATAATTTGTTTGATTCATAACTGTTTAGGTACTGAAGCAGTCAATGTTTGTATGCTGGATGTGAGTTTGCTCGCTGAGCTGGAAGGTTAGTTTTCAGACGTTTCGTCACCATTCTAGGTAACATCAGTGAGCCTCCGGCGAAGTGCTGGTGTTATGTCCCGCTTTCTATTTATCTGTTTAGGTTTCCTTGGGTTGGTGATGTCATTTCCTGTATTGATGTCATTTCCTGTTCTTTCTACCATCCTCTGAGAAATTGATTTGGAGCCAATGTTTGTATGCAGCTAGACTGGGCAACATTTAAGGCTATTTAGTGTATGGGAGGGGCTGGGTCTGAATGAGATGCTCTTTTGGAGATTGGTGCAGACTCAATGGGTTGACTAACATCTTTCTGTACTATAGGGAATCTGTGACAGGAAATTGCGTTACAGTTGTTGAATTCTTCGAATTCTCCAATCACCTTGGTGATCATCAGATGCTGAACTTGACCAGCCATACAATTTACTGTGCTGTAAGATGCTAGGATTTCTGAGGCTGGTAACTAAACTTCTGACTCGAACCGTGTCACCCACCGACATAAGACACCAGTCAGGCGTGTGATGGGATACTCTCCAGTTGTCTCGAGTGCTGCTACAACAATACTCTAACTGAACACTGTCCAGGACACAGCAGTCTGTTTGCCACCTATTCACCGTTTTAAAAATTCATACTGCTGCCACTGTGGAGCATTGTGTACCATTATAAAAGTACACTGCATCCACCAGCCGCAGTCTCTACCAGCCAGATGAAATGCAACAAATGCGTAGTTAAACCGCTGCCTGGAAGTTCCCCACCAAGCCTCAGACTGTCCTGATTGGAAATTTGTCACTGTTTGCTGGGCCAAAATACAAGAACTGCCCCCCTACTCTGAATAGCCCTCTAGGTGTACCTCCACCCCAAAGGTTGCAGTTGTTTGGGAATGCAGCTCGCCAGCACCACCTCATGGGCAGTTAGAGATGTGCACTAAATTTCTGGCCTGGGCAGAACTACCCATACCCTATGAAAATATCAATTCATAATGTCATCTTCAGAAAAGAGGTCCCGATCTGAAACGTCAGCTTTCCTGCTCCTCTGCTGCCTGGCCTGCTGTGTTCCTCCAGCTCCATACTGTTACCTCAGACTCCAGCATCGGCAGTTCTTACTATCTCTCAATTCATAAATGTTTGGCTTGTATTTTTGCTCTTGATTTTAATCACAACTTTGATCTAATATACTAAGGATGTCAACCAATTTAAATGTGGAAAATTAACTGTTGTGTGATGGTCTTCCCATGAGTGTGTTCAACATGGTGCTAGCTTCAGCTGGCAAATCCACAATCTGGCCAGAACAACACTCAAAAAGAGGCAAAACTGACATGGTAATAAAATGTGAGGCTGGATGAACACAGCAGGCCAAGCAGCATCTCAGGAGCACAAAAGCTGACGTTTCGGGCCTAGACCCTTCATCAGAGAGGGGGATGGGGGGAGGGAACTGGAATAAATAGGGAGAGAGGGGGAGGCGGACCGAAGATGGAGAGCAAAGAAGATAGGGAGGTAGGGAGGGGACAGGTCAGTCCAGGGAAGACGGACAGGTCAAGGAGGTGGGATGAGGTTAGTAGGTAGCTGGGGGTGCGGCTGGGGGTGGGAGGAAGGGATGGGTGAGAGGAAGAACCGGTTAGGGAGGCAGAGACAGGTTGGACTGGTTTTGGGATGCAGTGGGTGGGGGGGAAGAGCTGGGCTGGTTGTGTGGTGCAGTGGGGGGAGGGGATGAACTGGGCTGGTTTAGGGATGCAGTGGGGGAAGGGGAGATTTTGAAACTGGTGAAGTCCACATTGATACCATATGGCTGCAGGGTTCCCAGGCGGAATATGAGTTGCTGTTCCTGCAACCTTCGGGTGGCATCATTGTGGCAGTGCAGGAGGCCCATGATGGACATGTCATCAAGAGAATGGGAGGGGGAGTGGAAATGGTTTGCGACTGGGAGGTGCAGTTGTTTGTTGCGAACTGAGCGGAGGTGTTCTGCAAAGCGGTCCCCAAGCCTCCGCTTGGTTTCCCCAATGTAGAGAAAGCCGCACCGGGTACAGTGGATGCAGTATACCACATTGGCAGATGTGCAGGTGAACCTCTGCTTAATGTGGAATGTCATCTTGGGGCCTGGGATGGGGGTGAGGGAGGAGGTGTGGGGACAAGTGTAGCATTTCCTGCGGTTGCAGGGGAAGGTGCCGGGTGTGGTGGGGTTGGAGGGCAGTGTGGAGCGAACAAGGGAGTCACGGAGAGAGTGGTCTCTCCGGAAAGCAGACAGGGGTGGGGATGGAAAAATGTCTTGGGTGGTGGGGTCGGATTGTAAATGGCGGAAGTGTCGGAGGATAATGCGTTGTATCCGGAGGTTGGTAGGGTGGTGTGTGAGAACGAGGGGGATCCTCTTGGGGCGGTTGTGGCGGGGGCGGGGTGTGAGGGATGTGTCGCGGGAAATGCGGGAGACGCGGTCAAGGGCGTTCTCAATCACCGTGGGGGGGAAGTTGCGGTCCTTAAAGAACTTGGACATCTGGGATGTGCGGGAGTGGAATGTCTTATCGTGGGAGCAGATGCGGCGGAGGCGGAGGAATTGGGAATAGGGGATGGAGTTTTTGCAGGAGGGTGGGTGGGAGGAGGTGTATTCTAGGTAGCTGTGGGAGTCGGTGGGCTTGAAATGGACATCAGTTACAAGCTGGTTGCCTGAGATGGAGACTGAGAGGTCCAGGAAGGTGAGGGATGTGCTGGAGATGGCCCAGGTGAACTGAAGGTTGGGGTGGAAGGTGTTGGTGAAGTGGATGAACTGTTCGAGCTCCTCTGGGGAGCAAGAGGCGGCGCCGATACAGTCATCAATGTACCGGAGGAAGAGGTGGGGTTTGGGGCCTGTGTAGGTGCGGAAGATGGACTGTTCCACGTAACCTACAAAGAGGCAGGCATAGCTGGGGCCCATGCGGGTGCCCATGGCCACCCCCTTAGTCTGTAGGAAGTGGGAGGAGTCAAAAGAGAAGTTGTTGAGTGTGAGGACGAGTTCCGCTAGGCGGATGAGAGTGTCGGTGGAGGGGGCCTGGTCGGGCCTGCGGGACAGGAAGAAGCGGAGGGCCTTGAGGCCATCTCCATGCGGAATGCAGGTGTACAGGGACTGGACGTCCATGGTGAATACATCCCAGGCCCCAAGATGACATTCCACATTAAGCAGAGGTTCACCTGCACATCTGCCAATGTGGTATACTGCATCCACTGTACCCGGTGCGGCTTTCTCTACATTGGGGAAACCAAGCGGAGGCTTGGGGACCGCTTTGCAGAACACCTCCGCTCAGTTCGCAACAAACAACTGCACCTCCCAGTCGCAAACCATTTCCACTCCCCCTCCCATTCTCTTGATGACATGTCCATCATGGGCCTCCTGCACTGCCACAATGATGCCACCCGAAGGTTGCAGGAACAGCAACTCATATTCCGCCTGGGAACCCTGCAGCCATATGGTATCAATGTGGACTTCACCAGTTTCAAAATCTCCCCTTCCCCCACTGCATCCCTAAACCAGCCCAGTTCATCCCCTCCCCCCACTGCACCACACAACCAGCCCAGCTCTTCCCCCCCACCCACTGCATCCCAAAACCAGTCCAACCTGTCTCTGCCTCCCTAACCGGTTCTTCCTCTCACCCATCCCTTCCTCCCACCCCCAGCTACCTACTAACCTCATCCCACCTCCTTGACCTGTCCGTCTTCCCTGGACTGACCTATCCCCTCCCTACCTCCCCACCTACACCCTCTCCACCTATCTTCTTTGCTCTCCATCTTCGGTCCGCCTCCCCCTCTCTCCCTATTTATTCCAGTTCCCTTCCCCCATCCCCCTCTCTGATGAAGGGTCTAGGCCCGAAATGTCAGCTTTTGTGCTCCTGAGATGCTGCTTGGCCTGCTGTGTTCATCCAGCCTCACATTTTATTATCTTGGAATCTCCAGCATCTGCAGTTCCCATTATCTCTAAAACTGACATGGTGTCACCTGGATCCTGAGAAATTGGGAGTAGACTTTTTTGTGTTGCCACAGTCATTGCATTGAGGATGTTCCATAGTGGTCTTGTGAATTTAAAGATTAATATCCAGTAATAAAGAAGGAATTGTGGCATGATATCCATGATGGGGTGGTGTGAGACCTGATGTGCAGCTTGGACTCTGGGGACAGGGCTTTTTTTTTCTTTGCATGGTTGGAGAAGTCGAGGGACTGATGACTTCAAATGTTAGTGGCATTTAGCAGGCAGGAAAAGACTTGTTGAGCCTCTCCCCATGTCATGATTCCAAAAATCATCATTTACTTCCTCTTCTTCCCCCCCCCCCCCCCCCCCAAAATCATTAAAATCACTTGCGGAGGCACAAAGTATATCAGGGCCAGTACACATTGCTCAGTTTTAAAAGCTTTTTTGAACCACTTGGGGCAGTGTGTGTGCTCTGCCCCAGTGCTGTGGCTAGTCCAATAAACTTCTGATTGAAACAAGGTATTTATTATTGGAGTCTCACCTTGTGAAAATTCCCTGCAAAGAATCTTGAGGGCTGCTCTGAGATGTCTGAGCTGAGAATGACCCCACTGTCTTGCTGTTGGAGGACTGGCTGACTGACACGAGCGGTTGAGGACCCTGGGATGTATTCCAATGGAGTTTAGAAGGATGAGGGGGGGGATTCCAATTAAAACTTGTATGGAGTGGATGTGAAGATGTTTCCACTAGTAGGAGAGATTAGGACCAGAGGCACAGCCTCTGGGAAGGGGTAATCCTTTATAACTGAGAGGAGGAATTTCTGCAGCCAGAGGGTAGTGAATCTGTGGAAAATCATTGCCGCAGAAGGCTGTGGATGTCAAGTTCTTGATGTATTTAAGACCAAAGTGTTCTTGATTAGGAAGGCTATCAAGGGTTACAAGGAGAAGGCAGTGATCGAATGGTCATGCAGACCCAATAGGCCTGAATAGCCTGTTTCTGTTCCTGTATCTCAATGGGGAGTTTGGCATTTAGGCAGTAACACTAATGCCATACATGTGTCCAAATCTGATTGTCCCTTTGCATGCAAGCACAGACTAGCTCAGTATCTGAGCAGTTGCAAAAATGGAACAAAGTAAACATCCCACTGCTAGCTTTATCAAGGGCAGGCCAGTGAGTCAGCTGAAGATGGTTGGTCTCAGGGCACTATCCTTGTTTCCACTGGAGTTCTAGGGGGAGACAATGGCCTATGGTATTCATTGCTGTAATGTTCTGGGGACCCAGGGTCAAATCCCACCATAGCTGATGCTGCAATTTGAATTTGATAAAAATCTGGAATTACTGATTGTTGATAAAACCCATCAGGTTCACTAATTACTTTTGAGGAAGGAAACTGTTGTCCTTACCTGGTCTGATGACTGCAAACCACATAGCTATGTAGTTGACTCTTAACTGGCCCCTGGGAAATAACGGTTGGGCAATAAATACTGGGTCCAGGCAGTGATTTTAAAAAGTTTGGAAGAATAAGGGGTCACTTGATTTAAATATTCAAGATCCTGAATGGTTTTGACAAGTTGAACATGGAAAGGATGTTTCTTCTTTCGAGTGAATCCAAAACTACAGGGCAGTGGTTCAAACTTGGAGGTATTTTTAAAAAAAAAAGACTAACTTTGGAATTCTGCCCGAAGATAGTGGAAGCAAGTCATTTAAACATCTTTTGATAGAGGGCCACAGATTGCTCAGCAAAGGAATGGAAGGTTAGGGATAGATGGGAATGTGCAATTTTAAATCCTCAGATCAATGATCCCATTTAATGGAGCAGGCTTGATGGGCAGAATGTTCTACTACTCCCGTTTCCTAGGTCTATAAACAGAAGTGACAGGCGTGGCTTCCAGCTTGAACATCTCAAAGTCTGAGCTCATTTACAAGTTCAGAAGCATTTGAAATTTAGGTGGAAAGGTCCTAAATTTTTTGTAGTGCCCATTGCATTAAAGGGAAGAAAAGTATTCAGCTTTCCAGTGAAGCTCCTCATTCAAGTTTTTAATGTGCCGATTTGGGATTCATGTTAAAACTTCAGTCTGTCAGAGGAATGGAGACAAGTAAGGATCATAAAACTTAACAATTACACAGCAGAGGGAGGAGAAGGTTGTAACAAACACACTCTAAGAGCACAATAGACTGCAGCAGTTGAAGAAAGTAACTCCTACTCCAACCATCAATGCCCACAGAACCGCAAACAATTTTTCAAAAAAAAATCTGACTGCAGAATGATTTATTTCATAACGTCTGTAACCTATGGAACAGGAGGAAAGGGGTTGTTGAGATGATAGGATGAATGGGCATAATTTTAAGATGCCATTCCTGAAAGTAAGGCACCATATGGAAGAAGAAAAAATAAGATGAGAAGAGCTACCTCTGAAGGGGTTGTTACGCATACGGTGGCCTGACTTTTATCCAGTATGATGAGATTTTTTGGTTTTGAATTTCTGCAGTTTTCCCTAAAATGGCTGCTTTCGTTTCAAATGCATCAAAACCACAGCAAAATAGTTTAAAGAAGATCATCTTGCATTGTTTATTTTTGTTGCGTTTTGTACATTCAATTGTTTCTTGTTCACTTGTCAGCTATAGGCCACCACTTATTCCTATCATTCCAATGATGTGTGTCAATGTATGCATATTCACCTCTGACTTCTGCCTGCCTACCTGCGCTGTTCTGCACCACCTGAAGATTAATTAAATCTCTAGATTTTACATGAGGAAAGCCTACTATTGCAAATTGTTATCAGTTTTCAATGTTTAGCACCATTTTTGTATTTCATTTTTTAAGTCATGGATGGATTTGGTAACTACTTTCCCTAGTTACATTATAAAATTTATTTGTACAGCTATTCTTTGATGCTGGGAGTAACTCTGCTATAATTAGCTTGGAGAATGGTCCTGAAGTGAGCGGTGATGTTAAAGTCAGATTTGAGTCTAGTGGGGTAAGTTTTTTTTTCTCTCTCTCTCTCTCTCTCTCTCTCCTCTTCTACAATGATTAAAAATAAATGCATCATAATTGCTTAAACAATTCTAAAAATTTATTTTTTTTCTATCCAGGGCCTTCCTAAAGGTTATGATGACTGTCCATTCTACTTCTGGTTCAACACATCTTTCATTGTAAATAATAGGTACAGTTGAATTAGTTTTAAGAATCTGTTGAAGGAAGCAAAAGACCAACACGTTAACTATTGCCTCATTTAGATCCAGTATGTAATGGTTTATACTTGGTCATGTATCCTATTTAAATCACTTGAAATTTCTTAACGGGCTTGATGTTTTGAGAATTCTTATCCATGATTATGCTAGACAGAAAGACATTTGCACTCAACAATCCTCTTATCTAGCTAAAAGATAGTGGTGTTTTGAGAAGACTTTATTTGGAGGCTATAGAATCTAGTGGGGTTTTATTTAAAGTCTTTTGTCCATTGGTCCTTGTTTTCTCCAACTTGCAAGTGGGTTTGTGGGTGAGGTGAAGTGGGAAGAGAAATAAAAACTGAACTACGTTGACAACTTGGTACACTGAAAGAGGAAAGATTGCAGAATCTTCACCCAATTGTCATATGACTGTCTGTCTTCATAATCTACTCTATCTTGAACTACATATTACCTGAAATCAAGCCTCGGGCCACTTTTGCTACAATATTCCAACCCAAATTTGACGTGTTGGGCAACTTTAGCTACAACATTGGATGCAAAAGTGACATGACCATAGTACAGGTGTGCAATAATCTGTTCTGTGGTGTTGAATCTGATAGGTGAGTTGCTATTGGTTTGAATTGAACATTACTATATTATTAAAATACAGGTGTCAGCTGACCCCTTTTCAGAAAAGTAAAGGACAATTTAAGTTGCAAAAGTTGTCTGTGGTGTCCCTATTTTACAACTTTAAGTACATCTTTACCGATTGTCCAATGAGATTCTAAAATCACCCTTTCCAGAATTGCCAACCACTGAATCATTTTCCAGATTCTTAAAACGTCTGAACTTGTATCCAAAAAAAAAATCAAATTGCGAGCACTTTGAGTTGATCAAAATTAGATTTACATTGCAGCTAAATCTATATCAGACAACTATTTCCTGTTTCCACTTTTTATGGTCTCCAGAGTTTTAGTAGCTAAAGTAAACTGGTAATTTTTTTCTTTTTCTGAAATGGGTTTTTCTTTTCAAATTTGTCCAGGCTCTACTTGTCTAGAGATGAACTTGACAACCCACACAAACCCAAAACCTGGAAAATCTACAGCGAAAAATTTGCAGTGGAGGTGAATTTTGATGATCCTGATTCCAGTTAAGCTAATGCCACCTCAAGAACAGAATGGGTACAGAATGATTCCAGGCAGTTTATAATGTAAATATTGTATTGGGAGTCTGGTACTGCCTTCAGTGGGGGGAAATATGTGGGAACTTCTACTTGCTGCAAGATATTCATGTTAAGTACTTCAGACTTGTAACTAAAGGAAAAACTGTTGGAAAATAGTCATCATTCTGGTGCTGAGGGCCACCTTCTTCTTCACCACAACCCCTTTCCAGCCCATTTTTTTTCCTTGAAGAATTGCCAGTGTTGTATTTACCTCATCGGAAGGAGGGTGATTATCAGTTACCCCAGGACTGGATTAGTTTTGATATTTTTTACTTCATAAAAACTGTTCAGTGGCATTTTATTTTCCCCAGAAGAGACATGAGCTACCAGCAATGTGATGTCAGGGCTAATAAAAAGCCATCCCCCTGCACTCCCTACTGTGACATTCTGATTTGTTGAAATGATTTGTCCTTTGTGATATTTCAGTAGCCTGATAACGTATTGAAACATAGTTGTGCAGTATTGAATTGTGCCACTGAAACACTTAGATACTTGTGTTCTTCAGATGAAAGGCTCCAACCACAAATAGCACTGCACTGTGGGAGGGACAGGAGCAAAAGAGACTTGTTCGGCACAGGCATTAATGTAATTATCCTATTGATACTTAAGTGATCCGACTATTCATATCTGCTTAAAATGAAGTGGCTTTTCTGTATGTTACAAAACCTTAAGCCTAGATCACTTCTTCCAATTGAATTTGTGCACACTTCATGTTTTGATATGAAACTTGAATATTACCACACATACTTGAACTACATATTTAGTGATGTTTGTTTAACTATTAAATGTCAGTAGTTATCAAATGCATCTATCACCGAATCCATTTGTGTAGACATCTTAACTTTCTTCAATAAATAGTAAAATACTGACTTCCTACTTTTGGGATTCCTCCTAGCCATTGTTACTAGTAGCAAATAATGTTTGACATGTTCCTATGAATAGAATTGACTTGTGATACTATAACTTGATAATGTTTACAGAAGGGTAAAAGGATCCAGTTCCTGCTCTTTTCCTACATATAAATAGATGCAACATTTGGGAAGTAGGACAAGTACAATAGGTATGTGCACTTTTTTTGAAATGGTGAAGTAGTTTTTTTTAAAATATAAAGCATCATGCTTGTAATAACTGCACAAGAGCTTTGCAGTGGAAACACCAATATGTATCTAATATCCTCTTAGGTCTACAAATATTAATGCTATTAGAGCCCCAGTCTAATGCAATACCTTTGTAAAAATAGTATAACATACACACCAGGCCCTAGAAGCATGTTTTAGTCTGCTTTAAATGACACACTCCTAACAATAGGGCAAGGAGGAACGGTCACTTGGCTGGTTGTTAGACGTAGATGCTTTGCTTATTATCTACTCTCTCTCCTTTATTCCCCTTTTTTAAAAGAAAGAAGTCAGCACCATTTTCCCAATATCACAGATCAAGCAGAAATGGACTGTCAAATGCCTTTAGCTGACCGCCTTTCTTTTTAATAAAAAGGATGCAGCTTTAAACATTGCATTTGCGTAAGTTATAGGTGTTGATTTATTTTCCTGGAAACTTAGAACACCATTTTTGAATTTAAAAATACATTACAATTTTGGCAATAATTAAGTTACAATTGCTTGATAGTTAAATTAACTTAAGCTACTTTTGAGAAATCCACAACATCTTTGGATCTAATAAGCACCCTACCATGTACAGTATCAAATATCCAGTTTTACATTACATCTAGTCCTAAATTGACTTTTTGCAGCATAATCAAATCCTTGGGAGTAAGGTTTCAATCATTCTTAGAATACACATCAGTCACTCATGTAATCCATCATAGCTTTTCTACTCAGTTCATAGGCCAAAAATAATGCACCATTGGCAGGAAATGCACGTATCATTGTTGGTGTTAATCCAGAGTATATTGCTTTCAAGCCTGTGTGGAAAATGAAACGTTAGAACCATTTCAATGTTGAAGCATAGAAATAAGTGGATATATGCACTATTCACAGTACAGCAAGTTTCTTTCTCACAGCATTAACTCTAATTTTTTTCAAAATTCTCCTACTTAACCAAATGGGTTTACCAGTCTCAAATTGAATTGCTAAACTGAGCATAGATGCTAATTTTGAATCTTCTATTTGTGCCAGATCCACACTTAAGCTTTGTATATATTTTGTCCACAGCTTGCTCTGTTGGAATAACTGCTATAAATTCCTTTCTATTTTGAATTTAACTAGTGCCCCTCAAAGTGCTTTTACAAGACTATTTACTACTAAAATTTAGGCAGTGTTGTAATGTAGGAGAATAAGCAAGATATCACAATCAGTGACCAAAAGTGACCAGATCATCTGGTTTGGGTGTTGATCCAGCAAATGCCATTTTTTTTTTTCCTGAGGATGTATGCATCAAAGTAGTTTTAATTCAGCATTTTCTGAAGCATGTCTTGCCCTTGATTTTTCTATTCCACAATGAAACTATACCCAGCTGAAAGTGTGTATGTATACATACATGTTCAAACACTGCTTTGCCAGAAATAGGGTGGACTACAGTCATCTTAATTTGCTGGTTGTCTAAATCCTGATTGCACTACAGCTCCTAACTATTATAGTTCTGAAATCCTAGTTTAAGCATCTTATTGATGCTGCCATAAAAATCGAACTTGCCTCCATCGTTGCAAGTTATTACTTTGTTTCTGATAACCCAGTCAATTTAACTGAGGATACTACCACTCAAGCATGTAACAATGGCAACATTGTAGATTTTTTTGAAAAAAAATAGTGCCAATTCTAGGAGCTTGCTCAGCAAGGCAGTAGGATGACAGCTCCCTCATGGCCATGCAAGTGCTGACTCTTCAACATTTTTTTTCCTCATTTCCAGTATGACTGACAGTTTGCCTCAGCAGCCATGGTACATTTTTCACCCTTTCAACTTGTGATTCTAATTTTGTGTATGCACTTCTGGGAGGGGGAAAATCTCAATTTTCAGCAGATTTCCAGGTTCTTAAGTTGGTCTTGAACTCTCTTGCCTCTTAAAATATTTATGCAGTGACTGCCTTTTTGTTTGCATTTTCTCCATGATGCAATGCTGTTGTGCAAGATTGTGCATTTGTACAGTAGTCTAATGTTTTTGCAGATGAATCATTTACAAGTTTCTGCATATCCAAATCCATTTACATGTCTTTGCTTAAATACTTAACTAGTATTCCGAAATGACTTCACTGTTTTATTATTAACGTGCACTTCACTCATCTGACTGTGGTGGGCACATTTTTCATTAATTCTGATAATCTAATATATGTCAGAGGGGGCAATCTAGCACACTTTATTCTACTCTGTACAATATATTACAGATAGGTGAAAGATTTAATAGTAGAGCCATTTGAAAACTTGTTGGTTGTGCAGATCTTAGACAAAGTATGCAACAGGCTAGGTTCCAAGTTTTTTTTTGTTACAAACAGCTGTAACAAACTACTGGGTGGGTACAATTTTAGGGACAAGAGATTCCCTTTCTACAGAAGCAGAATTAGCCCACCATAACTTGTTAGTGTCCATGAAAGATTTTTGCCTAAAGATGCATCACCCTCACAGATGTCTCTGTCCCCAACATGCTTAATCCTTTTCAACATTGCTAGTTCTACAATTCTGAATACCATGCATTGACTGACCTCTCTAACAGTTTGGAGTGGGTGGGTAGTATTAATTTTAAACTACACTACGAAGATTCTCTGCTCAGTAGGAAACTCCTATTCTACACAGTATTTATCTCTTTTTGTTTTTTAAATCTGTTCTGAGCATGCAGTTGACTGTTCCTAGCTGTCATTTAGCAATGGAATAATAAATCTGAGGGAAAGGGTGCATATTAAGCAGATGTTTTTATTAGCAAGATCCATCTTACCTTCCTTCATGAAAATATTTCTGAAAGTACTAAAGAAACCAGCCTGCTGGCCTGCCATTGAAAGGACCTGTATACGAGATTTTACGCAGTCGATTGGATAAACAGCAATCCACAAACAGGCACCTCCAAAACCACCACTCACCATCAAGGGAATAGGACCTTTTTATGAAACAGAATTAGAGCCAGTTAACGTGGTAGCATCATCAAATCTAATCAAATCAAATCTTCCTTCATGTTAAAAATTTCACCATGCTGATTATTAGTACAATTTTTACACCTTGGAAATTTAATGCAATTTGATCCAAATCAACATTATCTAAGGTTTTGGAGTAGATCTATGGTTGGGTTGTGGATGTTGAGGTTGGTTGGCTTGGCGAGCCAACCAACCTCAAATTAACATGGAATTTCTCAACTGCATTTACACCTTTTGATAAATTAGTGTACATGCAACTGCCTAAGTGGCATAGTACTTTCTGAAACGGGATTGATGAGCTGGTGAATTATTCCATAGTGGGCTGCCTGCTATCAGTTTCTCTGCATAGCTAGGAACAGGTTAGAGGATGCTGGCCTTAAATTTTCTCTTACCCTATTAATTTAACAAATATCAATTATAGAATGGTTACAGATGATCATTTGACTGCTTTGTGCCCATGCTCAAACAGCAATTCACCTGTTTGCACTTTCCCATCTCTTTAGAAAATTAGCGGTTCTGGAGAGAATTGGGTAATTCCTTCCATCACACTTTGGGAAGTGCATTCAAGATTCAAACCACAAACTATGTTGAAGCTTCCCCCTCTGTCAATTCTGTGTTACCAGGGCCTAGTCTCTCCAGATCCCTTGTGATTATGAACAAAAATCCCTACAGAAAATACACCCAGGTTCTCTGAACTATCTCATTTAACTGAAGTCCTTGTTTTGAAACCAGACTTGTCTTTCTGCAGCCTCTCACATCTACACACAATACCTGAAGTATGATGCCAAGATTTGTGTGCTCTGCCAGTAAATGCAGCTGATCTGATTTGAGGTTACAATTTTTACATTCTTGCACCACCCTAATCTAATCATTCACCCCCTGCTCAAGGTTCTACCTGCTTTTGACTTTAAAAATATTTAGACTCTGCTCCCACCTTTTTTAAAGACTTATCACCCTCAAATTTTGCTTCCTCCCTTTCAAAAAGCAGCAATATTTTAAGAAATATGACCACCACTTCAAGATTTTTTTCACAAGACTATCCTTTCTACAACCCTGTCATGTCTGTTCAGGATCTCATTTCAATCTCTTACTTGCACTTCCAACAGATACAAACCTAGTCTGACCAATCTTTCCTCATAGATGCAGTGAGAGGGGACAATGTCCTATTGGTCTGGTGAACCTCTAAAATTGCCTCAATGTATTTAACCCTTTCTTTTTAGCTAAGATGATCAATACTTCACACCATATTCTATTTCAGTCTCACCACTGCTATGTCTGAATGAAGCATAACGTCTTTGTGTGTTCAATTAGTTGTTAGCTTTCCTAGTTGGACACACACTACTTCAGGCTAAGCTTTATTTAAAAGAAATCACAAGTTTGTTGCTTTTTGTAGTCTCTGTCTCCATTTTATATAGGCCAAGTTACTTTATAAATTCACAGTATTAGCAACTTACTATGTTACCAACTTACCCTGCCACCTTCAATTTGTGCACATGTACCCTGGTCCTTGTGCTTCTATAACCCCTTTTACAACTAGCTTTTTAAAAATAGTCTTTCCTTGTTCTTCTCAAAGTACATACTTTGCATTAGACTTCATTACATTCTGCCATTGTGCAGAGTAATGAGTGGATTTTTCTCCTAGATTTCCTTTAGTCTGAAGGGGGTTCCACAACAGTTTAGAACTTTATAAAACAAAGATTGAAGGTGTTAGATTTTATTAATTGAATAAAAATTACAAATAGGATAAGTCATCAGGAAAATGAACAGCGGTACACGTTCCTATCTCCTTTAAGCTTCCCTGTTTTTTTTTACTCCTTTCAATAGTTGACTAGTTATTGACAAGTGATTTTGTACAAAAATGTATTTTGTTGGGTTACTAGTTTTTTTACTCCCACCAGCCGTTAATCCTCCAACTCGTCTGCCATACCGCTGGTGGATTACAATGGTTTGCAGCTGGCCACAGTTGTGCCTAAGCTTAATGCAGTCTACCTTTTGGAAAAACATGCCTTGTATACTTCAGGTAATAAATATACTTTAGGCAATAGCCTTGGTGTCTGCTCAGTGCTAGAATCTGCTTGCTCACTTACTGCCTTGACTGAAAATATGTGACCAGTGAAAATACACAGCAGGATTTGGTGATTGAATATACCTCAACCCCGATGGGAGACATTTAAATCCTATAATGACAAAAGGGTATAAAGATTGTTAATGCAGATAGTATTTTGCATCTGCAGCTTGTGTAAACCAAGTCATCACTCTTGACTATTATCCTAAAACAAATTCTTCCTAGAAATTGTGAAAGTCATCCCTTTGACCTTTTTGTGGAGGTAATTTCAACTCTAATTGGCTACTTTTACCTGTTAACAGCATCAAATACAAGAAAATATTAACACTTATGAAGCACTTTCTTCAGTTAAGTTAAAATTGACATGGCCCTTCATTTGCAGCTTGTACAAAGCACTAATTGATATGTTTTTTTTCTGCCCACCCCACAAACCTGGAAAAAGAAGGGTACATATTCAATGCAGTTGTCTGTCAGATCACACTATACGTTGTCATGATGCCTTACAGAAGAGAAGTGGAAGATTATTGGTCCATGTATAAATTGAGCTATCTTCATTTCTCTCCAGCAATATATTTTTGCTTTAAAAAGGACCATTCTAGTTTGACAGGAACACAAATTTATGTAAATACATTCCAGTTTTTAGTTCCAGAATCGCTGGGCAAGATTAAAGGTATGAACTCCTGAGACCTGGATTGGGATAGGGACTCCAACTAGCAGTCAAATGGACTCTCTATTCTCAGAATTCCTAGATCCCAAACCCTCTGAAGGGACTGCCAACTGTAATAAGTAGGCCTCCCCTTTTCAGAGCTCAGATCAGGATTATAGCCGGGATTCCCCAAACTAAAATTATATCCATTTTTAAAGAATGCAAATGGAAAGCAAGCCAATTATAGGTCTTTAGCCTACCACAATGACTCTAGGCACTTCCTTTAGTGGGAAAGCAGGTGCCTGCCAACACTGTACAAAATAGTCACTACTTACCAGAGACTTGGTAAGTTCCTGTCTAATCAGCTTCTGATATGTTCTCAATTTTATGTTTAAATCATATGCACTGTCATCTTGAGGTGTGTGTGTGGGTGGGGTGCATGCATGCAAAGGATGATCAAAATTTCCCAATTTAAGGCTACTGCTGTGTCAGTTGTACAGCTACATAATGCCATAGAGGCCTTAGCTCGGGTGATGAATCCAGCTCACTGGTTAATTGCAGGTTTGATCACATGAAAGAAAAGCAAATCAAGGATAGTAAAGAAAATGTTTTAGCTTGGTTGTCCACCTCCTTCAGAAGACTTAATTCTCCCTCCTAACACCAGTGGCTGCACCTATTCCAAATGGACTAGAGGTTCAAGGAGAGTTTATCAGCATTAGGGGTGGGCAACAAATGCTGGCCTTGTGGTGATGTTTATGTCCTTTGAACAAAAATTACAATCTACATCGAATTTTTTCTTTTGTCTTTCAAAACAAAAAGTGGCTTGTTCGGCCACTCAAAGCATAAGAGCTAACCACGTAGCGGAGAGCCTGAGGTCACGTGTTGTCCAGACCAGGCCATGTCTAGTAGACTTCTCCTAAAAATAGATTATGATCGTGAATAAAAACAAAGTTGCTGGAAAAGTTCAGCAGGTCTGGCACCATCTATGAAGGAGAAAAGAATTCCTGTTTCAGGTCCAGTGACCCTTCATCAGAACTGATTGTGGCTGGGAACATGTCAGTTTATATGCAGAAAAAGAGAGGTGGTTGGGATGAGGAGTAAATGATAGGATAGATTATTTACAGCATCTGCAGTTCTTTTGGTTTTTATCATAATGAATAATGGTTGAGTTGCTGCCATTTTAGATTTGCTTTTAATTACTAAACTGGTGCTATTACAACTGTCAGCATGCCGATGGTTCCAGATGATACCAATATTTGAGGGTATTTAGAAATAGACAAAACTCTAAACTATATTGAAATAATAGGCCAAATTGTCAAATCTTTTTTTCTTTCCTCACTTCATAATTCACTGGTGGCCCAATGGGGTAAATCTGCACTTCCACTGACACTAACAACATAGCATGTCATTTTACACCTATATTTATTTGAAACCAATGTGCACTTTTTTAATCCCCGTATTAAAGAACAAATTTCTCCAGGTTCAAGCTTTATGAATATGTTGTTGTTAATGATATTAGTTACTTAAAGACAGTCTTTGAAAAGATTGACTCAGTTAGAATTACATTTGACATTTTTACCTTTTAGTTGAAATAAAAGCATTACACTACTCTGCAAGTTGAATGTCAGCATAGCTGTAGAACATGCCAAGGGGTCCTGACAAAAACTCTGCACTTGCCAAATCCTTATCCCTCCATATTGTTTTGGGTGATTCTGAGGAAAAGAATTCTCATGTATGCTGCAGAACAGCCAAAATAACCATTTTCCAATTTAAGGCAGAGACTGCAAGCAGTGATTCAAGTTGAGTAGAAGGAGTGGCAAGGAATAAAAGTATTAACGAAGGGTTTCTACAAACATGGGGCAGATATTTGTTGGGGGGGGGGGGGGGGGATGGGGTGCAAGGTGGAAAAAGAAGTATTAGCATAAACTGGAGGGAAAAGAAGAGCAAGAAAACCATGCTGAGGCACGAAAAGGATGGTTACATTTCCTAGTTTCTGTGGACTTTAGAAGAAAAGAACCTAACAGTAAAGGAAGTTAGATCAGGTTTTTTGATCTGGAAATAAGGGAAGAGAAGTAGCTGTAGAGAGTGACTATAGATATTGTATGGGAAAGTAATTGCTGAAAATACAAATATTAGATGTTCTTCTGTGCCATATGATTAAATGAACAAAGAAGCATATTTTCAGTGCATCAATCTTGTGTAAGCACTTCAACTCAACTGTGTCTCAAATGCAATACTGATAACGATCAACTTTCAATATACGTGAAGATTGGTCATAGCTACTGCAAGGATCTATAGCACATCTGAAACTTAGTATCATGTGTCAGAAGCTTAAACTTCAAATTAGTTTTAAATGGTCAGGTTTCTTTTTGTAGCCAGAATAAGCTCCTGCTAAATTAGGGTCAGTCTCTGGAGGTGTGGTGGGTAGGGCAAAAACCCTCTCCCTTTCATAAAAGCCAACAACTTGGTTTTCTACACTGTTAAGTCTGTTGTTTGATTATTTGCGATTTATCTGCCTATACTTTCCACAGGATTCTGGAAAAAGAATGGAAATGGAGGGAATACATACAGAAACTGGTAATGCTGTGAGACGAAGCACTTGCCAAGGACACTGGGCTCTACAGTCCTGGAACAAAAACATGGGAGCTTCCTCTTAGACTATTCCACCAACAGGTCTAACGTTGGAACACTCAACTGAAAAAGAAAATCTTTGTGCTGTGAGGATACAGCAGAGAAGTGGCTGTTAGTATATATTATTACTAAATGTTGAGGCAAGGTCGTCACTTCTGAAAGCAGTACCTGATCCAAGAGTGTTCATTGTAGAAAACACAGGAGTAGCCCATAGGCCCTGAATTAGTGATAAATCGAATTTGGTTCCATAATTTAAAAAAAAGCCTTTTGGTTTTAAAACAAAAGAAATCTGTAAAGCACTCTTTTAGCATTAGCCTCTTTCTAGGTCAGTTGAAGTCTGACAAACTGTAATACCCAATAACCTATTATGTGGACTTGCGAGCCTAGTAATATCTATGAACTTCTTCAAGCTATTGTTTCAAGACACATCAAAAGGATATGCCCCCTGCAATTTTCAATATTTGAAAAGGTGAACTTATCCTACAATGAATTCAAAAGAAGAATGATCATGCTCCTTGCAATTTTATGATCATAATCAACATTGGAAACTATTAGGATAAATGTTTCTGTTGAAGCAGGAATTTCAGAGTTAAGAAGAACAGCAACCCATTTTTTGGTTTTAATCTCTTGTAATAAACAACTCCACTCACACAAACACACCCACCCAAAGCTTGCTTTAGGCACTAACCTAGATCGTCTTTGGAGCGGCCTCCTCGTGTAAAAATGGTGCGACTGAGTTCGTAGCCACCAAAGAAAAAGAAGTAGCCAGGCATTTCCCTCATCAATGTGCTCGTCAGACCTTGGTACAGGCCAAGAGGACCATCGGTTTTCAAAACATTCTTAATCACTGCCCAAACTGTGCTAAAAATAGGAGAAAAATGTACAAATTGAATTTAGCTGGAATAAGGCTGATGGTTTGTTGTTACAGGTACCTACTGCAGAATTCACATGCAGTTTTGTTAGAAAACGTTAGACAGGAAAACATAACTCAAGTTCCCAGATTTCTTGCCTCAAGGCACGCTCCTTTTCGCCCCACCACCGCCACCACCAAAATGAATGAATCTGAACTCCATCTCTTCAGATTACAGCACAGCAAAATGAACATTTAATTGTACTGGTGGAAAGTTCACAAAGTTCACTTCATCATGTAAAGCTCACTTTTTTAAAAACAAAATGAAACCACTGTTTGGTAGTAATACATAATAGCTTTAAAGCACATTTGAAAAGTTGCCAACTTTCAAGGTGACTACCACTTTCAAATGTTTGCAAGTATTAATATAAATTTTAAATAGGTTGGCTCACAGCATTGGTTAATATTTTAGGAGCCTGACTTTTTCAATCTGAAATAGCTTTAAAAGAAAAAAGATGTTGGACAGCTATTTATACAGGAGAAGAGTAAAAATTCCTTTCCAAATTGTAGCAAGATCATACTTACACAGATTTCTTCAATTTGCAGCTTCTGCTGAAAACTTCAAGTGTCAGCAAGTATTGTTGTGATAGGAATTTTTCCTGCTTTGGTGGCTGATAAAATGTTTGTCAGGATACCCTCTTGGATGTTTCACAAAATCATTTTCAAACAAAGCTGACAATGTGGAGAATCCACAATATTGTACATCACTAGTTATGGTCCAAAAAAGGTACAATCCTTACAAAATTTATTAATCTCTGGAAGTAACTGAATCTTCTCAATCTGTGGTTGGAAGTCAGTAGTTCTAGTGAAGGCAGACAGCAATGCAAAGGTGTTTGTGTTTCACGACAATACAGTGTACAACATGGGTACATACAAGAATACATTCAGAGTTTCTCACAAACCCCAATGATTTAAGAGGTCCACAGAGTGTGGTATAGAATGAACAATTACAATCCACTTTGGGTGCACTATTTTACTAAGATCAGCCTTCGATTCCAAAATTTTCCAATTTAGCCTTGCAATCACTTGCAGTGGTGTGTAATGTTGGCATGCAAGTGCCAATTTTGTTCCATTAAAATTATTGATGGAAAGCTGTGAACAAGCACCTGCAGTTTCTTGATATCTACCCCCAATTGTGGAGTCCTAGCTGTCAGTAATTTGATTTTGTATTATCCTCATTATATGGGTTTGCACCCAGTGCAGGACTAATGCTACTGAATTATAAATTGTTAAGGTAACAACCCACCGTAGATTTGAATGCTACAAAGAATCTCAGCAGGAGACCACACAAAGAAAATTTTCGCTCTCTCTGTGTCTCTTTCTCTATACCCCTGTCATTCAGTTACAAAGCAAGGACTGTGGGAAGGGGGCAAAGATTCCACTTAGGGATTCCGTGCTCCTGAAAGCCTGCACAAAAAAAAAAATCACCTACTCACTGGCTCTGTGGAGAATATACTAGAAAGGACATCAATCCTTGGCATTTATTTTTCTCCTTTCACTTTCCATCTCACAAACTCCAAACTTCCTCTCAGGTCTCTACCTGTGATAATCTACAGTCACTCAATAGCAATGGAAGAGGTGCTAAAACTGCAGGCACTCACGTTTTTCCCTGGTTTTCTGATGCCATTGAGAAGTGTCTCCTACACAAAGCCCATATGATAGTCCTATTCAAATCATCTAATTATTGGGTGAGTTAACAGGATAAACGCTTTGAACTTTTCATTCTAAGGTACATCATGTTGAAGCCTTAACAAATGCATGCCTCCCAAAGTCTAGATATGACTAGCAACACGAAATGCTCTCAATAAGAAATATATTCAACCACAAAATTAAATGTGTGGGTCTTGTACATACTCCATGAACTACACCATCTACTAAACAGTAGCAAGAACAAGCAAACTCGGATACATTTGCCCATTCATTTTGAGGTAGCAGGAAGTGGAAGTGAGACACCTTTGGAGTAGACATCCTACTTCAATGCAGTCTGGTCCAACTTTCAGCTAGATCAAAAAGGAAAGATTTCCCGATAATGTAACTGTAGCATTTTAAAGAATGAATTAGCAACTTTTTAAAAACACTAACGTAACCTTTTTAGAAAAGGACGTACCTGGGATGTCCTTTGGCTAGCTTTCCTGAAGATTTCATTTCATGCATTGCCTGGAGTCGACATTTGACCAGCTCAGTTGGGCAAATGGCCAATGAGGCAAATATTGATGCAAATGAGCCAGAAGCTGCTTTCTGTATATCACTGAAATGACAGGCGCATTTATATTGAAAGGAAGATTGGAAAATTCTCCAGCAGCTAGAAATGTTCAGAGCTGCGTTGTTTTAGTAACCGTCCCTTCCCTCAAAATGAAATTTAAATGATCCGTCTACCGCTCCCAAATTTGTTACAATGCAAAATTTGCTGGGTCTACAATCATTTGTACAGTTTATCAGCTTTGCACAGAAATCTTTGATCCGAAACCACCTCCCTTTATTTGATACAATTATTTCAGATAGTCAATATTCATATTTCTTAGAAATACAAGACATGGGAGCCTGCCCCACCATTTAGTAATGATCATGGCTTATCGGTTTGTGGATTTAACCCACTTTTCTGTCTGCCCCATAACTGTCAAAAATCCATTTAACACAGCCGACAATAAATTGCAAAGTCCAGTCTCCAATACCTTTTGAGAAGAATTTCACATACTAACAACCCTCAGAAGAAAGAAAAATCTTAATTTGGTCTTAAAAGTTACCTTTTGTTTTAAACTACGTCCCTTAGCTTTAGTCTCCCATTTGTCCTCCTGATATCCAATTTGTTCAATTGCTTGAGATCATAATTACTCATTATTTCTCATTCTTCTAAACTCCACTGGATGTAAACCTGGCTTTGAAGCATTTTTTCATAAGATAAGCCCTTCATTCCAGAGTTGAGTGGAGTGAACCATGTCCATTTAAATCTGTAACACTTTAACACACTATGACAATTCATCGTCAGCATTAAAGACCATTGCTTGACTTTGAAAGATTTTCACTAATGAAAAACTCTTGTGAGCATCGTAACATTAGAGTATGGCTGACATTTTATATTTTTTGCTAAAAAAGGTTGTCCTTTATATATTATTTAGTAGTACAGAAGAATTTGAGTATTACTGAAATAAACACATTTTGTTAAGGCTTTTCATCTTGCCTCATCAGGACACATATAAAAAGTAGCAACATAAAAAGTGGAAGAAACATGTTATACTGTTTGAGAAGGGAGTGCTAATTTATTGGTCGAGGCACTGCTGTGGAGAATCCTCCAGTTCAATGATGACTGCTAATTAACTGGCAAGCAGTGCTTACAATTAAATCAACAGGTTGACTAATTCCTTGGGACATTTGTCTTGACCAGTGAACTAGAGATTGAGTTTTGCGTACTTTGTTCAGCTATGACAGGTGCAAAGTTGTACCTGTTCAGCCTATAAAGAACAGCGCCATATGTACTAATCTTTGTAGCTTCCAGTATGTACCAGAGTGCCATATTGTGAGCCTGACTGATCTTCCTACATTAGATGTCAGCATAATGCTTAGCACACAGTATTATTTACCAAATGTACATTCATCATTGGACACCTGTGCAAAGGTTTTGCAAAGCAAAGGCTGGTTGAGTACAGTCACTGCCTTGCCTGTTGTGATCAGCTGAAGGGACATGCTCTCTGATACATAAAATTTGCCAGTCTTTAGTATGACCAGCATACCTGTCATCATACTGACACTGAAATTTACATACCACATTATTCAAGCATGAGATGAGCAGAATATCTTTTTGGTTTATGATAGCACTCCATAAATGGCAAACACAATTTGTGTTGCTACTTCACAAGGTTGATCCCCTCAGTCCTGAAGAGTGCCCAGTCCATCTTTGATTAGCCTGAGAAAATAAGGAGTCTAATAATTTTAGCAACAGGTGAGTCTAGCTAAAGTGAAACAAAGAACTGAGGATGCAGGAAATCTGAAACAGAAACAGAAATTGCTGGAGAAAAGCAAGTAGGTTCCCAAGAATGGTCACTAGCCTTGAAACATTAACTCTGATTTCCTTCTACAGATGCTGCCTGACCTGTGGAGATTCTCCAACAATTTCTGTTTTTGTTTCAGGTGAAACTAAGAGTATCACTCAACTACTCATCATTTAACTGGTGCACTGTACATGATAACACATTTACAAATCACAATCCACTTCATCAATCTAATCAGAAGTCACATAACACTAGGTGTAGTCCAACAGGTTTATTTGAAATCACAAGCTTTCAGAGTGCTGCTCCAAAGGCTTGTGATTTCAAATAAGTCTCATAGAATCAAAGAATTCCTACAATGTGGAACCTGGCCCAAGAAGTCCACACCAACCCTCAGAATATACCACCCAGACCTATCCACCTAATCGACACAGCCCTGAACACAATTTTAGCATGGCCAATCCACCCAGCCGGTGCAGCTTTAGACTGTGGGAGGAAACCGGAGCACCTGGAGGAAACCCACACAGACACAGGGAGAACGTGCAAATTCCACGCAGACAGTCACCCGAGGGTGGAATCAAACCCGGGTCACTGGCACCGCAAGGCAGTAGTGCTAACCACTGAGCCACCGAGTCACTCATCTGTTGCATTACAACCTGGTGTTGTGTGACTTCTGATTTTGTCCACCCCAGTCCAACAGCGGCACCTCCACATCAATCTAATTAATTGGCACTCTCTTCTCGTACAGTCTAAAATGTTGTTTATCTTTACATTGGGATTTTTGTCAATGTCCTGATGAGTGCAAGGCAAATAGCTTGCTTGAATTACTGTAAACTATAGCAGTTATTACTTGATTGAAACTTAGCTATGCAACATGTTTTACACAAACTCCCTTATAAACACTTTTGGTAGTTTGCAAAGTTATCCAAGATATTAAATTTGCATTCTTTTATACATGACAGATAAGTATTAAGAGCAAAGATGTCTTTTTTACAGAAATGCTAAATTAGCAAATTACATTTCTCAAAACATGTAGGATTAATTAAGGCCTTAGAAATTTGCAGATGGTTGGCCTATTGATCGGTGCCGGTTGTAAAAGCAGCAAGTTCCACATTCCCACCATCCAGTGTAAGAAATAATTCTTCAATTCCTGTCTAATCTATTCAGTTATTTTAATCTATGTCCCTTAGTTACTGACTTTTGTCTTGGATCCTCATTTTTTCAATTGGGTTGTGCTTCATGAAGATTGGAAACAATTTCATAGCAAAAGGGATGGAGGAAAAAAACACAATTGCAAGTTTATCACAAAAGAAATCATAGTTCATCAGCCACAAATTCTGAAGCTAGTATACATTAATTTGTATAATTGCATTTTGAATCCGTATGATTTTCATGTGTTAGGAGTTTGAAGTGATCAATCCAGAAAAAATTGTCAGCTCATGAGCGTAAATGTCTTCCTGTCCTGACAGGGAAGCAATCGAGCAGTTGGCATTTGATTCTTGATGTTAGCGGCTAAAAAGCAACAAAGCAGCATACATATGACTAAGAATAATATCATTCCCACATTTTTCTCACAATTAAAAATTTGAGATACATATGACTGAAATATCTGTAGAAACATTTGTGTTGTATCAGGGTCAGCCAATGACCACACTACAAAAAAGAATCTGACTCTCACCCCTTGATATTCAATGGGATTACCATCACTGAATGCCTCACTAACAACATTTTTTGGGGTTACCAGTGACCAGAAACTTAACTGGACTAGCCAAATAAGTACTGCGGCTACAAGAACTGGTCAGAGGTGGGAATTCTACACTGAATAACTCATGATCTGACTTCCCAAAGTCTGTCCATCACACACATTCAGTAGTGTGATTTAATATTCCTCACTGGATAAGTGTAGCTCTGACACTCAAAAATCTTGACAGCATCCAGGACAAAACAACCCACTTGACTGGCATTCCATCCACCAGTTTAAACATTCACTCTCTCCAGTGACAGCAGAATGTACAATGTAAAGGATGCACTGCTGCAACTCATTGACGGTCCTTTGTTAGTTCCTTCCAAACTCATGACTTCAGAACACAGAGACAGATTTAGGCCAAACAGCAAATGCCCCACCATTCAATATGATTATAGCTAATCGAACACTTTTACCCATTCCATACCAGTTATCCTGTACATCACTAGTAATCTGCCAAAATTTACTTTAAATGTACTCAAAAACTGAGCTTCTACAGCTCTGTGTGAGAAAGAATTCCAGAGGTTCACGACTCTTGAGTAAAATGATTCTTCTCATTTTAGACCAAAGTGGCATCCCTCTTCTTTTGAAATTGTGCCCCCTGGTGCTGGACTCCCCAGCCAGGACAAACATCCAACCCACATTGAAACCTGCAGAATACTTAAAGGAACAATGAGATTACCGTTCAATCTTCAAAACACTAGAAAATACAGGCCCCACTTGCTCAATCTCTCTCCACAGGACATCTTCAGCATTCCAGCAACAAGCATGGTAAACCTTTGTTGCATTCCCTCTATGACAATAATATCTTTCCTAAGATAAGCAGACGAAAGCTGCAGGTATTACTCCAGGTTGTCTAACCAAGGTCCTACCTACACAGTTGATAATGAGACTTCACAATATCTGTACTCAAATCCTCTTGCAATAAAGGCAAACATTCTATTAGACTCCCTAATGTGGCACTTAGATGTTAGCCTTCATTTTTCCATCTTACATTCCATTTTCTTGCCCAATCACCAAGCCCGTCCAAATCCTCCCCGATCTATGTTGTATCCTCCTCCCAACACATTCCCAATTAGCCCAATTATTGACACATATGGTGACAGCTGGGATCCTCAAGTCTGATCCTTGTGGTACCCAATAAATCACAAATGACAATGTACTAATTATCCATTTATTCCTATTCTGTTCGTCCACCAATCATTAAACATTACCTCCTATCCCACATGCTTTAATATTTTGAACCAGCCTTCTGTGGAGGACTTCATCAAAGGTTTTCAGGAAATTCAAGTATACTAAGTCCATCAGATCTCTTCTCAATTTTGTTTACAACATTTTTTAAAAACTCAAATAAACTTCTGAAACATAGTTTCCCATTCACAAATCTGCACTGGTTATGCTCAACCAGTTCATTGTTATCTGAGTGTATTTATTATATCCTTTATAACAGGTTCTTAGCATCTTCCCTACAAGATCTGTATTTCCCTGATTTCTCACTCCCTTTCTTAAATAGTCGGATGAAATTTGTTATCTTCCAATCTTCAGGAATCATTTCAGATTTCTACCACTTCTGAAGGAAAAGGGAGATGATGCATGGAAACTCAAAATCCCCCTCCTTGCCACACACCATCTGAGCTTGAAACTAAATCTTAGTTCTTTCATACTCGTCAAGTCAAAATGCCGGAACTCCCTTCTTGACAGCACTACAGGTATACCTACATAACCTGAATTGTCACAGTTTAAGAATATAATTCACCATCCCCTTTTCAAGAGTAACTAGGTATAGGCAACAAATACTTGCTTAGCCAGCATCCCATGGAAAAATAAAGAAAAATAGTTTCTTTAATGGCAACGTCTGAAGTCCTCAAATTGAACTTTGCTTGATTTAATTTAACTTCATTGGAGGGCAATTAGCAGTAATGGTTTACTCCTGGCCTGTTGGAGCTGTACAGCTCTTTCGCTGAAGAGGGCCAGCAGGAAAGTTGCCCTCCAGCGTATTGCTTCGGACTACCTTCAGCATGCTCAGTAAGTGTATAACTAAATACTTTAGTACTCTTGCTGTCAGAAGTTAGCTCTGCTTAGTAGACCATCAAAAATGACAAAAGGGAGACTGAGAAAGCGGTTGAGAACCACCTACACCATTATGCAGTATGGCAGAGCGTATCTTCTGATCTTATAAGTAATTCTCATGGAATTTGAGGGAGCAATGGCCTAGTGGTATTATCACTGTTCTGTTAATCTAGAACCCAGATAACGTTCTGTAGACCCAGGTTCGACTCCTGCCACAGCAGATGGTGGAATTTGATTTCAATAAGATATCTGAAATTAAGAATCTAATGACACGAATCCATTGGCGACTGACAGAAAAATCCATCTGGTTCATGAATGTCCCTTAGGGAATGAAACTGCAATCCTTACCTGGTCTGGCCTACATGAGACTCTAGACCCACAGCAATCTGGTTGACTCTGAATTGCTCTCTGGGCAGTTAGAGATGGGCAATAAATGCTGCCTAGCCAGCGACTCGCTCATCCCATGAATGAATAAAAACAAATCAATATTTCGATCAACATCATGCCTCTGTTTTCTCTTCTGATTTGCTGCAGTCTAGTTTCATTTCAAGTGAATCCAGATCTAAAATTCTTCAAATATGAACAAAGTGACCATCACCTGAGCTCAGCTTTGCTGTCCAGTCCAGATAGACTTCTCACTACTCTTTGGCAAAACCCATACGACAGGAACAGCACAGCATTCTCTGATATATGAGCCATTAGGGCAGGAGTTGTGCCTTGGTAGAATCCCCGAATGCCACGTTCTTTATATGTCTTCACAGCACAGTCTAACACATTTCTGTACATGTTAGGAAAGGTCTGCATCTTGACTTTTACAGTATCGAAAGGTTGCCCTGTATAAACACAGGCAACTCCACCTGCAAATTATAATATGCGTAAAGTTAATAAACAACCTCAACGGTTTTGGATGAAAAGTCACCAATCTCAAACATCACCTTTGTTTCTCTCTCTACAGGTGCTGTCTGACCTGCTGAGCACTTCTAGCATTTTGAGTTTCTATTTCAGATTTCCAGCATCCATGGCTTTTGCATTAGTCTCAAGTTTGTGGAATCTATTGTTACATTGCTCCACTCATTCATTCTCCACTTCAAACAGATCCTTCTTTCGTTGCTGTGACTTCAATTAGACCAGCCCACCAATATACTGGTTGGAATGCTTTTAGTGGGGAGCTTAATTAATATGGGATCACAAACATGAGTCCTAATAACAGGAGAGTGAAGAAAAATAATAATTCGCCCAAATTCTTGTAGTTAACTGCTAAATGCCAAAATGACCAGTTTGGTCATTTTAGATTTATAGTTTGTGTCTGCATGCATCTTGTGGAATGTTAATATTGACACCAGATTTCTTCCAAAAGGATTATAGAACACTGTCAAATACACCATCAGTGCTCCCATGCTATCTCCAGATAACCTTAAGTTAGGACAACATACTGCCACATTACTATTAGAGCAGTCACATTTTCTGAAACTAATATGTACTGTAACACTGCAGCGCACAGGGATCAGTCCACTTACTAATACTCCGATAGAGCTAGCTTTGTAAATAGCATACAGGTAGGTTGAAAATGTCACACAAACCTCTTGCCTTCCTCCAATATCTAATGCATATCTACATCTGTACTGGCATAAAGACATGTTCCATTTCAGAGCACAACAGAGTGGCCATCCTTCCAAATGCAAATCAAATAGCCCAAACGTGGCTATGGCAATATCAGTTTCAGTTTCCAGTTAGTATTTATTACGCACAATTTCAGAAAAGAACTGCACAGGTACAAAGTGTAACCAGACTAATGAAATGTGGGTCTTTATCTCAAGCTAATACAAAAATTAAGTTATGCGTCAGCAGTCATACATATGCATGATTTTAAGGGATATCGAGCAAAGGCAAGTAAAATGAAACAGAAGTATAAATCAGAAATGATCTAACTGGTAAAACAGGCTCAAGCCGCTGTTCTTACGCACCAAATAAAGCAAAAAATGACGTAAATCAGGAATAGTGATGGTGTGACATCATGTTTGGGACTTTAAAGCCTGAAGGCTCTCAAGTGGCATGGAATCTGTAGAAGGAAAGGAATTCAGATTTCAAAAGTACGCTTTGTAGCTTGAATGGAATTCCAAATGACAGCAGCACCTATTGGTCTAATAAGGAACTGTAAGGCAAGGCAGATAAGAAATCTCTCCAGTTAGCCTTTCCACAACTGTCAGGTTGTGCTTAGAAAGTTGCTGTAGATGGTCTGTATCTAGTTTAATCCTTCACATGTCACTGAATTGTTGTTTGAACCATGTTAGTCTCAGGAAATAGAAGGAAATTAATTTTAGATCAAAAATAATTGCACCATCTTCTGAATGGGCCAACCTCTCATACTTTCACCAACACCCCAGTCAAAGAAAAGGTAAAAGTTAAAAAAAATTATAACCGTTCCTCTTACCACCCACAAAAAAGTAAAGGAAGCCAAGGGAGGGATGGACCAGGCTACATATTTTCCCCATTCTCCACAGTATAAATGTAAATCAGAAGAGAAGTTTCAAGTGTGTCTCTAAAGTGCAAAACTGGTAAAGCTCAGCTGAAAATGTAATTGGCAATTTCACAACTAGGAGAAAGAAGGGCTTCCATTTATACATCACTGAGAATGTTAATCAATGAGTGTAGTTCTGAAGTGTAGTTACTGTAATAATGAATTAAGTATACTATCACATGCATTTCTTTTTCTTGAAAAGTAAAGTAAAAAAATGCTGTTACCGGAAGCTCCCGCAGTGAGATCAATAGCGCCTTGCAAAGATGGCTGTAGGACTTTCTTTTCCTGTGGCATGTTGGTCTTCAATCCAGTAAATGGCACATGTACTCAATAAATGCAAAAGGCGATATTCTGGAGAAACAGAATAAAACAGATGAGTGATGTGTAGATGAAGCAAGGGTGATATGCGAAGAGTCGTTTTCACACAGTGAGTAGTTTAAGTATAAAGGTGTAAACGTTTTAGCAATGAGAGGAGAAATTCCTCCACCCAGCGAGTGGCTTGTGGAATTCACTACCACCGAAAATGGTTGAGACCAAACATTGTGAGATTTCCAATAGGAGGTAAATATTATCACTTGTGGCTAAAGGGGCTGGTGTGGGAGGAGGATTAGGGTATTGAGCCTATTCCTGCTCTTATGTTCCATGATTAATTAGGGTATGGAATGCACAGCATGGATACATGGAGGTGGCAGGTTTAATTGAGGCATTCAAGAGGGCATTGATTGATTATTTGAGTGGAAATGGTACAGGGAAAAGGCAGGAGATCATCACTAGCCTGTGGTAATAGAACCAGTACCAGCATGATGGGCTGTAACAATTCTGTGAGAAAAAGTTAAGAAGCTCATCCTAATTCTGAAATAATAGCAGAACAATCTAATTGTTCATTTATTTTCCTGCCCAGATGTCATGGACACTGGCATAGTGTAATAAAACTTTGCTCACAAGAGTATTTTCAGACACCAAATGCAGGAACATAACATACAAATTCTATTAAATAGGCAGTAGGGTTTTAGCTAGTTTGGAACCCAGAAGTTTAGAATAAACCAAAAAATTCTTGGTTGTATCATACATTTTGGATATAGCTTACCAAAATGTATTTTATTGATTAATCCCACTTCTGAACAAAATACAAGTGATAATTTGCTCTTTGATTATAATTTGATTTAGTTACTTGCAGGAGTTTTTTGATATAGTTAACTGCAACCAACATACATAAAGTTGTTTAGCGCCTCGCTGCGAGGAAACAAAAGCTCAGAATTCTACTTGTCATTTTTGTCTTTTTGTCGTTTATTTTAATGATTTGGATGTGAACACATGAGGAAAAGCTAGTAAGTTTGTAGATGAAACCAAAGTTGGAGGAGTTGTGGACAGTCAAGAAGGTTACCTCAGCGTACAATGGGACCTTGCTCAAATGGGCCAATGAGTGGAAGATGAACCTTAATTTAGATAAATGGGAGGTATTGCATTTTGGGGAGGCAAATCAGGGCAGGACATACACTTAGTGGTATGGTTCTGGGGAGTATTGCCAACCAAAGAGACATTGCAGTGCAGGTTCATAGTTCCTCGAAGGTGGAATCACAGGTAGACAGGTAATGAAGAAGTTTAGTACGCTTGCCTTTACTGATCAGTGCATTGAGTATAGGAATTGGGGCTCCCCAGGACACTGGTTAGGCCATTTTTGGAATACTGTGTTCAATCTGGTCTCCCGGCTATAGGTAAGATATTTTTAAACTTGAAAGGCTGCAGAAAAAATTTACAAGGGTGTTGCTGGGATTGGAGGATTTGAGTTATAAGGTGAGACTGAATATGCTGAGGCTATTTTCCTTGGAGCGTCAGAGCCTGACGGATGACCTTATAGAGAATTATAAAAATCGTGAGGAGCATGGATAGGGTAAATAGCCAAGATATTTTTCCCATGGTTGGGGAGTCCAAAACTAGAGGGTACAGGTTTAAGGTGAGAGGTAAAAGGGGCCTAAAGGGCAACTTTTTCCACACCGGGGGGGGGGGGGGGGGGGGTGGCGGTGCATGTATGGAACGAGCTGCCAGAGGAAGTGGAGCAGGCTGGTACAATTTCAACATTTAAAAGGCATCTGGATGGGTATGTAAATCCGAAGGGCTTAGGAGGTGTTTGGGTCAAATGCTGACAAGTGTAACTAGGTTGTTTTGGGATATGTGATCAACGTGGATGCGTTGGACCAAAGGGTTTGTTTCCGCGCTGTACAACTCTGTGACTCTGTTGGAGACATCTAGGCCATTGTCATATACAAGGAGCTGTTAGCAACAAAAGAAGATTTTCTGAGGTTATGGAGGCAATGGATTCTGATATCAGTATTCAAATAGATCATTCAAGATGGCAAAAGTACCCGAGGGCCTAAGTTCCTACCATATAAATTCAAAATGTGGAGAAAATCATGGTCTGGAGACTGTCAAGAAGAGTGGATATCCACGAAGGTCAATGTAGGTTCATGTGTGGAATCACCAATGTTATTTTTTATAAGAAAATTTTATTTACTTGTGGAACATGGGCATCACCAGCTGGCTAGCATTTATTGCCTGTCCCTAGTTGCCCTTGAGAAGGTGAAAGTTAGCTGTCTTCTTGACCTACTGCAGTTCACACATAATCCTAGATAACAATGTGTGGAGCTGGATGAACACAGCAGGCCAAGCAGCATCTTAGGAGCACAAAAGCTGATGTTTCGGGAGAAGGGTCTAGGCCTGAAACGTCAGCTTTTGTGCTCCTAAGACGCTGCTTGGCCTGCTGTGTTCATCCAGCTTCACAGTTTGTTAGCTTGGATTCTCCAGCATCTGCAGTTCCCATTATCTCTGACCACATATAATCCTAATTGCTCTGGTTACTAGAGGGAAGTCCTCATTAGTTTATTTTCCTCCACTTAGTCTAATGTTTAAATTCAGTGGGTTGTCATGTCTTGATGTTGCTCTTTTGCTAACGAGCAGAAGTTGATGGAAAAGCTGCAGAATATCATCCACTGTACCCGGTGCGGCTACCTCTACATTGGGGAAACCAAGCGGAGGCTTGGGGACCGCTTTGCAGAACACCTCCGCTCAGTTCGCAAAAAACAACTGCACCTCCCAGTCGCAAACCATTTCCACTCCCCCTCCCATTCTCTTGATGACATGTCCATCATGGGCCTCCTGCACTGCCACAATGATGCCACCCGAAGGTTGCAGGAACAGCAACTCATATTCCGCCTGGGAACCCTGCAGCCATATGGTATCAATGTGGACTTCACCAGTTTCAAAATCTCCCCTTCCCCCACTGCATCCCTCAACCAGCCCAGTTCGTCCCCTCCCCCCACTGCACCACACAACCAGCCCAGCTCTTCCCCCCCACCCACTGCATCCCAAAACCAGTCCAACCTGTCTCTGCCTCCCTAACCGGTTCTTCCTCTCACCCATCCCTTCCTCCCACCCCTAGCCGCACCCCCCACTACCTACTAACCTCATCCCACCTCCTTGACCTGTCCGTCTTCCCTGGACTGACCTATCCCCTCCCTACCTCCCCACCTACACTCTCTCCACCTATCTTCTTTACTCTCCATCTTCGGTCCGCCTCCCCCTCTCTCCCTATTTATTCCAGTTCCCTCCCCCCATCCCCCTCTCTGATGAAGGGTCTAGGCCCGAAACGTCAGCTTTTGTGCTCCTGAGATGCTGCTTGGCCTGCTGTGTTCATCCAGCCTCACATTTTATTATCTTGCTGTAGTCCTACTAGGCTATAGAGCTGCTCTGTCAATAGAGAGAGAGAGCGCAAGAGAGAGACACACAAGTGTCATTTAACTTGAGGGTCACTACACTGCAGGAAGGACTCTTCTCAACCTCTTCCCTTTCATGGCAACCTCAACCTTTGCAGGAATTGAACCCAAGCTGTTGGCATCACTCTGCTTTGTAAACCAGCCGTATGGCCAACTGTCTAACTGACCCCACAAACATTAGCAATAGAAAGGTGGAAATTAAACAAAAGTGAAAAGATAAAATAGAAAAATGAAAGAGGAGATGGGAAGGGAAGATGGAATTAAAGAACAAAAACAGCAGTGAGTCAGTAAAACAGAAAGATTAAAAATTCAGGAGAGGCTGAAAAGGACACGAGAAAGCAAGGACTGGTGACAGGAAGTCATATTGGTGCTGGTGGTGATGGGGTGCCAGTTTCAAAGTACAAGTTGGATTGCAACAAGGATAAGCATTCACTCTCTTCCTCTTCCTGACTGACATGGCTGTTTTAACTGAGCAATCAGACAGAAAGTGTCATGGTCAATGATGTTCAGATGACACTGAGCTATGTGAAGGATGTAATTATAAACATGGCCAAGTATCTAGAGAAGAGCACTGGAACAGAGGGAGTATGGAGATCAGTTACCTAAAAGCTCAGTAAATGGACTATCAGCTTGAACCAAAGGAAGAGGATCAGTGAAGGTGTAAGAGTGAAGACCTAGAGAAAGCGAATAGAAAAATGCAGTCTCAAGTCACCATCCTGACTTGGAATCATAAGTGCCATTCCTTCATTGTCACCTGTCAAAATCCTGGAGCTCCCTTCCCAATGGCATTGTGGGTGACCCTACAACCAAAGGGTTGCAGAAGCTGGTGCAAATCACCACCACCTTCTTTATGGCAATTTGGGATGAGCAATGCCTACATCCCATTGAGAAATAAAAATACTTCTTTTTAAAATGGGGACATAAATTAGAAAAAGGATTAGATCTGGTTGCAGCAACTGGAAGAAGGGCAGTGATGTGTTATAGGATTGAAACTGAAAAGGAAGAATCTGTGTAACTTCTGTGTTTCCGCCAGACCTGCTGAGCTTTTCCATCAACTTCTGTTTTTGAATCTGTGTAACCTGCCTGGTTTTATATATAGTGTAGAAGTATGGGCAACACCAGGAAAACTGTAGTTACTATTAAACATTAATAACATGCAGACAATGAGATGGATATATGCAGTAATTACCAGAAACCTTCTCAAGGGCAACTAGGGATGGCAATAAAAGCTGGTCCACCCAGCAACACTATGTCCCATGACAGAATAAATAAAAACAAGAAGATTAACAAAGATTGTGGAAGCACCATAACATGTAGCTGAGAAGAGGGTGAAATGGTATGGTCATCAGTCACATAGACAGCACGTAAATGTAGTGAGGCAGGTGATAGAGACACGATCATCAGGAAGAAAAGAGGCAAGCCATGGTGGCAAGAAACTTACATAAGAATGTGACTTATAGGGGAGATGAGGAAGCATTACAGCCACCTACAGCAAAATAGGAAAAGCAGAAAGGTGATGACAAAGTAGAAGATACATCCACCTAAAGGAGCTTTGTTTCATTAATGTCTCAAGGCAAAATAGGTATGTTAAAATCTCTATTGAAATCGATTTTGAGACATATAATTTAAAAGCAGTTTATGCAGCGGTTGATCTTATTCTAAGTACATTATCACATGCCTTTTTCTCAGTTTCTTTTATGTATTTATTGCAACATATACACAGTGGCAACCTACGTGAGGAATTGAACCAGATCAATTCTGTTGACAACAAATGTAAAGAAACAGATGCACTGCCCTTGGCCTATGTCACCTTGTGTCCGTTGTACTGAATACATGAATGGGGACATGACAGAATCTGAAAAAGGTAATATTTATACAAGTATTCCAGCATTTATTTTAGGATATAACCAGGCTTTTCTTACTTCTATTTATACAAAATCCCCATTAAACTGCTCTTTTTAAAAACTTACTTTATTCCAAAATTTGGACATTGTGGCAATTTACATAAAATTACATTTACGGTTTAAACTAAAGAACTTCGGTCTGTTTTCCTTCCATTGAAACAACGTCACAGATATTTACAGAAGTAGATAAAGTACTGGGAATAAATGTTACATTAATGCACTGATATATGGGTGGAAGTTAATTGATCACCTCAGAAAGGAGATGGAGTTTGTTTAATGAAGGGAGATTGTTTGCTTCTATTGATTTTAAAGTACTCAGCCAAGAATTCTCAGTAATAAACTCCAGCCAAGTAAATTTTCTACTAAATGCTGTATGTACATAGGTTGCAACAGGAATATGTCCAGTCAGTACAAGCAAATGGCATGCCAGATTTCGCAGGCAAATACTGGAAAATCTGTGAGCTATTTGAGTAGTTGCTGCAAGCCAAGACCTCCAGGATCAATATATTCAAAATGCAGAAACCTTGCCAAATTTTAGTATCAAATTTCCAACAACTGCGATATGGAATTTGCCACAAGTGATTAGTAACATGCTCAACCGAACAAGGGAACCAAGAGATTATGAATCATAAGCATTCCTCTCAAAATCCGAAAAGTAATCAGAAAGATAGCATGGGACCAATGGGTTAAATAGCCCTCTTCTGTGCTGTAATTTCTATGACTCCAGTCTGATCCCATGTAATAGATTAACTGAATCTTCTGACCAAAATCAAATTGAATAATTATCTAATGTTCTGTAATAGGCTTTATGCCAGGGTAACATGATCTTAGAAGATTGTATGATTGCAAACAGTACGAGATCAAGACGTTTCAGGGAAGCACATTGAGATCAGTCATGCAGCATAGAAACAGACCTTTGGTCCAAGCAGTCCACACTGACCATAATCCCAAACTAAACTAGTCCCGCCTGCCTGCGTTTGACCCATATCTCTCCAAATATTTCTCATGCATGCTCTTACCTAGATGTCTTTTAAACACTGCGACCATATCCACAGCCACCACGTCCTCAGGAAGTTCATTCCACACACACACCACTTTGTGTAAAAAAAAATTGCCCCCATGCCTTTTTTAAAATCTTTCTCATCTCACATTAAAAAATATGTCCCGTGTTCTTGAAATCCCCACCAGGGAAAAGACTCCATGCTATTCACCTTACCTATAACCCTTCCATTAAGTCACCCCTCAACCTCCTAAGTGAAAAGTGACTTGGAGTTGGGGACTAAGTGTGGTGTGTCAAAATTTGCAGATGACACTTAGATGAGTGGTAGAGCAAAGTGTGCAGAAGTCAATGAAAGTCTGCAGAGGGATATAGATAGTCTAAGTGAGTGGGCAAAGGTCTGGCAGAAGGAGTACAATGGTGATAAGTGTGAGGTCATCCGTTTTGCTAGGAATAACAGCACAAAGGACTATGTTTTGAATGGTAAAAAAATTGCAACACACTGCTGTGCAGTGGGACTTGGGTGTCCTTGTGCATCGCTAAAAGTAGGATTGCAGGTGCAGCAGGTAATTAAAAAGGCAAATGGAATTTTGTCTGTTATTGCTGGAGGGATGGAGTTTAAAAACAGGGAGGCTATGCTGTAGCTGTATAGGGGCCTGGTGAGGCCACACCTGGAGTACTTTGTGCAGTTTTGGTCTCCTTACTTGAGAAGGGATATACTAGCACTGGAGGGGGTACAGAGGAGATTCACTCAGTTGATTCCAGAGTTGAGAGGGTTGGATTATGAGGAGAGACTAAGTAGACTGGGATTATACTCATTGGAATTCAGAAAAATGAAGGGAGATCTTATAGAAACATATAAGATTACGAAGGGAATAGATAAGGTGGAGGCAGGGAGGTTGTTTCCGCTAGTAGGTGAAACTAGGACTAGAGGGCATTGCCTCAAAATAAAGGGAAGCAGATGTAGGACTGAGGTCAGGAGGAACTTCTTCACCCAAAAGGTTGTGAATCTGTGGAATTCCCTGCCCAGTGAAGTGGCTAAAGCTACCTCACTGAATGTTTTTAAGGCAAGGCTCGATAAATTTTTGAACAGTAAAGGAGTTAAGGGTTATGGTGAGCAGGTCGATAAGTGGAGCTGAGTCTCAAAAAGATCAGCCATGATCTTATTAAATGGCAGGGCAGGCTCAAGGGCCCAGATGGCCTACGCCTGCTCCTAGCTGTCATGTTCTTATGTTTTAAAAGCAGTCCCAGCCTATCCAGACTTTCCCCATAATTCAAACCCTCCATTCCCAGCAACATCCTGGTAAATGTCTTCTAAATCCAGTATGATTTTAAAAATGGCCAGAAATGGTATGCTCACACTTTCCATAAACTAAAAATCTACAATTTTGTATTTAAATATTCTTGCACGCACACGTAAAAAGCCAAGGTAGTTGCTTGCATAAAGTCCAACAGTAGATTTAGCAGTGTTTCTCCACAGGCCAAATTTCAAAGGTTCTACATATCAACATGATTAGTAATTGTGGCTCAATAGCCTTTGAGTTGCAGCATTATTAGAAGAAACATTAACCTGGCTGGCTTGAATATTCAGACCTTGTGATTTAGCCTGCCCTTGCAGCCCCATCACTAGTCCTGAAAATCAACAGAAGTAGAAAGTTAAGATGATTTTCCATGTAAACAGTGAAGGAAATTCATTTTTACAATACACCCAAATTTCCTTACTTTGTTTCACCAATTCAATAATGACCAAATCATCATAGAATCCCTACAGTGTGGAAACAGGCCCTTCGGCCCAACAAGGCCCTCAGAACATCCCACCCAGACCCATCCCTCTACAAGTCACCCAATCTACACATCCCTGAATATTACGGGCAATTTAGCATGGCCAAACCACCTAGACTGGACATCTTTGGACATGGGAGGAAACCAGCGCACCTGGAGGAAACCCACACAGACACGGGGAGAATGTGCAGTCTCCACAAAGCCTCAGGGTGGAATCAAACCCAGGCTGCTGGTGCCAAGAAGCAGCAGTGCTAACCATGGAGCGACCATGCCGCTCCAATACCTGCTTCTCATTAAAAGGATTCCCAAGTAGAAGATGTAAGAACATGAGTTTCATTCCTGTATACCTGTTTGAAAGACTGTAAATTTAAATTCAATATTCCAGGTATAACTCACTTACTTTGAGTGAATGAAGAGATCTTGCAAATTTCATTGTAAAATGAACACTGCAAATGCCGTGGTTTTATTAACCATGCTGCTAGCAAGGGGAACCAGATTATATACAATTTGGCATAAATTTATTTCTGGTGGAATGTATTGATTTAATTTTAATACATAAAAGGGGATCATTTTTGTTTTAGGACATGATGGAATTACTCTGGAGGTCACTTGGAGCCTCAGTGATGATCTAGTATCAGCTTTGGTTCAGTGGTAGATATCTTAACTAGGAATCAGAAGGATAATGGTTCAAATCCACTTCGGTGGAGTTAGTTCTGAGGAGGTGCTACATTATCGGATGCCGTCTTTAAGATGAGATGTTAAACAGAGACCCAGCTGCTTTCTTGGATGGCCATAAAAGTTGAGTACAGGAATTCTCTGGTACCTGACCAATTATTCTTTCACTTAATCATCATCATTGAAAACAATTCACCTAATCATTGAAGTATACAACACAAAAACAGACCCCTTCAGTCCAACTTGTCCCTGCCGACCAGATATCCAAACAAATCTAATCACATTTGCCAGTATTTGGCCCATTTCCTTCTAAACCCTTCCGATTCACATATTCATCCAGATGCCTTTTCAATGTTGTAATCATACCAGCCCCCACCACTTTCATTCCATACATGCACCACCCTCTGCATGAAAGGTTGCCCCTTAGGTCCCTTTTATATCCTTCCCCTTTCACCTTAAAGTTATGCTCCTAGTTTTGGACTCCTCCACCTTGGGGAGAAGACCATGCCTACTTATTCTATCCATGCCCTTCATGATTTTACAAACTTCAAAAGGTCACTGCTCAGCCACCGATGTTTTAGGGAAAATAGCCCCAGCCTATTCAGCCTCTCACCATAACCCAAACCCTCCAACCCTGGCAAAATACTCAAATCTTTTCTGAACCCTTTCAAGTTTCACAACATCCTTCTTATAGGATGGAGGCCACAATATCAGGCAATACTCCACAAGTAGCCAAACCAATGTCCTGTATAACTCCAACATAATGTCTCAACTCCTATCCTCAATGCATTGACCAATAAAGGCAAGTATGCCAAATACCTTCTTCACTATCCTCTCTACCTGTGTCTCCACTTTTAAAGAACTATGAGCCTGCACTCAAGGTCTCTTCGATCAGCAACACTCCCCAGGACCTCACTATTAAGACCTGCCCTGATTTGCCTTTCCAAAATGTAGCACCTCACATTTACCTAAATTAAACTCCATCTGCCACTTAATCATTATCTCATAAAGTGCTTGGTGTGCTTCCCAACATTAGCTTACAACAGTAAACTTGAAAGCACTGCACTGACTATACCATGCTTTAGGATGTCTTGTGGTCATGAATGGCACTATGTGAATGCAAGTTTATCCTTTCCAGCACACAGCTTTATTCTACATTTATAATCTATCTCTGCCTCAAGTTTTGCATTAATTGCTATATGTCTATGCTCAAAAACATTCTTGACAGAACCTTCCAAACACTGTACAGCATTTGGGATCATTTTAATTCTTATTTTATACAATTTGATATTACAGTTGTTCTGATGGCATTGAGCACTGCCTAACAATAACATATGGAAGTGGTTTAGGCCATACGGTACTGAGTACTTTGTATTCGGGTTCTTATGTTGGTGCACTGCTGAAAATTTATAGCATATGTTGGATTACTATTTTATCCTTTTTAAACTTTCAAAATGTAATCTATGTTCACTACAATGCTGAATCCTTTTTTGTTCTCTTTTCTCTTTATCATTTCCAAACCATACACTCCTGCCAGTTCTGCCTACTTCCATTTCACACTTCTTGAATATATTGCCCTCCCTAATCTCTGAATCGTCCTATAGTCTTCTTCAACTTTTACGCTCATCTGTTGCTATCCTGAGACAGCACTGGCATCCTCCAAAGCACCCTTGGAGCTTCTGTTGCTTCCTCATTATAAACAGCAACTCCACCTACTCTATACCTTCCTGAGTCTGAACTTCCACCCAGCAGACACACTAGACACTAACCTTCACAATCTTTCCCCCTATTCCACTCATCCATTTATATGCTAATCCTTGGAAAACATCTAGCAGATCAGCGATAACCACCCCTCTCTATAATACCCTCTAAAATGCCTGTCCACCACATTTCATCATTCAAGAATTTATCCTGTAAGATTGCAATTATGCCGTGCTAGTGGGGAAGTGTGGGTGCACAATGATGACACCATTCTCTCTTCAAGACATCCTCCTCCTGGCTGTTCCTTTCACCACAAGCCTCAACCGTACCACCCCCACCCACCCCCATACCATCCAGCCCCATACCATCCACCCAATGTTTACTGGTGTTCTTACCAAACCCTGATCTGGCCCTGTATTTCTGTTACTTCTATGGGGAAACTTATTGGAGAGGATTCTGAGAGATAGTATTTATGATTATTTAGAAAAGTACAGTTTGATTAGAAATTGCCAGTGGCTTTGAAAGGTGTGGGTCATGTCTCACAAGCCTTACTGAATTCTTTGAGGATGTGACAAAACACATTTGATGAAGGTCGAGCAGTTGATGTGGAGTATATGGATTTTGCAAGGCATTTGATAAGGCTCCCCATGGTAGGCTCGTTCAGAAAGTAAGGAGGCATAGGATTCAGGGAAATTTGACTGTCTGGGCCAGAATTGTCTGACCAAGAGAAGACAGAGGGTGGTAGTGGATGGAGCTCAGTGACCTTCTGCAGGAATCTGTTCTGAAACACCTGCTCTTTGTGATTTTTATAAATGACTTGGATGAGGAAGTGGAGGGGTGGGTTAGTAAGGTTGACGATGACACGAAGGTTGGTGGAAATGCGGGTAGTGTGGAGGGCTGTTGTAGGTTGCAACAGGACATAGACAGGATACAGAACTGGGCAAAGAAGCGGCAAATAGAATTCAACCTGGAGAAGTGTGAAGTGATTCATTTTGGAAGGTTGAATTTAAATGCAGAATACAGGGTTAATGGCAGGATTCTTGGCAGAGTGGAGGAACAGAGGGATCTTGGGGTTCATATGCATAGATCCTTCAAAGTTGCAACCCAAGTTGATAGAGTTGTTAAGAAGGTGTATGGTACGATGGCTTTCATTGACGGGGGAATTGAGTTTGAGGTTATGTTGCAGTTCTATAAAACCCTGGTTAGACTACACTTGGAATATTTTGTTTAGTTCTGATCACCTCATTATAGGAAGGACGTGGAAGCTTTAGAGAGAGTGTAGAGGAGATTTACCAGGATTCTGCCTGGACTGGAGGGCAGGTCTTATGAGGAAAGGTTGAGGGAGCTAGGGTTTTTCTCATTGGAGTGAAGAAGCACGAGAGATGATGTGATAGAGGTGTACAAGATGATGAGAGGCATAGATAGAGTGGATACCCAGAGACTTTTTTCCAGGGCGGAAATGACTATTACAAGGGGGCATAATTTTAAAGGTGATTGGAGGAAGCAACAGGGGAGAGGTCAGGGTAGCTTCTTTACACAGAGAGTGGGGGGTTGGTGGAATGAGCTGCCGGCAGTACTAATGGAGTCAGATACAGTAAGGACATTTAATCGACTCTTGGATAGGCACATGGATGATAGCAATATGTAGGGTATGCAGGGTAGCTTGATCTTAGAGTAGGATAACAGGTTGGCACAACATTGTGGGCCAAGGGGCCTGAACTGTGCTGTACTGTTCTATGTTCTGACACCTTGCCTTTTCCACACACCCCTTCATGTAAAATTCTGGTCTCTACTGCCCACACAAGTACCATGCCAATTTCTCAAAGAAATATCTTGACAGATTTCCACCTGCAGCTTCTACAATCAGTTACTTTGCATCTGTACCTTAACACCTCTCAATTCGAGATTTCCGATGCTTTCCTAGTTGGCCTTCCATTTCTATTCTCCATTAGCTTTGACACATCCAAAACACTAATGCCTGTTTATTAACTTACACCAAGTCATATTAACCTATTACTCCTGTGCTCAGAGATCTTTGATAGCTTCCAATCCAATACCTTAACTTTTGAATTTTGCTTCTCATTCTCTAATCTCTCTATGACTTTTTCTCTGCCGATCATTAATCTCCCCAAACCCCTTAGGGATCTCTGTAATCCTCTTAGTCTAACCTCTTCAACATTCCCCATTTCACCAGTGAGTGCTATACCTTTAGCTACTAAGGCCCAAGTTAAAAAGCGTACTAAAAGCTCCAAAGAGTGGGATAAATTCAGAATCCAGCAAAGGAAGTCTAAAAAGATAACAAAGGCAGAGAAAATAAACTACAAGGGCAAACTAGCATGGTATGCAAAAACTGACAATAAGCACTCCATTAAATATACAAAAAGAAAAAAGGTCAAAGTGAACTTAGGCCCCTTAGAAAATGAATCTGGGAGACAATTTTGGGGGACAAGGAAATGGCACATCTTGTGCACGGTAAACAGAGTGTACACAGGTGCAGTCGGTAATCAAGTGGGCTAATAGAATGTTGGCTCTTATTTCAAGATTGGTTGGAGTATAATGGTAGGGAAGTCTTGCTGCAATAGTATAAGGTGCTGGGGAGACCACAACTAGAAAACTGGGTAGTTTTGTTCCCCTTTTTCTTACAGGTAAGATAGAATTTCACTGGCGGTAGTTCAGAGAAGTTACACTAGGATGACCCCTGGTATGGAAGGATTGTCTTATGAGCAAAAGTTAAATAGTTTAGGACTCTACTCACTGAAATTTAGGTGAATGAGATGTGATCCCATGAGAGGTGACCTCATTGACATGTAGGATTCTTAAGGGGCTTGCCTAGGTAAAGAGTGAGAAGATGTTTCTCCTCATGGGAGTGTCTAAGACCAGACAGCATTATCTCTGACTTAAGCTATGTCAATTTAAGACTGTGAGGAATAGAATTTCTTAACGGTTGAGTATCTTTGGAACTCCTTGCCATGGAGAGCTATGGGGAAAGAGTTCTTGTGTATTTAAGGCTGAGATAGACCATAAACTATGGGAGTAAAATAATCTACTTGGCCTATCAAGTCTGCTCCACCATTCAACTGTAGCCAATTTGTTTCTCGACGCAGTCACCAGCTTTCTCCCTATAACATCTGATCTCTTTGCCAATCAAGAACCTATCTTAAATACATTCAGTGACATAGCCTCCACAGCCTTCTGTGACAATGCATTTGACAGATTCACCACCAGGTGACTGAAGAAATTCCTCATCTCCATTCAAAAGAGTCACTGAGGTTGTGCTCTCAGTACCAAGTCTCTCCTACTCGTGTAAGAATCTCCTCCACATCCATTCTATCCAGGCCTCTGAATATTTTGTAAGTTTCAGTGAGCTCCCCCAATATCCTACTAAATTCCACTGAGTTCAGACCCAGGGTCCTCACCCACTCCCATATGACAAGCCCCGGGATCATTCGAGTAAAACTCCTCTGGACCCTCTCCAAGGCCAAGATCTACACTTAGATGCGGTGTCAAAAACTGCTCACAATATTCCAAATGCGGCCTGGCCACAGCCTTATACAGCCTCGGTGGTATATGTCTGCTCTAGTATTCCAACCCTCTTGCAAAGAGAGTGCTAACGTTGCATTTCTGACTTCCTAACTGCCAACTGAACCTGCATTTTAGCTGAAGAGAATGCTGAACTAGGACTCCCAAGTCCCTTTGTGCTTCAGTTTTCTGAAGCCTTTCTCCATTTAGAAAACAGTTTATGCCTCAATTCTTCCTACTGAAGTACACAACCGCATACCCTCCCACATTTTATTCTATTATTTCTTTACCCACTCTACTAATCTGCTCAATTCCTTCTGCAGTCCCTCAACACTACTTGTCCCTCCACCCATCTTTGTGTCACATGCAAACTTAGCAACGGTAGCCTCAGTTCTTTCATCCAGATCACAGATGTTTAACATGAATAGTTCTGGTGCCAACATCAACCACTGCAGAACTCCACTAGTCACCAGCTGCCATCCTGAAAAAGACATCTTCATCTCTACTCTCAGCTCCACCTTGCTCTAACAACATGGACTCATCTTATTTAGCAGCTTCCCATGTGGCATCTTGTCAAAGGCCTTCTGGAAGTCCAAATAGATCACATCCACTGGCTCTCCTTTATCCAACTTGCTTGTCACCTCCTCACAGAATTCTAACAAGTTTGTTAGGCATGAATCCCCCTTGACAAAGGCATGTTACCTCAGCTCTACTTATAGTTAGACAAAGAGATTCTTGATCAGTAGGAGAATCGAGGCTTACAGAGAAAGGACAGGAAAGTAGTTATGAAGAATGCTGGATCAGCCATAGAGTCATACAGCACAGAAACAAACCATTCAGTCCAACCCATCCATGTTGACCAACAAGTTTCACAAACTAAACAGGTACCATTTGGCTGTGTTTGGCTCACATCCCTTAAAACACTTCCTATTTATGCACCTGTCTAAATGTCTTTTACATGTTGTAACTGTATCTGTGTCTACCACTGCTTCTTCTAATTCATTTCACGTACAACCCACCCTTTGTGATAAAGGTGCCCCTCATATCCCTTTTAAAATTTTTCTCCTGGCTCCTTAAAAGTATGCCCCTGGTTTTGAACTGCCCTACCCTAGGAAAAAGGCCTTTGCTATTCACCTTATCTATGTCCTTCACGATGTTATAAACCTCTATAATGTCACCCCTTGACCTCCTGCACGATTCTATAGATTGGCAGAGCAGGCTTCTGCTGTTCCTTTTTTTTGTGGTCTTTCAGCCTTAGCTCTAGAATTGCCTCCCAAAGTACTATAATTTTCTACCTTGCCCTCTCTCCTCAGGGAAGAAACCTCTTTCACCAAAGTTTTTGGTTACATGCCCCAGTACCTTCTTAGTGAGGTCTGCATTCAATTTTGTTTGACAATAGTTCTGTGAAGCATGCTGGGACCTTTTACAATGTTAAGGGAACTGTATACATACAATTTGTCACTATATGCACTGCCTTTTTTAATGACTGACTATTGTGCATTTAATTGTAGTAGTTTTGAACTCCACAATAAAAGTATCTTCACTATGTTATTTTTAACAAACCACTCCATAATTTTAAGATCTATTCAGCATCTTGTTTCTCGTGAAGAAATAAAAGCATGCTGTCTTCCTAGTTCACTCAGTTCTGGTATCATCCTAGTCTATTTCATTTTTCTCCAGTGCTTCTATATTCTTTTTATAATTGGAATGTTAGAACACAACATAATATTCAAGTATAGTTCAAATAACGTTGCACTAAAGTCCAACATATCCTGTCCATTGTTATTCCCCTAGACAAGAGCCAATGTCTTATTTGCAGTTTGGTGGTGCATTATAGTTCTCACGTTACTATGGCAACACATGCTTCTGTGTACATGTTGCAGTGGCTGACCTGGAGTGTCTGCTGCTTTTACCACTTACTGCTGGGAAGTGCTGTAAGGATTTGCAGATTGGTACTCAACCTGTCTGGCTGCAACATGAATACATCTGCTTTGGCTATCAAGTGCCAGTTAGAGACTCAAAACCAGAGCTCTGGCTCAGAGGCTTACTGTGCCACAAAACCTCCTTTTCCATTTTACAACTTCATTACTTTGATTGGCTACCATGAACGATTTGTGAATTTGTGTCCCGAAGTAACTTTGCTCTTCTAAACTATTTATTTAACCAAGCAGTCTGTGTATCCTTACTCATCAAAACCAAAACAGGCTTAAGGGAAGGCAACAGCCTAGTGGTATTATCGCTGGACTGTTAACCCAGAAACCCTCTGGGGACATGGGTTTGAATCCCACCATGGCAGATGATGGAATTTGAATTAAATAATAATCTGGAATTAAGAGTCTAATGATGTTCATGAACCGATTTCTGGGAAAATCCATCCGGATCCCTTGTGTGCTTTAGGGAAAGAAACTGCCATCCTTGGCAAAAAATCAGAGTTAATGTTTTGTCCTGAGGAAGAGTCACCGGACCCAAAATGTTAAATGCTTTTCCAGCAACTTCTGTTTTTGTTCCTGATTTGCAGCATCCGCAGTTCTTTCAGTTTTTAAACTGCTATCCTTACCTGGTTTGGTCTATATGTGACTTCAGCAATGTGGTTGGCTGTTAACTGCTCTCTGGGCAATTAGGGAATAGGGCAATAAATGCTGCCTGGCTAGCAATGCACTCATCCCTTAAATGAATAAAGAGAAAAAAAGGTTTTCAAGGTGTTCATGGTCTCGCTTATTACAAAGAATAAAAAGGAAAGAACTCTTAAGGAAAAGCTTATTTGTTAGCTATTTGGACTGCAGACTATGGTGGTGCAACCTGTAGCAATGCAATGAAAGATACAACATCAAAGCAGCAACAAAAATGCAATGCGGTTGCCAGTTTGATTGTGAGATTGTTGGACTGTCCTAATCAGTTACTGAACCCTTCCCTTTTAAATGCAGGGTCATTGTAAGGAACTTTGCTGCTCAGTGGAAGATTTCCTACTTTGTTTTAACTTTTAATAGTTAATCTGAGAGAATGCTCTGTTTACATATTATCATGCCTTGCAAAAGAGGTACGCTTGCAGTTGGAAATGTAGCTTTGATAAATAAATTCCACTCATGAGGCAATACCTGTCAAATAAAAGGGTTCGCAAGCTAAATTCTTAACATTCAGTAAAACATCACGATTCAATTAAAAGCACTGCTGACAGCTTTACTATTCCACTGTTCTCAAGAATCCTGATGTCCTCAAATTAACAATGTCCATCCACAAAAGCACTGGTGAAAGAATTAAGTTTCATCCTAACAAGCATTAACAGCACAAAATAAAGGGAGCAACAATTAGAAATTGATTAACAGAATAAAGATACTATGGCAATTCTTGATTTCTTTTTCCACAGAAATTTAGGAACTAACCAATTGTTCTTTAAAGTAAGAGATCATAAATAGCAAAGGCCAAGAGAAGTACACACAAGTATAAACATGGATGGTGATGCAGGGGAGCGTGTATTCAGTTTTCATTCAAACATGGAGTAAAAATAGATTTAAATTTACAAAGTGTCAATATACTTCTAAAACTATATTGAGCGCAATGCACACCCAAATCATCATTTTTCAAGTTTCATTACTATTGCTGTCTACACAAACACACCAACAACCAGTTACTACACAATGTCCTATGAGAACTAAATAAGAAAATTATCTGATTTTGAGTTATTATAGAATCCCTAAGGTGCAGAAAGAAACCTATTCAGCCCATCAAGTCAGCACCAACTCTCCGTAGAGAATCCCACCCAGATTCAGGCCCAAACTTATAAAAATAACCCATATTTACCAAGAAAAATCCATCTAGACTGCACATCACCGGACACTGCAGGGCTTTTTAGCATGGCCAATCACCTAACTTGCACACCTTTTGACTGTGGGAGGAAACCAGAGCACCCAAGGGAAACCCATGCAGACAATGGGAGAATGGGAAAACTCCACACAGAAAGACAGGGCTGGAGTCAAACCTGGATCACCGGTGCTGTGAGGCAGCAATGCTAACCACTGTGCCACCATGCTACTCTATGCTGGTACTGGTTGACAAGGGGCTACAATGCATGAAGATGATGTGAGTAGAGAAGAAGAGCTACAAGTTCCTCACTAAAATCTCATATATATATATATATATATATATATATATATATACAGCATGTTATTATGGCACTGCCAAAACACTATTACTGGTCATTATTTTCCTATTTCCTATAGACAGTCTGCGTGTCTGCATAGAAAGATAGTACCAATGGCACCTGGGAATGTACTGCATTTAGACCACTGCTGCACTTATGATGAGCAATGTAGGGCTGTCTAAAACAAAAGTGCTTTCCAAAGGCAATTGATTCAGACTCAAGGGTGTTATAGAGGTGCACAAACTTTGTTAATTTCTAAGTTCACAGGTTTGTACCAACCCATTCCTTTCCAAACTTCTTCCTCTTGCCATTGAAACTTGCAATAGACTAACATCCCACCACACTGCAGTAGTCATCTCACTTCAGCTCCACAGTTTTCAATCCTCCTATGCTCAATTATTCATCCAAGAATGCCAGAATTAAGAGCAGGAGGAGGCCATTTGTTACCTCAAGCCAGTTCTGCCATTTAACATGATCCTGGTTGATCTGATTGTTGCTGCAACTCCATTCTCCCGTCAGCCCGCCTTCACCTTTGACTCTTCTATTGAACACAAATGAGTCTAACTCTGTCTTTCATACATTGCTGTCTGGAGAACAGAATGTTAAATGACAAATGACACTTCAAGTGTAAAAATCTCAATCTCGATCACAACTGAGAGACACTCAACTTTTAAAATTCATCCTACACTCCTCCAGAAGGTGAAATATCCTCTCAGAATCCACATTGTCAAGCCTCTCAGGATTTTATATGTTCCAGTAAGATCAACGCACTTTTTCCAAATTCCAATACCTACAGTCCACCATGCCTACCCTTTCCTTACAAACCTTATTTTTTCATCCCAGGAATCTTTCTCTGAACTGCTTTTAATGCATTCATGTCCCTAGTAAGGAGACCAAAACTGTACAAGATACTTCTGATGTGGTCTCACTAAGGTATAGTTATTTTAACACTGCTTTATTTTTATGTTCCATTCCTCTTGCCATTAACACCAACATTCCATTTCACTCCCTCATTACTTCGATACCTGCATATAAACATTTAGCGATTTATGTACATGGACACCCAGAAATAACTGTTAGAGTTCTGCAGCCTCCCTTCAGTAAAATAATAGTTTTACTACTCTTCCTGTCAAAGTGGACACATTCATTTTTTCCACATTGTACTCCAACTGCAATCCACCCCCCCACTCATTTGAACTATCCATACCCCTTTGTTGATTCTTCCTCTTGACAACTTATTTTCCTGACAACCTTTCTAGATATTTCCCAATTAATCTGGGGAAGGTGGGACTTGAACCTGGGCCTTCTAACTAAGAGGGAGGTACATTATCAATGTGCCCTAACAGCCCTCAAAGCCTGGTATTCCCAATGGATCACTCATCGAAGTACTAACCACGTCTGAGTTTGCTTAACTTCCAAGATCAGTCGTTTTCAGACAGGTAGACACGTTAAAACCACTTTATATTTTCTAACCAGCCTGTTCAGCAATATGATTACACACCTCTAGAACTGGCAACACTTGATCCCAGAGCTCCTGGATCAGAGGTAGGGAGATTACCATTGGGCCACAAGAGCCCTGGACTACCATCAGAAAAAGTACATTAGATCCAATCCACTAGATTAAGAATCCTTCATCATGGAGTGGTTAGCACTGCTGCCTCACAGTGCTAGAGACCTGGGTTCAATTCTAACTTCGGGTGACTGTCTGTGTGGAGTTTGCACATTCTCCCTGTGTCCGCATAAGTTACGTACAGGTGCTCCAGTTTCCTCCCACAGTCCAAAGATGTGTAGGCTGGGTGGTCTGACCATGCTAAATTGCACATAGTGTCCAGGGATGTGCAGATTAAGTGAATTAGCCATGAGAAATATGGGGTTACAGGGATAGGGTATGGAGGTGAATCTATGTGGGACTCTCTTCAAAGAGTCAGTATGGACTTGTTGGGCAGAATGACCTGTTCCACACTGGAGGGATTCAATGATTCTATGCATGTTACCACCTGCACATTTGCTTGTGTGTTATCAATGCCATTTGGGACTCCAATTCCACCACAACTACAAGTTCCACTTTATCAACATGCTGGTTACTGCTTCAAAGGAACGCTAATAAATTAGTCAAGTGACAACAAACAGAAGACAATGGTAAAATGGGCAAAAACCACTTCCCTCCACAATTGAAATCAAAGAAAGCTCCTGACCTGAAACAACTTTCCTGCTCCTCTGACGCTGAATGGCCTGTGTTCCTCCAGCTCCACACTGTGGTATCCCTGACTCCAACAGTTCTTACTATCTCAAAGTCATCCTGGACTGCTCTTGCTTACCGTCTACCTGGTACCTGGTAATTACCAAAACTGACTGTGCTGTGATTGTGTGGAAAGGGTCAAACCATCAAAAATACTGTAAACAATTTCTAAACGGAGCAAAATAATACTAGCGCCCCCAGGGGAGAAAATAAACAGCCTATTCTCAAATGTACACCAGAACACCTTGTGGCCAATATAACTGAAAAGAAGCTATGCTTTGAAAACTAAAATCAAACTTCACAAATAACTTGACACTTACTCCATCCAAAAAGTGACACTCATTTAATCATTTATATTTAAGATCCACAGTTTGGTAACAGATTCTAACATTCCACATTGCACAACAAATTTCACCGATAAAGAAGTCACAATAAGCATTATATTTAAGAAATAAAGACCGGATTCCATGGACAATCCTTACCACCAGTTTCTTCGGGAAACGAGAAATCACCAGGTCATAACAGTTTATGAAGGCAATCAATAAGTTGATAACACAACACGAGTATCTACACACGTGTCCGGTTCACAAACACAGACTGCCTTCTCCTCCAGTCAGTACAGCTGGAAGTTGGTCACAGCCTGTGCTCCGCCCCACTCGCTTCCTTTCTTCAATATGCAGGGACGATCATCCAACCGCGTGAACTCCCATGCGCTCCATAGCAGCCATGCTCTGTCTCTACACAACTTGCGCTTACCTCCTCCGCTCTTGCATCATGCATTTCCGAAAATAAAGTTTCAGACGGGGGCAGGGGGTCAACTGTCTTTTTGCTTCTAATACATTAGCCTGATTCATCCCTCCCCCGATTCCTACATCATATCTATTGCGCCAAAATGAAGGTAGTTCCGAAGTGTGGAACTCTACCGGATAAATCACACTTTGAAAAACAAACTTTAGTTGCATTTCTAAATAGATCCTTTCTCAAGGGGGAAGTCGAAGGGGAGAAAATGGAATTTGTATTTTGGATTAATTTCAAATCGATGCGGATTTCGAGAGTTGCAGCCGTGGTGGACAGCTAAACCCCCTTTACAGGTTGTGAAGGAGCTGGGGTTTGTTGAAGCTGCACAAGTTGAGAAGCTCATTGTGGATTTCAATGTGGACTGAGAGCTGTACGCGGCACAGCTTCACAGCTTCCACTCCAGCCTCCTGCAGGCTGCCGTCTTGCCGCCTCGAGGAAAACCAGTTATTGAGAGGCCATCAGTGTCAGCCTCTGGGTCACATACTGCTTTCTGTGCAAACTTTCAGTCCGAGTAAACTTCTGCTTTCGAAAATAAATAAATCGAGAGCATCTTGCCGCCTAGTATCTTTCATTTTGCACAGAGGACTCAATGAATGCGGTGAAACACGACTGAGTCCCCCGGTCTCCTTACCCGTGCTTAACTTTAAGTAGTTGAAATGAAAAGTCTGTGTTCCTGCATGTTGTTTCACTAATCACTGCCGCCTCGGTCAAAGGAAGAGGTGCCTTCTCAATTGTCAGCGTATCACCAGCTTTCAAATGCAATGGATTGCGAACCTGCTATCTGTAATGCAAATACAGTTAATATGAGAAGTGACAGTAATTACCATTGTTTACACAAAGATTACAGCGAGTGCACCTGTTTGATGGAACATGGTATGACGTCCTTCTTGAGATTTGAAATGTTTCAGTTGAGGGTTGGTTGGCCTACGAATTTAAATCCGGGAGCTCTGTGCAGCTTACCTTGTTCCAATTTTCAGACTCCATTTCTGGATGCACTGGCTCACGCCAGTCAAGTCAATTTGCCTGCAAAACAACAGTGAAAACACTCCAGGAAGTGTCATTGTTGACTGTAAAGCACTTTGAGACATCAGTGATACGTGCATGCATGGTCTCCCAAATTTTCCTTCTTTTGGAATCCCATCCACGACTCCCGCAATCACCTATGACCATGTTAGGAGAAGTGCAATTTTAATTCACTCTTTATGGTAGCAGTGAAGTCAAGACAGCATAGAACATAAAACAGTACAGCACAGGAATGGGCTCTTTGGCCTGCCACGTCTGGGCCAACTGAGATGTTGTTCTAAACCAATTCCACCTACTTGTCCATATCCCCTCTATTCCCTACCTATTCATGGATCTAAGTGCCTCTTAAACCTTGCTATCATGTCTGCTTCTACTGCCTCCCGTGACAGTGCATTCCAGGCACCTATCACCCTTTGTGTAAAATACTTCCCTCTCACCCTCCTTTAAACTTTTCCCCTCAGACTTAAATCTCTGCTCCCTAGTATCTGACATTTCCATTCTGGGAAAAAGACTCTAAATCTCCATCTTATACATGCCTTTCATGATCTCACATACTCCTATCAGGTCATTCCTCTGTCTCTAAGGCTCTAACTAAAGCCTTCCAAGTTTGTCTTACCTCTCTTTATAGCTACCACAATCCTGGCAACATTCTGGTAAATCTGTTTTGCATCCTCTCCAAAGCCTCCAGACAGTTCCTACAGTGTGGTAACAAGAACTACACATAATCCTCCAAATGTAGCCTAACTAAAGTCTTATACAGCTGTAACATGACATCAGCTTTTATACTCAGTGCACTGATTGATCAAGGCAAGCATGCTGTATGTTTTCTTTACCACCTTATCCACTTGTGTTGCCACTTCCAGGGAGCTATGAACTTGCACCCAAAGATCCCTATGAATATGGGTACTCCTAACGGTCCTACAATTTATTTCATACTTTTCTCTTGTGTTCAACCTCCCAAAATGCATCATCACACACTTGTCCCAATCAAACTCCCATCTATCAACTTTACAACTGGTCTACATCCTGCTGTATCCTTTGATAACCTTCCTCACTATTGACAACTCTACCAATTTTCATGTTGTCTGTAAACTTACTAATCATACTATCTACATCTTAATCTAGGTCATTTATATACACTACAAACAGAAGTCCCAATATTGATCCTTGCTGAACACCAACAGTCACAGACTGCCTGTCAGAAAAATACCCCTCCACAACCACCCTGTGTCTTCTACAGCCAAGTCAATTTTGTATCCAACTTGTCAACTCATCTTGGATGTCTTATGACTTAATTTTCTGAACCAGCCTACCATGAGGGACCTTGTCAAATGCTTTAGTAAAATCTAAGTAGGCAGCATCCACTGCCCCAACCTCAATCATCTTCAGTACTTCCTTAAAAACTCAAACAAATTTGAGACAAGGTCTCTCCTGCATAAAGTCATGTTCACTACACCTAATAAGGCCATTCTTCTCTAAATGCGAGTAAACCCTGTCCATAAGAACCTACTCCAATATTTTCCCTACCACTGATGTATTCAAAGCATTCAGCTGCTTCTTGATATCATACAAAATGAATCAAACTGGTTGAAGACCATCTGTGTTACTGGAACTTCAAGAGGAGCTGAGCTGGTTCAGCCACTCGGTATTTTGGCTGAAAACTGTTGCAAATCTTTCCGTCTTACCTTCTGTACTGATGTGCTGATCTATCTCAGCACTGAGGATCCAGATATTTATAAAATCTCCCTCTCTTGTTGGTTATTTGATCATCTATTATGATTTACCAGAGGATGTGGCAGGGTTTTCGGAGCTTTGATCTGATCCATTACTTTAGGGATCATTTAACTCCAGTTACTTTATGCTGCTTCTATGTAATGCCAACAGCTAATTTTGTAGCTTCATCAGGTCGATCTCTCATTTGAAACTACTCGTGGCATTGGCTCCTGCAGTCTTCATGGAACCAGGGTTGATGCTCAGCTTGATGATAATAGTGGAATGGAGCAGTGCTTGGTCCATGACATTATACGTTTTTGTTGAACACAACTCTGTTGTTGCTCACAACACACAGTGGTCCTTGGATATTCAGTGTGGAAATAGCTAGATCTATTTTAAATTGATCTTATTTCGCACAGTGGTGATGTCACGTAAATTTGCAGTTTCCAGCAAAGAATGGTAATATGGCCCCAAATTCATCCCTCCCCCGCACAGAGCAAGTTTCTTTGTAAATTGGCCAGCTGACCACATGCTGTTGTTTAAATATAGAGCTGCATAGAAAGAGGAGATTCCAACTGAAAACATCAATTGCTGGGACCAACTCAGGCTGTTTTACCAAAAACACTTCAACTCGTACACAGACATATCCAGAAAATGGTGACTTCACTTACAGACATCTAATGTATAGAAAGTAACTGGACAGTATGTTTCTGGCAGGTAGCATGTGTGAATCCATGAGGAAAGCTAGCATCACCCTCAGGTACAAGCAGAAGGGAGACAGGAAGGAAATTAGAAATTGGCAAACAATCTCACTGCTGAATACAGACTACAAAATCCGGTCTAAGATCATTGCCAACTGAGTCAGGTCTGCTCTGAAATCAGTGATTCACCCTGACCAAGCCTGTGCTGAATCAGGCAGGATGATCTCTTGCCCTCCGCAGAGATAAAATTGTCTATGTACAGGATAGGAGGGTGGATGCTTGCTTCAACAGCCTGGACTAGGAGAAGGCCTTTGACAGGATATCACACATGCACATGTGAGGTTTTCTCTCCAAAATGGACTTTAGGGAGGGAATCCGCAACTGGATCACCGCTCTACATCAGCATCATTAGTATCTATCAATGGGTGAGAATCAGAAAGCTTCCCAAACAGATCTGGAGTCAGGCAAGGCTGCTCACTCTCTCCTGCCTCATTTGTGTGTTGTATAGAGCCTTTTTCGGAGTCCATCAGGAAGGATATGAGCCTGAGAGGGGTGATTATTCCAGGCAGCAAAGGCCTTCAAGTCAAAGCCTCCCTGCACATGGATGACAACGCCGTTTCCTGTTTGGATCTGTTGTCAGTGCACAGACTTTTGAGCATCTGTGATAAGCCTGAGCTGGCTTGGGAGCTAAGATAAATCGAGGCAGGAGAGAGGTCATGTTCTTTGAGAACTGGGCCAACTGATCCTTTATCCCTTTCACCATCAGGACAGATTAGTAAAGACTGCTAGGAAGATGGTTTGGAGGAGCTGGGGCATGCACAAAATCTTGGGCGGAGCGCATCACCAAGATGAGGCAAAACTGGTTTGTATGTGGTGCAGGTCTGGCTCATTCCCTGAAACTGTGCCATTGAAGTCACCTGAGCCATCTTCTACTTCATCTGGAGGTCCAAGATGGGTTGTGTCCACAGGGACTCCTTGCACAAAACTCTAGATAAGGTGCGGGGGGCGGGGGCAATGAACGTACCCAACATTTCCCTCATCCCTGATGGCCAGCTTTGTGTGCGGCTGTATCAAGCTGTGCGTAGACCCTTGGTACACAAACACCAAGTGTCACTACGTACTGAAGTCCTATCTGTCCCCGGTATGCGAAGGATGGGAATGGCCTCATTTTCACAGAGCACTCCAAGTAGTTGGATCATTCTGTATCACTTGTCCTTTGTGGAGGAATTTGCAAAGAATAATACATTCCACCAAAAGTCCGTTAGGAAGTGGTCAGCACGCAGCACGCAGTCTGAGGGACTGCCTAAGAGAAAGAATGCAAACATCAAAGGCGTCAGGCGAATAAGCATTCTGGAGGCAGATGTGGACAGTAGATGTAAAAATTGGTTCTTTGGTTGAGTTCAAAGGTCTGAATGAAACAGGAAGTGCATTGGTAAGATTAGTCCTCAGTAAACACACTGGGTGGCAAGGAGGGGGAAACAGTAACATTGGTAGTTGGGAATGTTCCTTGTAATAAGGCAGCAGCAAGTATTTCAACTGGTTGTTCCGAGGCATTGAGAGAGGCACAGAGAGAAACTGTGTATCTGGTGAAGTGGGAATCAAATTTGGGATTGTGGAAAGTGAGTTGGGAAGGAAATTTGGTAGGGAAACTGGGAACGCAAAGAGGTGGAGAAGGATAAATGAAATGAGCCATTATGACGGAAGAAGTACGGAGAAAAGTAAACGAGGAGTGTAAAAGAGGGAAGAAGTAGTGATGGCTTCAGGTACAGACCTGAGGCCAAAACAAACGCATGAATGGGTACAGGGAAACTCCACAGGCATAGTACTTGTTATTAGTAATTATTACCTGGTAATAATTGAGGAATACAGAAAGAACAATAGGAAGGTGTACAGTGTTAAAGATAGTGGTCTCACGGGTGGATACAATTGGTGTAAGGTAGAATGGCGTAAGTTTGGAGCGTACATTACTAACATCTGTTGGAGCACTATGATTCTAGTTCTATTACGACAATTGGAATGCAACATATATGGTTGAATTATACATTCACATCTTGGATATTTTTGCTCTAATATGTCAGATGCAGAAAGAAGTGTACAGCTGTAACTTCTTTGAAGTGTTAAGATTGTCTTCCTCACTCAGATCGTTCCATAAAATTACAAATTGAGCCAGATTTGATTGAATTTGAATTATTGGTGCATATTTAAATTATAAATGTTAAATAATATATTCTAAATGTATTTGTTCAGTTAAGATTATGTACTTTTTAGCAATCTAAGGTATTCATTGTCTTTGTTATTTTAAGCCAAATGAAACATTTACAAAAACTATGTACTTTGAGGTTACCCAATCAGTCAGAGGCAATTACTTTGATAAACTTAAGGGAAAACATGCTAACATCAGTTTAAAATTGAAAGATGGGCAAACAAACTGATAATCAAGTCTAATAGAAGGGATTGTTCTGAGGTAGTGTATCTATTGCAAAATGATTGCATTGAGACAGCAAAATGTTACTGTTCTGTTCGTCTTATTTTCCAAAGTATTTAAGTGTTGAATTTTATTAAAATATAAATGGTATAGGGTGCATTTGAATTATATCTGGAACCATAACTGGTAGAGCTCTTGGGACAGAAGCTGATTTGGCTTGCAATAACACTGAAATTATAATATAAAATATAGCCAGAATCTACTACCATGGCTCAATCTAGATCAAAATAGAGTAGGAGTGAATGGAATTTCAACTTGTTCAGGAGTTAGCTTGGGTTTTCATTCTTAATTTATACATCAAATTTAGAGGTGGACAATGTGTTTCAACTTTGCAATGACACTAAACATCTGGGAAGTGAGTACACCGTCAGCAAACTGCCTTAAATACTGATTATTTTAAGAGTTCATGGTAGGCAGGCAATTGTAAAATAGAATGATGAAGGGTCGACCAGTTTACTGTTTTTTGAACATCTACACCTTCACCTAATCATAATGTCCTTGCTTAAATGATAAGATCACTGTTACAAGAAACTTAATTAAGGTAAAAATATTATTAAAGTGAACAGACCATGAAATAAACTAATCATTATTAATATTAGAGAAAAAATATTTTAATGAATGAGACTAGCCAATTCAGGATGCATTTGCACTACAGTTAGCACTTCACAATGACTCCTGAGTCAACTCAGGTTTTGACTTTGCATTTGGACTACCAGTTCAGAATCATAGAATCATATCAAATAAAAAATAAAAAAATTCTTAAGACAAAACTAGTTTGGCTGGAAGAGCTACATCTTGCACTGAAAAATTCTGAATAGACTTCTGCACAGACTTGTTTTCCCAAGCACAAAATAATAAAATATTTTAAAAGTTCACAACAGCTATGAAACCTATGAAATCTGGAACATAAAATGGTAATTCTGACAGCCACCATTAATTATTGCAAAAAAACCCAGTCTAGTGTTTTAATTCAACCATGAGACATGAGCTTTACTGGCTGGCCAGCATTCATTGCGCATCTCTAGTTGCCCTTGAAAAGGTGGTGGTGAGTTGCTTTCTTGACATGCTGCAGTCCATGTACTGCAGGGAGACTCACAACATCGTTCGAGAGGAAATTCCAGGTTTTTGACCCAGACACACTGAAGGTATATTTCCAAATCAGATTGGTAAATGGTTGGAGGGGAACTTGTGGGAGGAGTTATTTCTACGTATTTGCTGCCCTTATCCTTCTTGATGGAAGTGGTCATGGGTTTGGAAGGTGCTGTCTAGGGAACATTGGAAAATTTCTGCAAAACATCTTGTAGGTAGTACACATTACTGCTGCTGAGCTTCAGTGATGGAGGGAGTAGATACTTGTGGATGTGGTGCCAATCAAGTGGGCTGCTTTGCCCGGGACGGCGTAAAGCTTCTTCAGTGTTGTTGGAACTGCACTCATCCAGGAAAGTGGCTTGTATTACATCACACTCATGATTTGTATCTTGTAGATGGTGAACAGGTTTTGAAGAATCAGGAGGTGAGTTATTTACTGCAGGATTCCTAGCCTCTGATTGTCCCAGGTAGCCACCGTTTTATACGGTTTCTGGTCAGGGAAAATGCCTGGCCAAATATGGTTAATTCTTGTTATGAAACCAAGCCAGACCACCAAAATTTATATTGGATCTGCCTAGGAACCGGTTACTTGTAAGATCCAAGCTACCTGCTGAGAGATGAAAGCCAGAAGGTTCCACAGTATTGAACAAATAATAAAATTTAATATTCAAATTTAGAATCATAATGCAATCCACAATGTACATATAATTTATACTCTAACATTCAGAATAAACCTAAGTTAATTATGGGTAACAAACAAACTACGGTCAAAAACCCTGGTTTCTTCAACAACCCCCAGCCTTATGTGACAGCATGGTCATCATATCTCATTAAAATTTTTGACAGGATTCCAACTTTCACTCTTTCGAACACCTTGTTTTGGGACCAATCAGGCATGGCTGGCCTCAACATTCTGTCTGTTCACTTTTTTTCCTGGTTCTTTACTTCCCTGGATTCTGCAGGCTACAGCCACTTATTGACAGGCACAACTCCAGCTTTTTCACGAGACAGTTGGTTTAGCCAAGTCACCGCTACATCTTTTTTTTTCAGAGCTCTAACATTGCTCAAGTGCATCAAGCAAATACTGCTTTTGAGCTTTTCAACCCCCACTCTCAGCTTCATTGAAGTATTAATTGCTTCTGCCGAGACCCTCACGGCTGTCAGGACTTTCCTAAACTGCACGTATTGGCTCCTAGGATTTTCCCTGAATACTAATTGCACCAAAAGTCACAGTCTAAGGATACAGCTAGGCAATTTAGTTCCAGGACTAGGAGAAATTCCTTCATCCAGAGAATGATGAGTTTATGGAATTCCCTGCCACAGAAAGGAGTTAAAGCCAACAATGTTTTTTTTGAGCAAGTGTTAGATATGGTTCTTTAGGCTAAAGGACCAAAGAGTATGGGGAGAAAGCAGGAACAGGATATTGAGTTGGATGATTAACCGTGATCATATTGAGTGGCAAAGCAGACTTGAAAGGCAGAATGGCCTACTTCTGCTCCTATTTTCTATGTTTCTATACAACTGCTCCTGGCACATCAACCTGAGCCCAAAATACACAAGCACTAATGGCCTCTGCAGCAGTACAGCTAACAGCACCAGTCCTGCTTCTGTTTCTCTTCCTTTCTCTCTCTTCATCACATATACAGACTGCCTCAATCTCTAAGTGTCTATAACCTTTAAATTGTTCTTTAGCCATTCTTGAACTGTTTTGAATGACCTAATGAAAAACTTGCAATAGGCCCACTCTTGTTCCTAGGCAGCACTGGATTTAGCAAGCATTGGCTGTCAATTATAGCAACCGATGGAACTGTTTGTTCTCTGAACACAGGCTTACACAACACAAGTTGCTTCCAACTAAAAGAAGATTTTATCACACTCTGATTTGCTCCCTGAATGGCCGAACAAACTTCTCTGTTCAAGGATAATCAAGGATGGGCAACAAACGGTGTTGCCACAAATCAAAACAAAGGCTTACAAAGCATCCAACAAAATACCAGGTTTGACACTAATGCATAACAAGGTGACTGAAATTAAGCTCAGTGTGAAAACTGGGAACTATTATCAAAGAATCACCTTAGCAATATTGTACAGAACAATATATGTGGGCTTACAGTTTCAGGTAAGGCAAATTAGATTGGAAAATTGACAATCTGGGGTAAATCACTGATAACCAAATGATGATAATGTTTGCATAAGAGTTCAAGCACAACTTATTGAAAGCTCCTCCACAGGAAACATGAGAGCCATATCTATTGAGACCTACTCATAATGAGTCCGTCCAGCACAGGTCATCAGTTGAAATAAATGCAGATCAGAGATTCTTTATAGGGCCTATTCTGAATCATCCCATAATGAGGCTGTAGATTTTTCTTACAGATTTGGGTTACAATTGTCTTATGATGAAAGTATTGGAGCTAAATTAGAATGATTATACTCATGGCAATTGAATTTGCACCACAAAGAAAAATATAACTTTATAAAGGGAATGGAATAAAAATGAAAACCATTAGATTGTGGTTGTACTTATGAAACTTCAATTGAGGTGGATAGTTTTAGGCACGTGCCACTGTGCAGTCAGGATAAATGCATATGATTGACTGGTAAACAGAGATTAGGCACAAATCTTTAAATGGATTAAAAGAAAATCCGAATAATAATTAAGATAAACAAAATCTACAAAGCCTGCAGTAGGCAAGGCAAGGAAAATAGAGGAGCCAATAAAAAAGTGTAAAGAAAGACAGAATATGGCAACAGAGGGAGCCAGAGATCAGTATAACTATAGAAGGCAAATACAACAATTAAACAAAACCGCAAGATAAATTAAGAATTTAAATGCAAAATAAATTGCAACTGAATTACATAGCAATGACCCAATTGGTCAACACCCATGTTAAACTGTATTTAAGCATTCTCCCTCTCACATGACCTTGTTGTGCCTTATTCCTCAATCAGTCTATTGTCCTATTGTTTTCTTAGAGATTGCAGCAAGGAAGCCGCCCCTAATATGTATCAGCTTTCCTTAATCCAGGAGGCAGCAAGTACCACGTTCTCATGATCGTCCTTGTAAAGAGATTCCTCCTTAAATCTTTATTTTATTTTAAGGGTTACCTTATGTTTATGCTCTTTTATTCTGAACACAGAATAGATAGAGATAGTCTTCTATACCTACGATCTATCTCTCAATCTTCCTACTCAGTCAACTCATTCTTAAGATTCTATTAGATGCCATCTCGGTTCTCTATTTGACAGGGGAAAAAAAACCCAGCAACATTGCCCAGGGCTCTACCACTTGGTGTACAAGTCCTGCCATTGTTTGCCTTTCCAAAACGCAACACCTCACATTTATCTAAATTAAACCCCACCTCTCACTCCTTAGTCCATTGGTTCATCTGATCAAGGCACCATTGTACTCTGAGATAGCTTTCTTCACTGTCCACTACGCCATTAAATTTGGTACGATCTGCAAACTTACTAACCATACCTCCTAAATTCACATCCAAATTATTTTCATATAAATAATGAAAAGCAGTGGACCCAGCACTGATACTTTCAGCATACAGACCTCTAGTCCAAAAATACAACTCTCCATCACCATTCTCTGTCTCCTTTCCTAAAGCCAATTTTGTATCCAATTGGCTAGCTTCCTCTGGATTCGATGTGATCTAACCTTACTAACCAATCTACCACGAGGAATCTTGTCAAATATCTTGCCGAAGTCCACATAGATAACATCTACTGCTCTGCCTTCATCATTATTCTTTCTCATCTCTTGAAAAAACTCATTCAAGTTAATGATAAGATTCGCCACACACCAAGCCATGTTGTCTATCCCTAATCAGTCCTTGTTTTTCCAAATGCATTTGAATCTTGTCCTGCAAAAGCCCTTCCAACAACTTACCCAATACTGATCTCAGGATCACCAGTTTATAGTTCCCTGGCTTTTCTTGCCACCTTTCTTAAGTAATAACACATTAGCCAACCAACAGTTTTCTGGCACCTCACCCGTGGCTGTTTATGATACAAATATGTCAAGAAAGGGCCCAGCAATTTCTTCCCCAGCTTCCCACAAAGTTCTTGGGTACACTTGATCAGGTTCTGGGGATTTATCTACCTTTATGCATTTTAAAACCTGTAACTCCTTCTCATGTGTAATATGGTCACTTTTTAAGACATCACTATTTATTTCCCCAAGTTCCCTGGCTTCCATTTTCTTCTCCACTGTAAATACTGACACAAAATATTTGTTTAGTATCTCCTGTGGCACCACAGATCCTTGTTGATCCTTAAGGGGCCCTATTCTCTCCCTAGTTACCCTTTCACCCTTAATGCAGTTGTAGAGTATCTTTGGGTTCCCCTTGAGCCTATATGCCAAAACTATCTCTTGTTCTCTTTTTGTTCTCCCTATTTCCCTCTTAAGTATATTCCTACTGCCCTTATAATCCCCTAGAAATTCACTCATTCTCAGCTGTCTATACAGGAATATCCTCGCTAAGTACAACCGTCATGTTATCCTTAACCAAACCACTATGCCCCCTCCTCTCTTGCTCCCCTTTCTATAGCATCTATACCCAACAATATCAAGCTGCCAGTCCTGCCCCTCCCTGAGCCCTGTTTCTGTAATGGCTATGAAATCCCAGTCCCATGTTCTCAACCATATCCTAAGTTTATCTGCCTTACCTGTCAGGCCTCTTGCATTGAAATAAATGAAATTTATCAGTATTACTTAATTCTATACTGCACTCTTGCCTTCCTTGACTATTTAACTCGCTCCCCTTACCTACCAAACATGCCTCAGAATTATCTCTTTTCTCAATATCTCTTTGGGTCTCACCCCACCCCATCCCCCTTCCCAGTTTAAAGCCTCCCAAATTGCATTTGCAAATCTCCCCACCAATATATTGGTCCCCTTCCAATTCAGATGCAACGTGTCCTTCTTCTAAAGGTCACCTGTATCCCAGAAGAGATTCCAATGTCCAAAATGTGAATTCTTGCTCCTTACACTAGCTTCCTAGTCACACATACATTTGCCTATATTTCTTACTCTCACCAGCACATGGCACTGTGAGTAATCCAGATATTACCACCCCTGAGGACTTATTTTTTAACATCCTGCCTAATATTCTTCATGCTGTCTGCAGAACCTTATCCCTTTCTCTACCTATATCATTGGTACCAACGTTTACAACAACCTTCTGCTGGTCACTCCCCCCTTTGGAAAATAAACTGTACCATCTCCAAGGTATCCTTGATCCTGGCACCAGGGAGGCAACACCATCCTGATGTCTCACTGATGGCCACAGAAACATCTGTCTGTGCCCCTGACTAGAAAGTTCCCTATCACAATCGATTGCTTGGAATCGGATATGCTACTCCTAACAGTCAAGCCAGTCAGAGTACCACAGACTGGCTATCAGTGTTATATTCCCCTGAAAGTGAAATGCTATCGGCTGGAAGATAAGAATCAGTATGTAGTAAACACATTGAAGAGCTCCCACCCGAATGTTTACCACATTGTTTCTCTTCTTGGTCTGCAGAGCACATAATCAACATAAAGATGTCACATTGAGCTTGGCCATAATTCTGTTAGCAATATACCTATCAACCGTCTGCCAATATGTTCACTGCTTATCTCAGGAAATAAAACTCTTTATATTTCTCTACTCTAAATTACTCTCTTATCATACTAATCACTCATTGATTTTAATATTTGATTATATTTTATGCATACAAATACCAAAATGTTGTTCCAAAGGAGTATTCATTGAGTGAAAACCTTTGTTTTGGAAATTGTGATGGCAATTCTCTGCTAATCTCCCCTATAAGTATTAAACATTCTCTGACTGATTCTGTGCATGGGTTGATTAAGGATGCTGCTGAGCTGAAGTACACAACTTGAATGATAATCAGATTGTAGCACGATTAAGTCCTTCACTGGCTCAAGAAACAGCTTAGAAAATAATTCTTAAGCATCGATGTAATGTTGCTGTGGCCACATCCAGGTTTGTAATCCTTTTCTTTTCAAGAAAATCATCCCTTGGCATTTAGAATCATTTGTGTAAATCAGAATAAATTAGAATGTTTCTTTTGTTTGTTTAGTGTTATTCATTAAGAGACCATTTTGGTTGTGCCATTGGAGAATAGAGTATGATTTACTAAGTGGAAGTCCTGTGGAAAAGATGAAGAAAACAAATTAGGATTTTCTCCTGTTATGCTGCTCTATTCTTCCTGTACAGCTCAATGGCTGTTTCACGTACACTTACAATGAGTGATTTTAAGATAACTCACAGCACAAGAAAACTCCAGATGAATTCTATGAAATCTATGAAAGATACCATGGAATCTTTAAGCAATGTTATTTTCCATTAACTTCAATGAGGAGTAAATTCAAGAGGATTCTAAACTCAATTTTTGTATTCAGTCACCAGTACCCTAGTCGCTGTGTTTGATTAGTATTGTTGTGACAGTGAACATCCACTGCACTACCATCATCAATCCTTTCTGTTGTTTCTGGTGTCCACCTATTGTCACTTAAATGCTCCCCTTGACTCCCCAGAGAACATGGCACGTCTTTGTTCTTTCATGTTTATAAGCATTATTGGCAAGGCCAGCAGTTGTTGCTTTTGCGCTGAGTAGCTCTCCAAGCCATTTCAAAGGGCAGTTAAGAATCAAACACATTGCGGTGAACATTCTCACTTATTTATCTTGCTGCCGTGAGGATTTCCAAGGTCTGTGAGCCACGGCAGCTTCTGGAAGTGGCACACCAATCATAGGCCTTCCCAGGGGCTGGCTGTACGCTGAAAGAGAACATTGATTGTTGTGGATCTGAAGTCACGTACAGGCCAGATCAAGTAAGGATGGTTGATTTCCTTCCTCACAAGGCATCAGTGAACCTGATGGGTTTACAACAATCAGTGAGAGTTTTTTTGTCGCCATTGCTGAGAGGGTGGGACTTATGCATTTATTGGTAGGGGCCTCGAGAGAATTGATGATCAAAGAGACCTCTGGGTGCAGATGCATAGTTCCTTGAAAGTGGAGTTGCAGGCTAATTTACATGTCTTAATAAACATCACCAAAACATAGATAATGGGAACTGCAGATGCTGGAGAAGCATGCTCTCTGATGAAGGGTCTAGGCCTGAAACGTCAGCTTTTGTGGTCCTGAGATGCTGCTTGGCCTGCTGTGTTTATCCAGCTCCACACTTTGTTATCTTGGATTCTCCAGCATCTGCAGTTCCCATTATCACATGACATACTAGCTCTTGTACTCAATTTTCCGATGGATAAAGGCAAGCATTTAATATGCCTTCTTTAACACCCCATCTACTTGCATGGCCACATTCAGTGAGCTACAGACTCGAACACTGAGATCATTCAGGGTCCTGAATTATCCTAATGATTGAGAGTAGGCCGGTAAGGCAGTAATTGGCCAGTTTGGATTTGTCCTGCCTTTTTGTGGACAAAACATTTTCCACATTGTTGTGTAGATGCCTGTGTTGTAACTGTGCTGTAAGAGCTTGACTAGGGGAGTGG